>NC_062220.1:134680785-135287035 GCF_902686445.1 Sciurus carolinensis
GAGGGGCGGCAGGTATCAAGTTTGGAGATGGGAGGACCCAGGTTCCAATCCCACCTCTGCCCCGGATTTGCAAGGGAGATTCTGGGCAAGCCATTCAGTTCCCCGATCACTCTTTGGTTTCTCTCTCTATAACAGGGACACTCTGAAGTCATTTTATACATGGTGGTCAAATAGCTGTAGCGTTTACGATGTTAAGTGTCGGTTCAGCGGCATGAAGCATCTTCTCATGGTTATCCTGTGCTCACCGCTGTCCGTCTCCAGAACTTATTCATTACTCTATACTGAAACTCTAACTCTCTAACCTAGTCAGCATGGGTTCCGTACAAAATACCCTAGACAAGGTGACTTACGTGACAGACATTTATCTCTCACCGTTCTGGAGCCTGCACGTCTCAGATCAGGGTGCCGGCATGGTTGGGTCGGTGAGGGCTTGCTTCCTGGCTTGCAGATGGCTGCCTCTTTGCTCTGTCCTCGTGGGATGGAGAGTGAGTGAGCGAGCTCTGGTCTCTTCCTCTTCTTCTAAGGACACTTGTCCTATCGTGGGGCCCACCCTCAGGACTAAACCTAATTATCTCCTAAAGGCTCCATCTCCAAAGAGCATCGCATGTGTAGTCAGCACCTTCCCATGTGAATCTAGGGAGGCCACAGTCAGTCCATAACCCTCCTCATTAGTCTCACCCCCCAACCTCCATCTACTTCCTGTCTCTGCAAATTGGAAATTCTAAGAACCTCCTGTAAGTGGAAGCCTACCATATCGGTCCTTTTGGAGAGAGTACTTTTGATACAGTGGAAGCTTTTAGCATTGATCCTCTGTGAACGTTCCAGAAGTCTCATCCAGGCCTGTATCTGGCCTCCAACTAAGAGTTCAGACGTCCCTGGGGAAAAACCAAAGAGCAAACATCTAAATGAAAACTGGAAAATGCTATTTGTTTTCCAGTTATCCTAAATAGGGCTTCCAGATAGGGGGGATTTGGAGCTGGAGAAGAGGCTATGATTTGCAAATACTGTCCCAAGCATCAAACCCTTTTCCCGGCAAGCACTGGGTATGGGAAAGATGCTTACCTGTCTGTCCTAGGCTGTCCCCCTCCCTCCTTGCTTCCTGCATCTGAATCTGAGTTCTTGCTCCTCTGAATAGCCTGTGCTTCAAGAGGCCACTCGTGATTGGTCTAAGTCAATGGTGTTCTCTTTGCCATGACCGGTGATCATGGCCACCGGACCACCCCATCCTGTCCAGTGTGGTGCAAGGGGAAGTTCTGGGGGAATTCTCCTGGAAAGGTGTACCTTCCACATGGAAGGAGATCCTCTGCAGAAAATCCCGTCCCCTGTGCTATCGCCCACTGGGGCTGCTGTGGCTGTCCCATACCCTCCAGGAGAGAAATCGTTTAAGCTGACGTTGGCTCACTGGGTTATATGCGTGTAAGTATATAATATGTGGATTCTATGTTAAAGATATAGGTTTATACAAATAGATGTGTGACTGTATACAATATATAGTCAGACATGTGTATTTCCATATATAATATACAATAAAGATTATTTTATGTATAACCTCTATTCATAGTATCCACACAGAAATAGAGATGTTTATATGGACTTGTTCTGCATCTCCTTCTCTTTTTTGTGTTTACTATGTCTTTGTAGCCACTGTTCATTTCCATTTCTTGCTCTGTAACTAAGCCACTGTCAAGCAGAGTTTTTAGTTCCCTAAAACTGGGTTTCCCACTGATCTATGGGGTGCCCAGGAACTGGTCAAGGGCACCTCCTGTTCCGTGTGGTTCCCAAGGACCCTGGATTTTGACCAGGTTGGACCTGCTGCTAAACCTCTCTTAACACTCTCTGTCCCAGCCTGGATCTTAGACCCTTGATTAAAAAAAGAAGATATTCTCTCTCTTCCCTTGGGGGTGACTATTTTTCTTAATAAGCCGGGTAGCACATGCTAATGAGATAAAATATAGATAGTAAAGACAAAAAGGAGAAGAATATGTATAACAATTACATGTAAACATCTCTATTTCTGTATGGATGTTATGTATAGATGTTACATGTATAGTAATCTTTATTATCTGTTGTATATGGACACACACATATCTAATTCTATTGTATATAGGGTTACACATCTATTTGTATAAACCTGTATCTTTAATATAGAATCCACATATTATGTGCATATAAGCACACATGTATGTATATACATATATGCATGACACACATATAAATATGCAATTATATGCATATGTTAAAACATACATATTACAAATGCACATCCTTTTCCCACCCTGAGAGACCCCTGATGGGGTAGCACAGTGGTCAGGAGCCTGAGCTCTGGGCTGGGCCTCCTGAATCATTTTCTGGCTCCACTCTTCCTGGCTGCGTGACCTTGGATGGACTTGCCTAAACTCTTGTGTGTTGGTTTCCTTATCTTTAAAATGTGATCAATAATTTAAAAAACCCCTACTTTGTAGGGTATTCTGTAGAACAAATGAGACATGCCTACCACGATGTCTGGCCTGTATTAGACACTCCATAAATGACGCTAACGATGACCTGTGACCTTCGTTGGAAAGTCCTGGATTCTGGGTCCAGTGCTGCTGCACTTAGCTGTATAACCTCGAAGGGGTCACTTTGCACCTCCGAGCCCCGGTTTTGCCAGCTGCATCTGACAGAGCCATGGTGGTTGTACCTCGGATGGTGGAAACCCTGGCTGGGTAGGTGAAGACGGGTGTCCAGGCACGCACGTCCACATCTGCCCTCCGTCCTCTGGGCAGGGGCGTCCTCTGGCAGGACTCGGAAGGCAGACAGGTGTTGGTTACCTGGAGTTTTCCTGCGTGGCAGATGCTCTGGCTGCCTCTACTGAGGCCTTGCATTGCTGGCGAGGCTTAAAGTGAAGGCAAGGACAGGCGCCGTGGTGGAGGAGGAGGACCGGCAGAGACAGGTGGCCAATCCCAGTGCCACCCCGCAGATGGACCTGCAGCGATCGGACTCCACATCGCTCCTTTCCACTTGGGACTCTAAACCCACGTGCTTTCTCTTTGCCGCGATTGGCTGATCGTGGCCACGTGACCACCCCAACCAGCCTGTGCAAGCTTCCAGAAGGCTGTCCCGCTGAGCTTGTGCTGGCCCTAGCCAGGTTGCTGTCCCAGTGCATGACAACTGGCACGCCCACCAGAAGCACAGGCCCGTGGCCTGGTCTCAGGGCGTCATTTTTGACATCTTTTCTGAGTATTGTCTTTGGGTGGGAACTGGAAAATGGAGGCCTGGCCGGCCCTTAGGATGCTGAGAGGGGTTTTTTAAAACCAATTTCTTTCCATCATTCTGATTAATAGGGTTTTAGAAGTTTCCCTTTTAGAAGACGACGTTAAGGAAGGAACGGTGGCGGAGCGGAGGATCTCGCCTCTCTGACACGGGGCTGGACAGGCCGTGCCAGCTGCCCCCACGCTGTGCGGGGCCAGGGTGTCCGGTCCTAGATCTCACACCCCTTGCTCTCTCTCTTGCGTCCTTTTGCCCTGGCGGGGCGGGTTGTGCAGAGGTGAGCGCTGTGGGAGGGGCCTCACCATCTCCAGGGGAGGGTTCCCCTGCCGTGTCCATTTCCCCACTTGTGTTACACATAATAACATTGACCTCAGGGTTGCTTTGCCAGACAAATAACATGGTTTACCTATTTTATCAGCTAATATCCCTCTGCTTAAAAACTTCTGAAGATCGCCACCGCCTGGGAATGAAACCCACCTGCTCTCCGTGACTGCAGCAGGTCCTGCGTGATCCAGCCCTTGACCCCATCTCCCTCTCTCCTCTTGGCCTGTGACGTTCCAGCTCTTGGTTCCCGAAACATGCCAAGCGCTTTCCCACCTCAGGGCCTTTGCAACTCAGGCCACACCTGGCTGCCTGATCTTCCCCGTGGGGACTTCCTTTCTCTGGTCCGGGTCATAAGCCGTCCTTCCCTCTTGTGTGCTCTGAGCCCTTCATTGCTGCCGCAGAACTTATCAAACAGAAGTTCCGGAGGGCAGAGGCCAAGTCCGCCCGGTTCACCTTTTAATTTCGGGATTAAGCACAGTGGCGGTCACTTGCAGGAAAGCGATGATTCATCATCCACTGTGTGCCGGGCATTTTAAAATGTCATCTGCGGGGCTGGGGTGTGGGTCCGTGGTCGCGTGCTTGCCTAGCTAGTGTCCCTGAGCTCTGGGTTCAGTTCCTAGTACTGGGGGACAAAAAGGTACCCATTCCAGCTCTCTGGTGATTTTCTTATGTGGTGCGAGGCAGGAACCAGGGGTGAAGTTCTCGGGTGGACGGGTGGATGGAGGGACGGACAGGTGGCTGGACCGTATTAGATTGGTGGTCAGAGGTATGGATGTGAGGGTGGCTTGGACGACTGGTTGGATGGAAGAGAGGTCAGGTCTCAGATTCCTCTGAGCGTAGGACTCAAGGCTTAATGAAAATGCAGCACCTGGATCTAAATGTGACCGTCCTCTGCCTTCCGCGGGTGGAAGCCGGCGTGGGTGCGCTGGGTGGAGGTGGGGTTGGAGTGGTGATCTGAGAACCGTGAGTGGCTGTCAGGGCCTGGCTTGGATGCTACCTCCTCCTCGGATGGTCCCTCCCAGAAGTCACCCCTCTGTCCTTCTAGAGTGTTCCTCGCTCTCGATGTGTGGGGGGAGCTGGACTTGTCCCTGCCCACATGGTGACAGCAGAGCTCCTCCCGTGGGAGCTGCGGGGTGCTTTCCCTGTGGAGAGGTCGGGCCTCTTCCGTCTCTTCTGTGGACTTTGCCTCCAGAGGCCTGGAGCTGTCTCCAGCTGCAGAGAGGCGAGTCCTTGGATGACCGTGCACAGGACACCCCGGCGTCCCCTGAGAAGGGCCCCGAACAGAACTGTGGTTCTGGGAGTAGGGACCTAAGCCGTTCCGTCTCCCTCACACCTTGGAGATGTTAATTGGGTCAGGAAGCTTGGTCACTCACTGGGCCCTGCTGAACGCAAACCCACAAGCTTGACCCCAGCTCTGGCTCTGGACAACTCACATGGGAACCGTGGCTTATGGAAAGACGGTGGCTTTGAAGCCGGGAAGGCCTGAGGTCAGCTCTGCCGCTGCCCCGCTGGAGTTACGCAGCACACGTCGGGTGGCCTCTTGTTTCCTCATCTGTAAAATGGGCTGAGGAGGCGGCCTTGCAGGTCCCGAGTGAGGACTCCCGGGGATAGACAGAAGGAGCCTGTAAAGGGGAACCGAGGTCATTTATCAGCGTATGGGCTGGGTGGGGGTTTTTGGAGAGCAGAGTCGATGTGACAGTCACCAGCCTAACGAGGGTGACAGGGTTGGAAGAATGTCCCTCTGCCTCTGTGGAAGGAACAGCTTTGCGTTTCTCTCTGCCGCCGGCAGCTCGTCTCCAGGTTGGGAGCAGATGGCTGGAGTTGCTGAGCTGTTGACCCTGAACCTCTCTGTGCCCCCAACAAACCCAAACAGTCACAACAAGAAGCCGCGCGGAGTCTGAGCCCAGGGCTGGGTGGAAGCTGTAGCGCGTGTCCATGGCAAAGGCCCCGTCCGTTCTCGCCCCTCACGCGTCCATCTGTGAATTCATCCTGCAGTTCTGACGACTTCCCAGGTTCGTCATTGGGAGGAGGCCAGGAGGACAGCCCTGCGCTCAGGACACTCCTCTGGTAGCAGGATGAAGACCCCTGCTGTGGGGAGGGGTGTTCTAGCTGTCAAGCACCAACAGTGTGTTCGTGGGGTTGGGAGAGGAGGACTGTACTCTGGGGTGGGGAAGAAAGAAGGCTCCTGAGGGAGAGAATCAGAGCGAGAGCTTGCATGAGGAGCAGGAGGTCAGAGGGCGGGGAGCTCACTGCCCAGGCACAGAAGGGCCTGGAACAAAATCTTCCAAACTTCGACTCGTATCAGAGTCTCCTTGTGAAACCAGCTCACGGGAAACCAACCGATTGCTGTGCCAATGCCTGTGTGCCATTCAGTGGAAGCGGTGATAAGTGCTGTGGAGGACTTATAAGTGTTGATGGGGAGACAGTAGCAGCACAGGGATCTCAATCGTCTTGACTGGGATGGACAGGACAGGAGGAGAGCTCTGCGGGATGAGAGGAGCGTCCAGATGCATGTGGTAAGGGTTCCAGGGGAAGGGATGGGATATGCAAAGGCCCTGGGGTAGTGAGCTTGGTTCATTTGAGGAGCAGAAAAATGTCGATGTAGGCTTGGAAAAAAGGGTTGCGAGGTTCTGATGGGGAGGGAGGGCAGAGCCTGGTTGCCAGGTGAGACGCTTGGGTTGTACCCAGCATGCATTCTGCAAATAACTTTTGGCAGGAGAGTAGAGGGGGTTTGATGCTACGGGGAAGGAAGGTCTCGGTGCCATTTCAGGAATGTAGGCCTTTGTCTCAGGTCACAATAATGTCTGAGTGGGAGACTGTCCAAGCTCAGTGGGACTGTACCGCTCACTGGTCTGAAGCAGACTCTCGGCAACCCCTCAGCCCACCATAGTGATTTTATTCAACCTCCACACATATCTGGAAAGTAGGGAGAGAGCAGGTGTGGTTTTTAGCTGATGGAGAAAGAAACACCATGCAGAAGGAATTCTATCCATGCCGTCCAATATGGTAGCCACCGACTCCGTGTGACTCCTAAAGCTAAGTTAATTTAAAAGGAAACTTTGAATTCAGCTGAGTCACGTGTAGTCATCACATTTCAAGTGCTCTGTAGCCATGTGTGGCCACCGTGTCGCCTGTCACAGATATCCAACATCGCCACCATCCCAGAAAGTTCTATCAGAGCGCCAGCTTACATGATTCGCCGAGGGAGGTTGCATCCGCTGGTTTGTGAGGGAACCAGATGGGACCCTGGCCTCCTGCACATGTCCCAGCTGGAGCTCCTTTGAGCCAGGACCTCCCTGTGCCCGTGGTGGCCACGTGGGCTGCAGTGTTTATTTTCTTTGGGCACAGCCGGCCAGGATGCTCACGCCTCAGCCCTGAGCCCCACCTGCCTGGCTGGCATTTGCTTCTAAACACGACCCTGTGGCTCAGATTCCAGTGCAGCCAGGGAAACCTCCAGATGGCTCCTCTTGCCCGGCGAAGCCGAAACAAATGTGCAAACTTAAATGGGATCTCTTTGCTGTGTCCCCCTCCGTACGCCCTCTAACAGTAATATGGGAATTTTGGAACTCAAGTCACTCCCAAGAGTATCCAATTTTTTTTTTTAAACCTTTCATTTCATAAGTAGAAAAATGATGGGACTTGCCTGAGACCCCGCAGCCCGGTGCCGGAGCCGGTGGGTGAATCCGAGCTCCCGATGTTGCCTGGACATTTGGAAGACGGGGTGACGGGCCGTGGGGTATCTTAGCTGGACCATTTTTCTGCTTGACTTGAACTGTATTTTGGGGTCAGAAACATTCAGTGTGTGTGAAAAATGTACTAAATGGAAAACAAAACCGAAATCGATGGAACAGCTCCCTGATTTCCCATCCGGAGCCGATCTGCCTGGAAGGAGGGCCAGAGTGGCCGTCATGTCAGGAAGCGACAAAAATCCTTGTCAAATAAGATGAAGCGGATGTTCCGCAGCCGGTAGAGGCTGCAGCCTCGGCTTCCTCCTGCAGGTCCCCCTGAGCTCCCCTCCTGGGGCCAATGTCAAGGTCGGCATCCCTGCGTCCCCCTCCCACCTCCACATCTGCCCACATCTGGGCCTCATTTCTTCAGAAACCCGCCTTTTCCCTTTGGGACAAGTTCCGAAAATCTTAGTTACATGGTTTGCTAAAAATCCAACCCAAGATTGAGAGGAACCAGCCCCCACCACGGTGGAGGGGTTCTGTCCCTCTTCCCTCAGAAACGATAGCCACTGGCCACGTGGAGCTGCTGAGTCTTTGAGGAAAGAAACTGAATTCTGACTTTTCTGGAATGATCTTTTTGGTTTTAGAAATGAATATTTAATTTACTAAAGCGAAAGAAAACATGTTTTTACTGCCTTATACTTTGAAGTTCAGGTTACACAGTATTATTTTATTTAATCATACCTGTGGGGTGGGGGGGTCTTGTATAATGTTCGCTTCCAGTTACAACCTTAATTAATTGGAAAGCTTCAAACAATTTAAACTGCATTTGTAAATTTTGTAGACAGGATTATTTGTCTATTTATTTATTTTTGTGGTCCTGGAGACTGGACACAGGGGCTCTCTACCATTGAGCTACAACCCCAAGTCTTTTTTCCTTTTAAAATTGAGATGGGGGTCTTGCTAAGTTGCTGAGGCTGGCCTTCAACTTGTGATTCTCCTGCCTCAGCCTCCTGCACACCTGGTGATATACAGGGATTTTAAAAATACACTGTTGATAGACAAGCCTGTTCAACTACTGACCTAACCTGAGAAACTTCAAAAAGTAAACTTACAAACACACGGAGCTACAAATTACTTTCCAGTGTTGCACCTAAATTGAATACTGTTTCAACTTAAAATACAGGTCTAAATGAGTGAGTGAATTATACATTTCAAATCAGAGTCAGAAAGGGGAAATCTCACTCCCACTATGTAATATATTAGAAGCATATAAAAGACTCAAAATGCATACTTCAATTCAGACATTCATATTATGATTTTAAATACCTTGAATAGGTCTACAATTCATCCCAGATCTTCCCTGAACTTAAAGATGCTCATGAGTTAAGGGTATTAGTTTATCTCATACGAGTCGAGGGTTAAGTTGTGATGAAGTTTTGGGGGTGGGGGTTGAATGAACTCTCCGATGGCCTGAGGTTGTCTCATGACTAGAGGCTTCAGTGAGGATGTTGTCTGGATTTTTTTAACCAGCAGCCCTAAGATACCTGTTTATCACCGTGTGTCCGTGACCCTTGCTCACTCTCTTGTGGGTTACTGTGTGACTTAGTTAACTTAAGCGTATCTGCCAGGAGCCACGCGCGGTGGGAAGTAGCCTCTCTGAGCTGCAGATCCGGTTCCCAGCAGAGACCTGCATTCAGCGCCTGCGTCTTATCCTGGATCGTTCTGGTCTTACTCTGCCTGGGATCTCTGGGATCTTTTCCCCTGAGCTCCAGGCAATGGTGACCCATCACCCTCAGGACACACACTCCCCGGTTGTGTTGGCCTGCTCCTTGGAGCCATCTCCCTGTCCCCCTTGCCCGGGGACACAGGCGTGGCCTCCCTGGCTACCCTGCTTGCTTCTCCAGCCCGGCACCCACCAACTGCCCTTTTTGTTTTTCAAAGACAACACCATCGATCTTTCTCACTTGCCAGGAGGGTTGTAGTTCAAAATGTAGGTGCAAAGGGTGGCCCCACCCCGGAAGCATAGATTTCCCTGTGCAGCTTGGCCCTGGTGAATGATTAAGAGGGAGGCAGGTAGCTGTGCCGACTAGGCGGGCTGGGCCGTGGGACGTCATCCAGACTCACGTGTTCAGTGTAGGTGCCATTTGGGCTCAGTGTACGGATGAGTTTAATGGACCAGCAGGTCACTCCCCGAAAGCCAGCCCTGGCCCGAGTGTGTGTTATCACCCATTTCCTTTCCGTGGGGGCTCTTCCTGTTTCCAGAGACCTTGGGAGTGGTTACTGGTGTGACTCAGATCCGATCGCCCCCCGGGGACCCTGTATTCTCATCTCCCACTGTTCCTTCCCCCTTCCTGTGACTGTGCACCACTCTGCTGCCCCTTCCCAAATTTCAGCCTCTCTTGCAGTTCCTGGGATCACCTAGTTGGTGCCACAGTCTTCACGGTGGATGAGGACCATCTCTAGTAGGGCCGAGCCTCCAAGCCCACCTGGTGGTTCTGAACCTCACTTCTCTCTGAACTCTCTGGGGATCTTGTTTAAAAGAAAAGAGACTCCCCTGTCCCTAGGGGTGTCTGGGGCTCGGGCTGGGGCTGCATGGGGGCTCAGCGTGTGTATTTTTAACAAGCTCTCAAGGCGATACTGTAGCAAGCTCAGTTGGACAACTTTGAAGTGCGGTACGGAAATAAGGAACAGGACAGGCTTGGGGGCAGTTTCGTCCCTGGTTGTTGTCCATGTGACCTTAGGCTACTTCTTTTATCACTCCATGCCTCTGTTTTCTGACCTCCAAAATGGGAATAATATGATTCTTAGCCCTTAAGGTGCATGTCTCTGTGTGTTAGTTTTCCATTGCTGTGACAAAATGCCTGAGATAATCAACTTAGAAGGAACAAGGGGTTTTTTTGGTGCATGCTATTAGAGATTTCAGTCCATGGTTGCTTAATCCTGTCACTTTGGGCCTGTGGGGAGGCAAAACATCAGGGCGGAGAGCATGGGGCAGAGCAAACTCACCTCCTGGCAATCAGGAAGCAAAGAGAGAGGAAGAGGCTGGGGTCCCGTGTACCCTTCAAGCTTATACCACCAGTGACTACTTCCTCCCACCAGGCCCTACCTCTTCATGTTTCCACTACTTCCCAACAGTGTCCTCAGCCAGGGACCAAGTCTTCAACACGGGACTTATGGGGAACATTTACGATCCTTACCATAACAATATGACATTCAAATAATATTAATAAAACCCTTAGGCCACGTTTGGCAGGTAGTAAGTCCTCCCTAAACCTTAGCTATGAATACCATTATGAATATATTATGATGTAACAGTGTGTTAATATAGCATTAGTATCAGCAAAGGAGTAGGCACAGGGCTGGCATTCAAAAACGTCAATGAATGTCAGTTTTACTACTATACATGCAGTATGCTATATAAGTGTCATATTTCAAATTATGCGTTATGTGAATTATCTGTGAAATATCTATGACTCCATCTACGACTGTGTTATGTGATACACGGTATAGATATAACAACAGATTGCTGTAGCATGAATTTTAAAATTATAATGATTCCGTAAGGAAGTTAGGACTGGACCTGGCTTCTGGTAAGCGCTCATTAATTATCTGAACTCTTTTTACTGTTGCTTCTTATTCATGAGCAGTCAAAGTGTAAAGGTAAGGAAAAGCCACCAGCAATGCTGAAGCTTGGACATTAGGACCCGCTGCAGACAGATGGGACCGCTCTGCCTTGGCCAGAGGGGTCCTGTTTTCACTGGGGTCTGGGCTGGGGACATAAGGAAGGCCAGGCCTCCAGCCCTCCCTCTCTGGGGGATTTGCCTGCAGATGCAAATAGGAGGTTACTTGAGACCTTCTCAGTCAAATTATTTCCCCCGTCAGCCGGGGTGTTATGACAATGGTCGCCCTGGCAACCACGGGAAGGCGTCAGGCGGCTGGCTGGACTTCACTGCCCTGGCGGGGTGCGATAACCCCGGAGCCTTGGCCACGCAGCTCCTGCCGGAGGGAAAGGACTTGGGATTTACTTCCAGAGGCCTGATGCCCGCCTTATCAAAAGGCCAAGAAGAACGTATTGAGCACCAACTGTATGCCAGCCGTGGCCCTGCGCGCTGGGGAAGAGACAGGCAAAGCCGGTGCCTCTCCCTAGCCGACAGTCGGATGATGGGTGTGGGGTGCAGTGGGGGAGGTGTAACCATGGAAACCAATAAACAGCATCATTTGTGAAATAGCAAAGAGCTCCCAAGGAACAGGAGCAGGGTGGCAGTGTTGGTGGCGCTCAGGGGTGGTCTGGAGGAGGAGAGGCCCAGAGATGCGGAGAGAGTGCGCCCTGCGCGCCCACCACGGCTGCAGGGGCTCTGGGCGGCGGGAGAAGCGCACACAAGGCCGGACCCTGGCAGCGCTGCGGGGTGCTGACCGGCAGTGCGAGGGGACAGTGGCGGCTTATCCGTGCGTGGGCCACCCCTGAGCCTCACGGGTGGGAAACAACCCTGCCCCTGGCATTGCTTCCAGGTCTGGACACAGGGGCCCCTCAGTGCGTGCCGGGTTCCTTCTGGCGGTCACCGCCTCCATTTGCTTTTGGAAAAGAGCCCCTGAGGGTGACCGTCTTGGGTTCTAGCAAACCGGCTCCTCTGGACCAGCCGCAGGTCTCCGGGTTCGCCCGGCTTTAGATTTAGTGAAGTTTCCCGTTTCAAATCAGGGATTTCAGACACGATTATTTTTAGCTCTGTCACATGTCTTGACTTTTTAATTTTTTTTTTTTTTTTTTTTTTTTTTTTTGTTTATGCTGCTAAATTTACCACCATGCTAATACGGAGTACAGTAATGAGGCACCGAGGATGCTGCTCGGAGCGAGCGCGGCCTGCGGAAATTTTCCATCTGCTGGGAAAGGTACCAGGCTGCCCCCTGGTGTGCGGATGGGGAATTGCCTCTCAGCGGTCCCGCTCCATCCGTCTGGCAACCAGTGACCCTCCTACCGGCTGCCAGGACTCTGCTGCACCTGTCAGTGCAGGCTCAGATGGTGGGCTCAGCGTAGATGTGCACTGTCCAGGAGTCCTGTGCATGCATGCGTGTGTGTGGAACCATTGGACTCTTTTGCACTCAGCTCTGCCTGGACTCGAATTGAAGGTGACCTAGAAATCAACTAGGTTGCCAGGCCCGGGGAGGCCCTAGGAAGGCCCTTTTCTAATTGCTTCCCCATCTTCGATGGTCCGTTTCCGAGGGCATGGAACTGGGAATGAGGAGGTCAGGAGTTCAAACCCCGACCAGGCTCTTGGGCAGGATTCCAACACCTCTGGGCCTCTGTAGAATGATCACTGACACCCACGACAGCAGGTTCACAATACTCAAATATGGAGGCATTTTGGGGCCAGTTTTGGAACTGATGTAGTGATGTAAGGGGTGATTTCAGATCAATAGCTGATATTTACCATGCTGTGGGGGTGGGGGCGAGTCAGGGTCTTGTAATCCTTCTGGTGAAGGGTCGACTTTTTTCCCAACAGCTACTTGGCGGCCAGTACTTTTGTAAAATATGATAAACGGGATGTCCTAGGGAAATTAAATGGACACGCACACCCCAACAAAATACAAAGCTTACTTTGAGAGAAAAAAAAAAAAACAACAACAACAATTAGATCTAACAGACATAAAGTTACTTGGTCAAATAGCTCTCAAAGTGTCTAAATCCTGTACCTTGATTTCTGTATTTCTCTGGTGGGGTGAACAACTGTCTCCAGGACTCACCTGGAGTAGCCCTGCCCGTAACGGGGGGGCTGGTGTGTAATGGATTTCGTACCCCTAGCTCTTTGTATTCAGAAAGCACCTGAAAACATTTTGAATCAACGGGATGGGAGGCCTTGCTTTCTTTCCCTTAGTATAAACATGGAACCCCGTCGTTACGGTCCTGTGATAGGGGACCACTGCTTTGGAAGAAGCTGTTGCTGCAATTTTGCGTCCTGGATTCCCACGCTGAGCCGGGGTGGCCCGTGGGTTCTGGCTCCTACCATTTGGCCTTGTGATTTGTGTTTGCTTGGCCGTCTTCCCCTTCAGGCTGAACTGGGACTCACCACTCTCAGAGCTGCTCGCTCAGTAAATGTCTGTTGCACAGATGAACCCGCCCCCCCATAGGGATCGCTTGCAGAGGGAGCGCTACCCTGTCTCTGGAGCCTGGTTTCTACCCCGTTTTAATGCCTAAGGACCCAGATGCTGAAGACAGTCTGAGAAACAAAGCTCCTTCATTTCTGAAGAATTCGGACAATAGATGGGTGTTTCTCAGAATCACTGGGGTGCTTTTTGGTACTAGGGATTCCTGGGCCTTCCCCAGGTTCCCTGATTTAGGGTTTCCAGGGAATAATGCCTACAAGTTTGATTTTTATCAAATGTCGCCAGATGATCCTTGTCGTTCAGAAATTGGGGAAAGAGAAATAACATTAAGTATCTAGTACCTTGGGAGAGTTGCTTAAGCTCTATGCCCTTGATTTCCTTTTTTGTAAAACGGGGTTATTACTAGGATTATTGGGAAGATACAGTGAAATAATGTGTTAAGTGCTCAGCAGAATCCCGGGCATCGATTTAGGTCTAAAACTTACCTATCGAGAAGTCTGACATGCAGGATGGCCCGCACAGTGTTAATGTTAGCAAGTGTCCAATTTTCATGAGATTTGTAATGAATTATCATATAGGTAATTGATTCAAGCTCATAGAAAAATTGTAAGATACAGATGTGTAGAAATAGGCGAATCTTACCTCTAATGACCAAGAGGTAAAGTTGCTAGTGTTTTGCAGAATTTCCATTTGGTCTCTGCACATTCAGAAAATAGCATTAGACTACGCCTGTTGCTTTGGCTGCTGTGTTGTTTCTCTTGGCAAAAGATTGTGATGTTCTTTGTGTGTCAATAAAGAAAAGTTCAGCGGGCTGGGAGTGCAGCTCAGAGGGAGAGCACTTGCCTAGCACGCCCAAGCCCTGGTTTGATCCCCAGCACCATAAAGGAAAAAAAGAAAGAAAGAAAACAAATGTTTGTTAGAGTCAGGTGCATCCACTTAGTAGCTTGGTGACCTTGGGCCAGTTACTTAACCTCTCTGGACCTCGATTTTCTCTTTTGTAAAACGGGACAGTAATTAGACCTATACCATTGTGTGGATTAAGTAAGAGAATCCATCACGTGACCTGCACTGCATGTGGCTCAGAAGGAATCCCTGCTTACTGACAGCCACACTTACGCTGTGACATCAGTCTTGGGGTACTGCTGGGAACAGCGGCTGGTTGCCAGAGTCCGCCTTTGGGAAGTCCTGCATGATCTGCCCGGCCCAGCTTCACCCTCGTTTCCTGAGTTGTTGCCTACTCACACTCGCCACACCCTTGTCCCCAAAGGTGGATCTTGTTCCCCCCGCCTGAAGGGGAAGGCTGGAACCTGGGGCTGCCTCCCCACTCCATCTGCTCCCTGCCTCTGCCCCTCCCATTTCTAAAGCCTCACAGTGGGACGCCCCAAGTACTCCTTCAACGACCTGGACCCAGGTGTGCAGGGCAGGAGGGGCTGAGCCTGTCCTCCGCATGGCCAGTGAGGAAAGGCAACATCCCCATTTTACAGATGAGCCAAGTGGAGGCTCAGGGAGCTGAGTGATTTGCTCAGACCTCAGAACTAGAATCGGGAAACCCATTTCTCCCCAGGACCTGCAAAGCTTCCGCGAGGAATCGGGTCCTCTCTCTGCCTCTTGAGGGGGTGGTGCCTGACTTTCAGATTTCTAGATCTCAGATTTCTGGGAACCACGCACAACTCCGAGGGTGGCATCCTGGTGACGCGATGCAGCGTTGGGATCTAATGCTACGCCCCACGGCCATGGAACCGGACAAGGGGATTAGCATGTCCAAGCCTCAGTTTTCCCATGAGCAGAATGGGCTCAAAATTCCAGCCTCAGAACCCGTGTCGCTGCATGGATCAAGGCTGGATGAACACATGCAAAGCCCCAGCCTCCGGTGCCATCCACGCTGCGGCTGTTATTCTCAAAAATGCTGTCCGGTGGTTGGCCACCCAGGCTGCCCCCATCACACGCTGCGCACGTCCCTGGCCGTGGAGCCAGGTATCAGAGGAGCCCCGCATGCAGAAGACTAAAAAGAGTGAGCAGACGTACATGCACTGCCGTGGGAAGGTCTTCAGGCCTCCTGCTGAAAGGAGCAGCAAGCGTCACACAAATGCACGATGCCATTCGGGTGGAAGGGGAGAACGCTGCCCAGAAACCATACTGCTGGGCGCCGTGGCGCAGGCCTGGGATCCTTGGGAGGCTGAGGAAGGAGGATCGCAAGTTCCCGGCCAGCCTCAGCAACTTAGTGAGACTCTATCTCAAAATTTAGGAAAAAAGAAAAAAAAAAAAAAAGACACCCAGGACGTGGTTCAGTGGTTGAGCTGCCCTGGGTTCAAACAAACAAACAAACAAACAAACAAAACCAAATGGCTCACAGTCAATGGCCAGGCAGCCACCGGCTGCCAGGTGGGCTAGGGTGGCTGATGCGGATGTCTGGGAAACCTTGAGTCGGCTCTGTGTCATCTGTCACCCTTCAGCTGACTAGCTTGGGCACATTCTCAGGCAGAGGGTAGGGACTCAAAGCAATTAGAAACCAGCTTCTATTGGCTGAGGCAGGTCACATGACCAACCTCATTGTGGGGGCGGGACACGGGCAGTGAGTTAACTCCAAGTCACAGGCCACAGAGGCAGGTGGCCTGAAGGACACCTTTACCACGCTGGATGGAAAGGACTTGCGGGCAGGAGGAGCCTGGGCAGAGGGACAGAGAGGTGACATTGCAGTGATGTGTTCAGGGAACTGGAGGGAACAAATGCGCCCAGGAGGGAGAAATGGAGTAGAGCTTAACTCAGAGTCACAGTCCAAGGAGTTGGGGACACTTGTGCTTCCCAGACTCATCTTTTTGATGCTACTTTTTGTATTTTCTTTAAACCAACTCAATTTTTTTTTTTTAACATACAGGTATTTTTCCCTCTGGTACTGGGTGTTAACCCAGGGACACTCTACCACTAAGCCACATCCCAGCCCTATTTTGTATCTTATTTTTAATATTTTTAGTTGTCGATGGACACAATACCTTTATTTATCTTTATGTGGTGCTGAGGATCGAACCCAGGGCCTCATACCTGCTAGACGAGCTCTCTACCACTGAGCCACGACCCCTGTATTTTATTTAGAGACTGTGTCTCGAAGAGTTGCTTAGGGCCTCGCTAAGTTGCTGAGGCTGGCTTTGAACTTTCGATCCTCCTGCCTCAGCCTCCCAAGCGGCTGGGATTACAAGTGTGTGCCACCGAGACTGGCAAATTTATAGACATTTAAAAATCAAACTGGGTTGGATGATTGTAATGGAAGACTGGTATGGCTTGCCCTAAGTGGAAGACTATCCAAAAAATAAATACAATAAGAACAAAAGCATTGTTAAATCATGATTCATATCGTTACCAGCTCAAGGCTCTGAATCTGTTCGGCTCTTTGTTATAAAAGGAGTTCAATCCCTGGTAAGAAAAAAAAAAGAGGCTTTCAAGTGTTGGACAACTGTTGAAGACATAGTATCACCTAACAGACTGTCTCTGTGATACAGTCAGGGGCTGGAGAAGGATCTGAACAGGGAGGAACGAGTCCTTTATGTGATGCAGTTATTTAATGCTATGCCTGGGTATCACCTGAAGTTATCTGTCACCTGCAATTGGGAAATGCTGCTGTTGGAGAACGGGTGTTTGAGAGGGTTCGTGGTTACATCATTACTGCCGTTCGGCTTCTGGGTTTAGCCTAGTTTTCCAGTGTTCTGTGACCCTGCCTTTGCATTGATAGGGAGGGAGCCCAAGGCCTTGCTCATGCTAGGTAAGCACTCTGCCACTGAGCTCCACGCCCGAACCTTTAAATTTTATTTTGAGACAGAGTCTTGCTCAGTGGCTCAGGTCAGCCTTGAACTTGTGATCCTCCTGCCTCAGCTCCCTGAGTAGCTGGGATTACAGGTGAGCCCTAGGACACCCTGCCCTAAATACTTTTCAAAATGTGGACGCTAGGATGTGGCTGGATTCCCACGTGACATTGTTTCCTTGTCTTTCTTCAAGATATTGACGTAGCATTGCTATTTTTTAAAAAAGAGTCCAGATCCTTATTCCTTGGCAGTATTTGAAATGCAACCCAGGCATCCACGGGTACTGAATCAGGAACAATAAAACTATGTATTCCGAAGAAAAGGCTGCAGAAAACCACTTAACAAAAAAAAAAAACAAACCCAATTTACAGAATTTGTTACTGAAGTATGCATGTTTTACTTTCCAGTAATTTCTGTCCAGTGTGTGGATTGAAATCAAATTGTATTCATTTTGAGATCATTTAAATAATGAATCAGAAAGGCACAGTGCTTTATTTCTTAAAATTTAAAACCGATTGAAAGTGCATACTCTTGGAGAATAATCTGTATTTTTTAGACCTTGCTGAAATGATAACGTTTGGCTTTTAAGGAATATTATTTATTTTAAAGCTGATTTTGATTTAAAAAAAAAATACTTGTTCTGAAGATTGGCCATGAGTAAACGTGGGGTGTGACCCCCTTGGCTAATCGTTGAAGCTCCCACAGATCAGCCCCTGGCTGTGGTGTCCTGAGACCCTTCATTGGTACTTGGCATGGATTATTTCTTTTAGCCCTCAAATGCTATGAAATCGCTACAATTTAACCCTCATCCTGGCGGCAAAACTGAGCTTCACAGCACTTTGGAAACTTGCTGGCCGTCCTTCAGCTACTAAGGGGTCGGAGTCGAGGTTGCCTGATTGTAGCACCCCAGGGACCTGATGTGACCTCTCATTCTCACACACTGGGAAAGAAAGGAAAAAAGAAAAGCAAAATAAAGTGTTATATAGCCGATTTCCCTTTCTCTGGCCCTCTGTGGTGTTTTTCTGTTTTTTTTTTTTTTTCCAGTTACTAACGATCCCTCACGTTAAATCAGAGCAAAGGAAACAAGCTTTCTAGATATTCTTGCTGCTATGAACAAGGAGCCGTTCTCCCAGACTGAGAGAGCCATTTTGCAGTCACCTGAGATGCTTTGTCCTGTGGTGAAGCTGTAATCCTGAGACCATCTCCTGTTTCCTAAAATTTATTAGCATAGGCACAAGGAGAGGTGGCAGTTGGAACAGTTTTCATATCTAAATCTTTTCCAGAAACTCAGGACTGACCTTGATTCTCTGTAGAAAAGATGTCAGAAGATAAACTCTCGGTTAACCACGTTCTTCATGGAATCCCCAGAGCCTAGGGTACTAGTGGGCATACAGGTGGTGCTTAGTAAATAGCTGTTGAGTGAACCAAAGGTTAGGTATGGACAGGAGTGTGAACAGGAGACCTAAACCAATTATTTAATTGAAAATATTCTAACCTCAGCAAAAGCGAGGTTCTGAGCAACTCAGTGAGACCCTGTCTCTAAATAAAATATAAAATAGGGCTGGGGAGGTGGCTTAGTGGTTGAGTGTCCCTGAGTTCAATTGCCAGTATTAAAAAAAAAAAAATTAAATACTGATAAAGCAAAGCAGCATGATCCAAAAATTAAAACAATGTATCTGTAGAGTAAAAAACAAATGCCCCTTTTACGTACCCATATCCATATTTGCTTACTGTATTCAGCCAGATATTTTTATGTATTTCTAGGCCTATATTGTCAATACACGCATAATTTAAAAAATATAAAGGCAATCATATTATACAATGTGTTTTGTAATTTGCTTTTTCCCTGGAGATGAAAATCTTGGACATTTTCTCAGATCAATATGAGTCAGTCTGCCTTATTTTAAAAAGTTTTATAGTAGTCTATTCTATGGCTGTACTTTAATTTATTAATATTTAGCTCTTCTGTGAATGCATTTTTTTTTTTTTTTTTTTTGCATTGGGGATTGAACCCTTCGGGGGAACTGTAGCACTGAGCCACATCCCCAGCCCTTTTTATTTTTATTTTGAGACAGAGTCTCACTAAGTTGCCCAGGTTGGCCTCAAACTTGCGATCCTCCTGTCTCAGCCTCCCGAGTTGCTGGGATGATAGGCATGGACCACTGTGCCAAGCTTAATGCATCTTAAAAAAGAAAAAAAATTGTTAGCATGCTTTTAAAAACACAACACAGGCAACAATAGCCAGCCATCCTCTCACCCACCCGGTGGACAATGGGTACCGGAAGTATTTCAGTAGGGAGGATTCCTAGAAGCCAGATTCCAGGATTCAACGTGCATGAGATTAACATGTTGCCATTTCCTGGCCCTCCTGGGACTTTCTCAGCTGACCCCCACATTCTCACTGACCCTGGAGAGCAAGACGGCTGCTAAACCTGTCCAAACCTAGTCTTTAAAAACAGGGCAACATTTTCCCAGCTAACAGCAGGTAATACACAAACATTGCTCTGGAGAAGGAAAATGGGAAGCATTTCTAATATTGCTATAGAGAAGGCAACAGGAAAAAAAATAGATCCCCCATAACCTCACCACCAGAGATGGCTACTGCTGACGTTCTGTTTCCTACCTCAGCAGACTTTTCTAGGCTCCTGGATGCAGGAAGTTTTATAAACCACCTGCCACATTATTTTGAAGGTCGTAGCATATGAATTTATCGTAATTGTTTACATCCTTGTTGAAACACTAGGCTATTCCCATTCTCTTATGCTTTATCAACATGAAGTTAAAGCTTCATGAATATCCTTATTTATTTATTTATTTATTTAGGACAAACCCACAAAGCAGCATCGTTCACGAGCTATAGGATGTAGGGCCAGGCCTGAGCTATGCGTGTAATTAAAAAATTTGCCAGTCGCCCCCTTGAAAAGGAAACAGATGGAGTTAATTTTGAGAGGACATTGAACCCGACAGACCCACAATATTATCGCTTAAGCGTGTAATCGGTACCAAAATCTCAGTGAGTCTTTTTGACATTTATTTTTCTCAGATCTTGGGAATTGGGTATGGCCGTCATATTTACAGCATGTCTCAATTTAGTGTTGTTCGACCCAAATGGGAAAATGATATTTAACAGATCAAAAAGGTCACACTGCTTCAGTTTTTCAATTTCAATTTCAGTGAATTAAAATGAAATAAAGTGAAAAAGGCTGTCTCTCTGTTGAATTGGCCACCCAGGGCTGGGGGGTTACCAGCTTGGACGTGTGACCTAGAGGTTAAAGCGTTGCTCACTGCCTTCTCCGTGTGGGATGCGAGGCCGAGTCCAGGGTGGTCTAGATCTAGGGCTTAGAAACCCACTGGCAAATCCACCGGAGCTGGAGAGACTTGAGTCCCAGGATTGCAGGTGCCTGCTCCCCAAGACCCGCTGCCTCTGCTCTTGAGATGTTCACACGGTCGCTTGAACAGAGGTTTGGACTCTGCTGGGAGGAGTTGTCACTGACCTGCTTGTTTGAAACAGTCGTGTGATCACGGAATGAAGGGAAGCCATTTTGCCCAGAGCGGTGACCCCTTTTAAGCCGCTTGAGTTTTTTATGCTGTGGCCTTGGTCCTGCCCTGGCCCAGACTTGTTAAGATGGGGGGAGTCTCACCAAGTCCCCGAAGCTAGGGGTGCAGTGTCCTTCCAGGTAGATGGTCACGTGGTGGCGGTCGCCGATTCATTCTAGCTTGGTGTCTCTCTGTGGTCCATATTAGGGTTTGAATTAAGGTCTCCTCAACTTCCTGTGTCAAAGTCCTCATTCCCACTCAGAATGTGACCTTATTTGGAAATAGGGTCATTGCACGTGTAATTAGTTAAGATGAGGTCATACTGGAGTACGGTGGGCCCCTGATGCAATGTGACTGGTGTCCTTATTAAAAAGGGGAGGACCAGGGGTGTGGCTCGGTGGCGGAGCCCAGGCCTAGAATGTGCAAAGTCCTGAGTTCAATTCTCCAGCACCGTTAAAACAAACAAACAAACGAACAAACAAACAAAACCAGGTATCTGGATACAGACCCGCATGTGGGGAGAGTGCTATGTGAAGACTCGATTTATGGTGTCACGGGCCAAGAAATTTCCAGAAACCAGGACACAAGCCTGGGGCAGATTCCTCTCTAGGATTTCCAGAGGGAACTTTTCCTGCTGAGGCCTTAACTCAGACCTGGAGCCTCCAGGATTGTGAGCAGGTGTTTTTGATGTTCAAACCTCCTAACCTGTGGCCTTTGTGACAGTGACCTTTGCAAGCTACCAAGGCCCACAATGCAACCCTTTTGGGTACACCTCCATCCCCTGCAAAGGTGCTTGTTTCTCAGTTCTGCATCTGATAAATATTGTAAAAGCTCATTGTGATCTCTGATACTTCCAAGAGAATTACTTAGGCGAATTGTGTTTAAAAGAGACAGATGGAATCGGTCACCTTTTCCATAGTGAAAATTTGAGTTTTAATGTATTCAACTCTCCAGATATATTTTATTTATTTATTTATTATTTTTATTTTTTAAAATTCATTTTTTTAGACATACATGACAGTAGGGTAGGTTTTGACATATTAGACATGCATGGGGTGCAACCCATTACAATTTCGATCCCATTCTTGTGATTTATGCATGATGTGGAGTTACACTGTTCGTGTATTCATATATGAACTCGGGAAAGTGATGTCCTGTTCATCCTGCTGTCTTTCCTATTTCCATCCCTCCTTCCCTTCATTTCCCTTTGTCTAATCCAATGCACTTCTATTCTTCCCCTCCCTTCCTTCCCTTGTTGTGGGTTAGCATCCACGTCTCAGAAAAAACACTGGCCTTTGATTCTTTGGGACTGGCTTATTTCTCTTAACATTGTTTTTCTCCCGTTTCATTCATTTACTGGCAAATACCGTAGCCTCATTCTTCTTTAAGGCTGAGTAATATTCCATTGTGTATATATACTACATTTTCTTGATCCATTCATCTGTTGAAGGGACCTAGGTTGGTTCCATAGCTTAGCTATTGTGAATTGAGCTGCTATAAACATTGATGTGGCTGTGTCACTGTAGTGTGCTGATTTTAAGTCCTTTGGGTATATACAGAGGAGTGGGATCAATGGTGGTTCCATTCTAAGTTTTCTGAGGACTCTCCATAGTTCTTTCTAGAGTGGTTGTATGGACTTCCAGTCCCACCAGTAATGCATGAGTGTATCTTTCCCCCACATCCTCGCCAACCTTTATTGTTGCTTGTGTTCTTGATCATTGCCCTTCTGACTAGAGTGAGATGGAATCTCAGTGTAGTTTTAATTTGCATTTCTCTACTTGCTGGAGATGTTGAACATTTTTTTGATATATTTTTTGACTATTTGTATTTCTTCTTTTGCAAAGTCTGTTCAGTTTCTTTGCCCACTTATTGATTGGGTTATTTGGATTTTTTGGCCTTAAGTTTTTAGAGATTTTTGTATATCCTGTATATTCACATTCTACCTGAGGTGTAGGTGGTAAAGCTTTTCTCCCATTCTGTCGGCTCTCTGCCCATGTTCTCGATCGTTTCCTTTGCTGTGAAGAAGCATTTTAGTTTGATGTAATCTGTTGATTCTTGATTTTACTTCTTGTGCTTTAGGAGTCTTGTGGAGGAAGTCTGTTCTTGAGCTGATATGGTGGAGAGTTGGGCCCACTTTTTCTTCTAGTAAGCACAGGATCTCTGGTCTAATGCCAAAGTCCTTGATCCAGTTTGAGTTGAGTTTTGTGCAGGGTAAGAGATAGGGGTTCAATTTCAATCAACTACATGTAGATTTCCAGTTTTCCCAGCACCATTTGTTGAAGAGGCTGTCTTTTCTCCAATACAGGTTTATGGTGCCTTTGTCTAGTATGAGATCACTATACTTACGTGGGTTTGTCTCTGTGTCTTCTAGTCTGTGCCTGTGGTCTTCAATTCTATTTTTGTGCCAACACCATGCCGATTTTGTTACTAGATCTCTGCAGTGTAATTTAAGGTCTGGCATTGTGATACCTCCTACATAACTGTTCTCACTATGGATGGCTTTGGCTCTTCTGGGCCTCTTATTTTTCCAAGTGAATTTCATGCCTGTTTCTTTAAATTTCCATGAAGAACGTCATTGGAATTTTAATGGAAAATGTCAGAAGATAAACTTTTAAGGATTTTTAAGCATTAAAAAAATTTGAAATAGCATTTTTTTTTCTACTGGGGATTGAGCCCAGCGGGCCTTAATCACTGAGCCACATCCCCAATCTTCTGGGTAGAAATGGCATTTAGAAGCCAAGTCCTGGGCCCTGGATGTGCTAAATCATACTGTGGGTGTCGGTGGACATTTAGGCGATTTATGTTTGTATGTGTGAGGTTTGCACACACACTCACATTAACATCTATTTTCATATTTATGAGTATTTTCACGTTAACATTTATTTTCATGTTTATGAGTATTGGTAACCAATATCTCTAATTCTAGCCAAGTACCTCAGGGTTTCTTCTAGCCTTTTCCCTCTGCACGTTGGTATCACTTTTCTCAAACACTGATAAAAATCACCCTTCCTGTATCTCTCTGTTTGCTCAGTCTACTGTCGTTGGCTAATCTCCCAACTGCACGGGGCTGCGGCCTGGTTGGGACACTGTCCTCAGGGGTCTTGACTGTGTGGGGTGTCTTCCCACCCTCCCTCTGCCACCTGCTTCTGAAGATTCATTTACTTGTTTTTTTTTTTTTTTTTACTTCTGTCCTTTGTTTTTATGCATCTACCTCAGCAAATAAATGATTTTTCTTTCCTTTCTAGTACTTTTCTGAGTTTCGACACCTCATTTTTGAGATTTTCTAATTCCAATTTAGATGATTTTTTTTTTCAGATTTTGTACCTCTTTTGGTTTTAATATAATTATCGGCGTGTGAGAGTTACACACAACAGTGGGGTTCATTTGGACATAATCATACGCGTCGCATCTTTTTCTTACAGAGCTCTGAGATGGCAGGTGACAGTTTTGTTCTGCTTCTGTTTTCCTGGGGTGCCTTTTTTGTGTCTGGGTCAGTTATTCCAGTCTTCTCCTAATGTTGAATGGGATTTGATTCCTTGTATTCATTAGCTATTGCTGTTTTAACCCATCACCCTAAAATCCAGTTGCTTAAAAGAAAACTATTTATTGTCTTGCAGGATTTTAGGAACAGTTTATCTTTAGGAGCAGCAGGGCTTCTGGCTCAGGGTTTGTCCTGGGCCCTGGGTAAGATGCCCCGTCAGGGGAAGGCCTGACTGGGGTTGGAGGATCCATTCTGAGAAGGGCTCCCTCCCATGGCTGTAGGCTGGCGGCCTCAGTTCCTCACCACCTTGGTCTCCCCATAGCCCCTTGAGCATCCATGTGGCATGGCGGATGGCTTCCCCCAGAGGGAGTGATCCAAGAGAGAATGAACAAAGAAAGCCACAGTGCCTTTTATGACCACATCTCCAAAGTCGTATAAGGTCACTTCTTGCATATTCTGTCACTGAACCTCGCCTACACTTACGGAGAGGGGAATCGGCCTCCATCTCTCGAAGGGAGTAGTATCAAAGCATTCACGGGCATATCTGAAAACACTCTATCCTTTCTCCTGGCTCCCTCTTATAAGAAACTGATTTTCTTGACCTTTTAGAAGGAGGCGAGTTTCAGAACTGTGTTTCCAACCTCACAGATCTCCCTAATTCAAATAAATAGCAAGTACCGAGTGGGCCTACCATATAAATTCAGGGGTGAGAAGCTGGTTTTGACCACAGGTCTCTAACCTGTGTGTCTGGTCATGATCTCTGACCCTCAGCAGCTCTGATTGGTTTGTTCATCTTAGAGTCTCATAAGCTCAGAGTCATTTCTGATTCTGTATCTGAATATTTAGACCTTAGTACATTCTTGCTCCCTAGCAGGTGCCTGAGCTGTGACTGTCACAAAATACCTGAGATAATCAATTTAAAAAGAGGGAAGGTTTATTTGAGCTTCCCGTTTTGGAGGTTTCAGCCCGTGGTGGGTTGGCATGATGGCTTTGGGCCCGTGGTGATACAGCACAGCCTGATGGGAGGGTGTGGAAGAGGTAGTTGCTCACCTCATGGTGCCAGGACTTGAAAGAGAGGAAGAGACCAGGGTCCTCCTGTTCCCTCTGAGGATGTGTCCCCAGTGACCTAGTCCCACCCACTAGGCCCCGCTTCTTAAAGACTCCACCCTTTCCAGTGGCGCCCTGCTGAGGGCCGTGGCTTTAACAAATGGGGGACATTTGAGATCCACAGCAGAGCAGCAGGAGGTCAGTAAAGACCTGGTGACTCAGGCAGAGCTGCGGACATGTGGCCTCACCTCACAGGGGATCTGATAGACGTGACTGAGGATCTCGAGATGGGGGCTACCCCGGATCATTGGGGGGGGGGTCCAGTGTCGTCCTTAGGGTCCTTAGAAGAGGGAGGCGGGAGGGCGGAGTCAGTGGCAGGAGACCTGACTGACGCTGGCATTCGGAGCTGAGTGACGTGAGGAAGGGGCCGGGAGCCGAGGACGGCGGTCGCTTCTAGGGACTGAGAAGGCGGGACGTGGGTCCTCTCCAGGAGCCCGGGAAGCAGCGCGGCCCTGCTGACGCCCAGTGAGGCCGACTGTGGACTTTTGATCCCTGGCAGTGCTGGAGAGGAAAGAGATGTCGTTTTAAGCCGCTGAGTGTGTGGCCATTTATTAGAGCCGCCAGAGGAGACCGTCCACCCTGCAGGTCACCACCCCCTTAGGAGGGGCGGCAGATGCCCTCCGACTTCCCCATAGGCAGGAGGCTTAGAGACAGAAACCCAAAAAGAAAGGAAGAAAATTGGTGCAAACGTGTCACTGCAGAGCCCAGGGTCGCTCTGGGCCCGGCTGATGGATGTGGTCAGGAATGCCTCTCCCGGTTTCTGGGAGATGCCCACCCACCAGATCCTTGACCACAGCTGCAAGTGCTCCTGGCCGGGGAGGTGGGCTCCAGGTGACCCTCTTTCATCAACCACCCGCTGCCCCAGCCGGGCCTGAGGGCTGTGTCCCGGGTGCCTGGGTCCTGGGATGGTTCAGTGGCTCTGCTGGGTCCCTTGTTACACTTGATCCAAACACAGCTGTTTGACCAAGCCTGGGACACATGTCCACCTGCGACCTGGGGTGGTGGGGACCACTTTTATCCAGGCACAGGGGCTGAGAGGCCCAGAAGAGAGGTTTCCCATGACGCAAAGGGGAAACGGAGACCGGCATGGAGAAACACCCTCTCCGGTCAGCCCAGAGTTCCAGAACCATCCAGAGCTCCTGACAAATGTTGGTTGCTTTGAAATGCCACAGGCACCTGCCTATCCAAGGATTTTAATTTTGTTCCATTTAATCATCTTTATTAAATATGTTTTGAATCACACGGATAATATACTCTGGGCCGTTATGGAAACAATGTAAAAACTACCCATAAAGAAACACGTGACCGTTTTCTCCCCCTCCCGCCCTAGCGCAGAAGCCGGGAGCTCATTCTTCACGGTTCTTTCTCTGCCTGGGCGAAGGCGCATTGCCTTTCTCTTGTTCGAGCTGGTTTCTACAAAGCTAGCCACAAAAAGTTTCCTTTTGCATGTCTGGGCATCCTGCCAGAAACAGGGGTTCAGGCCCAGCTCGTTTTTAAAAAGCATTTGTTAATTTGTGAATACTTGTATAGGACTTGCGAGTTCAAGAGCGCACAGGGGCGCCAAGAAAATATTCTCCCCTCTCTCTTCCCATCCTCCCGCCCCGCTTCCCTGGAGGAGCAGGAAATCTTCCAGAGACGGACGCTGCCTTTACAGAGTGACATCCCTAGACACATTTTCCGTGAGAATGGGAGAGGATTTATTTATCAGTGCGTCTTGGACACCTATTTTATGGCTGCAGAGAGTTCTTTTGTGTGGTCGCAGCATCTTTTTATCTGATGAGTTTCCTGCCGAGGATCCCTCAGAGTGTTTGTGATCTGTAGCCTTTGCCAACAGAACTGTAAGAAAATATCCGCGGACACAGCTATTTCGTTGGCAGAATGAATTTCTGGAAGTGGGATTGTGGGGTCAAGGTCTATATGCAATTGAACTGTGAGTGGGCACAGCAGAAGGGCCTCCCCTAAAGTCCACGCCAGTCCCCATCCCATCCCCACAAAAAGAAAAAATCAGAGTCTTCCTCTTTGCCTCATCACCAACATGGCAGGGGGGGATGGGTGCTATCTCGGTACTTTTTGTGTTGCTGTAATAAAACACCAGAGGCTGGATACTTTATAAAGAAAAGAAATGTATGTGATGGCTGGAAGGTCCAAATAGCATAGTGCTGGCTGCTTGACGAAGTGCTAAGGGAACCAGCCAGAAAGGACCAAACATGGGAGGTGGCCTAGCTTTTTAGCAACCCACTCCTGAGAGAGCTAATGTGGTCTGGAGAAGACATTCATCCCTTCTGAGGCTGATACTCTCATGACTTAATCAGCCCGCACCAGGTCCCACCTCTTAAAGAGCCAGCCAGCACCTCTCCACATCCGCACCTTGGGGGCCACATTTCTGGCCTGTGGAACTTTGGGGGATGCACTCAAACCACATCCGAACCGTAGCAGGTGGAACACTGGGATCTCGCTGTAGCTGAACCAAAGTCTGTCGGTTGCAAATTGGAGAAGTTTGGGTGGGGGAGGCCTGGGCTTCCCGCCTCTGCTCCTTGTATGGTGCCTCTGAGACGTGTCCTTGTCCTCCTCTGTCTCTGCAGAGCAAGCTGGTGAAGTACTTCAGCCGGCAGCTGTCCTGCAAGAAGAAGGTGGCTCTGCAGGAGCGCAACGCGGAACTGGACGGCTTCCCCCAGCTCCGGCACTGGTTCCGCATCGTGGACGTGCGCAAGGAGGTCCTGGAGGTGACTGGAGGCAGCCCTGTGTCCCTTGCCCCTGACTGGCCACAAGCCACCCTTCTGCTGCTCCTGGGGTGGCAGAGTTTTAGCGGTGCCTAGCACAGTCCCTAGCACACAGTGGATGACAGCACACAGGATCTCCGATGTGTCCGAACAGGGTTCCCACTTAGACCAGCGCTGTCCCATGGAACTTGGGACGTCTGTGCACTCTGATACAACAGCCACTAGCCACGTGTGGCCACTGGGCGCTGGAGTGGTGGTTAATGCAAATGGCCGAGGAACTCAATTTTTATTGTGTTTCATGTTAATGTGGCCAGTGGCCGCCATATTGGATGGTGCCTTCTTAGAGCATTGATCTTCCTATCAGTTAAATGGGGATGATCATGGTCCCTTCTTAAGTATCTGGCATGATAAAGTGAGATGATCTATATACAATATTCAACTCACACTCTGGCACCTAAGAGCACCCAGTAAATTTTAGCTGATTGTTGTTATTGAAAACTTTGGAAATAAGGCTTTCCAATGGCAAAACTAAGCCAGAACACTTGATGCGCCGTGGCTGCCATCGAGGTTGGGCATCCTGAAGCTCCCAAGAACAGAGGGATCTCTTTACCCACTGGGATCCCAGGAGCTTGTTCTTTCCAGCGACTGGTCATTCCTATAAAACCAGCTTAGGCCACTGAATGTCCAGTGCCAGGGATTGGACTAAGGGCTGTGTATGAAGACTTTCAGCTGTTGAGACTATTCAGACCCCTCTCAGTGACCTTCTGAGTAGGTATGGTCATTATCCCCATAACGAGGCTCAGAGGTGAGGTGACTTGTCCAGCCAGTGAGTGGGAGGGGCTGGCAAAAGAATGGAGCTCAGACGGTTGCAGTATCTTAGGTGGGAAGCACTATGCTTTCTGCTCATGTTCCCGTTGCTATAACCTCCCTGAGCTGAGCGGAAGAGGGCATTCACCCCTGCCTGTGGGACCAACAGGCCTGTCTCCAGGAGCCCCCTGCTGCCTGCTGGAAGTGGCTTTGCCTGTTTTAGACCTGGTCCTCTTGGGCAAGCATCTCCTGCGACCAGCTCTAACATCCGGAGCTCCACGCAGCACCCCGTATTCCTCACCCCCTCCCCACATCTTGCACCTCTCACCAGGCCGTGCACGATTCTGGTTCCCTTATTCCAGTCCCAGGAGGCCAGGAGGGGCTGCTCACAAATACCGCGAGAGTGGAAGGTCCCGTATAATTGCAAACAGCACGTGCTAATTCCATGGCCGGCTGCACTTTGATCAGAGACTTTGGGAGCACTTCATTATCAAGTGTCCTTGTTCTTCTGTGTGTGTGTGTGTGTGTGTGTGTGTGTGTGTGTGTGTAGAACCAATGACCCTCAAGCCGAATTGGATGGGCAGGTAGTTTTTGTTTGTCTGAGATGATTACTACTCAAAAAGGTTTTTTTTGGAGCCAACGTTTGAAAGCTGAAAGGGTCTGCCTAAAAAAACCCAATCGCAGGGCTGGGAGAGTAGCCCAGTGGTAGAGCCTGCCTGGTATGGGTGAGGCCCTGGGTGAAAATAAGTAAATAAATAAAAAGGCCCAAATCAGAATTGCTCACCATACTACCTGAATCCTCCATCTCCGGCCTGTGGGTCCCTGAGGCTCCCCCCAGCTCCCGACTTTGCTCATTGGCATTTACCTAACTCTCGGGCACCTGGGTGTCTGCTCTTACCCTGGACTCTGATCAGCTGAGTGAGTCCAAGTCTCCAGGCAGGGGTTGGGGGCGGGGCTGAAGTTTGGCTCTCTGCCTGCAGTTCACGCATGTGTCCACCAGAGGTCCTCTCCCGGGGCGGGACGGGCCTTGGGAGAAAGCATTGAAGTGAGATGGCCCAGTTCAGCTCTTGAATCCACCCCACTCGCTGTGTGACCTCGGGCAAGTGGTCTAACTTCTCTGCGTTTTAGCATTCCAGTCTGCAAATGGTAATTAGAAGCGACCCACAGTTATGTTATCTTTGTGACCTTAAAAGAAAATCCATGTAAAATGCTTCAAACAGGGTGCCACCGTCCCAGCTACTATTATTTTCATGATCATCATTATGATCATCGTCAAACATAAGTGCATCTACTCTCTTCGCCCAGGTTCATTAAGACTTTCTTCGTGTTAAGTGTCAAGAAAATTTTTATGCTTTTTTATGATTCTAAATTTCAGTGCAAATTGAATATCCGTGTATTTTTAAATCGTAGGATTAAAGTGCACAGTGAGCCCTGCAGCGAAGAGGGTGCTCTTTCTGTGTTGTGGGTCATCCCCTCTGCTGTGATTCATCCCGTGCCTTCAGACCCTGGGTCCTCACCTGTGTTGAAGCGGGGCTTACCTGCAACATGTCTCTATTTAAGAACACTTCCAAGTTATTCTTCTCTGTCCTCTGTCCCCTGGCTCAGTACACTGGTCGGAAAGGCACTGTTTGGTCTTCGGCTTTTGTTCCGAAGCTTTTTTTGTGATCATATTTACGCGTGTTGACGCAGTTCCCTCTTTGCAGTCGCGAATTCAAGCGAAGATTTGCATTTTGCTGTAATACACAGGTGTGGCCACAAGAGGGCAGCAAGCGCCCACAATATGGCTCAGGCATCCACAGACTTAAACGTCTCATTTAAATTATAATGTGTAAAACCATTAACTACCATTCAGTGCTATGAATGAAGGCACACACACATACATGTACTTATAGATGTGCAAGTTCAGAAGTTTGACAATTTTGGGGATGTTTGCATACAGGGCTTTGGGGAGAAGGACACCTCCATCATATTTCATTTGGGAATCCCGCTTCCTTTTTCTGTTGCCAGCCCATCTGTTCAGAGATTTCCCTTCCTGCACCCCACAATGCCCCAGCCTTACCCCTGGGCCACAGGATGCAAAGCCCTGCCCCATGGTGCTCAAACACAACTCTGGTTACATTTCCAGCCTGGATCCACCCACAGACTTCCAGGCCCTTTGCTCCTAGGGTTCCTGAAGACCCAGTAAGCACCCTAGTCCCTGGGTCTGGGGTCCAGAGGATTCCGAGAGTCGAGGGCAGCTGGGAGAGGGCTTGTTCTGGGTTCACGTGGGATTTGATGGAGTTCCTGCCGGCTAAGTCAGGCAGAATGAAACGGGGCCCTGCTTGATAAGGAGTTCAGAAGTCAGCTGGAGACACAGGCAGATAATTAGTGCTGTGCAGAGTGCTGACTGAGGATTAAGCATATGCGGGTGCTCACCTAGTGTATATGCTTAGGATCCTGTTTTATAGGTGAGAAAAGTGAGGCTCAGAGAGGTAAGAAACTTGTCTGAGTGGCCAACCTGAGATTCAAACCCAAGCCCGTCTGACCCCAGATTCCCAGATCTCGGCCAGGCATTTGCACCGGGCACCACTAGAGGGCGGCATGGAGGCCCCGCGGTGCCCTACTGACCTTCTCTGTCCCTGTTCCTAGGAAATCTCCCCAGGCCAGCTGAGCCTGGAGGACCTCCTGGAGATGACCGACGAGCAGGTGTGTGAGACCGTGGAGAAGTACGGAGCCAACCGGGAGGAGTGTGCGCGCCTCAACGCCTCGCTCTCCTGTCTCAGGAATGTGCACATGTCAGGTGAGCCGCACGCAGTGCAGAGTCGCATCCCGGGGCGTCTGGGACCATCCCTGGAGATTCCTGCGCAGGCCAGGGACACACGGTCAACCCTGGATCGGGGCACAGAGTCGCCTGGGGTTTGCGGGCTGGGAGAAGTGAACTGGGTGGGTCTTGAGTTTGAACTTCTGCCAGGAGAGGACACGCGGAGGTTGTAGGGCGTCTGGTTCTGGATAACAGAGGTCCTGAGTGTGCCTGGAAGACCGGGGTCTTTTTTTTTACCGTAGATATTCTGAAGTGCCACTGTATTTTGGGTCAATGTCTAGCTACTTATTTTTTTATATAAATGCTATGCATTCCTGGTAGTCCCATCCTGTAGGGACCTGATGTCGTTTTGGCATAATTTTTGGTATAATTCTTCCTGACAAATGGCTATATGTATACTTTTTCTAAACATTAGGATTATTTAAACATATTCTTTTGAAATTTGCTTTTTTTTTTTTGTAACCTATAAGACAATCTGTGACTTGCTTAACAGTTTAGGGTCCACGTACATGGTCATCTCTCCTGGATCTTTCCAGTTAGTTGATCAGACAGCTGTTTCTCTCTCTCTTTTTTTTTTTTTTTTTGCGGTACTGGGGATCGAACTCAGGGCCTTGTGATTGCGAGGTAAGCACTCTACCAGCTGAGCTATCTCCCCAGCCCTGTTTCATAACATCACACATCATTTCCTTCAGGCCTCCAGCCTCCCTTCATAGTCACGGTTTTCCCACGCGTCTGGGGCTCTTTACCTCCTAGAGCTCAGCTCTGCAAATACCAGGCAGAGAAGTGTTATTGGCCTCCAGCACTGTCGTTCTGGTTTCGGCCACAAGGTGTCGCTGTCGAACACCAGTCCTGCAGCGTCCAGTGACTGCTTGGTCATGGACGCCCTTGTAGTGATTCAACACGCACCACGTTGGTGTTTATTGAGTGACTCTCATGTGCCAGAAGCGGGGCGGGATCCAGCCCTGAACCAAACAGAACATAAGGAAACAGGTCCTTGACCCAGATCCCCTGCCGCATGCCCTTTCTGTCTTTCTTGCCAGCAGATCCTGATCCAGGCTGTAGTTACATCAAAATGTCCATTGAGGGCTGTCCTGTGTTGGAGGATGCTGTTCAGCAGCCTCCCTGATCTCTTCCCAGCACATATCAGTAACATCCCCCCGACTCCCAGTCATGATAAACGGCACTGCTTTGAGCTCTTTCCTGGTGTTCCCTGGAAGGCAGAGGTGCCCCTGGCTGCCTAGCCATCTGGTCCTGCTGTTGGGTACCTGGAGCCCCATGCTGTTGACTCACCTGACGTCCGTATGGGGAAGAGACGCCTCTCCATCACTTGGAGCCTGCAGACCTGCTTCAAGGTGACTTCCCCGCTCTACCTGTGGTGAGAAGCCTTAGGCAGCTTCCTCTCCTCTGAGAAACTGCAGGAATTTTCAATATTACATCATCTTCCTTTGTCAGTAAATGTATTTCCTACTTTGCCTGAACACTAACCCACCCCCCCAGCCCCTTGTATTTGACAACCCGGGAAGTGTTTTTAGAAATGTAGGTCACATCCGTATTTTTCCCTATCATAAGCAGCGCCATCTTTGGCATCTCTGTGGCTGTTCCTGTAGAGTGAGTGCAGAGCACTCAGGTCCTGCAGCAAAGATGGACGCATTTTAAGCTTCTGGCAGCACTGCCGTCTCGTTTTCCAGGAAATCCATGCTTCTGGGTGCCTACCCCTCTTCCCCGCCCCCGCCCTCTGAACGCGTGGCAGTGAGCATCGGAGGCGACTAGCTTCTTCCTTGCCTTTTAGAGTTTGAATTTCTCACTGGAGTCATGCTGTGGAGCTTGGCAAAGTCCCTAAAAGCAGAGCTGGCCCCGGTTCTGCCAGAGACAGGCTTTTGTCAGCTCTCCGAGGAACAAACACTCATCCTTAGTGACATCTGGGCAGGATGAGACCTTGGGACGCCCTCATCAACTCCTTTGCACCTTTTTTGGATCAAGCTATGTGGCAAAAAAACCCAACCAAACAAACAAACAAAAAATTGACAAACGATTCCAGCCCCACACCTACACACACACACACACACACACACACACACACACGTAGGCACACATACCTGTACCCAACCGACCGAGGTGGTTTGCTGACACAGTACCCACCCTGACACGCATGCTGGGACATTTTAAATTCTTTCCCATTTTATTGCATATCCTTGGCCAAATGCTGGCAATGACCTGCTGCTCTCATGTCACACGTCACTCACGGGTTGTGACCCATGGTCTGAAGAGACACTGAGCTCATGGATCCCCCTGCCTCCACCTGGGCAGTGATGATTCAGTGTGTCAGGCCCTGCTGAGGGGCCAGCCTTGGAGCCAGGACTTAGGTCCTCAAAAGCAATGACCCCATTTTCCCCAATTCCTGTGGCACGGAGGGCTGAGGTCAGCCTCACTCAGGCTTGCTGGGAAGGGATCGTCCCCGGGTTGTGTGTCTCCTTGCCATCAGGTGTCACCTCTGCTCTTCCTCAGGGTAGCGGAGGTGCTCACCACAAGTTGATTTCCACCTTTTGGAGGAGTGGCTTTTTCTTCTTGGATGCCTCTCTGCCACTGGGCTGGAAGCTGCTGGAGGGGCAGGTACCTTAGCATCTCTGCCAGGGTGACAGGTCAATATCTAGCGCACAGCGGGGATTTGATAAGTATTTTTAAGTAAGTGCACCGTCCTCTTCACCCGGCCCGTGAGACCCCACGGCAGCTTAAAGCAGGCTGCCTTCCTCAGGGGCTGCAGGGTCCCCAGGGTCGGGTCCCCTCTGGGGCCCCACGGTTCCCTCTCCCCCTCAAGCCCTGGGTGTCCAGTGAATCCCCGAATTCCTTAGAGCGACTTAGACAAGGCCTGGCCTTCCCTTCGCCTGCTCACCTTTCTCCTAGAATTCCCTTCCCTTCCCCGTTGGTCCTTGTCCTCATCCGGGTCCTGCTCAAAGCCCTTCACAAGGCTGGGGGACCAGCTGTCTGAGGCCATATGCGTCCAGGGACCCACAAGGCCTGCACGGGCCCCTGGCCTCCTCTCCAGCCTCATCTCGTACTGGGCTCAGCCTAGAGCATCTTATTCCAGCCGCACAGGCCCCCTTGGTTCCCCCTCAACCTATTGGGCATGCGTGCGCCCAAGGCCTCTGTGCCTTGCCCAGTGAATGGATGAATGAGTGACAGCTTCCAGCACCATCTGACCGTACCTGTGACCCTACTTCCAGCAGGCGCCCCTGTTGCCCCGCCCCCTCACCCTCAGCGCCCCGCCCACCCCATTGATGTGCCCGGAGAGGGGCAGCCTGCGCCTGCTACGAGTCTCCACCAGGGGGCAGCAGCGGGCCGCCCTGGAAGGATCCTTCTTTTTTCAAATTCTCTTCTTCCCTCAATGATTACAATCCGTTCCTTGAAGCTTCTAACCATCTCCGGAACTGGACAGTTCCATCAGTTTCCTGCCCTTCGCCCTAACTAAAAACGTGATCTCAAACTAGGGAATAAACTAGCATCTTTCCCACTAGACCTGTGTCTTGAGGGCCAAGCCGTCCTCCTCCTGGATCCTGCTGTCTAGGAGGGATGAGATCAGAGATCCTAACTCCGGGACCTGGCCGGGCACCCTGGCCCTCTGTGCGAGTCTGGGAAGTGACTGAAGGCATGCCGGTTGTCTCGAGAAACTCACGGGAGGCAAGGCTGCCTGCGCCGGGCCAAGCTTGTGGGTCTCTCTCCTCCCAGGGCTGGGGACGGCTTGGTTTTAGAGACATCAGTAACCTTCATTTTGTCTCTGGCTTCTGGGAGATCTCTGTTTTCCAGTGCCAAGGAGCCCCAGAGGTAAGGGGTCCGCACTCTTTGTTCCCTTCTCAGCGTTTCTTAGGTCAACCTTGCCTGACTCCAGAGAACGGTCCTTTGGCCAGCTCGGGGGTCCCAGTCAGGGTCCCTGCGCCTTTCCTTGTCACGTCTGCTGCGTCCTGAAACCAGAAACCTCCCTTAACTCAACGTGCTGAAGGCTCCGTGAGGTGCTGGGCCCAGCTCTGCACATGGTGCCCAGATGTGTTCCCAGGGAGCCGCGTCCCCACAGGGGAGGGGACAGGTGATAGAGGATTAAGCTCCATTGAATGGGGCGGGTAAGCAAGCCCCGCCCACGTCACTGCCTTCTCCTTCTTGGTCCTTAATCCTCTGCTGACAGCCCAGAATCTGGAGTCTGACAAACGTGGGTTCCAATTCTGGCCTTGCCACCTGTTAGCTGTGTGATTTTTCAATTTCATGATTCTGATGACGGTGCTTAGTTTCCCAAGCAGTGGGGGGATGATGATCGCCTCTGTGTCTCTGGTTGCCTGAGATGATGTGGGAAAATCGAAGGACCTGGGCTGAATTAGATACATGGTAGTTCTTATTGTCATCCCTGTCATCAAGGCCACCACCACTGCCATCATCACCACCATCGCCACCATCGCCACCATCACCATCATCACCACCATCACCACCATCACCACCATCGCCATCATCACCACCATCACCACCATCACCACCATCACCATCACCACCACCATCACCATCACCATTATCACCACCATCACCACCATCACCACTATCACCACTATCACCACCATCACCATCACCATCATCACCACCATCACCACCATCACCATCACCACCACCACCATCACCACCACCATCACCACCATCACCACCATCACCATCACCATCATCACCACCATCACCATCATCACCACCATCACCATCATCACCACCATCACCATCATCACCACCATCACCATTATTACCACTATCACCACCATCACCAGCATCACCACCATCACCATCACCATCATCACCACCATCACCATCACCATCATCACCACCATCACCATCATCACCACCATCACCACCATCACCAACATCACCACCATCACCACCATCATCACCATCACCACCGTCACCATCACCACCATCACCATCATCACCATCACCACCACCACCATCACCATTATCACCACTGTCACCACCGTCACCACCACCATCACCACCATCACCATCACCACCATCACCACCATCACCACCACCACCATTATCACCACTATCACCATTACCACCATCACCACCATCACCACCATCACCATCACTGTTATCACCACTATCACCATCATCATCACCATCACCACAATCACCATCATCATCACCATCACCACAATCACCATCATCATCACCATCACCATCATCACCATCACCACCACCACCATCATCACCACCATCACCATTACCACCATCACCATCATCACCATCATCACCATCATCATCACCACCATAACCTTCATCACCATCACCATTATCACCACCATCATCACCACTGTCACCATGGGCACTACAATCTGACAACTGCCATTCACTGTCTGTAGGGGTGCCAGGCTAGCTCAGGCACAGGTAAGGGCTGTGGAGTCAAGACCTCAGACTCCGGGAGTTGGGCGGAAGCAGGTTTGTGGTGAGCAGCCTGCAAACTCGTTTATTGCGGGAACTGGTATACATTTTATAAGTTTCTTGCCCAATCACAATGTGCCATGGGGGTTCAGACCACCAGGCCCCCATACAGGTTCCCTTGGTAACACTAGGTCAACTTGGGGCAGTTGTTTACTTTCCTAGGTGGTCAGAGTGGAAAGCTCCTCTCTGCAGTTTACACACTTGAGACATTAACTGCTGCAAGCTAAGAACTAGGATTTCTCCCAACATTTCCCCCATTTTTATTAATTTGGACAAGGGATTCTTCAGGAGGACCTGATTGACCTGAACCCTCATGAGTCTCTTGTTGAAAATGGACCACAAACATTTAAGAATTGCAAGTATCATAAGGAAGAGTCTGCAGGCTAATCCTAACATTGTAGTAGGATTCAGCATATTAAGTGGGTTCTATTTAAAGGTGATGACACAGACCTCTCCCGGGAGGGAGAAGGGGACCATGGCTGATGTTCTAAAGTCCCAAGAAGTGAGCGTACCTTACATCCTTTATAGGTTAAGGTCTCTTTTATTCTCCAGTTCTTTCCCCCTCATCTCTCCCTCTCACCTATGTGATTAGGCAGGTGAGATGCATAAAGTGAGAAGTGAATGGACAGGGGAAGGGCCAGTGTGATTCAGCCAGGTAAATCTGGTAGTCAGTGGGCTCTGCAGATGCTTGACATTCCATTCTCCCAGGGGCAGCCTCCAACTTCCAGAAGCAATGGCTTTCACGGCCTCCATTTCCCCATCTGATTCGATCCCCTATTTCTACACGAACCGCCTGTCCCCAGTTCTGGCTTCATTCCCCCTTTTGGCCTTAGGAACTCCCTACTGCTGTAAGGAAAGGGGGCGACGTCGCTCTGGCTGCTTTGAGCTGGAAGGGGGCAGCGAGGGGCAAGCAGTTTGGAGTTCCCTCTTAAAACCGAGTCAATGGAGGGGTCCATGGTAGAAGTCGGGTTGGGGAAGAGCAGGTCGTAAAGGCATCTGGGGGTGGATCTTCTGTGAGAGAAGAACAAAAAGACATGAGTACTGAAATGAGATTAGTACAAAGTAAATGTTGCGGCATCTGGAACGTGTCACGAAGATGGCAGAAGTCAGTACTCTATCACCAGGGGGTGGAAGAACCGAGAAGGTGTTCCCATAACAAGGCCTAGCAAAGGCTGGAGAGGACAGGCCTTTATTTGGGAACCTTAACATTGTCAGGAATGTAAACACCACAACCGTCATCACCACCATCACCACCATCACCACCATCACCACCATCACCATCACCATCATCACTGTCACCACCATCACCACCATCACCACCATCACCACCATCACCATCACCACCATCACCACCATCACCATCACCATCATCACCACCATCACCACCATCACTACCATCACCATCACCACCATCACCATCACCACCATCACCATCACCATCATCACCATCACCACCATCACCACCATCACCACCATCACCACCATCACCATCATCACCACCATCACCACCACCACCATCACCACCATCACCACCACCACCATCACCACCATCACCACCACCATCACCATCATCACTGTCACCACCATCACCACCGTCACCATTGCCATCATCACTGTCACCATCACCACCATCACCACCACCATGACCACCCTCACCATGACCACCCCAATCCTACAACTACCATTCACCATATCACCATCACCACCACCATCACCACCATCACCACCATCACCATCATCACCACCATCACCACCATCACCACCATCACCACCACCATGACCACCCTCACCATGACCACCCCAATCCTACAACTACCATTCACCATATCACCATCACCACTACCATCATCACCACCATCACCACCACATCACCATGACAACCATAACCTTACAACTGTCACTCACCATATCACCATCACCGTCATCATGACCATCACCCAACTGTCACCACCGTCCCCAGAGTCTGCTAGCCTTCCCCGCCTGCCTCCTCCCCCGCCTGCCTCCTCCCCGCCCTCCTCTCTGGTTCCGTGGACTCCCTTTGGGCTGCTCTAACGAGCCTTCAGCAACAGACACGCGCTGCCCCCAGGTCCCGGAGCTCGGCTGTCTGGGGACGTGGCACCGGCAGATTTGGTGTCTGGCGAAGGCCTCACAGTCGGCCCCTCGTGTCCGTCACTAGGCAGGAGGGAACGGTGGCTTTCCGGGGCCTCTTTTGCAAGGACGATAATCCCTTTGTGACCTCATCACCTTCCAAGGCCCCCCCTCCACCCCCGGCACCTTGGGGTCTGTTCTCCCCCGAGAGCTTCGGCAGAGCCGCATGCAGGCCTCGGGGCCGGCTTCCGCCCTTCTCCTTCAGCTCCCAGCCGTTGCCGTCCCCCCAGCCACCAGCCATCGAGCCACCGTCTCCCTCAACGCTGCTGCTTCTTTAGCCCCTCCCCCCCGTCGGCCGCTGTCCTCCATTGGCCGCTCCCTGGCCAACCCATGGTGAGGAAGGAACCCCGGGCCACGTTCCCTGCCCCGCCCTGTTTGCCCCGTGGCCCCTGCAGAGCCCGGATCCGGGTCGTGGGTGCGGCAGCTGGGAGGGTGTGTCCTGGCCGGGGCCGCCTCCCTCCAGCCGGGACTGGAGAGCGGGCGAGCCGGACCTTCCTCCCCCGGCTCCCGGCCACCTTCCAGGGACAGCCCGACGGGGGCGTGTGCTCCGTCCCTTCTCCCGCTCTCCCTCCTTTCTCTCCACTCTTCTTTTGGGCCTTTCCATTGTTCGCGGCCTGATGATTCCTGGTCAGTTACGTTTTCAGTTTCCCAAGGACAACCCACCGTGGAGGTGGCGGACGCTCTGCCGTCCCCGTCCCTGTCCTCCAGCCCCGGCTGCCTGCTGAGACCCGGGAAGAGGACGTCTCCCAGTGACTGGCCTGAGGGACCCTGTGGTGGTCCCTGTGGCAGGAGAGAGCGGGGCGCCCCGGGCACAGGGAGACGGAGCCGGGGCCTGCCGGGGTCAGCAGAGGAGGCCTGAGTGGGCAGGTGGGCCGGCCAGCTCCCACTGGGGCCAGGCCAGGAGCTGCCTCTGCAGGGCTGGGAGCCGAAGGGCCCTGTGTTAGTCCCCTTTCCAGTGCTGGGCAGAGTCCCCGAGGAGAACGACTTCAAGGAGGGACGTCTGTTTGGGCACTGGGCCCTGACCGCCGACGCCGCTGCTCTGGGCCTGCGACCAGGCTGAGGGATTTGGTGGAGCAGAGCCGAGCGCCTTGGCAGCCCGAGAGGTGGGCACAGGGCCGGGGTCAAGAGATGCCCTGGTGCTCCAGGTGACGTGACTCCATCCGTGGGGCCAGAGCCCTCCTGACCAGTCGCTCCCCCGGCCCCGCCTCCAGTCTGCTGCCCGGGGCCTGAGCCTGCAGCCCGTCAGCCTTTGGGGAACATTCCAGATCCAAACCCTAACGGGTTCTCCTGCCCTGCAGCCAGCATAGAGGGTGGCCCTGAGCGGGGAGAGGAGCCCGGCCGTCCTTCAGGAGGCCCAGGTGACCGCAGCAGAGAGACCCGAGGCCAGGGCACGGACCTGCCTGCACCGCAGCCTCCCGAGGCGCCTTCTCCTGAGCATCCGGGGGACCGGCAGCCAGGAGGAAAACAGGATGCAGAGTGGCCCCAAAATAGGACAGCCTTCGGCGGTCCTTGGCCTCTTCCCAGTTCGGGCTTTGAATGAAGCCCCCGAGCCCGCCTTCCGCCACGAAGTCTTCCTGCGAGTGAACAAAGCGTGGGACAAAGCGTGGGAGCGGGTCCTGATTGCCCTATTGTTCCAGTCCCTCCCGACTCGGGGCTGGCTGGCCGGGCGCAGGCCGAGCCGCCCCTCCCCAGGCCTCGTCCGCGTGCTCCGGCGTGACGTCCGTCCGTTCCCTGGTTCTCGCTCAGCCTGTCCCCTCCTGTGGCTTCTCGAGAGTCCCTCACACCCCATTAGGACTTTTGCTCCCCCGTGACAGAAACCCGTCCCCAGCGGGGCTCTGGGGCCACCGGCTCATCCGCTTGGCTCTGTTTCAGTCGCCGTCGGGGACCCGGGGGGCCGGGATGGGGAGCCCGCGCCCGCGGGCCTGTGTTCCAGCCCTGGGCTATCCAGCGGGCATCTGTGTGGCGAGTTCAACGTCCACTCTTTAAAATCAAATGAAGTCAAAAATGCCCGTCTGCACCCACAGAGGCCACGTCCCCAGCCACGCGGCTCCCGGGCCCCTGTGGGTACAGCCCAGTTCTAGAACATGCCTGCCATTCCAGAGAGTTCTACCGGACAGTACTGCTCTGGACTAGGTTGGGAGAAGTCCCAGACGAGACCGGCACTCACTGGCGGTGGGGAGTTTTACGCAGAGAACTAAAATGAAGTCCGCCTTGGGGGGTGGCTGGCAGGCTGTCAGGGTCCCAACAGAGCTCCGGCCTGTGGACGGACGGGACGGACAGACGGATCAGGAGACTTACTGCCAGGGGTGGGTGGGGAGGGACCCGGAGCGCTCAAATCTGCAGGGCCGGCTGCCGTGGAGGTCTGGAAACCTTGGGCGTGACTGACGTCGCCGTCCGAGAAAGGAACTTCCATTTCTGCAGGGTAGCCTCAGACCTTGCCCTGGGTCCAGTCAGCCTGAGGTCACCGGGGATGGTCACTCTAATAAAGAGCAGCAGATTAGGGACTCCGATCACACCGACGGATTACCCCCACAGCAAGGCCCCGTCAGCCCTTGACCAGGTTGACGTCTGAGCTGGGGAGGTGACGTTAAAACTGAGACTTGAATGACAGGAAGGGACCAGACAGGAGAAGATGAGGAGGAACCGCGGTTGGAGCAGGGAAACGGGTCGGGAAGACCCCCAAAGCATTCTGAAGGGCTGAGCCACGGTGCGTGTCTGGTGACCCACTGCTGTGTGACAGGCCACTCCAAAACTTAGTGGCTGAAAGCAACTGCTTTGGTAGCTCCTGGTTCCCCGGCTTGGCGGGGCTCCGCTGGGGACTTCCGCTGCTCCTTGGGCGGGTGGCGTGGGCTGCGGTCACCTGGAGCCTGAGTGAGCTGGAACTTCCAAGATGGCGCCCACATGGATGGCACCCCAGGCCGCCTTCCCCAGCTCAGGATCACACGGTGAGTGAGTAGGAAAGCCATTTACATGGACGTTCTTCAGGGGACCTTGCACGACAGCCGGAGGAGCTGGCGAGACACAAGTTCCACAGGGGACGTTTAAGACTCAGGCGGGTCTCAGGCCCTCCCTGGCGTGTGTGAGCCGGCCTGGGTTGTCAGGGACATTTGGCATCTGCGTGTCCGGCTGCTGGAGGACCGTCCAGAGGGACTTGTGGTCAGGTCACCGTTGGTCATCAAGGGGCTGGTGTCAGGAAGGAGAGGTGGCCGTGAGGAGGGGACAGTGGAGGGAAAGCAGGGTCAGGACCCCAGCACCCAGTCTGTTGCCCCAAATCCAAGTGACCACCACAGAAAAATGGCGGCAGTGGGCGCCTCTTGCCTTTAGCCGCCTCCCTCCCGCCGTCCGGTTCTCCCCTGAGGCTGGCCTCCACGCTGCCCACGGGCCTCTACCCTACTCTCCTCCCTGGTAAATGGAGGCGCTCTCAGCGATCTTCCTCAGGGGATGGTTGCGAGGAAGAGAAAAATGGGTTCATCCCTGGAGCCCAAGTCCGACAAATGGGGTGCTCACTGCCCCTCAGGCTCCGACGGACTCTTGATCTTTTAAGCTGGGCGCCCCCCGCCCCCCGCCCCAAGCTGGATCTGAACAGAGGTGCTCTCCCCACGAGCTGCTGGCCGGCGGACGCTTCCTCCCCAGCCTCCCGGGCAGGCTGGGCCGCCCTCCTGTCCTGCTTCCTCTCGGGTCCCTTCGTCCCTCTCTTGCCCACCTCCAGCTTCCTGCAGGCAGCAGAGGCCCCTGTGGAAGTCCCCAGGGAGAGCAAGGAGGCCCCGGCTCCCCGCTGGCATCTCTGACATGCCAGAGTTCCTTAGTCCTGGTCCCCGCCAAGCACTGAGCAGCACTGGGCTCCGAGCTGACATTGAACTTGTGGGGTTGGCAGGGCCCGGACTCTGAGGATCCTGGGTCCCTGTGCACTAAGCCAGGTGGGAGCCGAGTCAGGTTCAAACGGTCTGCTGCACCCAGCCACGCCGAGCCTCTTCTTCCTCACACAGCCTGCCCCAGGACCTTTGCACAAGTCATTCTTTCTGCCTGGAATGTGCCGCTCCAATCTTCCCCTGGCTGATTTCTTGTCACCTGGTCTCCACTCAGAGGTGCCACTATCTGAGTTCCAAATTGATCTTCGTTGGTTTCCATCTTGCTTCTCATCACTCTGGTTTTTTAAGATTTCTTTTTGGAGATGGGCCTCCCCGCATTGCCCAGATTGGCCCTAAACTCCCGGCTCAAGTGAACCTCCCTGCCTCAGCCTCCTGAGTAGGGGACCGTTGGTGTGTCCACCACACCCGGCGGGCTGTCACTCCATCCTGTTTCCTTCACGGTCTCTGTCACGTCTAAACTGAAGCTGTCTATTTGTGGTCCCCTACCCCTTCCCACTAAGGTAGCGGTCCTCAGACCTGGACATGCATCAGAGTCCCCCAGAGGGCTCCACCCCAGGGCTCCCGCGTCGGCCAGTCCAGGGCAGCCCCTGGGGCTCTGTATGTGTACCAAGTTCCCAGGTGCCGCTGCTGGCCAGGGACCACACTTTGACAACCACTGTGTCAGAATCATCCCAGCACCCGGCTCCAAGTTGGAGTGTAGGAAGTGATCATTGAGTGACTGAATGACAGCGCTGGGTGGAAACAGCCACCACCCAGTGGCGGGTCGCGTCCTGCGCTGGGGAACTGACACTCAGCGTTGGCTCGTTTAACCCTCTCAGCAGCCTCACGAGGTCCGTGCGATTATTATTTCTGTACTCTGGTAAGAGAACTGAGGCTCAGAGAGGTAGAGTCTTTGCCTCGGGTCACACAGCCACAAAGAGTCAAAGGCAATGTTCGCACCCAGATTGGTCTGGCACCTGTTAAACCAAGGCTCTCCCAGTAAGAGAGTAGCAGTGAGTGTCCCCTGTGTCGCATCTGCTCAGCTTGCGAGGGCAGCCTTTGCCGGTTTTGCAGGGACTGTACCGCAAACTCCAGAACCCAGGCAGAAAGAAATGGTTTACAGGTTGCATGTGAAGTTCCAATGGCAACATTGTATCCCTGCAGAACAGGTTGTTCTGGAGCCAGCTGCGTGCTGAGGTCTCCTGCAGCCTCTCCACCGCACTGGTGGTGGGAAGAGCGAGCCGGAGCCCAGGGTGGAGTCTGTCCGTCAGTCCGTCTATCTGTCTGTTCCAGCGTGGTTCTGAGAGAGGGTGGGGCTTCCTTGGTCATGAGCTTGTTTTCACCGTTTAGCGAGTGTGTAGAGGGAAAGTGGCAGGAGGATGGGGGAAGAAATATTATTTGGGACACAGTTGTCTAAAATACTAAGGAATATGCAAGTGACAGCGTATACATTGCTTTCTTCTTCTCCAGATAATAGCTCCGGCCCTTCTCGTACAAGACTGTAAGTTGGTAATTGGGAAAAGTTGTCCTTGGGTTAGAGGTGATCACTATTTCTCTTCTGCTCATCTGCAGCCTGGCTTCCTGGGCCAAAACCAAGAAGCCATGCAACTTACAAAAGCTTAAAGGAAGACAGTCCCTCCTGACCCAGTTCACCTCCTTGGTCTATACCTCTTGTGATACTTTCCTCCCTGCTGCTGGAGCTGGTGGGGCTGGGTGCTCAGGCTTGCTGGTTGACTCCACCTCCTCTCTGCACCCGTGAAAGCTTCCTGGACCGCGTCTCCCTGCGGTAACTGTCCCCTGCTGACACAACTCCTGAAGCCTCAAGGTGGGGCCACTTAAAGGCCACCCCTGCTGAGAAGCCTTCCTGTCAGCACCTGCTCCCATCCTGGGTGGCTCCGTGGGCTGTGGTCACTGCCGGTGCTTTGACCCCTCAGTCTTCCACATCCGCTTGGAAGTGCTCTCTCTGAGGCGGGGGAGCTCATTTCTGCCGGGATGGGGCTGTGGAGGAGAGAGAGCCGTGCCGAGAGGCTTCCTCTAGAGCGGGGGTAACCTTCTCTCCCCTGGCCGAATCTGGCCCTCCACCTGCTTCTGTAAATAAAGTTTTATTGGGACCCTGCTACACCTATACATTTTCTTCTCATCTGTGACTTTTTTCACACTGTAACATCAGAATTGTGTAGCGAGGCAGAGACTGTAGCCCGCAGAGCTGGAAATATCTACTATCCGGAGCTTTAGAGGAAGAATGTGCTAATCCTTGTCAAAGACCAAGCAAGAAATAATAAGTGTTAATTAAAAAAAAATGCACACATGGTCTAAACCAGGAGAGATGGCAGTAAATGTCAAGAAAACTTCCTTCCAGGGGGCAGTAAATTCTTGGAGAGGTTGGGGAGAAATCAACAGCGAGGAACGCCACACCGGGGTGGATTAATATTTGTACTGGGGTGCCGCATTTATGTGGAGCTGGTATTTATTGAGCACTTACTATGGTAAGGCAGAAAGAGCAGGAAGAGTGGACATACCCAGAGAGGGTAAGAAACCTGTCCAGGGTCACACAGCAAGTGCAGAGCCTGAGCTCAGACCCATGTCAGTCTCATGTGAGACAGGTGCTTTTATTGAACAGCATCCTCCATGTTGACTTCTTATCTGTTCCCCACCAGGTTGTGGGTTCTTGGAGGGCGGGGGCCTCCCATGGCTCTCCCTGAAGTGCCAGGAACACCAAGTCCCAGGTCCTTGCGTTTGGGAGTCCCGGGATCTCTGGGCTGATGCGTGCCACCTTCCAGTGGGATTCTCCTCATCCACAGCTCCCACTGAGCTCCCGAGTGGGAGGGTGGGAGACCCTTTTGGTTCCCCTGCTCCATCTGGAACTTTGTGGAGGAGAAATGAGGGGCTCCGGCTTGGTAAGCGGATACCAGAATGGTTTTCCAAATGCGACCTTCCCAAGGCCTTCCATCTTCATCATCGCGCTAGAGGAAGAGCCGAGGGGCAGGACTCTGTTTTTGCTCTAAGCTCTAGCCCTCTGGCTTGGAAAAGTCAGGATCAAACAGCTGGTCCGCTACAGTCACCCCGATGAATTTTCCTCCTGGGATTTCTTTGCATCCCATCCGAGTGGGGCCGCTTTTGATGGCGCAGTGCTGCTGGTGGCCACCAGGAGGCGCTGCCTGACAAGCGTCCCCGACTCAGAAGAGATGCTGATCCTGTGCGAACCGGCAGGAGGCTCAGACCCACCCCATCAACTGCCAGAGGAGTCGAGAAAGACCGGCCCAGCTCCGCAGGCAGCTAGTCTCAGATGAGTGGTGCACCTCTTTCTGCCAGGCAGGCTGAAGCCAGGCCCATCCCTGGTCTCTTTCCCTGGCTGACCCCAGCCTGCAGCTGCCCCGGGCCGGCGTGGGAGCAGGGTCCTGGCTCCTGCCCGCTGCAGGCTGCTCAGAGGGGGACCAGCTCCACGTGCTGTCCTTGGGTGTTCATTGCCGTGAAGCGCCTGAGTTGGTCTCCCTGCCTCGCTGCAAAACCAACTAGGAGGAGAAGATGAGGGACCAGAGACCATTGGGGAAGGCGGGTGTCAGCTCGGAACCAGTGGGGACAGGAAGGGCGTGCCAAAGAGATGGAAAGTCTGGTCAGCGGCTCCCTCCTCTCGGGAGACATCGGGAGAGTGCTAGCTTGCTTCAGGGCCGGCTGACATCTTAGCCCAGCACAAAGATTGGAAAAAAAAAAACAAAAAACCACCGGCCATGTTTGGCAAGGGACCGAGGTCCTGGCTCCTTTTCCAGCTGCCCTGGCCAGGAGGCGTGTGAGTTCTGAGCCTGGGATGTGAGCCTCTGGCCTTCGCAAGGAGCCTGATCCTTTGCAACCTTGCCTCTGTCTGGGGCACCTTCACCGTCCGAGCAGGACCTTCATCTGGCTCTTGGCTGCTCTTGGCGGCTCCTGGCTGGAGCGACTGCAGCAGATCATGCGACCTGGAGAGAATGGCCAAGCTGTCTCTCCCGTTCCCTAGTAACTGCAGGACAAGGCTGCCCCTTGCTCGCTTCTAGCAGGCAGATCCTCAGGGGCTGAAGCATCTCGAGAACCCAGAGCTGGTGAAGCACACGCCAGCTTGGTGTGGACGGCTGACCCACAGCCCGGACCGGCTCGTCAGGGGAGCCCCTGAACTGGACAGAGCTCCTGTCCCTGAGATGGGTAGGGGGTGGGGGGCAGCGTTTGGATCCCTTTGGGTGTTCTGAAACAGAAAAACAGGCATCGATCAATCGGTCACTCACAGTCTTCTGTAACATATTCGAGAAGCAGGGGAAAGTGTCCTACAGTCTTTTATAGAAACATAGGTTGTTTCCCCGAAGGGAGTTGTTTCTAGCGAGAGGGCTTACAGGCCAGGGACTGTCACCTTCCACTGCAGGCTGTGCAGAAGCGGGGGTGGGGGGGTGGGGAGAGCCTGCTGAGGAGCAGCTACCACTGTCTCTTCTTTTCCATCCGATGGCAAGTCACCAAGCCACCGCATCTCAGCCCGGGTCGCAGGTGTCCTGTTAGTGCACAGGTCTCTTCCGGGGCTTCTCAGCCTGCGCACTCTTGACCCTGGGGGGCTGGTGACTGGGGGGTGTGTGCTGTGCTGCACCTTGCAGGACATTGAGCAGCATCTCTGGCCTCTCCCTGCCAGATGCCAGTAGCACCCGCCCTTCTCCCCCTCGTGGGGACAGTGGAAGACTCTCCCTGGGGTCGGAGTGTAGCTCAGTGGCTGGGGCCTCGCTCTCGCGCAACCCCCAGCTTCCAGGAAAAAGAGCCTCCCGGCCTCATCAAATGTCCCCTGGGACAGACTCACTGGGGTGACCGCCACGTGGAACCCAGCTGCTCCGGCCCAGGTGCTGACCATCACAGCGATGGTGACAGCATCCACTTCTCCGGCTGGAGACTGAGGTTCCGTAAAAGGCTCAGAGACCCACGGCTGAGCCGGAGTTGGGCCTGCCCTGCCCGGAGCGAGCTTTTCCCGGGGGTCTTTAGTGACGTTACTGGGAAGCAGATGAGAGCCGAGCCTGGGTGTCCCCCCGGCCCGCCGCTCGCATGCGCATGCGCAGACCCGCGGCCGCCTCTCCCCCTCCCCCCGACCTCGTTAAACTCCCATCAGGGTCGCAGATACACAGCTTCTGGTCTCCCGGGAAGGAGGCGCTAGAGGGCGGAGCCCAGGCTGCAGGGTCCCCGCTCAGCCTCTTCTCCTCTGCCTCGGGGGCCGGGCGGCCACATGGTGCCCAGGGACAGGAAAGGTGGTCGCTGAGCCCGTGGCCCTCCCTCTGCATCTCAGGTGGGAGTTCTCGCTCAGCCAGGGGGTCGACCTCAGTAGCCACACCCGGTCCTTGGAAGGTGGCCCTGGGGCTTAGACCACGGCTCCCTACTGTTGTTCTTCTGGCCACCACGTCCCCTGGGTGGCACCTGCCCTGGGATTCTTTGAACACTGCAAATGAACCTCTACCTCTGCACTGTCCCTCCTGCCTGGGACACGCTTTCCACGGGCGGTTCCTTCTCGTGATTCGGGTCTCAACTCAGATCCTGTAGAATCAGCGCAGAGTGACTTACTCACGCGGTTGTCACAGCCCCAGCGAGCTCTGAGGACATTTCCCCGGGGAAAGACCATCAAGTTTGTGCTCTGAGAATGTCACTCTGTGTGGCTCCTTTGCTGGCTTCCCGGCTTGACCCTTGCGTTTTATTTTGCCCACCAAATGCCAAGTTGCAAATCTGCCCAGGATTCTTTTTCTTCCAAATCCTCCAAGCTCAAAATGTTTTGTTTTCAATATCTTTTTGGGGGGGAGGGTCGTCGTGTGTGGTAAAAGCTGCCTGCAGACTTTTCCACGTGGAGGTCGGTCACGTACCTGCCCAGGGAAGGTCTGCTGGGATTTTGTAGCTTCTTGTTTTGGTTTTGGGAAGAAGGATGCAGAAAACACTAGAACCTGACCCAACAGCATGTGCAGTCCTCTGATCTGACCATTGGGTCAGAGGGTGAAGAAGAAGTCAAGGGAAATTGTCCCACCTCTGATCCTGGGCACGGTCCTACAGCTCCCTGGAGGCGCCCGTTCTACCTCAGGATGCTGGAATTTTCGCCCAGGGGAATTCTGATCGCAGGCTGGGCCCAGGAAAGGTGGGGACGGAGGGGTTTGGAGGTATCTTTGTAAAGAGAGCTTGGTGTCCCGCGGTCTTTTCTCAGTGTTCATGGTGACAGTGGACGTGGGGAAGGAGGATTTAAACTCCACTCCCGTCTGGGATCTGCCCAGATGTTTATTTCTGCCCCTGCCACGCACCAGGCCTTGGCTCTTGTTCGCAATGAGCCAGATGCATGGTATGCCAGCCTTTCCCCAGAGTTCTTGCAGCAACTTTGTAGGGCAGAGGTTGCCCCGTCTTTTGTAAAAAAGAGAAGAGAGAGGGTTGAGAGAGGTGGATGGGCCTGGCTGAGGCTGTGGCCAGGCAGTTGGTGAGGGGCAGGAAGAAGTGAGGTGACGGGGGATTGGGGACCAGGCCTACAGTCTTAATGGGAGCCTTGTCCCCAGGGTTCTCCAAAGCACAGACTGCACCTGAGATGCCAGCCCTGCCTCGGGCTTGCTGATATTGGGCATGGACTCTGAGTCTGGCATGAGCACTGCCCGTGTGCCTGGGGCCCGGGGTGCAGCGAGCTGGCCCAGCCCTGGCATGTAGTATGTGCTCAACAAACCACACTTGCTTCTCTTGTTGGTGGCCCCTGGCACTGCAGCACCCGCACCATCTATGACTATTAGCAAAGAAGGGGACCCTCCCTGGTGAAATGAATTCTCTGGTTTCCTCCCTTGAAACTTTTCTATGCAGACAGAAGTTTCCTATCCAAATTTGATAGGAAAAGTCCTCAAGGATCTTTAATGATGCTCCCTGATAAACCAACCCAGGTCCGCTTTCTATGGAGGTTACGACGATCAAGAGACCACTACATTGTGGTGTGCAATTCACCTGTGCATTCTAACTTAATCAGCACTCATTAACTGCCTGCTGTATTCTTGGTACTATGTGAGGCACTTACTGTGTGACCTTCGGCAAGTTAATTTACTTCTCTGAACCATCACTTCTGGGTCTGAAAATTCACATGATATCTTTTGGGGATTGTCCTGAGGATTCAGTGAGGTCAAATATACAAAGTTCCATGTCTGGAGTGGAGCGACTGTGGATGCCTGATAGTGGGACCCTGGGATTATCATTCTGGGGCAATAACGATTACAATTTTGTGTCTTCACCTATCTGATCTTCAGGAACCCTTCCACACTTCGTTTTTCCAGTCTCCCGGGTGGATTAAGTACCTGATGTTCTTGCCCCCAATTTATAGATGAAGACGGAGGTTCAGCTGCCAAAATGACACAAGAGCAGCTCTGAAGGAGGCAGAGAGGACAGGCCCTGGGTCTCTCTGCTGCATCTGTGGAGACGGGCTGGGTGGGGGGCGTTGGCCAGCGTGGAGAACCTGTAGCTTCTCTCAGGAAGGACAGCCTGCCGCTCTCCTGAAGAGATCTGGGCCGCAGAGGAGTAGGATGCAGAACGAGAGAGCTAAGAAAGAATCCGGCATTTCTTTTCAAATACATTGACCGACAGAGGGTAGGACGGGCCAAGAAAGCCGGTTCTGCCTGGGTGGACGTGATTTAACGCACCAGGAGCATATTGATGATAACATCAGCGTCTCGCGCTCTGGGGGAAGAGTTTGGGCTTCTCCTGCTTTGCCAGTTCCCCAGGAGACAGGGCCGTGGAGGAAGTGGGATTTGGGGACATTTCACATTTCCTTTCTGTTAGAATCAAGACATCTATTTATTTAATTAAATTTCCTTTGAGTTTGGTTTTTCCCTGGAGCTAATTTTCTCTTCTGTTTTCTTTCTTTCTTTCCCAAGATATCAGTTAGGGCAGAATTTATCAATAGAAATGACAGTGTTAGTAATAATAATAATAATAAAACCGTAATGTCCAAACAGTACTGTGTCCTCTGTAATCTCAAGTGCGGGGCTGAGTCACATCTGTCCCCTTAGAGGAATCTGTCACGAACTTAGAGCCTGAATCTTGTTCTCTCCGTGTCTGCCTTCAGGCCTCGAGGTCTGAGGGAGTTCTGACAAGATCTTTTTAATCATCTGGAAACTGTTCGGGCTTTCTTAGGAGATGGCATATCCTCATTCTCTCCCTCCCTCTCTCTCTCTTTCTTCTTAAGGTTTCTTCTCTCTTCCAGCCTTGCCAGATATTTTTACAGGGAAAATCGAGGATGGCTTGCTAAGATGGAGCCCATCTGCTTCATATCACTTTAAAGTGCATTAGATAAGCCGGCTGTGGTGGCACATGCCTGTCATCCCAGCAGCTCTGGAGGCTGAGGCAGGAGGATCGTGAGTTCAAAGCCAGCCTCAGCAAAATGGAGGCCCTAAGCAACTCAGTGAGACCCTGTCTCTAAATAAAATGCAAAATAGGGCTGGGGAGGTGGCTCAGTGGTGGAGTGCCCCTGAGTTCAATCCCTGGTAACCCCCCAAGAAAAATCTAAATAAAAATAAAAATAAAATAAAATGTATTAGATAGCCCAATTCGGGGAACAGCAAACTATGACCTCTGGGCCAAGTCTGGTCTGACTGCTTTCTTTTTTACATAAAGTTTTATTGGTGCATAGCCACGCCCACTCATTTGCATACAGCCATAGCTGCTTTAGCGCCCCCCTGTGGCAGGATTGAGCTGTGGCAACAGAGACCGCCTGGCTACAAAGAGGAAATATTTACTACCCTGCCTTTTACAGAAACTGTTGCCGCCCTCTCTTCTTGCCCTGGACTTTGGCTCTCTGTGGTTTTCCCTTTGTTGGGCTCCCTTGCCGGGTCATTCCTTGAGTGTTTTGCGACTCTTGTTTGGGCCCAGCCTGTGTTAGGTGCAATGGCTTTAGTGGTGAGTGGGCATGTTCCTTGTCTTTAAGGAACGAACGTGATGCAGTAAGATGCAGAGGACCGTGTCAACTGCAGGTGACTTGAAACATGGGACAGGCTGTGTCCTGGGAGCTGAGTGCAGGAGACAGTAAAGGAAGGTTTGCCAGAGGAGGGGACATTTGGGATGGGTATAAAATTGGAAAGTTACCAAAATGGCCGAGGAACACGACCTCTCATGCAGGCAGAGAAGCCCCTCGAGAAGTATGGGGTGGTCATGAAGTGTGACCAGCTCAGGGAGCTGCAAGAGAGTTTGGGGAGAGATGTGGGAGGCCGTGGTGGGAGTGGCCTAAGGACAGGGAAGGTGACTTTCATATCTTCATCTTCCGTGGGGATTGGCTCCAAGTAGCAGCTTAGGGGTAGTGTGTGTGTGTGATTCATCAGACTGGAGGGGCCCCAAGGTCACCCACTTATAGGTAGCTTTGAAGGTGGCTGGTGTGGATCCAGCTGTGCGGGTCCCAGATCCTGTGGAGCCACTTTATCTTTTTGGAGTTGGTCCCTTCCTTCCGAGGCCAAGGGCAGTGTTGCTGTTTCACACTGGCGTGCAGAGAGTAGGTAGAGGCTGGCCAGGGTCGAGGGCCTGGAGTCCGGAGCATTCCACAGAGGGTCTGGGCAAGTTCCATAGGGCCAGGAAGGTGGTCTGGATCCTGGGTGCCCTCTGGGGACCTGAGGCCAGGGCCGAGAGACCCTGGAGTTAGCAGGATTGGGACCAGTTGGCCTGGGACACTGGCTGACCTAACAACTCAGGGCAGCCTGGCCATAAGGGCAGGTATGGGGTTTGTACATTTCCTTTGACAAAAGGAAAGCTGTTCTGTGCTTCTTCAACTGTGAAGTGGGATAATGATAACGCCACTTAGATTTGTCACAAGCATCCAGTGAGTCCCGTGCCCGCTACGTAGTGAGCACTCAGTAACAGGGTTTTGTAATCGAGGTGCTCAGCAGGACTGCAGCCTCCAGAGGATGTTGAGGGATTTTATTTAAAAATCAAACCAGTTTTATTCCCCAAAGGCTTCTTGGTGCAGTAAGTAGGCGCTGGACTCTGGATTTTATCACATCAGGATGCATCTGAACTTGGCCAAGCTGCCTGTGTTCACTGAGCATCTGTTGACCTGCGTGATTAAGAAGCAGGTGCTGTGGAGGGGGAGCTGGGTGGAGCTCACTGAGCGCTGCTCTGTGCAGGGCGAAGGAGGCACACAGGCGTGCTGGGGGCCCCGGCCTCTGTTCCTCTGTGTCAGAGTTTGTACAGTGGGACTAACATGCAACCCTGCTGCATTTTGATCTCACCAGAAGTTTGGGAAGAGATTGTGAGCATATGGTTTGAGCAGGGAGTGAGAAAGCTGAATTGCAAAGTGTCGTACTTTGGTATAATGTGGGAGCCACAAACAAATGCCCTGGCCAGTCAGCTGAGTTGTTGAGAATCAGGTCAACCACCTGCTGTGTGACATTGTGTAAGTTGCTTGGCCTCTCTGGATCTCCATCTCCTCTTGTACAACATAAGCATACTACTTCCATTACCTCTTTTGGTTTTGGGGAGAGTGTGACGGTTACAAGGCACTGACATGTATACAGTACCTTGTTATGTTAAACGAAGGCATGCTCAGCCACACGAATGCTAACAGCAGCCAGTGTTGATTGACTGTTCCATGCCAGACACTTGATGTGGATCATCTAATGTATTCCTCACAGTGACCTCACTCTTCTCATTTAACAGATGAGAAAACTGAGCTTAGCCACCGCCCAGGGTCTGCAACCAGTAAGTATCAGAACTCGGTCGCCAGACGCCAGTGCCTGAGCTCTCAGCTCTGCCCCGTGCCCGGGTGGCTCAGGCCATTTTGGAGGCAGGGTGTGTCTGCCAGGCAGAGGCCCGAATGCTGGGTGCAAATGGAGACCTAGCGGTGATCGCAAAGCAGAGTGGCCTGTGGCTGGAGCAGGGTGGCATCTTATCCTCAGATGTTCAGGAACGGGCTCACCACCTACTTCTTTCCCTTTTGAAAAGGCAGATTTGATTTCCTCCTCCTCTTCCTCCTCCTGCTCTTCCTTCTCCTCCTCCTCTTGCTCCTCCTCCTCCTGCTCCTCCTCCTCCTCCTGCTCCTTCTCCTCCTCGTCCTCCTCCTGGTCCTCCTCCTCCTCTTCCTCCTCCTCTTCCTCTTCCTCCTCCTCTTCCTCCTCCTCTTCCTCCTCCTCCTCCTCCTTCTCTTCCTCTCCTCTTCTTCCTCCTGTTCCTCCTCCTGCTCGTCCTCCTCCTCTTCCCCCTCCTCTTCCCCTTCCTCCTCCCCTTCCTCCTCCTCCTTCCCTTCCTCCTCCTCTTCCCCTCCTCTTCCTCCTTCTCCTCTTCCTCCTCATCCCCCTCCTCTTCCTCTTCCCCTTACTCCTCTTCCCCCTCCTCTTCCTCCTCCTCCCTCTCCTCTTCCTCCTCCTCTTCCTCCTCCTCCTCCTCCTCTTCCCCCTCCTCCTCCTGCTCCTCCTCCTCCTCCTCCCCCTCCCCCTCCTCCTCCTCCCCCTCCTCCTCCTCCTCTTCCTCCTCCTCCTGCTCCTCCTCTTCCTCCTCCTCCTGCTCCTCCTCCTCCCCCTCCTCCCTCTCCTTTTCCTCCTCCCCCTCCTCCCTTTCCTCGTCCTCGTCCTCCTCCCCCTCCTCCTCCTCCTCCTCTTCAGCCTTCGCTGTAGCTTTCTAAAGCTGGAGGAGCGCTCGGGGCTGCAGAGAGCGCGCTCTCCCCTGTGTTTGAACAGAGAACGGCAGAATAGAGCCGGGGCCTTCGGTCGCCTCCCTCCCTCCCTCTCCCTGTGTTTCAGAAAGATCTCGCTCCTGCTGGCACCTGCCTCTGCTGCTGTCAGCGGTGCTTCCTGGAGGTCACCCATCGGCCTTCATGTGTCTCTTGCTTGTCATTTTCTGAATATTTGGGGAGTAGGGCTTGACCTGCTCCCTCAGAAGCCGCATATGTTAAAGGTGCTGTTTTCATTGTTGTTTGTTTGCCTATTAGGATGTTATTTTCCCATTCTCTTTTAAAACCCCCCTTTTCCCTCCTTCCCAGCGCCTGGTAGCCTGGTCTGGCCCTGCGATCCAAGGCGGTGTGGCGGGAAGGGCCGACAGCAGTCCCAGGGACAGGATGCTGTGGCACTCTGGCCCGGCTGCAGGCGGGATGCCGCGGGCTTTACAAAGAGAGGTCGAGAGGGTTTTCTGCACCTGGGCGGGTCTGTGTCTTCTCTGGGGCTGCCGTGGGCTCCACAGCTGGTAGCTAGGCAGACCGTGTGGAGGTGTAGCTGTCTTGGGCATGGATCAGAAGGAAGTGGGTGCACTCATTCACTCAGTCCCTTACCCATTCTTCTTCCCTGTCTCCTGCCCTCTTCCCTTTCTTCCATCCACCCATCCATCCACCCATCCTTCCACCCACCCATCTATCCATCCATCCATCCATCCACCGATCCATCCATCCATCCATCCATCCATCCATCCATCTACCTGTCCATCCATCCATCCATCCATCCACCCATCCATCCATCCATCCATCCATCTACCTGTCCATCCATCCATCCATCCATCCATCCATCTACCTGTCCATCCATCCATCCATCCATCCACCCATCCATCCATCCATCTACCCATCTATCCATCCATCCATCTCTCCACCAGTCTATCCATCCATCCATCCACCCACGCATCCATCCATCCACCCATCCATCCACTCACCCATCCATGCATCCACCCATCCATCTATCCACCCATCCATCCATTCATCCACCCACCATCCATCTATCCACCCATCCATCCATCCACCCACCCATCCATCCATCCACCCATCCATCCATCCACCCATCCATCCATCCATCTATCCACCCATCTATCCATCCATCCATCTCTCCACCCATCTATCCATCCATCCATTCACCCATCCATCCATCCACCCACGCATCCATCAATCCACCCATCCATCCACTCACCCATTCATCCATCCACCCATCCACCCATCTACCCATCCATCCATCCACCCATCCATCCACCCATCCATCCACCCATCCATCTACCCATCCATCCATCCATCCACCCATCCATCCACCTATAGGCCCACTTATCTGTCCACCCACCCATTCAGCTGCCGATCCATCCATCCACCCACCTACCACGCATCTCTTCCCCATGCACCTGTCCGCCCAGCCGTCTAACATTCGGGCACTGAGCCCCTCCTATGCCCTGGGCACTCTGCTAGGTGCTGGGGATACTGAGCAGGGCCACTGCCCTTGTGGACTAGGCATCTGGTGAGGGAGACAGGAAATCAACCATTCAGCAGAGAAGCAAGATGCCTGGGACCGGGATAAACCTGTGCAGAGGTGGCAGGAGCCCGTCAGCGGGCTGTCAGAGGAGGTCTCCCCGAGGCAGCGTCTTCTGAGGAGCTCAGAGGGCAGAGGGCGAGAGAGTGCTGCAGACACAGGGGTGGCTTTGGCAGGGGAGCAGTGCTTTCCGGTGGGGAAGTAACCGAGGTTCACGGCGCCCACGCACCCGTCCCACCACGTGCATGGCGGGTCCTCAGACACGTGCTGTCTTCCCCTCCCTGCACCCCCGTCCACGTGCCCTGTGTCCATCCGGGTACCCATCCGTCAATCACGCCTCCACCGCCGGCCCACCGCGTGGCAGGCGCTTGGGGTGTGAAGCAGAGAGCGTCTCTTCCCCTACTCGCCTCTTAGCAGCACCGCCACCAGGGACTTCCTCCGCTCTTTGGAAACCTTTTGCTTTCATATTTTCTCACCTGCCTCTTAAACTTAACTTGCCTAACATGCAATTCTCTTTCTCCAGAGTGACCCTTTTCCTCTTAGTAGATGGTAGCACCATTTCTCTAGATGGCAAAAGCAGTCTCCAGTCTGGTCTCCTTGATTCTGTGTTTGTTCCCCTCCAGAACCTTCTCCTCTTAGAGCCAGATTAAAGTCCCCATTCAGGTGACTGCCTGCTCAAAACCCTCCATTCGCAAGGCACGGTCCACCTCTCCCTACCTCACTGACCTCACTTACTCCACAACCTCCAGTCACTCTGACCTCCATTTGGTCCCAGGAATGCTTTCCTCACCGCAGGACCTTTGCATATGCTCTATGCTCTGCCTGGAGCCTTCTCTCTCTTCTTTTTCTCCCTGTCTTCTATTGAACTCTTACATTCCGGCTTAAGTACGTTTGTCTTTGCAAGGTCTTCCAGTCCCCCAACCCTCAAAAGCACCCCTCTATTTTTTTTTTTTGCTTTGGAGCCCTCATCCCAGGTTTTAGCTGCAGATCTGCTGTTTATTTACCCATGTCTCATAATGCTGTCGACTCCTTGAGATCAAGGACCCTGTCCGTTTTGTTCACCATTGTGTTATCACCTCTCCCGGAGCCTGGCTCTCAGTTGATATTTGTGAAAATAAGATGACAGTGTTCTCAGGCAGCTTATGTCTGGAGGGGTATCATGTGTCCACATGAAAGTGTACTAGGTAGGAAGTCGTACAAAAATAATTCAGACAAGAATGGTGTCTAACTTGGACTGATAATGATGCTAAACACCGTGCTGAGCGCTTTCAATGTGCTATCTCACTTAACCCCACCAGCACTATGAATCACAGGTGCTGCTACGATCCCCATTTTACAGACGACAAGAACAAGGCACAGAGAGGTTCAGGCACTTGTCCAGGATCTCACAGGGTGAGTGACAGAGGATCTGGTTTTCAATTCTTGCCCCTTACTCTCGATTCTGCAAGACTTCGACATTACTCCACCGCGTGGCACCTCTTCCGAGGTCTTGCCTGTGAACTAGAACATTCTTTTGCTTTGCGTCCGGGAGGTCGACCAGATGGACCAGGTGCGAGAGTCCAGCCCTGGTGTCTTTTGGAAGGTCCTGGGGGCTGGTAGTACCTGGAAGCATTTCCACAGCGACTTGGCTGCCGTGCTGCGTGGCTGGTTCCAGGTGGGGGAGGGAGGGCGTTGGGTGGGAACGTGACCCTGGGACCTTGGCTTCTGCTCCAAGTCTCCTTATTTCTTCCACTTCCTCCTTCCCCGGGATCTGCAGCCAGAGCCTGGTTTTCAAATTGGTTTCAAAGATAACGATCTGATGGAGTGATTTATCTGATTAGACGTAAATGTATTTATTACACGCTTAACCGTATTCCAGGGAGCTCTGCAGACGAACCGCAGGACCGTCCGGGGCTGCATTTCCGGGACCCACTGGAGCAAGTTCAAGAAAAGCCTAATCTACTTAGAGGGAAACAGAAGCAGGCCTTAATGCAATCAGGGCGTGGGTGCTGCAGAACACCCCGCTCCTGCCCAGAACCCGGGGCCCCCAAGCCTCTGCCTGGCGGAGTTTGGCAGGGGTCATGGGGAGCCTGCGTTCAGGGGAGCCAAGGTCACCTCAACGTGAAGTCTCCTCTGATTTTCTGTCCTTGCAGAACTGGGGCCGGGGAATCCTTAGATACCCTTTATTGAGTGTGAGTGTGTGTGTGTGTGTGTGTGTGTGTGTGTGTATACAAGGCTGGAATTCATGGCTGCTTCTAGCACTGGGCCACATCCCTGGCCCTTTTAGTTTTTTATTTTGAAACATGAATAAAATGTTTGTCTTGCTAAGTTGCTGAGGCTGGCCTTGAACTTGTGATCCTCCTGCCTCAGCCTCCAGAGTCACTGAGATGGGAGGCATATGCCTCGCCTATTTATTGTTTTAAAGCAATATTTATTTCTCTTTGGGGATACTGAAATCGTTTTTTTGTTGTTGTTTATAGAAATTTTTGGAAAATACAGAAAAGCCTAAAGAAAAAAACCAACCAACCAATTCCCTATAATCTTGCCCATCTTCACATCTTATAGGGTCCTTTCAATATTTAAAAATGCTTTCAGAATTACCCAAGTGAGGTGTGATTACATTTTAATTAAAATTTCCAGTTTTTTTCTCTGAATTTTTAACAAGGAGAAATGGTATAAAAATAATCGTATGGAGATTGTCTTGTATCTTTTTCTCTCCGCTTAATTTTTGTAGCCACGTCATGAATTCGTCTTTTAGAGCCTCATGTTTAATAGTCACACCCTATTTCTTCCTGGGAAATGTGGTGCTTTTGTGTAGTTGTTGCTTTTTGGTTATGTTATGTTTTCTGGTTCTTTCCTTTTTCTGCTGTTTTTCAAGGTATTACTTAATTTGTTGCTATTAACACTGTTGCCCTAATAATCTTTATATCATCTCTTCTCATTCTGTGTCTTTTAAAGCTCCATTGAGATATCATAAACTGCATGGATTCGAGGTATACAGTCTGATGAGCCCCCACCCCAACCTTTTTTTTTGATTCTGGGAATTGAACCCAGGGGTACTTAACCACTGAGCCACATCCCCAGCCCGTTTTATATTTTATTTAGAGACAGGGTCTTGCAAAGTTGCTTAGGGCCTCCCTAAGTTGCTGAGGCTGGCTTTGAACTGGCGATCCTCCTGCCTCAGCCTCCCGAGCTGCTAAGATTGCAGCCGTGTGCCACTGTGCCTGGCATCTGATGAGCGTTCACACACACACACACACTCACACACACACACACTCCGGGAAATCACCATGAGGTAGTGAACACATCTCTTACCCCGGTGTCCTCGGGCACCTTGGTCCTCACTGCCTGTCGAGATGACCTGGGTGGTCTGGAAGTTCTAGCAACGCCGCAGTTGCACGCATTGCTTAGGATGCGCGCACGGGCACCTGCCTGTCAGGACCCCCTGCATCCACGGGGAGCTCCCTCCTGGGGACATCAACCCCCTTCCACGCCGGCTCCTTCTCCCACGGTGTCCAGCCTGGCCTTGCTGGGTGCAGCTGCCCCCGGCCAGCTTCTCAGCCTGCATCTCCTTCCTGACCGCAGGCTCCTTCTCGACGGCTCATCCCCTGGGCGATGCTAAGTCTTCTGACCCCTGTGGGGAGCTGGACGGGGCCAGCCCTGACCTCGCGTGATGCGGGCGACACTGCTGCCCGCCCGGGGCTGGGGGTGGTTTCCTGGAGGGGAGGCACCCTGCCAGCCGATGCCGGGGCCCTGGTCTCGGGAGCCGTGGCCAGCAGGCCCTCGGGGGAGTTCCCGATTCTCTGCCGGCTCCCTGGTTGCCCGTGTTCCCGCCCAATCCAGTGCTGCTAGTGGAGGTCCTTGTTCCTCCCGCAGCCGGGGGCACTTTGGCAGGATCAAAGGCCGGGGGAGGAACGACTTTCACCTCCGTGGAGCAGCGCCACCCAGGACGTTCCTGGAAGGCTCCCCGAGGGGCAGCCTGTGCCGCCACTAGCAGGTGCCCTTCATTTAATTCTCCCCGTGAAGATTGGAACAGGCACGTCAGCGCTGACCCTGTGCAGCCCACGCTACGTGAAGACTGTTGTGAATCATTTACGTCCCCAAGCCCACCTGATTCTCAGGCACCCCGAGGAGGCAGGCATTTTTATGATTCCTGGTCTACAGATGAGGAAGTTGAGACCCAGAGAGGTTAAGCGATTTGCCCCAGGTCACACAGCCAAGTGCCAACTCTCAGAGGCCTTGGTGGTAGTCACTAGCCTCGACTATGGTCCCTGTGTCCCAGGTGAGGATATTAAGATGCAGTGGGGTAGGAACTCTTCCCAAGGCCATATGGGGACACTGGGATCTGTTTCCGACGCTGTGACCCCAGAGGTCACCCTTTCACCCTCTTCTGCTCCACCCTTGTTTTGGCGGAGCTGAGGAACATCTCCAGCAGAGCGGGCGGGCGGGTGAGGCCCGGCTCCCGCAGGGAGAAGGGACGGCCCCTGAGGTCTAGCCAGGTCCGGTGGGCAGCCTGGTCTTATCAAGGCTTTCCTTAATCAATATGGGGCCAGGGGTTGGAGGTCAGCGATGGTGAGACCCGCGAGCCAGACCCTGGGTGGGGGCCCGTCCCCTAGGAGTGGTGCATCCACTCCCAGGTGCAAAGTGGGGGCCGGTGGCCCAGGGCGAGTGTCCCTCGGTTCCTCTCATTTACCGAGCCATTACCTGGAGCCATCTGATTTCCCCAGGCAGTTCCACCTGGGGACGAGGCAGGGGACGAGGGAGAGCAGCTCACGCAGCCTGATGAAGTTTCGCTGGAGTGTTTTCGCGATTCAGATGTGAACGGACAGCAAGCCCGGAGGGCCTTCTTTTTCCAGGGAAGACGGTTTCACCCGGGAAGGCTGGGGAGGCTTTCAGCCGCTGCTCGAGACTCCTTCCTGAATCCTAGCTGAACTTGCTCGAAAGCTGGCTTCTGGGGTTCCTGGCAAGGTTTGGCGAAGATGCCTCCTTCCCTGGGGTCTGGCACACGGAGAGGCGCCGCTCTGGGTGTTGATCTTCCCATGGCCTCCTCTTGTGGCCTCCTCTCGTGGCCTCCTCTCTTGGCCTCCTCTTGTGCCGTGCAGTGGCGGGGTTTGGTGTGTGGGCCACAAATCCACGCGGACAGCTCGGGGGTGAGAGTCCTGCTCTCTCTGCCGTTTATGAGCTGGTGGGATGAACCTGCTTTGTCTCTCTGGGCCTCGTATCGGTGAGGTGGGGTCCTCCTGTGCACCGGGGGCTCAAGGGCATTAACTTAAGCATTGCCCAGCTCAGCTCCGAGCCCTGGGAAGCACTCTGCCAAGGCAGTTGCCAGTCTCTGCGAGGTGACCTTGTGTGCAGGGAGACACTGTGGCCCAAGGGTTCCCTGATGACTAAGGCAGGGCCAGATCACGGACACTCGGGATGTGTGGCTGTTCAGTTACATCCCGCCAGCCTCAGCAGTGTCCAGCAGCAACCGCTGTGTTACGTGCCCAGCTGGGGTCAGCACTGGGGACCGGGCACAGTGGTTGGTGTGGCCCTGCTCTGTGGGGTCTGGGGGCTGGAGTCATGGAGAAGCTCACTGGCACAGGTGTCTGGAGGTGGGTGTGGCTGTTGGCTTGGAGTCTTAGCGGGGGCTCCAGCTGGACTCCAGGAGGCTGCTTGGGCTTCCTCACAGCATGGTGCTGGGTTTCCACCCAGGAAGAGCCGATGGAACAGGGAGGGGGTGCATGATGTTCTTGCAGTCTAGCCTAAGTCTCATGATATCACTTCCACCGTCCTTTTTGGTTTCCGGGGTGGCCTTCCCTGGCTTCTTGCTTCAGCTGCAACCCTGTCCTCTTCCCACCACCCTCCTCTCTGGCATTCCTTATATCTCCTCGACCTTACTATTTTTTCCCAGAGTACTTATGACTCTGCTTACTTGATACTTCCACCCCCTTGGGGTGAAAGCTCCCTGAGTTTTGGTCTGTTTTGTTTGTTGCAGTATCCTGAGCATGTAGCCAAATACCTAGCCTGGGGTCACGCTCAGTAACATTAGTAACAAATGAACGTCATAAATATTCTCTGGTTTCATGCACATGGAGCTGGCTATACACGCGGTTCTGCATGCTCTCCCCCTTCTTATCCATGTGTCTCGGAGACTGTTCTGTAGTAGCAACTATAGCGCTGTCTTGATCCTTTTCCTGGACTTCTACTGTTTAATTGTGAAATGGTCCCGATTTTGCTTACTTGGCCTCCCAGCACGGTCTCCGAGGTTGTCTGCACTCCTTTTCTGTGACCAATGCAGCTTTAGTGGATATATTTTTATACATGCATTGCACACCTTGAGTGGAGTTGTAAGTGCTGGGTCAGAGAGCTCGTGCATCTTACTGTAGATAGCATTGCCAAACTGACCTCCATGGTCATGTCTAAGAGTGGACTTTCCTTCGCTTTTATGAGCCTTCCTGTTCTGAGGTTGAGTGTGTTCTCATAAAGTTATGAACCATTCATATTTCCCTTTCTGAGAACCCCATGCCCATATCCTTTGCCCATTGTATCACTAGAGTGTCTTTTTATTGATTTGTAAGAGCTCTTTACTTATTAGGAAATTGACCTTTTTTTGTGATACAAATAGCAAATATTTTTCCTCATAGATTTTTTGTTTAGACAGTCTGAGGAAATCTGCCTTCTGAACATGCACCTGAGTGATTCAAGTGCAGATGGTTTGGGACTCTCACACTTGGAGGGATCCTGCAGTGGCGAGCTCAAGGCACTGAGGTAGATTCCCTTTTCTTGCCTGCACATGCTTCCCAGAGGTCTCTGAATGGAGCTGCTCTAGAGCAACAATTCTGCTGAAAACACTGGGGAGACCCGTTCAGTAGGGAACTTCTTTTTGTATGGTGGGGTGTGTTGGAGATGCCTCTGCCCTTTGGCTGTGGACTTGGTGTTTGGGGCTGGGTTGTCACAGTGAAAATAGCAGCATCTGCCCTCCCTCTCCCCACCTCCCACGCTCCAGGCCCCTCTTAGCTGGTAAGTGACGTTTCAGGGCAAGAGATCGAGGATGCAGGACCATTTGGCGTGTGGAGCTCAAGGCAGTAACTCAAGAGGAGGCTTCCTGGCCTCCCATCTGGACTCCACTGTCTAGACCAGCTCCCCAGTGGACGCGTAATGGAAGTTTACATTTTTTTCCTAGTACCTGCATTGAAAGTCAACGGGTGGTGTTCCTTTGGGCGCTGTTTTATTGAACCCAGTGTATCCAAAGCAGAATTATTGCAATGTGTTCTCTGTATAAAAACCAATGTCTTTCTTTATTTTTGGTTTTGGGGGTTGAACGCAGGGCCTCAGGCATGCTGGGCATGGGCTCCGCCCAGCCCTCGAATATTGATAACGTGACATGTCGTCGTCTTTGATTTTGTGCTCTATACTCACAGTGGCCCGTCTCTGTTCGTGCAGCTGCATGTCTGTGCTCAGCAGGCGATGTGGGTGGTTATCCTCCTGCGTAGCACGGAGCCAGGCATCTCAATGGAGGGTAGTTGGTGCCAATGAGCCCAGACAAGCACCTTTTCTCGTTGAGGGCTTCCACCTTCCAAACGGAATCCTCTGCCCCCTGAGCTGAGCCCCGTGGTCCAACTCCCAGCAGCGGCTATCACTGGCCTTCTCAGGAGGCCTGATAAAGAGGGAGGTGAGAATCACCAGTCCGTTCCTGAGTTCCAGGCAGCAGGCAGGGTTGTGAGCTTCCAGGTGCCTGGGCCTTCTAACCATCTCCCCTTCTTTTTTTTTTTTTTTTTTTCTTGGGTGCTGGGGATCGAACCCAGGGCCTTATGCTTACAAGGCAAGCACTCTACCGACTGAGCTATCTCCCCAGCCCCTAACCATCTCCCCTTCTGAGCAGGGGAATCTAAGTAGAGCTGTACCAAGTCTAGGACACATCCTCTCTGTAGCTGCCCAAACCTTCCTAAATAGTGCCAGCACCGGTGAGGACTACTGCCTTTTCCTGACCTTCCCAGGCTTCCAAAAAAAACCCTGTCACATCAGATCCCACTGGTTCCTTAGTCACTCTGTGATGCGAACACTTTTAGGAGCTCCGTTTTATAGAGAGGAAATCGAGACAGAGTGTGTTAGTCTGTTTTCTGTTACTATAATGAAGTATCTGAGGCTGGGTAACTTATAAAGGAAAGAGGTTTGTTGAGCTCACAGTTTTGAAGGCTGAAAGTTCAAACAGCATGGTGCCGGCCTTGGTTGCATCACACAGCATCATGGGGGAACAATCACAGGTGAGAGAGAGAGGTCACACGGTGATTCTGGGAGGCCAGAGCAAGGCAGGGGAGGAGCCATTAATGGATGCACCTAGGCCCCACCTCTTAAAGGCCCCACCACCTCTTTATATTGCCATCCTGAGGACCAAGTTCCAAACACAAACCCTTGGAGGACTCACAAACCATGGCACAGAGGTTAAAGCACAGAGGTTGGATGTGCACCAGGAGCCCCAGAGGGCTGGTAAAAGCAGATAGTGGGGCTTCACTCTCAGAATTTCTGACTCGGTAGGTGTGGGGTGGGGCCAGGGAATCCGCATTCCTAACGGATCCTCAGATGTTGCTGATGCTGCTGGACAAATCCCCCCAAGTGTCTTCCCTTCCAGAATGGTTGAAGGAGCGGGCGGTCTTCAACCCGAAGCAGAAATCGGGGCAGACAAATCACACCCTGTTGTCACATATGAGAAGGGGGGTCCCGGGGTGGAGCTGGCTGTGCCTTGTAGGCACAGGGACAGAACAGGGCCAGGAGGGCGGAGGTCACGGCTCCTCATGGAGGAAGGACTTCCCACGAGCCGCGACGCGCACCGTGTCTGGAACCTGGGATGCTTCTGTTTCCGTGTGGGTTCCATCTGAGACCCAGGCATTGGTTGGAAGGCAGGAAAAAAGAATAAAAGAAAAAAAAAATAAATAAAACCTCTTCCTTGACGGAGGCCATGAAGACTCACCCACTTATCAAGTTCGATACTGTGAAACACCTCACAGCACGTTTTGATTTAATTTGGGTTCACGGCCGTCTTTCTAATGGATGCATTTATTTCTAGCTTTGTTTTTCTAAGCTCACCCGCTTTCCTCATTTCTTTCACTTATATTTTCCCTTTGCTCAAAGGAACCCAAAATACTACCCCCGAAACAACACCAAACCCAGACCCACGGATGGTCTGGGATGGTCTGACAGCTGAACCCGCTTTCCGTGGCTGCTTCTGCGTGTTCTGGGACTGTTAGGAGAGGGACTGGGAAGTGACAGATTAATCGCAAGGCAGGTGTCACCTTGGAAATGGAGAGAGAGGTTCATTCCATATTCGACTGGCAGTTGACAGAAGCGCCGCAGAGCGAGAATTCAGAGTGGCCGCTGGCGAATTCTCTGGACTCTTTGTTATTTGTCCAACTGCGGGGAGGCTAAAAACCCCACTTCTGTTCGTTAGGGTCCGTGGGTCAGCAGCTCACTGCTGGCCGGTCCTTGAAGGCCAGTGGCCTCTGCAGAGGCTCAGCCCAGACTCCACTTCCTCCCAGCTGGGCGCTGCTACTGAGGGAGCGGTGGTGATTATATGTCACGCAAGCCCACAGCCTGCAAAATTGCTCTTCGCCCTTCTCCCCGGCCGCCTGGGTCGCTGTCTTCTTTCTGAATCACTCAGTTCATTGGGAGCCCGGCCATGCGGTCCCTCCCCCCGAGTTCCAATCCTCCCATCTCACTCCTTTCCCAGCAGGCATCCAGGGCCCCTGTTCAGCAAATATTTATGCAGCCCCCTACGGGGAGTCGGGTACTGGGCTGGGCATGAGCCGCAAAGCAGAGAGCACAGTGGCGAGACCTGCCCGTCAAGCCCAGTACGCGCTCAGCCCGGGGACCAGGGCCAGCGGGGCCCTCGGGTGTATCCTGGAGGCCAGAGCAAAATTTGAGATTGGGTGGCCAGGAAAGCACTCTTGAGAAGGTGACATTTGTAGAGATCAGTGAGTCTCCTGCTCCCTGCCCCCCGGGACATTTGGCGACCCCAGGAGTCGATTTTGGTTGCCACGTTGGGAGGTGGGAGTTTTTCTAGGAGAGTTTGGAGGCTGGGGAGGTTGCTCAGAGTCCTAGAGCTCCACCCTGCCCAGCAACCAAGAGCGACTCAGACAGAAGCCCACAGAGTGGCAGCTGGGAAGGGGTCGAGGTGAGGACAGTGGGGAGCAGCCAAGAGCTTGGAGGAAACTTCTGGAGGGGGGGAGGGAACAACACATATGACTGACCCCCTAAGGGTACGTACGCACAGTTGGAGGTAGGGACAGGACTGTGCCCCGGGGGCCCTTGTGGAACACAGGACCCAGGTTCCACCACCTCCAGTGTGGGGCAGCCACCATGCCCTGGATATTGACACCTGGGGGTGGACTGACCAGATCCCGGGAGGATTCTCTGGGCCAGACTCGGCAGGGCTCTGCCTTGCTGCCATCCAGGTTCCATTGGCCAGAGCCCTCACCGCAGAGGAGGCTGGGAAATGTTGTCTAGCCCTGGGCCTGGGAGGGAAGAGAGATGCCTTCTGTGTTTAGCAAGTGGACCAGGTTTGCACGAGGCTCTGAGAGGAGTTCAGCAGGTGGAGGGCAGGGTCAGGAGGAGAGGGTCGGAGGTGGCTGTGAAGGAGCCCCCGCTGGAGCTGCAGTTTGGTAGACCAGCTGTGTTCTTGGTCATCATGGTAGTAAGTAGTAATCCCTGCCAGTCAAGTCTGGGCTCTGGGTTCCTGCTCAGGGTTAACTCTTTGAAGTAGTCACTATGATTATTCCCATTTTAGAGATGAGGAAACTGAGGTCGAAAGAGGGTAAGTCATTCTCCCATGGTCACAGAGCTAAGAAAGTTTGGACCTGGGATTTAATCCCAGACTCTACAAAGTAGAAATATATAACTGTGGGCTAGAGGATGTCAAGCTTGGTCTTGCCTAAGAATCACCTGGAGTGCTTGCAAAACTATGGATTGCAACTGGGGATGGTGGCACAGGCGTGTAATCCCAGCAACTCAAGAGGCTGAGGCAGGAGGATTGTGAGTTCAAAGCCAGCCTCAGCAACTTAGTGAGGTCTCTAAGCAACTTAGTGAGAACCTGTATCTACATAAAACATAAAAAGGGCTGGGGATGTGGCCCAGTGGTTAAGCGCCCCTGGGTTCGACTCCTGAACCCACCATAAACTATGGATTTCTGGGCTCCACCTCTGTGGCTCTGCTTTGGTAGGTCCGGGGGGCCCCCCAAGGACAAGACCATGTATGTAATCAAGATTCACTATAATCCCCCAGAGGGACCAAAGGAAACTGCATCTGTGAATTTCATACAGCAGGGGTCTCGGGGGAGAGAAATACAGAGACCCTTTCCTTTCTCGGAGCTTGCCTCGGTGGCTGAGGACACAAGACACAACCTGGCACGTCGCTGTCCAGGGGATCGTGAAAGTTCAAGCTGATTATGTGGGAGCTGCTGTGGACAGAGCACTATTAACTGCCTTGGGAACACGGCTTCTGAGGGCGGGGCTGGCGAGGTCTGAATCGGGAGGGCTCTGAGCCAGGCCCTGAAAGATCGCACTTCAGGGGCTGTAATTCTTGATTGCATATTCATTTTATTATCTCTTGTCACCTGTGAGGATGTAAGCTCGTGCTTTGGGTGCAGGGATGATGAGAATCTTTTCCCCCACCACATCCTCAGTCCCTCAGATAGCACCCCTCGCGTGATAGGTCCTTAACAGACACTTGTCGAAGGAAGAAAAATCCAATGTGTACTGACCTCTAAGATGCATTTGTAGGCGAAGTACCCCCACCCCAAAATATTTCCCTGATCAGATTTATCCAACGAGTCGTTTCTTTCCTGCGGGACTTCTCAGAGCCTTTAATGAGTAAACTTGCTCAGAACGTCTCCAAAAGGGGGAACTGGGAGTCAGTGACTCTAACTTCGAGCGGTGGGGTCTCTTTCCCACAGAACCCGTGGGCGCTTGCTCTGCAGTTCTCAGGGGCGGGGGTGACACCTAGCGCATTTCTGAAACAGACCTGGTTTCCCCTGCGACCTGGGAGCCGCCTGCTCCGATTTCTCCCAATCTTACTCCGGGAGTAGGTGCCGGCGGGAGCGAGGCTGCCTCCCCGCTCAGCTTCCCTCCCCGTCGGGCCTCCTCAGCTGCCCCTTGGGGTCGCAGATTCCCCACCGTGAAAAGGAGGTGTCAGGGCTGCCCCCCGACTGGGTCCCTGCCCGTGCAGAAGAGGCACGTGTGATTTTACTCTGGTCCCTCCGTGATGGGGCCTGACAGGGGAGGGGACAGGTGTCAGGAGGGCCGCCCGCCACGCCCTTACGCCTGGGCGGGGGTGCGTCCCAGTTTCCAGTCACTGCACGCTGGTGTCTGAACGTGACTCAGACGGGGTGCCCATGCGGGCCGTGGTGGCCCAGCTCCGAAGACATCCGGCTGAATGAGCGAGTCGGACGCGGGCGGCCACGGAGTGTGGGGCTCCGTTTCAGTGAAATGTCCTGCAGGAGCCGATCCACAGAGAGGAGAGCTGATCGGTGTCGCCCGGCCCGGGGGAGGCGGCGGGGAGAGGGTTTAAAGGGCCCCGGTTTCCTTGGGGCGAGTTCTAAACGTCTGGGGACTAGCTCGAGGTGGAGGTGAATGTAAGTGCCACCCCGGTGCTTGCCCCAAAGGGAGGAACAAACCGTCACCAGTATGGTGACACATGCCTGCAGCCTCAGTAAAGCAGGAGGCTGAGGCAGGAGACTCAAACTGAAGGCCAGCCTCAGCAACTTCGTGAGACCCTGTCTCAAAATCAAAAATAAAGTTAAAAGAGGGGCTGGGGGTGTGCCTTTGGGGTTCCCTGGGTTCAATCTCCAGTATTGGGAATTAAAAAAAAAAAAAGGAGAGAAAGTAATTATTAACAGCAAATGAGAGTTCTTTCCTATTTAAAATAGTTGTATTACAGCACGTCTGAATATAATTCCATTTTTTTTTTTTTTTTTTGTACCAGGGATTGAATCCAGGGGTTGCTTCACCACTAAGCTACATCCCCAGCCCTTTTGGTATATTATTTAGAGACAGGGTCTTCCTGAGTTGCTTAGGGCCTCACTAAGTTGCTGAGGCTGACTTTGAGCTTGCAATCCTCCTGCCTCAGCCTCCCAAGCCTCTGGGATTACAGGTGTGTGACTTGTGAGACTTTCATGTTATGGGACTTTGTTTAAAAAATACTGTTCTTAAGGTCCTTAGTCTGACTACTCCAACCCAGAGGGAAACGGCAGATCCCTGGAAGATTCTAGGATCCGGTCTAGATTAGAACAGCGAGTCAGGGCTCCACCCCAGAGCTGATCTAATTGGTCTGGACATCAGGATTCACATGTTTTGTTTTTAAATTTTAAAACATGTATTTATTTAAAATTTTAATGAGCATCTATTAATTGCACATACCAAGGGAGGAGAGCACCCCTGTGAATACTTGGATACAACATGTCAAGGTCAGACCAGGATGATTGGCATGTCCATTGCCTCAGACACCTACCGTTTCTTGGGCTGGGAAATTCCTCTCCGCCAGCTGTTTTGAAAGCTGTGGTTCCTTGCTACCGCCCTGTTACCTGTGTGTGCTGTGGAGCACCAGAGGGTGTTCCTCCTGTCTGCCGCAGCCCGGCCCCCACCCTCCTCTCTCCACCCTCCTCCTCCACTCCCTTCCGGCCCTGAGGACCACTGTTCTCCACTTCTAAGACCTCCACTTTGTTTTTGACCTTCCTCCGCTAAAGGAAAGCAGGTGCCGATGTTTGTCTTTCTGTGGGCACCGGGACTTCTAAAAGCTCTCTGGAAGATTCTAGCTGCATGCATCTGGGGACGGAGGCTGGGGATTGGAAGATGCAGCCCATGAGCATCTAATGGGCCAGAGCAGGTGTCTCCCAAATCCCGTGATCCAGCCCAGGGGCCCCTCACCTGTGGCCCGCTACCCACGCTAGCTTCAGGAAACGTTACCCGCTGTTTAAAACAGTGTTCTTGCCCGGGGGTGCAGCTCTGTGGTCGGGGGTGGCCCATACTTTCATGTACACCTGAATCACCTGGGGATCATCCTTCCATGAAAATTTATATCCAGCTCATCTGGGATGGGGCATGAGAATCAGCATTTCTAGCCAGGACCCCAGGGATGCCGAAGCTGCTGGCCCACGGACCCCCCTTCGCCAGGGTTGAAAACACACATAAATCATTATGGGTAACATTCAGGTTCAGAGATTTTAAAGCACAGCTCTGTGGGGCCAGCTCTGTCCCCTGGGCTCTGGGCTCTGTTTGGTTTTCAACTCATTTAATCCCAGTGAGGAAGCAGCTGTTTTCATTGTCCCTATTTACAGATGAAGAAACTGAGGCTCAGAGGCTGGGGTGACTTGCCCACACTGTTTCCAAGTAGCAAGAGGGGAGCTCAGAGTTTCTGCTCTCTGCCTGACCCTTCCTGTGTCTAAAGACATGACCGTGGTCCGAGACGGCCTGCTGATGACCTGGTCACACTGAGTGCAGATTCAGCATCGCCAGACTGGTCCATGAAAACGTGTGTCTGGGACCAGAAGGGTCTCTGCAGGGGGAGCTCTGTGGTTGACCCCAGCTGGGTTTCCTCTCTGCTGCTGAGGGGCTGAATACCCAGTGTCCTGGGGCAGAGCCGACCAACTGGTCCTGGCTGCATGTTCTTGCTTTTAGCTTCGAGAGTCTTGTGTCCTTGGAACCCCCCAGCATATCCAGTACCGTCCTGTGTTCACCCTACCTAGAGCCCAGGAGGTCTCTTGCGGCTTCCAAGGCTGCAGATTGGCTGTGGGTAGCCAGGAAAGATGTCTGAAGATTCCCCCAGATGTGTGAGTCTTCTTGCCTGGTCCTGCCTGATAAACAACTTGACCTTTCCCATCCGGGTGTCTTTGGGCATCCCTGGACTTGCACTTGATGGAAGGAGAGCTGCTTACATTTTTTTTTTCAGAAGAGCTTGTGGAAGGATGCGGTTCCAATTTAAATTCTCATTAAGAGCCTTGAAACACTCAAAGAGTTACATTATTATTAAATATGTTGAAGGATCTTTGGATCTGCTTCAAGAAACCCAACGCTTATTATCTCGAAGGCTGGTTGGTTTCTTAATGGGGAGGCAGGGCCAGAAGTCTTCCGTCTTCCTCAAGGAGGTAAAGATGGTAAAAATCAGTCAAATGCAGACAGCAAAAAGCCACATGATGATACATTCTAACATGGGAGTGATCCATTGAACATATTGAAAATGATCATCATTATTATTATTTTTCATTTTTATTTTTAGGGCACCAGGGATTAAACTCAGGAGCACTTGACCACCGAGCTACATCCCAGCCCTTTTTTGTATTTTATTTAGAGACAGGGTCTCGCTGAGTTGCTTAGGGCCTCACCATTGCTGAGGCTGGCTCTGAACTCACGATCCTCCTGCCTCAGCTTCCCGAGCTGCTGGGACTACAGGTGTGTGCCCCTGTGCCCGGCTCCATCATTATTATTTCGACTACTACTTACTGAGCACTTGGGATCTTTCAGTGGCTCGTAAACTTGCTGGCAGATAACACACAGCCGGTTCTGCCAGCTTTTCCTCTCGGCCTCGGTAGTAAATAGTTGAGGCTTCAGAAACCGCCATAAACGGTCCACCCATGAACCAACTTGGCGATGGCCTAATAAAACCTCATTTACAAAATCAGGCAGCGAGTCCCCGGGTTGGACTTGGCGGGCCCAGGGCTGGGGGAAAGAGAACCATCTGGGGCTGTCAGACTTTGGTGCCGGGTGCCCTTCTGCTGTTGTCTAGAATGTGACCTTGACCCTTGGGTGTGCTCATCTGTAGAATGGGCACAGCGGTGGGTTCTGTCTCACAAATTTGTACCAGGGGTTAAATGCCTGTCCAGAGAGTCTAGATCGCAGCTGCGCATGTCACCTCTTTTATATAAGCTCCTCGGCGTGGTGCACAGGAGATCCAGGTTGCTGCCTCTTGCAAACGACCTTGACCAAAAGCCAACAGATGTTGTCCGAACTCTCTCGTCTCTGGCCTTGAGACGCCACCTCTCCACGTCGCTCCGGCTCTGGAAAGGAACACCGTGTTCCTCCCCCAGGGGCTGCCTAATGAAGGGACACGGAAGTCTTCCTCCCTCTTTGTTTTCCTGCCCAATAAATCACGCTGACAGGGGCTCGTTATTACATAACTCTACATTGCTTCGGCCGTCACCGGGAGGGAAGGAAGCGGGAGAGGGTCGTTGGGCCCGGAATTGCTTCAGGAATGGAAACATTTTTCTTTGTGAATTAATATTCATCAAATGGATCAGGTAAACACCCAGTAATGGCAAAGCACGGGCCATTTATCAATTCTGGCTTCAGAATGCAATTATCAGTCAGATGGCAAAGAGACGCGTCGTGAAGCCTGCCTGGAGAATCCCATCCGTCCCCGGGCCGAGGGGTGTGAAGATCCATTTTTCACTTTTATATGAAGAATGAGCCCCTCCTGTCAGAGTGGGGCTGGGAGTCGAGAAGCGACTCCCTCCCTCCCGAGCCTCAGGCTGGGACGAGGTGTGTGGGAAGCCCCGATTCCCCCGACGTCACCGGACGTGGTTGGTAGAGCACAGAAGCCAGGCAGTGAGGGACGGACCCTGCCTGGCCCCACCTGCTCATCCCGGGGTTTCAACTCAGTCAATCCCAATCCCGTCCCTCTCTCATCCTGGAGGAAACCCAGGAGGCCGGCGCTGTGCCATGATCCCATTTTACAGAGGAAAAAAACTGAGGCTCATGGAGGGGATGGGAAGGCCTTGCTGCACTGGGCAGGAGGGTGGCCCCCAATCCCAGAGCCTGGGATGGCTTTCCTTGCACAGCATGGGGACTTTGCCGACGTGATCAATCGAGTGACCCTGAGATGGGAGACGGTGTGGATCGTGGTGGGTGGGCCCAAGTCATCATGAGGACCCTCGTAAGGGAAGGAGGAAGGCCACCCGTGAGCCGGAGTCCGAGAGAGAGAGGGTCGAGGATGCTTTGCAGCCAACTTGGAAGCTGCAGGAGGGGCCAGAAGCAGGGTCTGCAGGTGGCTTCTAGAGGCCGGAAGAGACAAGGAGAGGGATCCTCCCTTAGAATTCTAGAAGGAGTACAGGTCTTAGGGCGCCTTGATGTTAGTCCAGTAAGATCCGTTTTGACCTCTGCCCTCTGCCAGTGTGGTATTAAGCCACGAGGCCGGAGGTCGCTTGTTACAGCGGCAACAGGACACTCATACTTGCCTGCATTTCCATGGTCTGGGGTGGCTCCTTCACCAGCCCTCTGCAAACATATCCCACACCCTTCTGCTTCCTTCCTGGTCGCCCTTTTCTGAGGGGCCAGTTTCTGTGTGAGGCGCCCCGACCACACACAGTTCTTCAGCTCTGGGGCCTCTCAGGAATCCCAGGCCAGTTCCTGGTCTCCCTCCTCAGGCCTCAGGTGCCTCCTGCCTCCCCGGCCTCCCTACCCGCTGCTCCCTCCCAGCAGAGTCTGCTTCGCTCCACCTGAGTGGCTACTGGCTCGGCCTCCCCAGCTGCCCAGGCTCCTTTGCCCTCGATGACAAGTGCCCAGGCCTCTGTGACTCTGGACTTTTGGACTCTGCAGGGCAGGACAGTCAGGAAAAGGCCCAATCAGAGCCCAGCCCTGTGGGTTTGGGCCCAGGCTCCCTCCCCCCTCAGCATCCTCAGTCACAGCTCCCTTGGTCCCTTGTTCCCACTGAGCCAGAGGTGAGCCATCACCCCGAGAGCAGGCTCATCACAGCTGGTGTTGGGGACCGTACGTGCTGAGGGTCTTCCAAAAGGCTGTCCCCCATTAGTGCTCAGCCTGAGACGCCCGTAGGATGACAGTGGAGACGATTATCCAGTGACGATGGCTGTACCTGGGGACTCAGACGCAACATCCAGAGGGCATCTTAAGAGACATCTGTTACGCTCACGACAACCCCCAGTAGTAGCTACTATTATAGACTAGAAAACAAACTCAGAGAAGTTAAGTGACTTGTCCCAGGTCACACAGCTTGAGAGTAGCAGTACAGATGTGCAGACACCAGTCTGCTTGATTCCTGATTCTGACCCTCTGCATTTTGCATTTAGAAAGAATAAGGCCCATGACAGCTCATCATCTGTGGTCTTTAATTTTTTTTTTTTTTTTTGTACCAGGAATTGAACCCAAGGGTGCTTAACCACTGAGCCACATCTCCAGTTCATTTTTATATTGTATTTAGAGTCAGGGTCTCACTGAGTTGCTTAGGGGCTTCGCTAAGTTGCTGAGGCTGGCTTTGAACTCAGCATCCTCCTGCCTCAGCCTCCCGAGCTGCTGGGATTACAGGTGTGCACCACCAGGCCCAGTTAATTTTTTTTTACTATGGTAAAATGTATACGACATAAAATTTGCCATTTTGATCATTTTAAGTGCATGATTTCAAGGGCAGTAAGTGCATTCAGAATGTCATTTGACCATCACTGCTATGTATTTGCAAAATTGATTCATCACCCTGAAGACCCCTGTGCACAGTGAGCGGTCACTCCCATTGGCCTGTCCCTGCCACCGGGAACTGCTCATCTCCTTCCTCTGCCTATGGATTTTCCTCTTGCAGATATTTCACGTGACTAGAATCATGCAACGCATGGCCTCTTGCATCTGCTTTCTTTTACCATGCATCATGTTTTTCAAGTTCATCTGTGCTGCAGCATGGATGGAGACACCTTCCTTTTCATGGCTGAGTAATACTCCATTGCATGGACAGACTGCATGTTGTTCACCCACCTTTACTATGAATGCTGCTGCTAACTTTCCTATGCCAGGCTTTGTTGGCACATCTGTTTTTGCTTTGGGGGGGTGTGCATACCGAGGAGTGGTGTTGTTGAGTCCTGCGTTGACTGTGTTGAGCTCCACGTGTCTTCAGGTTCACTCAGTGAGCTCTGGGGGGCAGGGACGGGCTGGGATGATGGTGTCCCCAGTCATGGTTCCCAGGTTCCCATCCCAAGCTTGACGCACGCAGGCACGTGGTCAATAAAGAAGCCGGGTTAGTGAGTGCGCATCGGGGTGAAGGACCCCGGACTGATCCCCTGCCTAGCAGGGTGGTCGGGCACCGGAGGCTGAACAGCAGGTCTGTGCGTGGAAATTGCATCTTGCCAGCCCCGCTGGAACGTGGTGAGGACCTCTCCGTCTGTCCTGCGCTAGGAACGGGCTCCACGCGGTATCCGTGGATACACGCCTGCTAAGGATCTGAATCCAGGCAGGTTTGACAGTGCAGGACACCCACCACCCCATGTGGGGAAGTTGACTTGGGTGCGAGCATCACTAGGAATTCTCAGCAGCATCACGCGGGCTTTGGTATCGATGGGCGCTTGGATCCCTTCCACGTTTTCACTTGTGTCTAAGGATGATGACCACTGTGACCATTTGTCTCTTCTTTTTTTATTACATGCTGGCATGTGAAGGCCTACTACCATCTCATTTAGCACTTGCCGTCACCCTCTTAGGCGGATGGGACTCTCCCCAATTTACAGACAAGGAAAGCGAGACTCCCACCACCCGGCCCACAGACGCTATGCTCGTGTGCATTGAAGCCTCCTGATTCCGACCTCTGCTCGCTCCTCACCCCTTGCCCTCCTGCCGGGAAGCTGGTGTCACCTTTTTCCCGCATCTTGGAGGCAAAATTTTCTCTCTGGGAGGCAGGGGCCCTGGGGAATGTTCCAGGTCCCTCCCGAGAGTCCTGGACTGTCTAGCCTGGAACTTGTTGTGTTTCCCGGGCGGTCCGGCCGGTTCTGCTTGGAAGGCTGAGCTCTGTGGGCAAAGGCAGTGTCCCTTTCCAGAAGACTGAGCTGGTGTCCGCAGGGAGAGGCCAGGGTGATGTCACAAGTAGGGTGACATTGCTGTCCAGTTGGGCTTCATCTGTTTCCCAAAAATCTAGAGTTTTTTTTTTTTTTCTTTTCCCAACCCTGTGCCCACACTCCTGAAGTGCACAGGAATTGCGCGTCTAGCAATAGGAGTGCATTTCTTCCCCGGGCATTTTCAACAGTGGGGGACACTCCCTGAGGCCAGAGGGATGACCAGGGGCTGTCTCCTGCCACACCACCGGAGGACGTGTCCCGGGGGCAACTCTCTGGCATTAGGAAGGCCCCTCTCCCGGCAGGTGAAGTCCCGGGACATCGCAGGGCCAGGAGTGGGCGACTTGACTGCTGCTTGGGGAAGCGGTGAACCGGGGACGTTCTCAGACCCTGTGGCGTCATTCTGTCCCCCTCTGGGCTGCCTCTCTCTGGACAGAGCCCTCTAATAGAATGCTGCCATTGTCGCTGTGATGAGGTGGGAGAGTTGGTGTGTGTCCTGAGCCTACTAGAAACGACTGTGTGTGTGTGTGTGTGTGTGCGCACTCGCGCCCTCGATGCAACCCTGCATTTGCCTTGGCGCCTTCGATTCCAAGGCACCCAGTTATTTTTAGGGATGACGCACCCCACATCAAAATAACTGGTTATTTTTATGATTGGGCGCATCAATCGCATTATGACATCTCCCAGCTCTGGAGAAATAGCAGCCAACCAGAGCTCAGGCCGTCCGCAGCGAGCAGGATGAGTCAGCCCAGGGACAGAGCCGAGGGGCAGCGGCCGAGGGGCCGGAGCGGCTACCATGTGACCAGCGTGATGGGGAGTCCTAATAATAGCTCCCGTGCTGCAGCGCTGACCCGCGGCCAGCCGGGCAGGGGCAGGTTACGTGTCGGATGCCATTCCGCCCAGCACGAACCGCTGCAGATGGGGCTCCTGCGACACCTGTGTTGCAGATGGAGCCAAGGAAGCCCAGGCTAAGTCCCGCCCAGAACAAGCTCCGCCCAGGTTAAGCCCCGCCCAGGAGAGCCCCGCCCAGGCTAAGCACCGCCCAGGTCAAGCTCCGCCCAGACTGAGCCCCGCCCAGGCTAAGTCCCGCCCAGGTCAAAGCCCCGCCCAGACTGAGCCCCGCCCAGGCTAAGCACCGCCCAGGTCAAGCTCCGCCCAGTCTGAGCCCCGCCCAGACTGAGCCCCGCCCAGGCGCAGCACCAGGTGGGCAGCACCACCCTCTGACTGCAGAGCTGTCCTGACACCCGCGTGGCCCCATCCTGTGGGGGGGTGCCAGGTCCCTCCCCTCTTATTAGTGACTCTTATTCACAAAGCCATCTCTTTCTCTGGCCAGGCGGCTCATCTTTCGGTAATGAGGTATGGAGAGAAGGGAGGCAGAGGTTCCTGTTCTTAAACAAACAATCTGGTGCTTAGTCTCTTCTCTCTGTGGTCCTAGGGACCGAGCCCGGTGCCCTGTGGGTGGTGAGCCAGCGTCCCAGCCCTTCACAGGGCACAGGTGGTTGGTGGAACACCTTGGCCTCCACTGGGCGCAAAGCATGGGCCAGTGTGCGGGAAGAACCTCCTGGGACTGGGCTCTTTGCTGCCTCCTTTCCTCAGCCTCCTCTGCACTTCACCCGTCACCCTGTCCTGCCCAAGGCTCCTTGAGCGAGTGGGCGTGTGTCTGGGCTCCCCTGCGCCCTGGGCTGGCCAGGCCTGGTGGCTGCCAGGTCATGCTGCCCGCCACCCTGATCGGCAGCCCGAGCCATCTTTCTAGAAAGGACCCCTCGTGGTGTGGCTCCTCGGCTGGTTTCCCTGGGTCTGGTTTCCATAGGCTGAATGTCCCAGCCACACTGGGCTATTTGACACCTCTGCCAGCATCTCCTTCAGTCACTGGCTCAGCGTGTGAGGGTTCACAAATACTTTTTGTGCCACACGCAGTTCCGGGAGGGAGATAGCCCAGGTTCCTACTTTGACGGACCTTGCCTTCCAGCTGGGGGAGACAGACCATCAAGGAATAAATAGGAAATGACTCAGAGCTGTGAAGAAAATAAAACTTTGATATAATCGGAAGTGACTGAGAGGCCAGGGGAGGTTTCCCTGAGAAGTGACATGTTCGCTAAGGAACCGCGTGACGAGAAGCCAGCCCTCACGGGATCTGGGGGGAGAGCTTTCCAAATGGGGAACGGCAAGTGCAAAGGCCCTGAGGTGAGTTGATGTTTGAAGGAAAGAAGTTCAACGTGGCAGGAGACAGAGGATGGGGCTGGGGCAGAGGGGGATGAGGAGGGAGAGAAGCGGGCTGTGCTCTGATTAGGGAGCGACTTGTAGGCAACAGGAAGGAATTTGGATGCGGAGAGTAATAGGGAGTCATTGATGTTTATGGTGGGAGAGGGAGGGTCTGACATATGGTTACAGAAGATCAGTTTCATTGTAGAGAAGCCAAAAGGGAGGCAGGAGGCCAGTGAGGAGGCTGCTGCAGATGTCCAGGTGTGAGGGATGGCGTGGACAGTCCCGGACAGGGTGATGGCGGTGGTGCTGGATGGCGTAGGAGGATTTGGGGTGTCATGGACGGGTAGCACAGATGGGTAGAGGTGGCATGGACAGGTCGTGCTGGGGGCTGGGAGGGAAAGGGCCATTGAAGATGACGCCTGGGCATTGGCCCCAGAGTGGACGGCAGGCCATGCCCGGGCTTGGGAGGACGTGGGGCCTGGCGGGTGGCTGGGGCGGTGGAAGGTGGACCCAGGGCTGCTGTGATTCAGCAGTAACGTCGTCTCCTCCCCTCGGGCCTCCCAGATGCGCCAGGTGTCTGTGTGTGGACTGTACCTTGCTCCCCTTGTGACGGTCCTGTTTCTGTGATTCCCTGAACCCAGAGGGGCGAGGGGCTGGGCATCTCCGTCTGCCGGGTGCTCCAAGCTCTTTATGGAATCGAACAGAATTGGTTACGGGAGTCATGGGTGAGGCTGGGGCCTCCCACTGGTCAAAAACGTGCTCTGGCCCACGGGAGGGACAGGGAGGCAGGGGGGAACAGGTGCTCCTTGACATGAAGAGATCTTGTAGTAGAAAGCGTTCCAGATGTGGGTTCTAATGACCTGGGTTCAGACCCCAGCTTGGCTTCTTTCTACTGTGTGACCTTGGCCAACTTACTTTACCTCTCTGATCCTCAGTTTTGCCAGGAAATCATCATGGCTGCCTTGCTTGGTGGCCGTGGTCGGGGAGACTACAGGGGTGGAAGCATCTCTCAGGATGCCTGGGGAAGAGGAAGCAGGAATTAGACTCCAAAAGGTGTCAGCAGGTGCTGACTGGGCACAGTGTCCTTGAATCATGCCACCTGGGTCTTCTCTGGTCGCCATTATTGACAGGGGAGGGCTTGGCTGACGGCGTTGCCTTCATTAAGCCTCAGACCTCTCCGCCTTCCCTCTGCACCTGCCGTCGTGGAGCGAGAAGGATCGGTCAGCCTTGCAGGGCTGGGAGCCTGGTCCCAGGGGCTGCGGGAAGCGCTGAGCGGCTGAGTCTCCGAGTCCAGACAGATGGCTCTGAATGAAGTCCTGGGACCTGCAGCACCAGGACCAGCCGGGGTCTCATTGCAGATGCGACATCTCAAGCCCCAGATTCCAGGCCCCGGAACTTGCAGGTTCACCGTGGGGTCAGCCGTAAAGTGGAGGAACTTTTGGGCTCTGCCTCCGTGGAGAGAGGACGAGGTGACAGGCATGCTCTTCAGAGGGGCGCTGGGCACGCAGGGAGCTGTCCGTACGGGTGGCTGCCGCTGTGACTTTTTCCTTCGTATCTTGAGCCCCAGGCACCTGGTGACCCGGTAAACACTGACTGCATTCAGCCGTTCACGAGATCGTTTTCTCCTTCAACACGGTGGCTCTCGCTTGGTTGAGGCAGCGTTGTTTGCCGTGCTTACTTCTGCTCCGACTGCTCCCAGGTGTCTCTGCGGGAGGGCCTGCGTCCTCTCCCTTCTCTGTCCTGCCCAGTGGGACTTCCATCTCTTCCCCCTTATCAACCTCTGCAAAAGGGGAATAAGGACAATCAATGGGTCTAAAATTGGCCTTTTTCACCCAGGAGATCAGAAGCTTAGGATGAATGCTGTCCAACCCCCAGACTCTCCGCCGTAGCTTGGAAAGGAGCTTCTGGCTCCCAGCGTGGCCGTGGGAATTGAAAAGAAGGTAGAAGGTCTAGCACAGCTCCTGGCACATAGTAGGCTTTTTAAAAATGCCAGTGTCTTATACTGGGAGTTATCGCAGGTCCTGGAGAGGGGTTACCGTCCAGTGCTATGGGCCACAAGCCAGGCGAGGTCCTGAGCATCTTCCAGCAGCTTCCCTGCCCTTGCTCCATAGTAAGTGCTCAATAAAGACTTGTGGAATGAATGACCATCTTACTCTACTTCCTGTTGTTAGAACTGACTACTACAGAGTGGGCGATTCATAAAAATACAGGTTGATGTGGCTCATGGTTCTGGAGGCTGGGAGGGCTAAGAGCCCGGTGCTGCTACCTGCTTCCTGCTGCATCCAACATGGCGGAGGGCAGGACATGAAGAGAGAGAGCAGTGTGCCAGCTCAGGTCCCTCTTCCTCTTCCTATGAAGCCCCTCATCCCACCATGGGGTCCCCACTCTCATGACCTAATTTTAATTCCCTCCTGTGCTAGTCAGCTTTCCTTTACTATAACAAATACTGGAGCTGATCAACTTAAAAAGACAAAAGGTTTACTTGGGTTCATGGTTATAGAGGTCCCAGTCCACAATCAGGGCCACTCCTCAACACGTGGTAGAGCAAAATTTGCCCATAATGGCCAAAGTTTTGGCGACGGTGCATGATTAGTGCTCGTTAAGATGGAAATGACTTTTCATACGGTGTGTAGGTCAAACGTGGTACGTGCAGGCTTCGGTATTGTGCATGGCTGCCAGCCTCCACAGGGGACCTTGGGTTCGATCCCACGGGGAAAAGGGAAGACACGGTATGAACAGTGCCATCCATGGAGGCTGCTCCAATTTATGAGCATTCCAAACCCAGGCACTCAGGACTGTTTACTGAAGCAGGATATGACTTGTGCATCAAGACAAAATATAAGTGCAGATAAAGAAATACATAAACGGATGAATGAGTATAGACGTTTACTGCCAAACTCTGTGCCAGGCACTGGGCAATGCACCGCTGAAGGCCTCTGGCTTTTTAGAGCTGTACTCCAGTCAGATGATAGACAAGGAGACAGAAAAATACACGCCATCCTTGCTATTTGTGGATTCCGCATTTGTGACTTCATCTACTCGCTAGAATCGACCCCCAGTCAATGTGGGCACCTACAGAGTGGCAGGACATTGTAGCCTCCTGGGGACACGTTCCTGGCTGAGGTGCAGCGAGATAGCGCTGTCTACTTGTTTTAGCTCTTGTCAAGCGAGCAAGACGCCATATTGCCGACTTGAATTTAGTGAATCTAGTGTCTTTTTTTTTTTCTTCTCATTTTGGGGGGTTTTCTTGGCGATTCCACTGTTTAAAATGGTCCAAGTGCAGATCTGCCGTGCTGACTCCTGCTCCTAACAGCAAGGATGCCGTGACGGGTCTGATGGAGAAAATGCATGTGGCAGACGTCCTCATGCGGGATGTTGTTTTATAATGCTGCGAGCGGTGAGCTCAGTGCCAATCGGTCAACCACATCTGCTAAATTAGGTGTCTTTAAACAGAGACACACACAAAACAAGGTTGTGGGTGGACCAGTGGATGCAATTCTGTGACCAGAGCTTGCAGGAAGCAATGCGGTGTGTCTCCCAGGAGTAATTATTCAGTATTTGCTAATTCAGCGTTCACGGCACTATGTAGCACACAACGCAGTGAATAATGAGAACCGACTGTATAACAAAAGAGCCTACTGGGTGGAAAGGGCTAGGAGGGAAGTGGAACAGGAGGAGGGAGCGAGAGGGTTGGTGGGGCAGTGGGGAACCCTCCCTGAGGTGCTGAGAAGAGAGTGACATCCTTAAGCACTGTCACTAGCGGAAGCAGATCCCAGGAATCTTGACTTCCAGTGCACCATGGCTTCCGATCTACCCTGAGTCCGGGGCTGGTCTACTTGGGGCTGCTGGGTAATGGCTATGGTCATCAGGTCTCAGCACCATGATTCCAGGGAGCCTGAGGGATCCAGCATCAGTAACCATGGCCAATGTGAAGAGTGCTTTGTTGAAGGTGCTGTGTTACACGCCTGTCATCTCAGCGGCTCGGGAGGCTGAGGCAGGAGGATCGTGGGTTCAAAGCCAGCCTCCGCAAAAGCGAGGCCCTAAGCAACTCAGTGAGACCCTGTCTCTAAATAAACTACAAAATAGGGCTGGGGAGGTGGCTCAGTGGTCGAGTGCCCCTGAGTTCAGTCCCCGGTACCCCCCACCCCCCAAACAGGAGTGGGAACCCTTGTAGGTTGCTGGCGGGAGTCTAAGACGGCTCGGCCATTGTGGAAGGCAGCACAGCCCCTTCTGGGAAGGCTCATCCCAGCTGCCAAGTGGCCCGGCCGTCCCTCTCCTAGACGCACGCCCCGATGAATGCTGTGGATCGTCCGCCTCCATTTGTATGAAAATCCCAGGATGCACAAATCCACAGAGACCGAGCGCAGACTCGTGGTGGCCAGGGGCTGGGGCCCGGGGAGAGTAGGGAGCACGCGGTTTTCCTCTGCGCGTGATGCAAAGGTCTCGATCCTGATGGGTGGGAGTTAACACACGTCTCGAAGGTCCGACTTGGCTCCGAATTCTACGCTTGAAAATGATCCATGGGAATCGCGCCTCGGTGAGACGGGTTTTAAAGAAGAGCTTCCGTAAAGCAGCCAGCGACCGAAGGGTCATCTCGGGAGACGTCTCCTGCTCGGTCATGGGATTGCAAACGTCCTACAGAACAGGACCCAGGAGGCCTTACTCCCCGGCCCTGTTCCTCCCCTAGACGACCTGCAAAGATCGAGGTCACTCATCTGTCTGGCTCCTCCTGGGGACGTCCTGGGGTGGAGACAGTGCCCAGCGGGAAACCCAGTTTGGCCAGTGCCGCGTTCACTAACGCGGTCTCCGACGAAGACCCTGGATGATGTTGAAGTGCTTTAGCAACTTCAGCGTTTCCGTTCGTCCTTACCCGGCTCTCTTTGCGAGTTCTGTGAACTAGAACTTCAAAGATCCTCCCTGGATTTGGGGTTTCCCTCCTGGGTTGTGGCTGGACCCAGCGAGCGTTCTGTCTGACCTTGTAGGAGGAGTTGCCTCCGATGCCGCCCCACCCCCGTCCCTGTTCTGTGCAAAGCGACTCAGCCTTTTGGGGCCTTCCCGTCAGGTCTCACGTTTCCAAGAGGGCTCAGGGGGAAGCCTGAGCGCCAGGGTGGAGACGTGGATTGGAATCCCCGACCCGTTGTTATTAGATCTGTGACCTTGTGTGACTCTCACTCTTGCCAAGAATCCTGCTTTTCCTGCTGTAAAGGAGACACCAAGGCTTTCCCGTAGGGCCTCCGTGAGGAGATCATCGGATGTAGCACGTCAAACATGGAGAGTAAGATCGGGCACTTAGCATGTGCTTGGTGAGGAGCAAACCGTCACCAGTATGGTGACACATGCCTGCAGCCTCAGTAAATCAGGAGGCTGAGGCAGGAGACTCAAACTGAAGGCCAGCCTCAGCAACTTCATGAGACCCTGTCTCAAAATCAAAAATAAAGTTAAAAGAGGGGCTGGGGGTGTGGGTTCCAATCTCCAGTATTGGGAATTAAAAAAAAAAAAAAGGAAAGAAAGTAATTATTAACAGCAAATAAGAGTTCTTTCCTATTTAAAATAGTTGTATTACAGCACGTCTGAATATAATTCCATTTTTTTTTTTTTTTTGGTACCAGGGATTGAATCCAGGGGTTGCTTCACCACTAAGCTACATCCCCAGCCCATTTGGTATTTTATTTAGAGACAGGGTCTCGCTGCATCGCTTAGGGCCTCGCTAAGTTGCTGAGGCTGGCTTTGAGCTTGCCGTCCTCCTGCCTCAGCCTCCCGAGTCTCTGGGATTACAGGCGTGTGCCACCATGCCCGGCTAATTACATTTTTAAATAATTGAATAATTATTATCCCTGGTTGAGTAGCCCTGATTTGGAGTGCTTGAGACTAGAGTGTGTTTGGATTTCGGATTCTTTTCAGATTTTGGAATAGTCGCCTCTGTATTAATGAGCTACCTTGGGGGAGGGGACCCAGGTCTCGACACAAAACTCATTAATGTGTCGTGCACTCCTTATGCACACACCTGGAGAATGATTTTATACAATATTCCTAGTGCTCCGGTGTATTTACCGAGACCCATCCTATGAGGTCAGGGGTGGAATTTTCCATTGGAGGCATCCGTGGCCGACCGCACTCAGAAAGTTCCAGATTGGGGAATATTTTGAATTTGGGATTTGGGGATGAGGGATGCTAAACCCGAGATCACAGTGATCACGTTGCTACTGTCTCTCGCCAAGACAATACCTGTGACTTTAGACAGATATTTCCAGATGGCGTCTAAAAGTCCTGCTTCCTGAGAACTGAACTAGCAGGGACTTTGAAGGGTTCAAGGAAGTTCCCAGCAGTGGTAATTCGGGCCCCAGGGGGCTCCCTGCCACCCCATCCACCGCATCTGCCTCCGAGGCCTAGCCCGGGTCTAGTTCTGATGCTGGCTCTGAAGTTCAGGCACATTCTACGCCACATCTTTGCCTGTTTGTCTGTTTGTGCAAAAAAAAGGACAGAGAAGTCAGACACTTGCTTCGACTTTCCGAAATCACTTTCTCCCTTAAAAATGGGTTTCTCTCCCCTGGTCGCTTATCAGAGAATGTCAAAAGAAAAACCTCCTGACACCTTGAGACGCCTTTAATCAGTCCCCAGACCTTTCATTTCTTAAAAACCTATTCCCTTCTCCCCGCCCATTTCAAGACCTGAAATACAATGATTTTCCAGAAACGGATGACAAGCTAGCAAGAGGGACGATTAATAGCCCCGGAACCCCTTGCTACCACACCTCCCCCGTTTAAAATGAAAAATCACCTCTTTTCCCTGAGACTTTATTAAAAAGAGGATCAAAAGGGAGCGGGAGCTGCTGATGGAACGCGGCCCCGCAGCCGGGCGCTTCTGAGGCTTCGTGGAGAGGAGTCGGGGACCTGCCCATTGAGCAGGTGGCAATTTGGGTGATGAAATGAGACTCTCTGCTTCTTCCTCCCTGAACTTCTGATGCTGCAATGCAGGGCTGGGGAGCAGGGAACGTTCGTGGGAAAAAGAGTCGGGTCAAGATTTTCCTCCTTCTTCTGGTCTTGCAGACTTGGAAGGGAGGGGAACTGGGGGTGATTTGGTGCCTCCTTAAATCCATGGTGTGTGTGTGTGTGTGTGTGTGTGTGTGTGTGTGTGTGTGTGTGACTGTCTGTCTTTGCAGAACTGAGGTGGTGGGGGGCAGTGGGTCCCTGTTCATCTGCAAGATGTCCTTGGATAAAAGGGCAAAGCAAGGGTGTAGGTTCCTATCAGCCCCGGGACGACAACCAAATCCTACCACTTACCCAATACTTGTATAAAATGGATCAATACATGATCCTACAGGTAGCATAGAGTAAGCACCGAATCCCCTCCCCCGACACCGGCCAGTGCCTCAAGTGCTAACTTGTTTTTCTTTTTTCTTTTGCCGTCCTGGGGATGGGACCCAGGGCCTTGGGCATGCCAGGCAGGTGGTTTGCAACTGAGCCCCACCCCCACCCCAATGCTGGTTTCTTTAAAAAAATATTTTTGTAGTTGTAGATGGACAGCGTGCCTTTGTTTTATGTTTATTTTCACGTGGTGCTGAGGATCAAACCCAGTGCCTCACACATGCTGGGCAAGCTCCCTGCCACTGAGCCCCAGCCCCAGCCCCTGATGCTGTCTTATATGACGATTTTCCAATCCATGCTCAGCAAAGGGGGCCGATTCCCAGGCAGGGCCGTATGAGTTCTCTGCAGCTGCTGTAACAAAGCCACCCCAGACCTGCTGACCTGCAACAACAGGAACTTATTTTCTCCCAGTTCTGGGGGCTCAAAGTGTGAAATGAAGGCGACGGTGGGGCTACCCTTCCCCTCAAAGCCCTGGGGGGACTCTGTCCCAGGCCTCTCTGTCCCTAGCATTGCTGGCTGCTGGTCATCCTCCGCATTCCTTGGCTGGTGGCTGCATTACGTGCCTTGGTCTCTCCATACTTACCTTGTCTTCTCTTCTCACAAGGACACACCACAGGGAGCACCCTCGTCCTGGGTTAACGGATCTGAACTTGGCTGCATTTGCAAAGACCCTATTTGTGGAGAGGATCCTGGGGGTAACACTTGAACATATCTTTCTTGGGGGTACAATTTGACTCACAATCAGGGTTCAGTGACTTTTGATACCAGGTTTTGCTTTCCATGGTGGGGCGGGGTCGCACCAGGCGAGACCAGGGATAAGGACTGAAGGATCTTTGTGCGCTGACTTTGCCTGAGACACAAGACACGGCTCTTGGCACACTCATTTAATCCCAGCGGCATCGTGTGAAACACACGGGCTTACCTCTATTTTACACAAATGTTTCTGTGTCATTGCCCGTGTGCCGGGGATGAAGACACATGCCTTACTTGCCTGGTTTTATTGACTCTTCAGAACATTCTTGGAGGAAAGCTTGGTTGTCATCCCCATTTTACAGATGAAGAAACTGAGTCACAGCAAGACAATGTTAAGGATAAGCCATATTGCTAGGTTGGGGTGTCCTATGTGTGATAAAACTCCCACTTCCTCCTCTGATAGTCAGTAGAGTGGATTCTTGCCCCTTCTGTTCAGCAAGCAAGTCCTGCAGGTGCAGCGATACCTTTCCTCCCGCTGAGGGAGCGAGGAGTGGGTGACATGCTCAGGACCTCCCCTCCCCACCCTTCAGGTCATTCAGGGTTGAGGGACATCTGCTTTGGAGATTCAGGATCAGACAGGGGAGGAGACAGAAGGTGAGTTCATTAAATCATGTCATGACTTTGGAAAAAAAATCTAAGATGACACTGTGTTGGATAGACTCAGGGGAGGTTGCAATTTCATAATCAATCCTCCCAGACCAGAAGAATGACTTGTGGGGGAGCAGCCCACAGTATCTGGGGAGATGAGGAAGGTGAGGGTCAGCCACATCCCAGGCATGGCCCCCTGGGTGTCTTGGAGGAATCTCAGACTCAACCTGTTTGAACGGACCACATCCTCTGGGCTCAGCTTCCGTCTCCTGTGTTTCCTGTGGCTGTGATCAGGGCCACCAGACACTGTGTGAGCCAGACTAGCAACGGGGACATGGACCTGGGCTTTGCATTACGCCTCAGGGTGCCGAGCACACCCAAACTCCAGCTGTCCTTCCTCCTGGCTGTGTGGCTTTCAGCAGCCTCTTACCCTCTCTGTGCCTCTGTTTCCTCATCTATAAAATAGAGTAATTTTTGCTCCCTTCATAGAATGGTTGTGTGGTGTTGGAGTTTCTCACGTGTAAATTACTTGGAACATCGGTGTCAAGTTCACGGTCGGTTCGCAGTAAATGTTAGCCTTTCTTTCTCCTTCTCACCCTCTATACAGTCTGTCCACCTCTTTGGCTGCTTGCTGCTACACCCTAGCCCAGGTCCTCGTCACCTCCAGGAGCCTGAGGCTGGCTCCTGCCGCCATCCTGGCCTGTCCACTCCTTCCTCAGACCAGGGTCAGGATGGTTCCACGGTGCTCATCTGATCACGTCCCTCCCCTCCCCACAGAGCATCCCACTGAGCAACAGGACAGATGCTGCACGGTGCACGCACCAGGTTTTCTGGGATGGCCGAGATGACACAGGGACAGGAAGAGGGGTGGGTGTACAGCCCCCTTGCCCTTTGCATTCTGGGCCAGCACACTGGGCTCCCTGGCAAACTCCAGGAGAGGACCCCGTCCACTGGACTGTGTGACCCTTTAAAAAAAAATTTTTTTTTTGGTACCAAGGATTGAACTCAGGGGCACTCGACCACTGAGCCACCTCCCCAGCCCTATTTTGTATTTTATTTAGAGACAGGGTCTCACTGAGTTGCTTAGGGCCTCGCTGTTGCTGAGGCTGGCCTTGAACTCATGATCCTCCTGCCTTAGCCTCCTGAGTTGCTGGGATGACATTCCTGCACCACCCTGCCCGGCAGGCTGTGTGACTTTTAAGCCACATGATCAGGGAAGCACCAGCCCCTCCTCTGCTGTGTCCAGGACCTGGCATGTGACAGACAGGACCTTGGCCTCCAGCCTCGACCCCTTGGGAAATACCTGCCCTTCCCTCCAGGTGAGCTGGATGTAGGGCCCAGCCCTGTGGATGCAGCATGGGCCTTGGCTTCCATCTGTCGGCCTCTATGACCATGGGCTGGGGCTGGAGCCTTGTGCTTGCGGGTGGATGACCTGGCAGACCAGAGACCCGCCACACCCATTGCCAGAGGTGACGGTTTCCAGGAGCGGGGTGGGTGGCCACCTCCCTCTTTGGGATCCCAGCTGCAGGGGATCAGTCCCATTGATCCTTAACCTCTGAGCCTCCCCTTCTGCCTAGGAAAGCAAATCCCAGGACCGTCCTCCCGTCCCCTCCTCTCCTCGCTCGAATTTCTTTTCCTAAATCGCTCCAGCCTCACCGAAGGACCCGCCATTCTCCCACTTGTCCCGTTCTCGCATCTCCAGACTCGCTATTTCCAGCGTCCCTGTCCTTTGTGCTTTACCCTCTGCCCCAGCCGGGCTCCCCTGGTCGGCACCGTGGGCTCCCGCACTTGCTCTGACACAGGAGTCCGGGTTTGCAATTGCACCCACTGATTTTCTGTATCGGCGTGGAGTTCACATCACAAACAATTAATTAACCATTTTAAAGCGAACCTTTCCGTGGCTTTTAGTGAATCCACAGTTTTACCTGTTCCAGAACATTCTTAGGACTCCGAACGCAACCCCACCCCCACTGCTGCCAGTCCCCGGGCGCCGCTCCCCTGCGCTGTCTCTCTGGACTCGCCCCTTTCCCACGTTCCGCGTAGATGGAATCCCGCAGCCGGTGACCTTCCGCGCCTGGCACGTCCCCAACACGTCCTCCAGGGGCACGCAGGTTGGGGCGGGCGTCCTTTCCGTGGCCGAGTCACCGTCCTTCGAATGGGCGAACCACCTTTGCGCTGAGCTCTTGGGTTGACGGGCACTCGGCTGCTTCTGCCTTTGGCTCTGCAATGGCGCGGCTGGGGACCTTCGCGCGCTCGCGTTGGAATCCCTGCTCCTAGTTCCCTGGGCTCTGTCCCCAGGGATGGGGTTGCAGCAAGAGCCTGTTTGCTTGCAGATCTTTCTGGTTGGACTGTGAGCCTCTTGAGAGGTGGGGACGACAGATGGACAGGCAGCCTGGGGCCAAAGGGGAGAGTCACGCGCTGCAGCGTCCAGTTTCCCGCCGCTCAGGCGTCCGCCCGTGGTCTGCACCGTCACAGTGACCAGCTCTCGTTGGACTCATTTTATCTCATGACTGGCTCCTTGCTTTCCTCTGGTATTTGCTCAAATGTCCACTGTCACCGCCTCATCCTTTCCTGATTAGAGTGGCCCCTGGCAGATTTCTGTTTCTCCCTGACCTTCTCCTCCATGGCTCTTCTCATCACTGACCTACTGCATACCACCTTCCCCGGTCCTGCACGGCGTCTGTCCGTCCCCCTTTCTTCTCTGCGTCCACGCTAAGCATTGGAGCTCCGTAAAGACAGGGCTTTTCCCGGCCGGCTTTGCGCTGTGCAGTGCTGGGACAGTGCCGGAGAGGCTCCAAAGGGTCATGAAATAAATGGACACGAGTGACTGCCTGCAGTCCTCTCTGCACCCCCCAAGAAAGCCATGAGCGTTCCCACCTTATGAACCCCCAAACCAAGACTCAGGGAGGTTAAGTAACTTGCCCAAGGTCACAGAGTCAATCAGTGGTGGATCCAGAATTCTAAGTCCGTCTCCTCTGATTCCCAGTCCCAGATTCTTTCCATGTCGCTTGGGGAGGGCAACAGATAGAGGGACGATGTCCAGAGTGGCCTTGCATTGCAGCAGAAGTGTAAGACGACTTTAAAAAAAAGTGCAACTAATTAGAACAGAGAAAATTAAAATAAATAAAAACCCCACTTCCTTAGCCATGTTTCACGCCGGCTAATTTGACAGTGGGTTTGTGTTTCCTGAGCAGGGACCTCAATCCAGACCTTGCAAGGTGATGAGATGCCTTGAGTAGGAAATGGCCATGGGTCACCTTAGTGCTGAGAGTCGCTACCAGGACACCTAACAGGGCAGGGTCACCACTGCACCAGGGTGCTGCTGAGCAACGTAACCTGTGTTCTGCCATTTATTCTCACGGAGTCCCGGAGGTGGGTCCTTACTGCCCCCACATCACAGGTGATAAAACTGAGATTCAGAGGGATTAGGGGAGGGCCCACAGTCCCACAGCCAGGAAGTGGGGTGGAGCAGACTGAAGCCCAAGCCACCCCAGTTCAGAGCTGGCTCCTTCTCGCTGGGCTAATATGTGTGCACACATATTTGAGAGTAGAGATGGATGACGGTGACTTTGATAGAATGTTCCAGAAAGTCTGGGAGGAGGACAGGGTAGATCTCAGTGAGGAATGAGCCCTTGTTCCAGCGTCTGTTCCCCCCTGACTGGTCTGTGTTGGTCCGTGGCGGTGGCAGGCGGTGGCTCTGCCTCTGTGTGACCTGGTCATCCAGGTGGTGAGGTCCCGGGTTCCGATTCTGGCTGCCAGTTACCATCCTGCCGTGTCCTTGGGTCGTCTTCATCTCTGCGTCTTTGTAGACCCTCAGCATCCTTAGCTACAAAACAGGGTCGGCGTTGGCCTTTTGCGCCCAGAGTTACAAAAATGAAGATCAAAAACAGCCCCGTTACACTGGGAAGGATGCAAATGACCATCCATTAATTTGTCTTGGAATCTTTTTTTTCCTCTTAAACAAAGATGCCCAGAAACCATCTGGGAGACTCAGCAACCAAACGGACCCTGGCCTGGGAATGATGTGGCCTTTTTCCTTGTATGGATTTTATAATTTTTAAAAAAATGAATATATAATAGCAAAGTGAGTTGTTTTAATTTAAAGTGGGGCTGGGAGCCCATGTTCACGGAAGCGCTTTGCAAACGGTGGGGCGTGGCCGGTGGGCGCCTCCTGAGGTCATTGTCAGGACTCCCCCTGCCCCAGACCCATTCCCCTCCCGGGTCCTGCTTCCTCCATCCACACCAGCCAGCCTCCCCTCTCTTTTTTTACTCATTCTTTTAAAAAAAATCATTTGCGCCATCTTCACTTTTGATTGACACCTAGCCGCCGCCCGTGTTTCTGGGGTGCGCCCGACCTTTTGATTGACGCACGTTACGCGTCCTGGTGAGCTCGGAGGGGCCGGCTCCTCATCGCCTTCAGCAGTCCTCATTTCTTACTCCTCGCACGAGCTAGTTTGGCATCTGTAATTAATTGTCACCGCGAGTCACCCCACTGTGCTGCAGGGCGCGGAAACCTTCCCGGTTCAGCTCAGCGCGCACCTGCCGCGGCCTCTCCCCGCCGCCTCCCCTTTCCTCTTCCACGAGACCAACTTCTGGCCTCGGGAACGAGGGAGAACACCGGTATCTGTCGTTCAAATGTGCCGCTTCAACTCCGCTGCCACCACCCGTGTCAGATCGGCATGGTTTCTTGCTTTGTCCCTGCAAGACCCTCTCTGTGCCGGTGGCCGAGTGAGGGATCCTTGAGAAGCGACTCTCGATTAGGTCACGTGTCCTCCCTCCTCCAAACTCCCCGGGCTCTGTCCATGGGGCTCATGGAGGAGTGTGCCTTGGCCCCTGGCCTGGTGGCCTGTCTGTCACTTGTTCCTTCATCCTCTGGTGGGGCGAGTAGTCACACTGCTCTCTTGACCTGGTATGTATGTACGTAAATATGTGTGCATTTATTTTTTGTGCCAGGGATTGAACTCAAGGGCGCTTAACCGCTGAGCCACATCCCAGCCCTTCTTAAATTTTTTTTTATTTTGAGGCAGGGTCTCACTAGGTTGCTTACAGCCTCCCTAAGTTGCTGAGGCTGGCTTTGAACCTTCGATCCTCCTGCCTCAGCCTCCCGAGCTGCTGGGATTTCAGGTGTGCTCCACCACACCCGACCCTGATGTGGTTTTGAAGCCTGTACTTCAGTGCTCTCTGACTCTGACACTTTATATCTCAGTGTGGGGGATGAAAAAAGGCTGTAGGTTTGCTGCCCGAGAGTGTGGATCTTTAGGCCAGTTTTGCAGGTGCCCTGTCAGTATGGTAAATGAGTGAAAAATGTTAATATATTACTGGGATTTTAATTTTTTTTTGAGTCACAGGATATCAATTTTGATGCAGTCCACTCATCTTCAGATTTCCTTAGTTTTATTTGCCATTTCTCTGTATATTTTCTTCTGTGTAACTTCGTCACTGGGTGGGTTCATGTGTCCAGCACCACAGAGGAAATGCCGGGTTCCATACATCTCTGCTGCTGCTTTTCCACACCCACATCCATTTCTTTCTATTCTCCATCCTTATCCCCAGGCAACTAGCAATCTACTGTGTTTCCAAAATATTGTCATTTCAAAAATGCTACGTCAATGGCCAGGCAGTGTGTACACGTCTGGGATTTGCTTTTTTCTCTTAGCTCAATCCTCAGGTTCCTTTTCATGGCTGAGTAGTATTCCATGGTGTGTCTGGACCACAGTCATTTAGGCGCTCACTGTCACTGTACTCTGTTTATCACATTATTCTTTTTATTTCCCTCCCAGAACTATAACCACGTGAAATGCTCCAGTGAGCAGGTCTGCTTGTGTGTCAGATCTCTGCTTCCGCAGAATGTAAGCCCTGGGGGCTGGTGGCATGCCCAGCCCTCAAGCCTTCTCCGAGCATGGTGCTTGGCATGTCGGCAGCCTTTGGAGAATGTTGGTTGGACACATGCTCCAGTGAGCGCTCAGGAATGTGGATCCGGAGCGAGGGTGTGGTGGGAAATAGGTGGTCAGAAAGGATCAAGGGTGAACTTGACTTCTGTAGGATTCCTGAATCTCAAGTGGAGTCCAGGTGTTAAAATTGCCATCCAGGTAAAGGTATCCTTGAAAATCCTTTAAATCACCTTGACACTGCTGTTCACAGGCAGCAATGAACTTGTTTGCATTTCTGGGCATTTGGGTTGTGGGTTTCCCCTCAGACCAGGGAAACCGTGGAAGAGGAGGGTATTGAATGGGGATGATAAGGGTGACAAAAGGGCTTCCTTCTATTCTGGGAGGGGAAAAGCAGCTGAGGTTGGATTTTGTACATGTGCTTACTTTTTTTTTAATTTTAAAAATTTGTTTTAATTAATTGCACATGACAGTAGAATGCACTTTGATACGTCATAGATAATGGAGTATAATTTCTCATTCTTCTGGTTATGCAGGATGTGGAATCCCACCAGTCATATAGTTACATATGTACACAGGGTAATTGTGTCTGATTTGCTCTACTACCCTTCCTGTCCCTGTACCCGCTCCCCTCCCTTCACTCCCCTCTTCCTAATCTAAAGTAACTCTTATTTTTCCTAAGCTCCCCTACCCCCACCATTGTAAATTAACATCTGCATATCAGAGAAAACATTCAGCTTTTGGTTTTTAGGGATTGGCTTATTTCACTTAGCATGATATTCTCCAGCTCCATCCATTTGCTAGCAAATGCTATAATTTTATTCTTCTTTAAGGCTGAGTAATATTCCATCATATATATATATATATGATATATATATGAATATATCTCACATCTTTTTTATCCATTCATCTGTCAAAGGGCACCTATGTTGGTTCCAGAGCTTAGCTATTGTGAATTGAGCTGTTATAAACATTGATGTGGCTGTGTCACTGTGCTGATTTAAGTCCTTTGGGTATAGATCAAGGAGTGGGATTACTGGGTCAAATGGTGGTTCCATTCCAAGTTTTCTGAGGAATCTCCTTACTGCTTTCCATAATGGTTACACCAATTTGCAGTCCCACCAGACATGTATGAGTGTACTTTTTTCCCTACATCCTTGCTAACATTTATTGTTATTTATATTCTTGATAATTGCCATTCTGACTGGGGTGAGATTAAATCTTAAGAGTCGTTTTTCATTTGCATTGCTCTCATTGCTAGAGATGTTGAACATATTTTCATACATTTGTTGATCGATTGTATTTCTTCTTCTGTGAAGTGTCTGTTCAGTTCCTTAGCCCATTTGTCGATTGGGTTATTTGTTTTTTGTTTTTTTTTTTTTGGTGTTAAGTGTTTTGAGTTCTTTGTACATCCTGGAGATTACTGCTCTATCTGAAGTGCGTGTGGTAAAGATTTTCTCCCACTCTGTAGGCTCTCTTCACGTTATTGATTGTTTCCTTTGCTGAGAGGAAGCTTATCAGTTTGAATCAGTCCTTAATGTTACTTCTTGCGCTTTAGGAGTCTCCTTAGGGAAGTCAGGTCCTAAAGCAACCTGGTGAAGATTTGGACCTACTTTTTCTTCTGTTAGGCGCAGGGTCTCTGGGTAAAGGTGCTTATGATGTGGCAGGTTTGTGTATAATGTGCATATCACACAATGTGCACACGATGCAACACGTGTCGTGCAATGTGCATATTACATAAGGTGCACGTGAGGTGGTGCAGTGCTGTAACCTGCAGACGACGTGACTAGGCATCTGTGAGGTGCACCTGCCAACAGGTGATGCGCAGGTAGACGTGACATAAAGTGCCTATGGTGGGACCCGCGCACGACGTGGCGCAGCACCTGGTGTAACTCGCCTTGCTTTCTCCTGGCTTATCCACCTCCCTCTGCTCTTCCTTCCCACCCAGGAGGCAACCTTTCAAAGCAAGACTGGATCATCCAGTGGCCCACCACGGAGACGGGGAAGGAGAACAATCCCGTGTGCCCTCCGGAGCCCACCCCGTGGATCCGCACCCACCTCTCTCAGAGCCCCAGGGTCCCGTCCAAGTGCGTCCAGCACCTCTGCCACCCCAGCCCCGCGCCGGGGGCCCCGGTGTACACCCACGTGGACAGGCTCACTGTGGACGCCTACCCGGGCTTGTGCCCGCCGCCCCTGGAGTCGGGCCACCGTTCCCTGCCCCCAAGTCCCCGGCAGCGGCACGCAGTCCGCACCCCACCGCGCACGCCCAATATCGTCACCACCGTCACCCCGCCGGGCACGCCCCCCATGAGGAGGAAGAACAAGCTGAAGCCCCCAGGGACCCCGCCGCCCTCCTCCCGAAAGCTGATCCACTTGATCCCGGGGTTCACGGCGCTGCACCGGAGCAAGTCCCACGAGTTCCAGCTGGGTCACCGCGTGGACGAGGCCCACACGCCCAAGTGAGTGTGGCTGCTGGGGCCTGGGCGGGAGGGGCCCGGGGACCCCAGGGGCTGTATCCTGCGGCTCCGGGAGCTGCCCAGGCGGGAGGGCCAGGGGGAGACTTGTGTTTCCTGGCTGTCGCTGAATGCACATGGCTTTTCACTGAGGAAAGGTTCAGGAAGGTGGAATGTCCCAGAACTGACCACTGTTTTAATGCTATTACTATTCTAGAGGCTTGGGGCGCATGGGCTGGAACACACCCCACTTGATCCCTTCATGCATGGCCGGTGGCTGCTTCCCAGCCACAACTGCAGGGTTGAACGTGGCCCAGAAAGCCAGCATATTTCCCATCTGGATCTTTCCAGGAGAATTTTGCAGCTTCCGCCGAGTCCAGCCTGGTGCTGCCCCTGGAAACAGGACCCACCCCCCCCACCGTGTTATTAATTGCCTTACATTTTCTGGTTGCAGATGAAAATGAATAGAAAGAAAGAAGCAATGCTCATTTTCATATGTCACTTAAACTCCTATGTCAAAATATTATTTCAACATAGAATCCATGTAAAATATTATTACCCAGATATTCTTCTTTACTCCACGGGGGTCTTTCAAATTCCGTCTTTTGCTCCTGAGGCTCATTCCAGTGGAGGGTGAAGGGGAACCCGAGGCATTGAGGGAGCTGGCAGAAGGCCCCCAACCCAGGGAGCCATGGGAGGAAGAGGAGGAGACTCAAGAATTAGCAGGTTGCATGATTCGCACCTGCCAGAGGGTGGACTCAACCCCAGCGTCCCTCAGCAGGTGGACAGATAAACAAATGTGGTCGACATGCAATCTTATTCAGTCTTAGGAGGGAGATTCTAATGCCTGCCACACCTGGCTGAACCTTGAACACAGTCTGCTAAGTGGAAGGACAGGTAGCGTGTGATTCACAGACATGAGGCAGCCAGGGTCCTCAAATCCACAGACACAGGGATGGAATCGTGGTTGCCGGGAGCTGGCAGGAGGAAGCTGGGAGCTGTTGATGGGTACAGAGTTTCAGAGTGGGATGAGGAGAGAGCCGTGGAGGTGGAGGCACCGATGTTTACACCATCATGGGACTTGCACTTCATGCCCCTGGAATCACACTTGAAAATGGTTGAAATGGTAACTTCCATGTTAGGCGTATTTTGCCACAATTAAAAAAAAACAAAAAACAAAAAACAAAACAACAACAACAAAAAAAAAACAAAGGCAGGACCTGACAGACAGTCCAGGGTATGTTGAGGGCCAGAGAGTCGGTACTTTGGGCTCTGCAGGCCAGAGTCTCTGGTGCAGTTGCTCAGCTCTGCTGTTGGAGAAGCAAAGGAGCCACAGAAGACAGGCAGACACAGGGGCGGGGCTCCGTTCCAATAAAACTTTATTTAAAAAAGCGGGTGCCTGGCCAGATCTGGCTCACGGGCCAAATGGTTTGGAGCGTGGATCTTCCTTCTAAGGAGCTGGGAAGGCCCTAAATCAGTTTAAGTGGAAGGCTTAGGTGAGTTTAGGATGGTCATTTGGGCTGCCTGGGGAACCTCAGGTGGAGGCTTGGCACGCATGTCTGGAACCTCAGGGCTTTGAGCAGAGGACACTTTTATGACGGCACTTTGGATTTTGAGAGAAACAGAGACTGGGGGCTGCCGAGGCCTCCAGGCGAGCAGGCTGGGGAGGGTCCCCGGAAGGCTGGGGGCGTGGCCGAGGGGGAAGGAGGGCGGCGCCTGGCATCTGCGCCTCCCTCTCTGCGCCTCCCTCACGCCTTCCCTGGGCGCCCCTCGGGGCGAGCTGCCACCTGGTCAGCAAGCAGAGCCTCTGGACCCAGAATCTTTTAATCTACAAGGCGGGACCCCATGACAGAGGCTGCCCTTTGCCTTTTAAGTGCTAGTTCACTTTGAATATGCTGGAAACCCCCTCCTCGGAGCCTCCCCAGTCACCGTGGCCACCTTCAGTGTGTTTTGGAAATTGCGCATCAGGATTCCGGCGCAGGCGCCTTGCGCGTGGGGACTGTCCTGTCCAGCGAGCAGGCTCAGCGCTTCAAGGAGGCGGCTCCATGGCCCGCCTCGGGGGATGCTGAGGCTCAAGGCAAGGAAGCGGCTCAGGGGAGGGACAGAGGGGTCAGTTTGATGATGTGGACGGTGCTGTGGAACCCTTTGGCTCGGGAGGGTGTCTCCGGGTGCACAGGGGCATCAGGACACCTGGCCTTTGGGTATTAAAAAAAAAAAAGCCAAGAGAGGCTGGGGATCAGATACTTGCCTGGCTTTGTGGGTTCCATCTCCAGCACCACAGGGGGAATGAAAATCCAAGATAGTGACAAGTGGCGCCCCGGACTTTGTGGGTAGGCTGAGGAAGGGCAGAGGTGCCTTCTGACCCTGGAGACTGAGGAGGGGCCCCAGGAGAGGCGTTCACTGGGTTCAGTGCTAATGATCAGACTGGCCCAGTCGGCACTTCCCTGCCTCTGAGCTGATCCTGGCTCTGCCCGGCTGCAGCCCTTGGGGACCTTGGATTTGACCTTGCCCAGTCTTAGCTTTCCTGCCTGTGGGCCGAAGGGTGGGGAATGCGTTTATGTTTTTAAATCTGAGATTATGACCCATTAGTAGGTAGTGGTATCATTTTCATGCACTGTGACCAGCACTTAAAAACTGAAATAGTCCAGCAGAGACTCGGCTACATCGGCATATCGGCATGTGGAGGTCATTCATATGTTGTTTTGTGACATTGTTCAAATATCTATCAAATATAGGGTCCTGTGGGCGGAGCAGACTTTCTTTCACATCTGGTTTCTTCTCTCCTCTGCCTCATGGCCTTACTGCCTGCCCCCCCGCCCGTGTGGTACTAACCCTTGCCCTAGGCCACCTCTGTTTCGGAAGTCGCAGGTCTTTCTGAACAGTCCCCCAGTCTTTCAAAACCGTTGGCCCCTGTCATTTTCCAAGCACGCAACGCCCTGGGAGCTCCTGGGTTGGAGGGAGTCTGGGTTTAGATCTTCCATACCCAGAGTGGCGTTTATCAGATGATCTGCTTGGGTTTCATTCAGGTCCCCTGTGGCTTCTCAGAGGCCTTCTCAGAAGGAGCAGAGCAAGAAAACCAGAAAACATGAGCAGCCTGTGAAGCCCACCTCCCCTGGGAGCCTGGCGGCCCAGGTGTGGGGTCTTATCCAAACAGTCCTCGCAGAACAGCTTACTTGCTTCTCTTGCTTCCTTTTCTCTCTTTCTTTTGGCATTTGAGTTTCAGTGTGTGGTTTTACTCTGCTGGCACTGCTAACACACACACACACACACACACACACACACACACAGAACTTTATTTATTTTTCTCCACTGACAGTAACACCTTGTGGTATGGAAGTTTCAACAACTTAGGAAGTATTTTAAGGGAAGTCGAAGGTTTCTATTGCTCATTTTCTATTGTTCATTTTCTGTGCACTTACCAGTGTGCACAGAGAACGTGCATTTTAAAGAAGGTGAAATCACCTCTTGGGGGGCCAAAATGGGTTCTTGGGGGAGGCAGAAGGCTTGGGTGTTACAGTCGTTTGGGGTCCCCTGAAGAGCTGGAGAACATGAACAGGTCAGGTAGAGTTGATCTGTGGCATTAAATTAAAAAAAAGACTTATATTTACTTATTTTTAAAATTAATTAGTATTATTTTAATCAGGCATATTTATGGGTACAGTGTGATAATTCAATATATGTATACAACATGTAATGATCAAATCTGGGTAGTTAGCATTTCTATCTTTTCAAATGTGTGTTTTTATATTTTTGAACAACACATGATAATTGTACATACTTGCAGTAGTCGAGATATGGAATCAAACTAGATGCCCACCAGCAAATGACTGGATAGAGAAAATGGGGTATACATATATGGACCATGGAATATTATTCAGTCATTAAAAAGAATGATACCTATCATTTCCAGCAAGATGTGGCATTAAAATTTCACTGGGGGCTGGAGATTGAGATTAGGACAGAAAAAAAAATCTATTTGAAATGATTTTTTAAATGAATTCATTGTTTTAACGAAATAAGGTTTGAGAAACACCAACATAGATCTTTGAATATAATCCTAGAGACACAGTTAGATGTAGACATGGGGACCTTCCAAGAACCTTCAACATTTCTGCCTGATTTCACCCTGGAATTGTGGCCACCTCATCTGAGAAAACCACCTCCGATTCCTTACAATTAACTGTTTAGAAAATTAAGAGAGAGCTACCACAAAGATCCTGGCCGTCTTGACCTTTATCCTCAGGATCCCATACCCTGGCCACATTACTGGGTGACAAAGCCCTTAGCAGTTCTTGGTGTGTGATGATTTGCATGACGTTAGATTCCTTCTCTGCCTGTGATACCAGTGACTTGTTCTTCCCTGTCACAGGATAGGAAAGGGTTCAATCAAATTGGAATTATTTTATTTTTTAACTGAATCATTCTAAATGCATAGGTGCTCAGCAAGAAAAAGAAAGTCTATTGTAAAACAATTCTTTTTTTTTAAACAAATTTTTCTTAAAGGTTATTTTTAATGACAGTTTTAATCATGGAAGTAATTCCCAGATATGTCTTTTTTTTTTTTTGGAAAAGATCAGCAACATAAAATATAAGGAATAAAAGGCGAAATTTCACCTCACCCTGGCCGGAGAGAACTTTGTTATCACGACTTTTTGATCCGAATCTGTACCTGTTCCTGTGTGCGGGGATTATGATCTCCTTGCCTTTCTTCATAATCGTAGCTACCCTGTCCCTTTGCTAAGGTGACTCGCCTTTACGAGTCCTGCCTAGATGAGAATGTCGCATTTGAGATCTTCTCACAATTTCCTCCTTTTATTTAATTCCCAGAGGAAAACAGATTTTCACCAGAGCCCATCCAGAACGTTCTTGGTGCCTGTCTCTGCTTTCCGACCGTGGTATGGTCCCCACCCTTGGGGGCAGCGTGTCGGGACCCCGGCTGGCTGGCCGTGAGACGGCCCAGGCTGAGTCCTTGGTAGCTCGTGCGAGAAGGGCTTGGCGGGACAGATTCATTATGTAAATCAGATTTCAGGAGCGATCTTTTTGTCTCTGTTAGCAAAGTAATTACGTGCGAGCACTTAAACTTCCTGGCACACACCTCCGGCTCATTGTGCTAATTATCACAAGGAACCCTGATGCATTTACAAGGGCAAGAGGGGAGCGGATAACAGAATATTCATTAACATACGAGGGCTTCTCTTCCGCTCCTGGGGCCTTTCCTCTCAGGGACACGGCAGCGTGGAGACACACACACACTTGGCGTCAGATGGACCCCCGAGGATGGGGGCAGCCAGGCATCTCTTCTGTCACCCCCAGGGGCTCTTCTTCTGTGCCCCTCACCTTCAAGTGGCAATTCAAGTGCAAAGTGATAAGACCCACATTAAGTAGGTGCCGGGACTCTCCTGGCTCAGGGGACGTGAGCTCTTGTCATGTCTCCGTCTGTCTAGCTCCCAGGTCCCGGCGGGGGACAGACCCGGTTATAAGAGCGAACTCCGGGAGCTGTGGCGTCCTCAGCAGATATCACAGGTTCATGCCAAGAACTGCCGGTTCAGGAGCAGGCTACCCACCAGAGGCAGCTCCCCCAGGATCGATCGGTGTGGCCTTCTAACTCGGCCACGTTTCCTCTGTATCAAGATGTGACAGCATGGGGGCTGGAGAGGGCCCAGGGTCAAGTTCTCCTGAGGAAGAGGAGAGTGTTGTGAAGAAGAGGGGCTTTACCACAGCCTTTTAACAATCTTGTCATGCGGACTCTGTGATTCACGCTGGATGTCTTTCCTTCCTCCCTCCTTCTCTCCCTCCCTCTCCTTCCTCCTCCTCCTCCTCCTCCCTTTTTTTTTTTGCCACCCTGGGGTTCAAACCCAGGGCCACATACTTGTTAGGCAAGTGCTCTACCAAATTCATTTTGAATCCGTGATGTCTCGGATAAGGCCCTCCGTGCTTCGTAGCATGTCTATAGACATAGATACAGGTAGGGACATGTTTATACATATGTAGACATTACACACGGTACGATTCTTTCTCATAAAACGCATGCTGATGAGAAATCTTTTGCTAGATACTGTTGGTTTGCTTAGGAAAGTTCTATCCAAGCTCCCCACTTTCCTTTTGCCTTAACAGGGTCCCCCACCCCTCCTAGATTCCAGGCCCTCGATTCCAGTTTACGAGGACAACACACATGGTTCAGGCCTGAAATGAATGTTGTTAGGTGGATCAGATATGAAAACTAGAGTCGAAGTGGAGACAGATGTTCCGTCCAGCGGAACCGGCGCGGAGAAAGGAGACACCACCAATCTTTAGTTGACCAGATTTATTGCGTCCTCCCTGTTTTCCTGCCTCCTTTGTTCTGCACTATCTCCCTTCTCCTACCCTCTCCCTCTCTCCTCCCCCAGGCTCCTAGCTTATCAGCCAATTATAGCAAAGCTTTCTCTCATGCAGGAGAGCATGCAGAGGAATGTCAGCATAGCACTATGTGGATCACGAGCTGTCCACGCGCGGCATGATATTAGATAGCCAATCCTAGAGCCTGGCGTCAACACGTCATAGTCTCCGAGGAACTAGTAGGCAAGCAACCTTTATGGGTACTTCCTTATTTTGGTACCCAGTGCCCTTTGGCTCATTGCCAGGCGCCATCTTGTCCAAGACGGCCCTCAACAGGCAGAATGTTAGAAATCTGTGGCTGCCCCCTGCCAGGCTTCGTGCGGGGCTTGGAGGCAAAGGCGCAGCCCTGCAGGCAGAGGGGCCATGCAGCGGGGCCAGCACCCGCCCCTGGTCTCCACCCCTGGTCCCCTTCACATAGCAAGGGGCTGCTGCCCCTGCCTCTTCCTCCCCACCAGCTGAGTTGCAGATCTTCCCTGCTGGATCTCAGACCCATGATCAGCCAGGTTCCAGGACGGAACCACAGAGCAGCTCACCTCAGGCTTCAGCTTGGCCGTTGCTTCCTTCCTTCCAGGGGCTGGGTTGTGTGGCTCATGAGGTCTCTGAGTCTTTAGGTCTGCCAGCCAGGAGTCTGCAGCCCAGGGTTTTTATCAGCTTGCTTTGTCACTGTGCTCAAAAGACCTGAAAAGAACAACGAGAGCAGGCAAAGTGTGTGTGGCTCACGGTTCCTGCATAGTGACCCCCCCACTAATCCCTCTCTGGGTGGTCATAGCTGTTCACGTCCCTCATATAAAGTGGCGTGGCACTTGCCTAGGACCTATGCACATTCTTCCACGTACTTTAAACCATTTCTAGATGACTTATAATTCCTAGTACAATGGAAGCACCATGTAAATAGTTGTTACACTGTATCCTTTAGGGAACAACAACGAGGAAAAAGTCTGCCCCTGTTTAAGTGCAGAAGCGATTTAAAATTTTTTTTTATTTGTTTTAATTGGTTATATATGACAGTAGAACGCACTTTGATGTGTCGTAGATCATGGAGTGTAATTTCTCATTCTTCTGGTTAAACATGATGTCAAATCCCACCAATCCCACGGATAGTTCTATGTGGACTCAGGGGAATGATGTCTGAATTCTTCTTCTGTCCTTCCTACCCCCAAACCCCTTCCCCTCCCTTCAGTCCCCTCTACCTAATCTAAAGAAACTCTATTCTTTCTTAGCCCCCCTCCCATTGTGAATTAACATCCACATATCAGAGAAAACATTCAGCTTTTGGTTTTTTGGAGTTGGCTTATTTCACTTAGTATGATATTCTCTAGCTCCATCCATTTACCAGCAAATGCCATAATTTTGTTCTTCTTTAAGGCTGAGTAATATTCCATCATATATATATATCATATATATAATATTCCATCATCATATATATATATTCCATCATATATATATATATTACAATTTTTTATCTATTCATCTGTTGGTTCTATTATTTAGCTATTGTGAATTGAGCTGCTATAAATTTGATGTGGCCGCATCTCTGTAATATGCTGCTTTTAAGTCCTTTGGGTATAGACCGAAGAGTGGGATAGCTGGGTCAAATGGTTCCATTCCAAGTTTTCTGAGGAATCTCCTTACCGCTTTCCATAGTGGTTGCACCAATTTGCAGTCCCACCAGCAATGTATGAGTGTACCTTTTCCCCCACATCCTCGCCAACACTTACTGTTGTTGGTATTCTTGATAATTGCCATCCTGACTGGGGTGAGAAGAAATCTTAGGGTCGTTTTGATTTGCTTTTCTCTCATTGCTAAAGATGTCGAACGTTTTTTCTTGTATTTGTTGATCGAGTGTTTGTCTTCTTCCGTGAAGGGTCTGTTCAGTTCCTCAGCCCACTTATTCATTGGCTTGAGAGACTGTTTTTGATCTGTGGTTGGTTGTATCCTCCAGTGTTGGACCTGTAGATACAGAGGGGCCAACCACACCGTCCACCAGTGTGGTTCACTTTTTAGAAAACCTCGTATCCGGGAAGGCGTCCTTTGCAACTTGACTCCACTTGTTAGTGTTTGTTTTTGTTTTTTTTTTTTTCCTGGTGTTTGATCTTTCCTTTCCGCCTCCGGGGGCACCGTAAGCCAGGCCGTGGGCAGTGGAGTGGGGATCCTGGGATGGATCATGGTTGGTGCCATTACAGAAACGGGGTGCTGCAGATCCGGGTTAATGAGGAAGTGCCCTTCTTCCTCCTGAGGGGTTAGTGATGGAGCACTGGCACAGTGCTGAGCGTGCAGCAATGACTTCGTAGCCCATCTTTTGTGTTTGAACTTCAGGGGGCCTGGTAGGTGGTGGGTTGCATGCTGTGGCAGGGGCAGGCTCTCAGCAGGGAAGCTGGTGGTCAGACCCTCCAGGCACAGTGTGGGCTGTCTGGGTGGTCATCTTGCGAGCTGTCCCCTTCCTTACTTCACACAGGGCGAGGGGCTAAACATTGCGGCCTGAGGAGAACCGTCGCTGCCCGCGGCAACAATTGCACAGGTATTTGTCGGAGGGGCCTGGAAATAAACTATTTTTCCTATATTCACTAATTTATAGAGGAAGAGAGACTTTGAGAGAAAGATAGGCTTTGCTTAGAGGAAGAGAAACTTAGCTTATCAGGAAGAGAAACTTTGCTTAGAGAGAAAGTTTTAGAGAAAGAGAGGCTTCTACGCTTATCAGAGATCTATTTCTTCTTAGTTCTGCTGCTTCTTCTTAAAGGTGCGTCCTGCATCCTGTGAACTAAGGGTACGTCTATCTGAGGTGCTTCTTCTTCTTCCTTTCTGCTAATGGCTTCTCCGCTTCTTTCTGCTAGCTGCTGCTCTGCTTGCTGCTGCTCTTACTATCTCACCCCCGCCCACCGCCCACTTATATTCCCTCCAGGAGGCGGAGGGCGGGGCCACGCCAGTTGCAATCAGGCAAGGAGCCAGCTGCCCCATCACGGCAAGGGTTAAAACGAGCAGGCCCAAGCAGGCGCGCTCGGGAACACCTGTGCACGCATTGTGCGGTGGGCTTAACTGAATACAGCCAGTGATAAATCACCTGAGTGCGCTTATGCCAATTAACCTCCTCACCGCCCATGTGATCAGGCGCCGTTCTGGCTGGCACAGCCCCCAACAGAGAACCTTCTCCAGACGAGCCACACCTGGTGGAGGTGAGACAGAGATATCCATCACTCCCATCCTGATGACAGCATTAGGCTGGGGACTCAGAGGTGGGTGGCGCCTTCCCCAACACACCCATTCTAGCAGGGAGGGTGGCATTGGTTAAGAGGAGGAGGGATCTAAGGATGGCGAGTCTTCTTTTTCTACTGCTACCCAGTTTTTAAAGATTTGCAAGGTTGGTTAGGTCTTCAAATACTCTGCCTCTTTTTAAAAGCTATTTGTGACATTATTTTAGACTTAATGGAAAAGTTGCGAGAAAGCTGCAAATAATTCTTTCCTAATTCCCTCTATCAGATTCTCAAATGGTAACATTTTATTATAGTCACTTTTCCCTTTTATGCTATTCATCTCTTGTGCCTGTTCATCCATCCATCCATCCACCCACCCACTTATCCATCCATCCACCTACTTATCCATCCTTCCCCACCGTTCCATTCACCTACCCACTTATCCATCCATCCATCCATCCATCCATCCACTTATCCATCCATTTACCATTCATCCATCCAAACACCGACTTATTCATCCATCCATCCATCCACACACTTAGCCATCTGTCCACCCACCCACCCACTTATCCATCCATCCACCCACTTATCCATCCTTCTCCACCGTTCCATTCACCCTCCTACTTATCCATTCATTCATCCATCCACCCACCCACTTAACTGTCTATCCATTCACCCACTTATTCATCCATCCATTCACCTACCACTTATCCATCATTCATCCATCCATCTATCCACTTATCCATCCATTTACCATCCATCTATCCATCCATCCAAACACCCACTTATTCATCCATTCATCCACCCACCCTTCCATCCACCCATCCACTTAACTGTCTATCCATTCACCCATCCATCCATTCACCCACCCACTTATCCATCCATTCATCCATCCACCCACCCACTTAACCATCTATCCATTCACCCACTTATCCATCCATCTATTCACCCATCCATCCATTCACCCACGCACTTATCCATCTATCCATCCATCCATCCATCTATCCACTTATCCATCTATTTACCATCCATTCATCCATCCAAACACCCACTTATTCATCCATCCATCCACCCACCCACCCACTTATCCATCCATCCATCCACCCACCCACCCACCCACTTATCCATCCATCCATCCATCCACCCACATATCCATTCATCCATCCATCCACCCACATATCCATCCATCCATCCATCCACCCACGTATCCATCCATCCATCCATCCACCCACCCACTTAACCATCTATCCGTTCACCCACTTATCCATCCATTCATTCATCTATCCATCCATCCATCCATCCATTCATCCATCCACTGACCCACCCACATATTCATCATTTATCCATCCATCCACCCATATTTTCTCTGAACCATTTAAAGTAAGTCGGAGACACAACCCCCCCTCACTTCTACGTTTTCCAGTGTGTATTTCCCAAGACCGAGGACATTCTCTTCAATAATCATGGCAGATTTCCCCCAGTCAGAAAACGAAGACAGGTAAAGTACTGCTGTCTATTCTCCGACCTTATTCAGATTTCAGTTGTCCCCGTAATGTCCATCAGAGCAGAAGACACCCCCGATCACCCAAAGCACGCCACCGTCACAACGCTATCTTCCCCGTCTTCACTCGGAAGCAGTCTGTGACTTTGTTTTGTCAGGTCCTTCTAGATTTGGTTGCTCTGAGCCTTCCTTGTACCTGGATTCCCGTGCCACAGATAAGGAGGACTCAGAAAGGATGCAGGGTCCTCAGGACCCTTGCCCCTTGTCCTTTGACCCGTGACCGGTGATGCTGACTGTGGTCCTTTGACCAAGGGGGCATCTGCCAGAATTCTCCTTGGTAAAGTGACAATTTTGCCCATCTAAACCAGTAAGTATTTTTGTGTGGGTACATTTCCAAACTACATCAATCTTCTGTTCCTCCTCAACATTTCACAGCAAGTTTTAGCATCCATTGATGATTTTTGCCTGACTCGATTATTTTTATGATGGTTTCCAAATGGCCATCTTTTTTTCCCCCTCACTCCGCCATTTCTTCCACACTTCCTGGTCAGCTTCTACCGTAAGGGTGGACTTCCCTTCTCCTTAGCTTTTTAATTTTTTTTTTAATATATTTTTTTCAGTGTTGATGGTCCTTGATTTTCTGTGTTTATATGCGGTGCTGAGATCCGAACCCAGGGCCTCCCGCGTGCTAGGCGAGTGCTCTACCACTGAGCCACAACCCCAGCCCCTCTCTTTAATTGTGTACATCAGTGTAGACTTGAGATCCTTTTCATTCAGTGGGTAGAATCGTACACCATTGTTATTTATTCTGATGCTCCCTTGTCTCAGATTTGGCCAGTGAAGCCCCTTCAGACCAGTTCCCGCCTCCTTCAGACACATCCCCATCTTTTTAATTGTCCCCCTTTAACCTTGACCCTTGAGTTAAATTTGCACAGGCAGCTGGGTGAACCAGTGGTACGACACCCCGCCTCTCCCCTCCCTGCCTCCTGTTCCTCTTAGATGGATGTGAGCCTTGGGACTCGGCCAGGGGCTGGCCCCGGACGCCCCAGGCACGGCGGGCTGCCGGTCGGTCTTGGGAGGGTGTGCGCTGAAATGGTGTTTGACCTCCCCTCTCCTCCACGGTCACCACCACCATCATCACGTGGCTACCATGGGCCAGGCTCTATCAAAACCTGGTGACACCCCCCAACATCCGTCAGTCTCACCTGCACCTGAACTTCCTCCCGGGACCTTCCCTCATCCCGAGCTGTGGCATCGTGTCAATTCCCAGCACCGGTGGCTGCCTCGTCCCTGCTCCAACAGCCCTCACAGTTGTTTCTGGTCTGTCCTGTTCCCCAGGCTGTCCTTGCCACGACCCTCTGAGCTCCCTGAGACCTGCCCGTCTTGCTCACCTGGGGCTCTCCGTGGGAACGCACCAGTCGTACCTTGTGGTAGTGAACGCGTTCCTGATTTCACGTGCCCGGCACCTGCTGAAGGCTTAAGTGCATTTTCTCATTCAGTCTCCACGGTAGCCATACAAAGTGGCTTGTTGTACAGATAAGGAAACCGAGGGTCAGAGAGGGCGGACACTTTGCTGAAGGTCACAGCTACTAAGTAGGAGTCGGAGTTTCAGGGCAGCTCTGAGGGACTGTGAATCCCTTGCTCTTGACTGCTGTGTCCTTCTGCTTCCGGGAGAGTCCTGGCTTCTTCCCCGCAGGGCTTGGGTCTCAGTCTTGGTGACTGGAGCCCTGTGGGAGGGACAGGGTGCCTTCCCAGGGAACTCTCCTTCAGGGCCATGATTTGGGCCTCAAACTGCTGCGGATGAAATGACCGGAGAGGCACCCAGGGCAGCTCCAAACGTTTAAAATGACGTTCATACTTTAGTGTTGTTAGAAGAAAACGGGTGGCTGAGCATCAGATCCATAGACGTGTGTTGCCAAAGATGAGCCTTTAAAAGAGCCCATTTAAAGGGACAGTATGTAAATAAGGCCGTACCTAGCAATGGCGGGACTTGAACTCGAGTTCAGAAAGTCCCTCCTGAAAGTCAGATTCTCACCACGAAAGGCTGGATTTAATTTCTCGGTGTGGAGGAAACTGGCGTGGGGCTCTAGAGGTAGAAAGTTGCGTTTGGAGCTGTAGTTAGCAGCCGTCGGGTCGCTGGGAGGAACACGGTTTTCCCCAGCGTGTCCCAAGTGTTGATCCCCGTTCTTCCCCCTGAGCCCACGGCCGGGCTCTGCGTAGGGGGTCCCAGCTCCCATTCTGGAGGAAGCTCCTTGGAACGTCCCCTCTGGAGATTTATCCTTATGAGTTTTGAAGGTTCTTAGACGAGACCAGGGTGGGCTGGGTCACTGTTCAAATGGAACATGATGAACTCAGCAAATGTTTACTGGGCTGCTACCATGAGCCGGGGACCCAGAGACGTGCTGGGGACCCAGAGGTGAGTGTGGTGTGACTCCTGCCAGGTGAGGAGGTGCGTGTGGGGGCAAATCCCTCCAGTCATGTAGAAAGTTCTGGAATGATGGGGTTGGGGAAAGTGCAGAGGCGACAGGTGTGATCACCTTACTATTTTAAACAGACAAGAGAGTGTTTATTTTCTCTGAGCAGAAAAGGAAAGCCGAAGCAAGTAGGTGGCCCTAGGTGACATTTTCATAGGATCTTGTAGGATGTCTTTGAGTTGAGAATGGTGGAAATTTCAGTGACCCATTTTGATTGGATTTGACCATGGTCGAATGGTCCCTGAAAGGCCATTTTCCCGGGTTCTTTGGGCAGGGGTTCTTAGGGGATCTCGGTCTGACTTGAGAATCCTCGTTGACACGACCCTGGGGAAGTACTATCGTCCATCAGGATGGGCACGTTTCGTGACTCTGATTTCCTCCTCCCCAAGTCTATCCATGAGAACACGCTTTCCTTCTCTCCACTGGAGCGTGGCTTAGAAGTGAGACAGGAGGGAGGTGTTAGCCGGGCAGAGTGATGAACCTGTTTCTTAGCTGCGGTTGCAGGGCACCCTGTGGTGTCATGGTGCTCTGACGTCCCCCCTGATCATGCAGAAGTGTCCTCCTCCTGGCCCTCGTTTATGAAAATCAAGGGCTGCTTCACCGGGAGGGGAATGACATGCTTTGCCTGGCTCCGGCCTCTTGAATGCATAATTATAGTGATCGTTATGAACATGATAAAAGAGGGAGCATTAGAACGAGTCTCAGCATCGAGGTTCCCAGGAATAAGAGCTGGACGGTGTGCAGGCGAGGACCGGGTCTCCCCAGGGACTTCAAGTAGAGTTTATGGTTTCTTTTTGTCTCTTTGTGGCAATCTTGTTGAGTTCTTGCTTCTCCTCTCTCTCTCTCTCTCTCTCTTTCTCTCTCTCTCTCTCTCTCTCTCTCTCTCTCTCTCTCTCTCTCTCTCTCTGTTTTGTCACTGGCAGGCACCAGCCTTCCGGGAGGGAATGTCACTCGCTTTCCAAATTTTATGTCCCCAATCCAATTCACCCTAGAGGGTGGGACCATGGCTGGAAAAGACAAAGAGAAGGTGCTGCTCCCTGTCTTGACATTTGACCCATTTAATAGGATTTGAAACGAACCTTCTAGTGTGATAAATGAGGAGACATAAAAATTCCTCCCAGGGCCAACTTCTCCGCTGCGCTTGGGCTTCTAGATGGCGATTTGAGTCACGCGGGAGAGTGGCCCGGCACTCTGATGTGAGACTGTGGGAGTCAGGGGAGCTGAGATATCAGCACGAGGTGGAACCGTCACACAGGGACAGGCAGGGACAAGCCAGGGCACAGCTGAGGCCCCAGAAATGCACCCAGAAACTGGTGGCCATGGTGGTGAAGCTATTCAGGGCCACGTGCGTGTGGCCTCAGTCACAAAACCGTGAAGACCATCTTTCAGTAGGGGACCCTCCCTGCCTGACCGTCCAGTCAGGCCCTGCCTGGCACTGGGCACCATCCATTGTAAATCCCACTGTATCCAGATGGAAGGATGTCAGGAGTGAGCGTCGTTCCTTCATGGATTCATCGTGCATTTTTGGAGTACCGACCGGCACCAAGTCCCAGCAGGGATTCTCTGGTGAGCTGATGACCCCTGCTTGCAATGAGCAGAAGGGAATAAATCAGCGGAGTTTGACAGTGATGTGTGAGCAGCAGGCTAAAGAGGGGTGGCGGGGCTGTCTTAGAAGCAGCCACAGGATTCGGAAGAGGGTGGCAGCCAGCTTGGAATCACCGTGGAGGATGGTGGCCCTGTAGTGAAGCCTTCCCATTTCCTTCTGTGTTTGGGAACCGTCCACCAGGGGGCATCCTAGAGGCTCTTTGTTCATTGAATGGGCTGGGCCTCCCCCCTTGTCTGGGTTCAAAACCCTCATTCTTTCATTCAACAAACCTCTGTCTCTGGTGCCTAGGGAATGTCCGGGGGCTGTGTAAGAGAGTCTCGGGACACAGAGGTGTAAAATCCAACCTTCTCCTAAGGAGCTCAGCGGAGACGGATGAAATCACCAGTTATAACTCCCTGTGGAGAGGGCTGGGGAAGGGGAGGAGGCAAGCGCTGAGAGCCCAGAGGAAGCTCACTTCAGACGTTTTCATCAGCCAGGGACTGCGTCCCGGAGGACCTACCATCTAAGACAGGGGCGGCAAGCTTTTTGGTAAGGGGACAGGGAGTATATACATCAGGCTTCCGGCAGCGGTGTGGCTCTCTTGCCTTCATTCAAGTCTTCCATCGTAAACAAAAGCAATCCCAGGTGGTCTGCAAATGAATGGGTTCCAATAAAACTTTATTTACAAAAACAAGCGAAGGGCCGGATTTGACCTGTGGACTGAAGTTTACCAACCTCTGCTCTAAGATGAGCCCTGAAGCGTGTGTGGGATGGCCAGGCAGAGAGAGGAGGACATGTCCGGGCAGGATCACAGCAGAAGCCTGGGAGCCGGGGCTGGTTTGGGAGCTGAACACAGTTGTGCAGCTGGACTGTTGCTTGTGCGTGTGGATGGGGTGGCGCAGCAAGGGACGACTGGGCAGGCCAGGGTTTCTTCTGAGGATGGTCAGTAGGGAGCCCTCCAGACGGACTCTGCGTGGAGGGCCACGACCCGCCATGCGTCACTTTAGCCTTGTGTTTTGGCCTCAGGGCTTCAGTGCAGCTGCTCTGAGCCTTTTCCTTCCTCTTTTCCACTAATTAATTCTTGCAGGTATGACTGTGCCTCCCAGGACCCAGCAGAGTGGGGCTCTGGTGTCACGGCTGAGTGGAAGTCAGCAGGAGGTGCTGCCATCTGCTCCCAGAGGCTGATGGCAGGAGAGGGAGCCCCGGACCGTCTTCTGGAGCCTCTTGCTCTCCTGCGTGCGTCACCTCCGATGTCCTTCTGGCCAGCAGCTCCCCCGTGGGCCCTGTTAGGACTATGTAATTTAAAACGAACGCAGCCAGGGGCTGTCTGCTGGCCAGTAATGAGCCCCCCGCCCCTCCTCCTGTTTCCCCCTAGGCTGGAGGCACTTATTAACTCAAATTAATAGAGGAAGAATAAAAATATTAACAACTCTCGAGGCCCCCGGCTGGGGCCCCCTTCCACTGTGGCTCCCGGAAGCCTGGAGAGCAGGCGAGGTTAATTTTCGACAGCGCTGCTTAATGATTTCCAGGCTGCAGATGCTGAGTGGTCCCTTCCAGCCCAGAGGTGTTCTGGGATCGTCTTTTGTACCTTGGGGGCCTTTCTGTGTCCGTCTTCTGAATTCAACACATCGCTTCCTGGAGCCAGAGTTTAATCACCATCCCGGGCTGGGATGTGCCCATCCCAGCTGTGACATCTCATGGGACCTGAGGTCGGCGCCAGCTCTGATTTCGCTTTCTCAGACTTGGACCCTGAGAACATTTTATTGCCATTGGAGTTGAACAGTGATATTAAGATACATATCCTTTACCTGGGTCCAGATTGATTTTCTTGAATCATTTTTTTTTTTTCTCATAGGAGGTCTGTGAGGACCTGGGACTTTTTTGCACAGGTTTTTGGACAGCGACTCCGCTCTGCAGGGAGGTTAGGTGGGATTCGTCCTGGTTCTAACAGGAATGAGAGGGAGGCTCGGTGCTGCACGTTTGCTGGGGTCACCCACACGCCACACACATCCCCACTCCTTTCCGCCTCTATCTGCACATCCTATTTTCATTATCATGCATCACGTATCTTTATCACGCTACAGTGCAGTTGGTAACAAAAACAGAGGCAGTGGTGGGCATTCCCTGCATCTTCCCACGTGATGGGCAGGGTACTAAGGAGGATCAACTTAATAACTGAAAATTTCTCTGGGAAGGAGGCCTACCACCATCTTTCTGTTGTCGTGAAGGACATGGAGCTATAGGAAGATTCTAGAACTTGCCCCAGATCACATCTCCTTACTCAGAGGCAAACTACCACCTGAGGACCAAATCTGGCCACCGCCTGCTTTTGCGAATAAAGTTTTATTGGAACGCAGTTGCACCTACCTATTTACGGGTTATCTATGGCCGTGTTCATGCTACTGTGGCAAGGTGAAGTCATCACCGCAGACACTGCATGGCCCTGGGAACCTGACATATTTACTATCTGGCCCTCTCAGAAAATTCCTGCAGACTCTTATCCTAGCTGATAAGGACAAATGCGATCCAACCCTGGGGCCACCTGGCCCCGAGGCTGAACTCCTGACTGTACCTGTGCGGTGACGTCTCTCTAGTTGACATTTCCAGGCCTGCCACTTGTCCAGGAAGTGGGCTTTAGGTTCCTCCCTGCTGTTCCCCTGTCTCCTGGCCATGAGTTCTTTGGGAGTAGGGACCCTGTCTTATTTATCTCTTTTGCTTCTCTGCTCAACACAGCGTGGAGCATATAGTTAGAGGCTCCGTACGTGTTTGTTGAGTGACTGAGTGAAGAGATGAGTGAATGGTTTTCCCAGTCCCCCAGCTTTAGAATCCACTTCCTGGTACAAAGAAAGTGTGACAAAAGTTGCCTGACAAGGACCTCATTGCTACGGTCCTTTAAGGTAGGGATGACCCAGCTGATGGCTCCTGCAGCTGATGGCACCTGTGGCCTCCTGTCCTTCCCTGGTCCTGCCGGGCAGAGTAATGCAGTGGCACTTGGCTGGAGCCAGGGGAGATGTTCTTTATCATTCCCTTCAACAAATCTCTTGGAATCGTCCTGGCCCGCAATTCAGAGTCTGAGCATTGCTAACGCCCTCTTGTCAGAGGCAACCGATGGTTACAACCCGAGGTGAGCAGAGCCTCCGATGTGACTTGGCGGGAGCCTTTCCCTGGGGCAGCTGCCATAAAAGCAGAGGGATGGGCTTTCAGCGAGTCCGTGGGGAGTTCCAGGGAGAGGCAAGTTCATTGCCCTTCAGGTCCCACGCTCAGTCAGGGCTGCAAACGCTGCTTCTCACCGAGGGAGAAGTTCCCGCGAGCGACTTCCTTTCCTGTCTTCCTGGCATTTGACAAAACGCTTCCGTGTTCACCGCTGTTCATCCTCCTGGTGCTGCTTTGAAGTGGGTGCTGCTGACTGCATTTTGCAAGGGAAATGAGCGTCTATTGAGATGAGCTCCTTTCGCGGCCACACTGTCTCCATTTCTCAGACGAGGAAACAGTGGCTGGGGAGCCCAGGTTAGGAGGGTCTTGCCACTTGAACTCTGGACTCTCTGATGCCAAAGTTGATGATTTTGACCTCTCCCCAGATTTGCAGCAGCTGCCTGGCCTGGGTTGCTCCCGGGCAGGGCTGGCATAGACGACCTGGGGCCGCTGCTTCCCTGCTGAGCTCCTGCGTGTCTGTAGCTGGCTCAGCCCGAGGTCGCAGCATCACGGGAAATGAGGGCTGAGGACAGACGGGGTGCCAGAACCTGCACGGCCCTTGGCCATGCTTGGCCTGTTTCACGGTGCTGGGGGATCTCTTGGCTAGCTCAACCAGGTACACCGGTCTGAGTTTTTTTTTCAGTTGTCTACTTAGGTTTTTAAGAATATTCTTGAAGTGTGAGGAGGCTGGAGGCTCTCTGAGCACCGGGGGGGCCTCTCAGAAGTTAATGTTCCGTTCCGGGTTATAATGGGCAGCAGCTGGGATGTCGGCCCCAGCCAATTTGCTGTGAGAAACCCTGCAAACTTGGCCTCCTGTGAAGAATTTGTGAGTTTACTTAACTGTGACCAGCTCAAGTGTCACAAAAATGACTAAACTTGCTGCAGGTGGGTCCAAGTGACCGGTGTGTTTGCCTGTGGGTCTTTTCCTCCTCTGACCCTTGCCTGCACCCCGTGTCTCCCTGATCTGCCCCTGAGCACTGTGAAAGAGGAATGTGCTTCTCCAGTTGGCCTTTCTTTTCTCTTTAGCTTCTTTATTTGCAATTTTAAAAACGGAGGCATCATTTTGATGCTATAAAACAACACGGATTTTAGGTTCAATGGGTTTTAATAAACACCTCTCCTCAAGCTCCCCCCTCCCCAATCAAGAGAGAGAACATTTCTTGTCCCTGCCAATGGTCTTCCATGCCTCTCTCCAGTCACCTCCCCGACCCTGAAAGCAACCACGGCTCTGAATTTTAGTGCATGACTTAGTTCTTTTCTAGAACTTGCTATGCATGGAACCACACGGTGTGTGCCCTTTTTAGATCTGACTTTTACTCAACGTGCTATTTTCCAGATTCCTCCGTGGCTTGTATCAGTTCATTCTTGGGTATCATTTTATTACTGCAGGTTACTAATATTTCATTGTGTGAATATGCTACAATTTATTGATCCATTCTCATCGTATCAGTTGCCTGTGGCTGCTATAACAAGAGAGCACAAACGTGGTAGCTTAAAAACAACAGAAGTGTATTATCTCAAAACTCGGAAGCCAGAAATTCAAAATTGGGGTGTCCGCAGGGCCATGCTCCCTCTGACGGCCCTAGGGGTGGATCCTTTCTTGTCTCTTCCAGCTTCTGGTGGCTCCCTCCAAGCCTCGACATGCCCCGACTCTCAGCCGCATTATTGCTAACTCTGCTTCAGGCCTCACACGGCCTCCTTCCCTTGTGCTCCTTTCTCTTATAAAGACCCTGTCTTTAGATTTAGGACTCACTCGAATCCAGCACCACCTCATCTTAACTCGATCACATCTGTGAAGACCCTGCTTCTCAATAAGGTCACAGATGGGTGTGGTGGTGCACGCCTGTAATTCCAGCGGCTCTGGAGGCCGAGGTAGGAGGATCACACATTCAAAGTCAGCCTCAGTCACTTAGTGAGGCCCTAAGCAACTTAGCGAGACCCTGTTTCAAAATAAATAAAAAGGGCTGAGAATATGGTTCAGTGGTTAAGTTCCTTGGGTTCAGATCCTCGTACCAAAAAAAAAAAATAAAATCACATACACAGGTACTGGGGTACATGCCTTTTGGGGACCACAATTCGATGCACTCTGTTCACTTGAGTGGACGTCTGGAGTGTTCCCAGGTGGGGGCTAAATCTGCTATCGACATTCTTGTACAGGTTTTCTTTTCGTGGACACGTTTTCACAGGTTTTCTCTGGGGTAAATATCTACAAGTGGACTCCACAGGGCTCAGCGTATGGCCTCGTTTACTTTATGAGAGACCACCAAGCAGTTCTCTGAAGTGGGCACTTTTCCCGGTACCATCGGCAGGAGGAGAGGTCAGAGGCTCTTCTCCAGGGGTCCCCGGCTGGGGCTGGCTTTGGCCCCTAGAGCACAGGACGTGTTGTTTGTGAGAACCTGGGGCGTGGTGGTGCCAGGGGCCAGCACCTGGGCACAGACCGAGGTGCTGCTCATCTTGAACAGTGCACAGGACCGTCCCCGGGAAACCTCCACGCAACCCAGAATGTCAAGGGCATCGGGGTCAAGAGGCCCTGCACTGTGTCCTTGGTGCCAATGATGGTGTCCGACTTGATTCCGATTGAATGAGATTAGACGTGGTATGAATCGGTGTCTCGTCATCTTTTAATTTGCGTCTCTCCAGTGACTAAAGCTGTTGAGCATCTTTTGTGGACTCTGGCCATTTCTGTGTGGGAGCGATCCATCCATTCACATCTTCTTTCTTTAATTGGGTTATTTACGGAGTTGAAGGTCCTTTGTCAGATACACGTTTGGTGGACATTTTCCCCGTGGGTGCCTCTCTTGACCACTTTCTCGTGATTGTCTTTCAAAGAGCCAAAGTTTCCATTTTCATGACATCCAATTTATGATTTCTTTCTTAGGTATGGTGCTTTTTGCGTTCGAGAAGTCAGCCAGGCCCCCAAACTTCCTTTTTTGTTCTAGAAACTTTACTGCTTTAACTTTCATGATCGGTTCATCTCACATTTTTTTTTTTTTTTTTTTTTTGCATATGATCTACAGCAAGAGCAGAGGCTCAATATTTACCATATGAACCTCCAATTTTTTCCAGGACCATGTGTTGAAAAGCCCACCCATTCCCCATAGAATTACCTGGTACCTTTGCCAAATATGAATTGGCCATGTATCTTTCGAGAGATCTCTCTTCTGTTGCATCCATCGGTTTGCCTCTTCCTATGGCAAGATCACACGGTCTTGATGACGGTAGTCTCCCTGGCCTTCTGTCTCTTCTTCTCTCATCTCTTTGTTTCCTCCCTCATTCTTCTCTCTTTCCCTGGTCTTGAGTGCAGTTGGGAGAGAAAAAGCAAGCTGACTTTGTCTTCCCTTACCTCTCAGCCTCTTGTAGTCTGCCTCCCTTGCCGCCTTCTCTGTGTGAGTGAGTGAAAAGTGATTAAGCCACAGATAAAAGACCCTGGATAAGGACCATCTGCATCTCTGTTCTTGTTAACCAGTTTTCTTGGTTTTCGCGGCCCACCTCGGTCCCTGCTTGCCCCTAGAACCTCCTATGGAAAGAGATTGGTTAAGCCTGTGTCTCCCCTTGTCTCTGACTCTATTGACTTCTTGAAATCCCTCCCTCCCACCTCTAAGTCTTCCTGGAATCAACAGAGAAAGGTCATGTTTCTTCTTCACTAATGAATGACTCACCCAGCCAGAGCCGAACACCCACCAGCCGCCATTCCTGCGAAGCATGGATTCCGTGTCTCTGCTGATTTCTGCTGTTTATTCTGGGCCTGTTCTTGGGCATCTGGCTGATGATGCCAATCGTGTCCTGGTATTGCAGAACCCCACCCTGCGCCTTGGACGTGGCTGGTGGAACATCCAGAGTTGCATGGGGGTGGGGTCTGGGAGGGGAGGAAGGCTTGCTTCCTTTTCTTTCTTTCTTTCTTTCTTTCTTTCTTTCTTTCTTTCTTTCTTTCTTTCTTTCTTTCTTTCTTTCTTTCTTTCTCCTTCCTTCCTTCCCTCCCTCCCTCCCTTCCTCCTTCCTTCCTTCCTTCCTTCCTTTCTTCTTTCTTTGGCTGATGATCCGGAGAGAGGATGCTTGCTGTGTCTCCAGCCACCTAAAGCCACCTTGTGCTGCTTCGGGCTCCGTGGGGAGAGGATGTCTCCCGAGGCAGCACTATTTGGGAAAGGTGTGGGTTCTGTGTTTGCACAGGGTCCCTAACTTCTGCAGGGCTCTCTTGGTGTCCATGGAGCCCCGGAACTTATTTCCAGGTGCAGTTTGAAAGCCACACGTGACCTCCTACCTCCCAAACATATTGTGTTTAAAACAGCTATTTGAAATCATGCCTCAGCAGGGGTGGAAGACGGCTTGAGCCTGAGGTCTTATGCAATCAAATGGGGGGATTTTCTCTGTGTCTCTGCTAGTCCTCCAGGCTGAGGGACACACAATAAGCGTCACTTTACATAAGTTCAACACCCTCCCCCCATTGTTCGCTTTTCGTTAAGAACCAAATTTTATTATGAAATGGTTTAAGATTCACACACACACGGTTGTCCTATGGGAGTTCCTGCGTGCCTGTTGCCCAAGAGGCGATAGCATCTCACGTCAAAACCAGGACCTTGACACTGGAAAAATACCGTGGACTCGGGTGCAGTTCCGATTTGGATTTCAGTAGCTTTCATGTCTTCGTGTACATTATTCTTGGAGCTCTTTTTTTTGGTGAGAATTTTATTATTCCAAAGATGACCCGTCCTGTCCGAGGAAACTTTGGTAATGAGGAAGCCCTGGGTCGCATCCCAGCTGTGCCACCCAGCCTTGGGATCCTGGTGACTCATGCGACCTTTCTGAGCCTCAGCTTCTTCTTCGGGCAAATGGAGATGGTGAGATGTCCCTCGCAGGATTATGGTGATGCTGACATCATCTATGTAAGCGTCGAGTGCCTGAAACCCACGACGATAGGTTTATTGAAAAGTCTAAACGTGTTGAGGTCTAAACAGGAAAGAAACAGGTTACTGTTCCTTTAACGGAGCTCTGTGGACTGCCTCCCTCCCATGACTGACAGCTCAGGGCTGCCAGGACTGTGTTTTGGTCTCATTCTTCCCTGGAGGGTGGGTTCCATGTAAATGGTGAGCATGTTTTTCTTGGGTTCATCATGACAGCCTCCTCTGCCTCTGAGACCCTTCTTCCTCAGAGGGGGAGCCTTGTCCCATTGACTCCACGGATGGGCCACTTTTGGTCTCTTTGTTGGTGACCACCTGGAGATGGATAGCTCCCACCCATCCGTTATGCCCCAGGCTTTCCTCTGGAGCTGTGGGAACAGGTGGGGACTTTCTCACAGTCTCTGAGGGAGAAGAGCCCTGGGATGGAGGAGGAAGCACCCCGTTTCCTCCCCCGGCTACCGCTTCAGGGGTCTCTCAGGCCTTCGGTTATCTGGTGATCCCCCACCTGTGGAAAGACCTCCACCTGCACCGTCCAGTGTGGTGGCTGCTAGCCACAGGTGCCCATGACCTAAATTTAAGCTAATTAATGCAATTGCTCATTTAGTTCCCTCGATTATACCCGTCTTACTTCTTGGGGTCAATCGTTGTGTGTGATCAGCGGCCGCCATATTGGATAACAGTGATCTAAAACATTTTCATTGTCTAGAACGTTCTTTCAGACCCTAGACTCCCGTCTTCTAGGTCTTAATCTCTTCCAAGTACTGTCCCCTTCTATCTGTATGGTAGCACCAAGGGGTGGCTGAGGGATCCATAGCTTAGCAGCCTTCTGCTTAGGAACTGGGATATCAGTTGCCCTCTAGGAAATAATTACACCTTCTCTTGGTGAATCCCATTCTCTCCAAAGGTCTAAAGATCAAATCCAAACCCTTACCCACCCCTCATCTTCTCTATAGACTGGGGAGCGGTGGTAGTGTTTATTGGGGTGTGGACTGGCCCTGCCCCTCTTTGTTACCCTTGTAGGGAGGAGTCACCCAGGGGCCTCAGAAGTCTCTAAGGGCCCTGTCCTCCTGGACTTTGCCTATTGATATCACCATACCAGACTAAGGTAGAAGAAACCTGGGCAGGCTGTCCGATTCTGCCTCCTTGGTTACTGGAGTTTTGCTTAAAAAAGTTACTTAGCAACGACCCTTGTAAACTCTAATACCTAGGAAGGTCAGGCAGGAGATTCAAATGGATGAAGAGGGCCTAGCTTACCTGAGGTGAATGGCCACTGATGTTCGGGTTCAGAGTCAATGACTCACAGTAGGGAAGGGTGGGGAGTGGGGCTAACGGGAACACCCAGCCCCCACCTACAGGCGGCGTGGCTGTGGGTGCCTGTCTGGCTGGTTGTTCCCACGTGGAGGGCAGGTCCTGAGTAGTTTTGGTTTATCACGAAGAGGTAGAGACGTGGGTTTCTTTCTATGTGAAATTTTCCTGCTTAAAAAAAAAAAATGTCACCAACTACTTCACATTTAAACCTGGTATGACCCGAGTGTAGTGTACCTGCTGTCCAGATGTGGCTCTGCGGGGCACCCCATAAGCCCTGCAGACCACCAAACACACGTTTTCCTTGACGTCCACCAAAACAGAAAGCCCACCGGGTCTGCTGCTGGGCGAATGGCCGGGAGATTGGAAGTCCTCTCTTGTAGGGAGACCATGATGCTCTGCGGTCACCTTAGACCCTGTCAGAGGTCAAGACCTCCTTGACCTAGTGAGGCCAGGACACGGCTGGAAGGCTGCTGGTACATTCAAGGCACACGCAGGAGAGGCCCAGATCCACCCCGTGGTGTGGCTGGTGTGGCTCTCACCAGTCCACGGCCTTGACCACGCCGACTCGCTGATCCTCCTGGCGGGGCTCCTGGCTTCTGAGGTCGCGGGCTTCTGATCTGGCTGGGCATGTGCATGCCACGGTTTCCCCATCTGCCCATGAGCTGCTTTCTCGTGGGCTGGCTGAGGGGTGACCAGAGCCAGGAGTCAGGACAGAGGGGGACGTCTCCCGGTGACACTCCAACAGGAGGCTTCTCTCAAGTAACACGAATAAAACCCCACAGCCCCCTGAACGGAAAGGCCCACAATCCAATTCCGGATCATTCCAACTCAGCTGAGACTTACTATTGCTGGGCGCTCGCTTCCCTTCTACAGAGTGGGCAGCAGAGTTTCAGCAAAGTGATTCCAGGGCGGGGACCTTCCTCCACGTCCTCTGTGCATCCCCAGCGGTGTGAGTGGAGACCATTTGCATTTAACCCACAACAGATTTGCACAGCCTCTGAGCGTCTCTGGGCCACATGCCGTTAATCCAGTGGGAGTTCCTGTTTTAATTGAGAGTCATGAAAACAAATTCCTTTTAAAATGTACTGTCCTTGACCTTTTCCCCCTTGATTAAACCACACCTTAACCTGGCTTCTCCCACAAAATGTATTTATTGGCTTTTTTTGATGGCAAAGTTCATACGGATGGCTGGCTTCAGATATAGTTGGATCTAGGTGCTTAAAAGATGTCAGAGGAACCCCACCTCCTCCTCTTGCTTTCTCAAGGCACAGTTGGCAACATGCAGCCGGGATCCAAGAGGAGATCCGAGAGTAACCCAGTTTCCCTGGGTACCATTGTTACCTGAAATGTCACCCCTGAAAAAAGGGCGGGAAGGTGGCTCACACGCCAACTCTGGTGACTTTGACCATGAACTTGTCTTGCTCGACTCTCTGGCTTTTGAGATTCTGAAAGTCACTTGGGAGGAAGAACCGACGTGGACTTCGAAAGTCAGACCACGAGGATCAGAAGGTGGAAAAGAGGCAGCAAGGGAGGTAGTATATCCAGGTGCCCGTGAGGGAGGCACAAAACCCGGAGGATGGAGGAAGTAGGGAAAGGAGCCGGAGACTCCAGAAGAGCTTCTGTGTGCACCGCTTGGACCCTGGGCTCTGCCAGTCCAGCATCTCATTTGAGCCGTGTGGTTGTTCCTGGGCAGAAGTTCTTACGCTTGTCTGTTGCATAAAGAAACTGAGACCTGCTGAGGTTAATTGACTGGACCAAGGTCAGAGAGCTAATTAGTACCGAGCCGGGGAGTCGCACTCGGCACCCTAGACCAGCACCACCGTCCAGCAGACGGGGAACGCAGACCACATGCAATTAAAAATGTTCTAGCAGCCACATTAGGAAAGTAAAAAGGAACAGATGAAATTGATTTTAATAATCTCTTTCGCCCAATAGATCCCCAAACATCCTTTCAGCATGTAGTCGATTTAAAAAGTTGTATTTTACATTATTTTTTTTTTTTGCATAGGCAATCTCCAAAATGTCTGGTGTGTTATATGCCTGCAGCGCTTCCCGCTCCAGGGGAGCTACGTTTTAGAGGCTCTCTAGCCACACGTGACTGGCAGCTGTTGGTCAGATGGCTCAGTCTAAGCCGTTCTTGGACGCCATACCTTGGAATCAACTCTTCTGGGTTTAAGTTCGTTCATTCTGTTCAATAACTATTAAGCATCTGTTTTGTGCCAGATGCTGAGGATCTAGTGGCAAAGGAGAAAGCATTAATCCCTGGCTGCATGGGATTCATATGCTTCCTGGGTAGGCTGCCACCATGCAAATTTGCAGTGGAATAAAATAATTTCAAAGTGTTCGAAGTGTCGTGGAAGAAGGAAATGGTACCTGATAGAGAACGCTGGAGTGGTCACGAAGGTTTTTCCATTCCAGTGAAGTTGAAATCAGAGAAATGACTATGGAGAGAGTGGGCGTGGGGGTGGGGCATGGCAGAGCCTGTTCCAGGGAGAGAGAAGACATGTGCAAAGGCCCTGAGGCAGGAAAGCTCTTGCATGGTCCAGTGTGGCTACAGTTGTCTGAAGAATACTCAGCAGTGCCTGATGTGCGTCAGAGAATATTTGACGCAAGGACGGAAGGATGGATGGATCGATGGACAGATGTATGGGTAGATGAAGTGTGCGTTCAGTATGTTTTGTCTGGGGCTAATTTTGTGCTACAGCAGCTGACCTGAATAGTTGCAATAGCGTCCTGCAAGCCTGGAAAGCCCAAGATATTTACTCTCTGGCCCTTTACAAAAGAATGTTTGCTGCTCTATAAAATGGGGACAGCCACGGCTTACCTAGCTGATGGTTATGGGCGGGGATCCAGTGAGGAGGATGCCCCTTGCTCCTGGTGGAACACTCAACAAAGGTAGCTTTGGTCCCCTTGTGCTCTGCCCCAGTCCTGCTCAGATGCCCGTGGTCCCTCCTGGCTCTCAGGTGAAATGGGGACCTGGGTTTCCTCTTTGGGTCCCTTGGGAATGCGGCATTCTGTTGGCGGAGGTGTGGCGGGGGAAGCAGGAGGGGGCGGCCTGCCGCTCGGGGGTCCTGGGTGCTGGCACGTGGGCCGCTTCAGGGGTTTCATTACTGTTAATTACTGCCGGGCTCCGTGGCTGGGGGCGCGGGTTCTAATTGCTCTCGGTGGAGAGGAACTTAGGCTGTGCCCCTTAATGAGAAAGTCGTCTCTCCCGCCGTTGGGCGATCGTGAGCGTGTGTGTGCATTTAGATGAGAATTTATGTATCCAGGGGCAACACAGAGAGGCAAATTCTCCAGACGCCTGCTCGCCACCAGGTGAGCTTTGCCACGGGTGCTGGGAAAAGCCTCGGAGCCCTGGCTGGGATTTCTGGATTCCCGGGGTGAAGGCCAGAAGCCGGGACCTGAGATGGCCACAGAAGACCCTCTGCAGGGTACAGCCTCTCCAGCTCTGCACAGTTGACATTTGGGGCTGAATGATTCTTCGTGATGGGGGTTGGGCTTGCCCGGAGAATTGGAGGCTGTTCAGCAGCTGCATTCCTCTCCCCGAGTTGTGACAACCGAAAATGTCTCCTGACATTGCCCACCGTCACCTAGAGAGCAAACTTGCGGTGATGACCAGACTCTGGAATCAAATCCCTGGGGTGCGCTCTGCTAGCTGAATGACCTTGGACAAGTCACTTAACCTCTCAAAGGAGGATTCATGCTTCAGAGGTTGTCAGTGAGGGTGTGTCAGGTGTCTGGCACAGAGCAGGTGCCCTGCGATGCCACCCACCTCCCTGTCCCTCCCTGCTTCTTCTCCAGGCCCGAGGCTCGTTCCCCCTCCTTACAGATCCCCGGGGGCCAGTGGGTGCTGTCTACCCCGGGGGCTTCTCTCTGCCTCTTCTCTGGCCTTCATGCAGGAGGCTCAGCTTCGGAGGCGCTCACACGCTGGAGGGAAGAAGACGACGTTGCTTTGGATCACTTAAAGTTCTCTTCAAAGAATGGCACGATTTTATAATTTGCAGCTGCATGAAAGAGTTCACCTGGAGCTCCAAACAGCATAATAGATCAGTGAGAGGCGAGCCTTAAGTCCGGTCCTCCCCCTGGGATGGTGACAGGTATTTGAATGAATATTTAACGAGCAGGCTTTGATAGGGCTGCTGTTGGTGCCTCCCGTGTGCATCCCGCCCCATGATCAAGGGGGAAAAAAAAAAAATCCCCCTTCTTCCCTCTGACCTCTGAGATAGACGAGCCGCGGAGAAGATAAAACCCGAGGGAATGATGGGCCCTCGCTGGTCCCAGACATCACAAGGAACACTACACGGCTCGTTGACCTCTGCTCAGGAGCTGCGGGCTGCAGGCCCCGGGAGCCCAGGCTGTTCAGACTAAGGAGCAATTTGTGCTGGGTTCCCCCGGGAGCAGCCCCATCTCACCTCCTACTCTGGAAGCCCGGGTCCCTCCACCTGCCAACAGAGAGCAGGAAGGCGCAGAGCCCAGGAAGGTGCTGGGTGGCCCTGTTCTTTCCTGTCCTGACAGCCTGTCTCTCCTGCGGTCCCCGACCCCCGATTACATGGTACGATGTGTCCTTGTTGGGCTATAACATCCAAATACACCAAGGTCTGCAGACTTCCAGGGTGACCGTCCCCGTTCCCTCCCGTCCTGACTCTGGCCCCTCCGCTGCGCATTCTTTGGAGGAGAATAACGATCACGCCCAGATCTCCGTTATTTGGCGCCTCTGAGGTACAGACCAGTCGGGGAGGTCTGTCTGCCTGTCTGTCTGTCTGTCTACTCGCGGTTGCAGCTGTCAGTTGAGAGTGCGTGGAAGACCCTTCAGCTCCCAGCACCTACGGGCCTCCGCGGCTTCGTCTCTCCTCCCTTAATCGTGCTCGGGGGAGCCCGCCTTTCCCCCCGGCCCCGGCCGCCTGATTTGATAGGAGGTGTGGACTCGCTCCTGGGATGGATTGCAAGCCGCACCAAAACTTGGAAAGGGGACCCACCGGGTGCCCGTGCGGACTCCCGCTCCGCTGTAGAGTCAAATCGTAAAGAGGCGCCCTCGCCGGGGCCCAAGGGCCGGAGGGGTTCTGGGGACCTGGCTGGGTGAAGGCCCAGGCTCGGAGGCAGCCGCTCGCAGTGTGGCCCCGGAGGCAGAGCAGCTTACCGCGCGGCTGGTGCTGAGTCCTTCAGGAGCACTTAGCGCCTCCTCCCCTCCGTGCTCCAGGAGGAGGGCCCGAGCTCATGGCCCCATCGACAGATGGAGGCAGAGTTGCAGATGGAGCAGCCGGGACTGTCGTGAGCAGCAGCCCCTCGGGGCTCCAGACAGGCTGCAGTCCCCCGTCCCGATCCTGGGTGGGGACCCTGTGGCTTCTGCCTGCTCCTCTCTGAGACTCTGTCCCCGGACTTCCCCTTTCCTGGGAGGAGCCGTCATCCTGCCCACGGCCCAAGCCTGGGCTCTGCCTCCTCCTCCTCAGGAGCCTGGGGCAGCCATGGTCCTGGAGATGAGGCCGTGCGTGCTGGTGGCGCGTTGGGAATGCTGGCGTCCTGGGCTCCTCCCTCACCTGCCGCCTCTGCTCAGGAGGGCGAGATCAAGCTGCCCGTCACTGCCCACGTGGGAATGAAGTGATGGGCGTCCACGGGAGCCCCCTTCTCAGCCGGGGGCGGGCGTGGGCCCTTCGCACCTCGGGCTGTCCTGGCTGGCCGCGCACAGGCAGGCCTCGCGGGCTGGCCCCGGGCTGAGTCCTTCCACGCAGCACTGGTCCAGCTGGATGTCTACCTGATGCCCGTGACCCGGGCCAAGGTCTTATGGCTGTCCAGCCACCAAGGGGCCCAAGGCTGCCTTCCTAGCTGCAGTCACTTGTGGGATTTTACCCTAGAGAGCAAAGGGCATCTCTGCAGGAGCCCGAGGGCAGGAGGAAGAGAGTTGACCCAGGAGAATTCAGGAAGATCTCGCCAGGGGTCTCACCAAAGTCCCCAGAGTTCCTGATCTGCGTGCTGCACGGATCCCCACATCCCAGACTTCTTCCTTTACAGGAAGGAGAGCAGCACCCACAGTGGTCATCACAAAACTGGCCGGTCTCACCCACAAGACCCACATCAACTCCACCCACCTGTCTGTCACCATTCCCACTCTGCTGTCCAGGCACCGATGTCTCCATGGTTGACAGCGAGGACCTCCCAGCCACCTTGCCCTCCTCCCAGCCGTTTCCCAAGGAGCCTCGGTCACACGTCCTCAGTGCGTTCCTGGAGAGCACGCAAGCCCTTCTGCCTCAGGGCCTTTGCACATGTCTCTCTTTCCTCATCCCACTCTTCGAATGGCTGAGGCCGTCCATTCCTTCTGATCTTGGTTTCGGCTGCTCGCAGAGCCCTTCCTGACCACTCCTGTCATCTTCCGTAGGACTTTGAAATTATTTTTTAGATGTATTTGATTATAAGCTTGTCAGCCATCCAGTGTCCTTGCCCTCTTAGAACTTTGAATCTGGAGGCCGTGGTAGTCTTTAAACAGATACTCGCATCAAGAGAGGTATCGATGATAAAACCCTGATAAGGGACAGGAAAGCAGATGAAGGGCACAATGAGAGGAGAGGGCAGCAGAGGACCTGACCCAGACTGGACGGTTGGAGAAAGTGTCTCTGGCGGGTGACGTTGAAGACGGCCTCTCACGGGTGTGTGCAGGCTAGTCAAGGGGAGAATGAGGCCGGCTGTTCCAGACAGAGGAACAGCATGTGCAAAAGTCTTGGGGCAGAAACAATTTAGAGTGTTTGTGGAGTGAAGGCCACCAGGGAAGGAGCATTTTAAAAGAGTGACATGTGCTAGGGAGGTAGGTGGGGACAGAAGAGGCGTTTAAAAGCTACCAGTGTGGAGTTGCAAATTGGTGCAGCCACTCTGGAAAGCAGTATGGAGAGTCCTCAGAAAACCTGAAATGGACCCACCATTTGACCAGCTATCCCACTCCTCGGTTTCTACCCAAAGGACTTAAAATCAGCATACTACAGTGACACAGCCACATCAGTGTTTACAGCAGCTTAATTCACAATAGCTAGATGCTCTTCCACAGATGAATGGGTAAAGAAACTGTGGTATATCTACACAATGGAATACTACTGAGCTATAAAGAAGAATAAAATTATGGCATTTGCAGATAAATGGATGGAATTGGAGAATATCATGCTAAGTGAAATAAGCCAATTCCAAAAAACCAAAGGTCGAATGTTTTCCCTGATAACTGGATGATGATACATAATGGGGGTGGGAGGGTTGGGGGGGTGAGAGAAGAATGGAGGAACTTTAGATAAAGTAGAGGGAAATGAGAAGGAGGAGGAGGTGGGGGTATGAAAGATGGTGGAATGAGGCAGACATCACTACCCTGTGTACTTGCACGATCACACAAATGGTATGAATCTACATGGTGCACAACCATAGAAACGGAAAGATGTACTCCATTTGTGTCCCATGAATCAAAATGCAGTCTATTAAAAAAAAAAATCTGCCTCAAAAAATCGGCCCTGAGCAAAATGCTTTCTTAGCTCCCTGAATTCTTACAACCATGGGGACGATTATTCTTAGGGCATAGATAAAGGAACTGAGGCCCCAGAAGGTTAAATCGAATGTCCAGAAGTCCCACAGAACTTCGACGTGAACCCAAGAGCCAGAGCTTTGCAACACCACAGACCACTCGCTCTGTTCCGGAACCGAGTTCTGCCTCGGCGACCCAGGCACCGGGAGGGGCTCCGGGAGGGGCTCCGGGCTCCCCGGCACCCGCTCAGGACAGAGCTCTGTGCCCGCCTGGCGTTGCTGCCACCCTCCCCCGTCCGCGTTCCCATCCCCCAGTGCTCGGAAGCCTCCCCCGTTTCCTCGTTACATAAAAGATGAGAGGCGGATAATGAAATCCAGATGCCCTTGGGGACTTGGATGTCACCTGCCAATTTTCCCCTTGCTCACGTATTTTTTTTTTTCTTTAAACGAAACAGAAGCGGAGACTGGCTGGTTGGGAGCAAGAGGCCGTATTCAAATCGCATCATTACCAGCCGGGGCTGGGTGTTGTGTGCGCCCCGCTGTCCTCGGACTCGGGCCTCTGAGTGCATAGTCCACCCTTGCTGATACCTGTCCATCCCGCTCCTTGGCCAAGATCAGCCCCACCGGAGCCGGGAGCAGACTCTCCGCAGCCTTCTGTCTTGGGACGAGTGGGGTGGCAATGGGTCTCCCAGTCTCTCTCCCGTAGTCCGCCGTCCTCCCTGTGCCCCCGCCCGGGGACCCTGGGCAATGTCTCATCGGCGCAGTCACGGGGAGCGTGCTACTGGCCTGGCATTGGTGGCGGCCGGGGACGCTTCTCGGCATCTTCAAAGGAAGGGCCAGCCGCACCCCTTGAGGGTTTACCTGGCCCCAGGGACCAACAGTGCTGAGCACGCGGGGTCGTGTCTTCTGATGGTGCCTGTTAGCTGGAGCGGGTTCCTGGCTTGAAGTCCAGTCTGGTTGTCCAGCCTGTTATCGAGGGTTGGATATTGAGGACTGCTGTGTCCCCAGCCTGGAGCTAAAACAGAGGGGGCCTGTAGTCCGCTGATGGGCAGGTGCAGGTCGGGGTCCTTGAGAAGCAGCTTCTGAGGTGGCGGGTGGGGTGCAGCCTGTGAGGGGGTGCTGCGGGGACGGCCAGCATGGCAGGAGGACGGGACGGGGAGGCCGGTCAGCAGCTCCTCCTCCCTCAGGAGATCCCCCCTGGATTCTTCTGCATGTGTTTTATTGGTGTGATGTGACCATCCGTGGTGGCGGGAGTCGTTGGCACACATTGGTAGGTGCACGCGCTGCAGCGCCAGACCTGGGCCGGAATCATTTCCCGGAGTCCCCTTTCCCAGCCCACCTGCCTCTCCCACGTCCTGCAAGTTTTGAATACGCTCCTTTACACAGTAAAAGGGACTTCGCGGGGCTGGGGTTGTGGCTCCGTGGTGGAGTGCTTGCCTGGCCTGTGTGAGGCGCTGGGTTCGACTCTCGGCACCACATGAAAATAAATAAATAAATAAAATAAAGGTATCGTGTCCATTTACAACTGAATTTTTTTTGTTTTAGAAAAGGGACTTTGCAGAGGGGATTACGTTAAGGATCTTGTAATGAGGAGGTGTCGAGAGCCAGGGTCCTCATGGGCCAGGCTGGAGCGTCAGAATTAGGAGAAGGGAGCCATGCTCTGAGCCAAGGTGGGGATGAGGCACCTGGAGGCGGGAGGAGGGTCCGTGAGTCAGGCAGGGCCAAGCCAGACGAGGTAAGGGAATGGACTCCCCTCCAGTCTCCGGAGGGACCCCGGCCCCACCGCCTCCTCTGTTTGAGCCCCTTAAGATCTACTGTAGACTTTGGACTTCCAGAACCGACTGGTAATGGGCGCGTGTGATTTGAAGCCATTCAGGTGGGTGATTTGTTACAGCAGCAGGAGGAGACTAATACTGTGGGTGGGGAAGAGGGAAAGTGGGGCTGAGAGGCCATCTCTCCGGAGGCCTAAGCCGACCTGCAGGGAGGACCGATGTCAGAGGGGCCCTTCCGTGCCTTTTGACATTGGGGCCATCAGGGTTATTCGACGAGGACCTCCCCGGAAGGAAGTGGCTTGTCCCCAGGCCACACAGACTCACGGCTGGGGACACGATCCTTCATGGGGTCCTGAGAGGCCCATCACGGCACCTGCCAGTCTGCCCGGGGTTCAAGTTCTAGCGCTGCTGTTCCTCGGTGGTGCGGGTCCTCGCGTCTCCAGAGAGCAGCAGAACGCCAGCCCTTACCTCTAGGTTCTCAAGAGGATCCGTGAGGCGAGCCCCAGGGAGCCTAGCATGGGGATAAGTGGGAGCATGGAACTTGGGGGCCCTTGAGTTCACCATCTGACCCGGTTTGGGTCATCACTACCTGACGAATACCCAACGGTAGATTCACAAAGGTTTAACTGAAGCCGTGGGTCATGGTCTCCTGAGGTTTAACAAATCTGGGAACCACGTGTAGAGGTCAGTGCACACGGACGTGGATCAAAGGCCCTGACAAGTCCTGCAGCAAAGATGCCCACTTCACGTTACTTACACCTGGACATTTTCACGCTACTCCGCCTGGGGACCCCTTTTCTGTGTTACAGCGGTCTTGTCTGGGAGCCGGCATTCTGAGGAACGGCCGGCAGGGAGGGCGCCAGGGCTCATTGATCTGGAGGAACTTGGGAGCTGGCTTCGGACCATGTGTGGCCTGCCCTCCTTCCAGGACCACCCTCTCCCTGGTACTGGACTTAGAATCTGGAACCCACTAGGAACAGACAGTGGCTACGGGGCTGGTCCAGGTCCCTCTCTGCCCTCCGCATCTGTGTTTATGTTTATTTCCAAGAAATCCTCTCTTTCTCAAGACTGCGGTGTGTACCTGGCTCCTAAAAATTAGTCCTCTCTTGCGAGTGACCGCTTTATTTCTTGCTCCACCCCCGGGCAGTAACAGACACTCTTATTATTTATACCCACCTTTATATACGAGGAAACCAAGACTCAGAGAGACCTAGGCAGTGGCTCTGGCTCACACAGCTCGATCGTGGCAGAGCGTGGCTCTGAATCCTGGCTGTCCGAGGCAACCTTTATCCCTCCTACTCATTTTATTATTTTCACGAGTTGATTGAGATAGAATTCATAGACATACAGTGTCGTCCAGCTGCAATGTGGTAGTTTGTAGTGTCGTCACAGAGTTCACAACCACCCCCTCTTTATTCTAGAACATTTTGTCCCTCCAAAGAGAAATCTCAAGCGTCTTCTCTGTCCCTTCCTCTTGCCCCGCTGCCCACCTCCTGGCCACCCTGAGCCCCTGGCTGCCTCTCGTCTACCTTCTGACTCTGGATTTCCTAGTTCACGTAAATGGCCTCGGGCAGCCTGTGGCCCTTGGAGATCGGCCTCCCTCCCTGGGCATCGCGGCCCGCCTGGGTCAGGGCTTTGTTCCTTGGCGCGGCTGGGTGAGACCCCTCCAGCTCCGTCTCCCCGCCCTCCTCCACCCGTTTCTCCAGTGGGTGGATGTTGGGGTCTTTCCCATGGTGGACGGTGCGGTGCAGGACATCTGCACCCGGGTTTTTGTGATCCCTGATCTGCAGTGACCCGCTTACTTATCACGACGGACACTTCATTTCTAGACGGTTTGTTTCCCAGGCCACTTTGGGGAAGGATAATCAGGTGTGTTTATTTGCCTAACGGCTTTATGAAGGTATAATCCGGGCACCATGGAAGTCACCTGCTTCGAGTGTGATTCGGTGGCGTTTATTAGCTTGACGAAGTTGCGCAACCTGTGTCTTACTGCAGCTGGCCACCCGGCCTGCCATCCCAGAGGGCTGCCTCCTGCCCGCCCACTGTCACCCGCCTGTCCCGCGGCTCCGGGCCTCTGGTCTTCTCTCCTGCCTCTGTCCCTGGGCCACTTTTAAATCTGTTTCCCGAGCAGAACGGCTCACACGGAGGGAGCAGAGGCCCTTTCTGAGTGTCTGCCCCTCAGGGGGATGTGAGCCGGGGACAGGGTGCTTGGGTAACTGATTTCACCTCTGTGAGCCTCAGTTTCCCCACGCACGAACTGGACCCGAGAACCGTGGGTGCCTTACGGGACGGGAGGTGTAGGATGAACACCTTCGAGATACTCAGTAACGTGCGATGCAGGGCGGGTTCCCAGGAACTTCAGACACTGTGGTCGCCATAGCTTGTGAGGCAGGTGTCACCAGCCTCATGGGACAGATGAGATTAGTGGGGCCCAGAGGGGTGAGCGGGTGCTGGCAGAGCTGAACTGGCAGATCCGGGAGCCTGGTTCCTTCCTGCCTCACCCAGAATTCTGGGAGAGGAGGGCATCCCCATTCCGTGCGGGAGCAGGGTCAAGTGCTCTGCTCTGGCCCCAGCCGGAGCTGACAGCGCGTAGCTGCGAGCGTGGTTTCTGGTAGGGGTGGGAGCGAGACCGTGGCCGCAGCGTGTTCACTGTCCGGCTGGCAGGCCCAGGCCAAGCTTGGCGAAGGCATGGTAGGACCTGAAGTCACTGGTAGAAGGTCTGGGTCCAGGGACCCCTGCTTGGTGTCCCCTGGGGTTCCACCAGCACACTGCACCACGGAGTCTAGGGAAGTCAGAAAAGGGTGTCCCTGCTCTGTCTTGTCCTGGGTTCCTGACTCTGGGCACCCACTTGGCCCTTGATAAATAAGTTGGAGCAAATGGACAGAGGAGACATTTTTCTGGAAGGTTGAGAAATGGATTCCCTCTCTGGCCTTTCTGGGTTAGTGTGGGGCTCAAATCCAATGACGGGTGTCCTCATGGGGAGTGAAGAGGGACAATACGCACGGGATAAAGGCCAGGTGTTGATGGAGGCGGAGTTGGGGGATGCAGCTACAAACCAAGGAGCACCGAGGATTGCAGGGGACTCCCCCCCAGAGCTTCAGAGGGAGCCTGGCTCTTGGTTCCAGTCTTCTGGCCTCCAGGACTGTGAGGAGATAGATTTCTGTTGTCCTAAGCCTCTCAGTTAATGGTAGTTGGTTACATCAGCCACAGGAAAGTAGCACAGGTGGTCAGTACATCTGCCTCACTCAGAAATACACATGGCGGACACTGGTGGTCCACCTGGAGATCCCAGGAACTTTCCATGTTCCTCTCATGAGATCTTTATAGTGGCCCCAGAGATGGATGCCCCTATCTACCACTCCCATCCTACAGAGGAGCAGATCAGCCTCGTGAGAAGCTGAGTTCATCAGAAGGGCTGATCCGGGATTTGGACCAAGCAGTCTGATTCTTCAGGATCTGTGCCCCTCTTGGCCCTTGGTCTTCCATGACCTTCCTTGACCTTGCAGGATTCCCTTTCTCCCCAGCAGCAGTTTGGGTTGCAGGCGATGGACTTCTAGCTCAATTATCGAAGACGTGGCGGAAGTGAGCTCTGAGAACTGGAGTCTGGGACGTACCCCCCTCCACACTGGTGGTGTGATCTTGCACTTGCCTGCTCGGCTGGAGATGGTGCGGGGGGCAGGAAATGGCCCCAGGGGCTGCAGGTCTTTGGAAAGCTGAGTTTCTGTAACTAAACCAGTTGACATGAAAGGTATTTCTGGGGCACCTGCAGCTCAGGAACCATTCGCTGTCACGGCATGAATATGGATGTCCTCCATCCGTGAATATGAAACGTCCTCAGATTCAAATAGTCGTGAAGATTACAGGTTTTCTGTAGGAGGCGGCGCACGGATCAAATAATGCCCCAGATGAGGCTCGGTTTTTACCCAGGAGCTGCCCGAGTGCCTTCTGTTGACGCTGATGTCCCCTGGGCGTGGGGTGTGCCCTTTCGTCCTTTAGATCTGCCGTTTCTTTGCAAAGTGAGGCACTGGGCTGCCTCCCTGCTATCCCGCTCCCACCGCCCAGAGCGGAGGTAATTTCTGGGCTCACAGTCTGTCCCCACCATGCCATCAGGTCCGGAACACATGCACCCCAGCAGAGCAGGGCTGGGGGGGACTGATACTTACGGGGTCTGTCTGTGTTCGTTTCCTTTGGCTTCTAATCCTGCTCTCCGGGAAGGTCGCTGGGAGCCGTGTGCACTTAATAAATTCCGTCTCGCCCGGGACACACAAGTGGTTTTGCAGCAGGAGGTGGGGTTGGCCTCTCAGGAAGCTCATGGCGCAGGGCTTTGCTGTCTTTCCTGTGGTCAGGGCGTCGGCGTCATGACGTTTAGGCAGGTTCTTCCCCACTTAGCTTCTTGACAGTAACATGGTCTTGGTGCTGTTGCTCTGTGGCTTGGAGTACTCAGCACCCAGCACCGGGGCCTGGGAGCTGAGCGAGGTGCTGAGCGTCACACTCGAGGTCTGATGCTGCCTTACCTCTGTGTCCAGGCACCTCACCCGGCCCCCGCCCCGCCCCACGTGTCACGGAGGCTCCGTGAACATGACTTCCGTGGACGCCTGGGTCCCTCTTCGACATGAGGCAGTGACACGGGTTCACTTGCCTAAGACCCGGCAAATGGCAGATCCCGAGTTTCCGATTCAAACCCAGCGCTGACTGCAGAGCCAGCTCTCCCTGACCCCGGCTCCACCAGGCTGTCTTCTGTTCCCTCTCGCTTCTGGGTTGGGCTTCTCCTGAGCCGGTGGGTGAGTCTGAGCTTGGAGAGAACAGGAAGGAGGTGAGTCCTCTGCTGAGACGCGTTCTTCCTCCCCGGCTCTCCGCCATCTCCTGGGGACGCCCGTTGGCTTCCCTTCTGGCCAGTTGTCCAGCTGCAGATAGAGGAAAACCCCCCAGTTGTGCAAGAACGTGGCTCTGGGGTCTCTTGGAGCTGAGCACCCCTTTAACCAGAGGAGAGCTTTTCCAAGGGCTCCTGCTGTTCCACTGAGTCTCTTCTGTCTCTTTGCAAGTGATTGGCTGGGTGTCTGGGTGTCTGGGAACATCCAGCTTGTTGGGGGAAGAGGAGGACAACATGGGGACGTGGATCCTCAGCCGGGAAACTCCGTTCTGCCAATAACGAGGAGTCAAGAAGTCCTGATCTGACACTGCCCACATAGGCTCCGGAAGTTATTTCTGAACTTGTCCGTGGTGTATGGGAAACCGAGTCAGGTTCCAGGGCCTGCTCACTCCCAGGGACCTTCCCCACCCTGCTGCTTTGAACGGGCCTGTTGGGCGTCTGGTTATAGGTCCTATTTTTGAGTTTCACAAAATCACACTTCTGTTTATCCCAGCAGTCACTGAAATATTGGGGTGTCTGTTAGGCCAGGCATCCTGGGCAGCTGTGGGCTAGGAGTGAAGAAGTCAGCCACGTCCCCACCCTCATTGGGCAGCTCTGATGAGGGAGACGAGGGACTCCCACACCTGGGTAATAGTAATGGACAGAGGCACCAAGCAGGGCTTGGCATTGGGAGGGTCTGTAATGGGGAATCACGGTCAGGCCAGTGACATCAGAGAAGGTTTCCTGAAAGGAATGACGTTGGGACAGAAGCCTGAAGGTGTAGAAGTTAACTGGGGTCAGACGGAGGCCGCAGCATGTGCAAAGGCCCTGCACTGGGCAGGGGAGCACGTTGTATCCGAGTGACTGGAGAAGGGCAGTGTGTCTGAGCAGAGAGAAGGAGCGTGAGGGGCTAGGTCACTGGAGGATCTGAAGGCCGTATGAGTTTCTTGTAGCTGCTGTAACAAGTCACTTCAGACCTGACGGCTCCAGGCTGCAGACTTCTTTCTCTCCCTTCATTCTGGAGGCCAGATGCCTGGGCAAGGAGGCAGCAGCACTGTGCCCCCTCTTAGGGCTCCACACGGTCCTGTCCTCGTCTCGTCCAGCTTCTGTGGTGCTCGGCGTTCCTTGCCGGTGTCTTCCCCTCTTCCGCGTCAAGTCTTCCTCTTTCTTTTTCTTCTAAGAATGCTTGACATTGGATTTAGGGGCCTGCTGGACCGTCGAGGATGATTTCATCTCCAGATCCTTGATTTAATTACGTCCCCTGGGATTTTTCTTCCCCTGTAAATAAAGGTGACATCCACCAGTCCCCGTGGATGACTCTTTTGAGAGGCGGGACACCTTTCAACCCTGTCCAGAGGCAACGGGAAAGAATCTGATCTTTATTTTATGAGACCCGAGAAGCCACCAAGGTGTTTTTAAGGGAAGACCTGGCGCAACCAGAATTGTGCTTTGAGAAGTTTTTTGGTGGTGCTGGGGACGGAGCCCGGGGCCGGGCGCGTGCCTGCCTAGCTCGCTCCCGCGGAGCCCAGCGCGGTCCAGGCAGAGGGTCGGCGAGGTGTCAGGTCCAGACAAGGGGCGAGGTGCTGGAGGGGGAGAGGTCCAGAGGCAGCCGGCCCTACGAAGTACTCAGGAATAAAATGGAAGTTCCTTTCTATCGGCCAGGATCGGCTATTCAGTGTCGCTGTGCGTGGTGGCGGGGACGCTGGGAGTTTGCAGAGGGCCGAGGAGAGGCTGCTTCAGTGGTTTGAAGGAGCGACCTCCCTCGTCGCGGAGATGCCGGCGTCCCTCATTACGCGGTTTTCTGAGAATAAATGTTTTCTTTAGTGCAGTTAATAGTGTCCTCACCTCGTTAAGTCCGGGCCGTGGCAGGGAGGCAATTACGGCGCCGGCAGACTCCATCCATCTCCCGAGCGTCGGGCGGCATCATTATTTTGCAGTGACATTATGATGATTTTTTATAACAACCAGACTTGTTCCGTGCAGGAAAAATAAATAAGAAAGGCACGCCGGTGCTCGCTGTGGGTCGCGTTTAATCTGCATTTCATTAAAGCCCTCCTTCGACTATGATGCTGGGGTGGGATCATGGCTCGACGGGCAGAGTGGTCGCTGGACAAAGGCGGTCACTGTCCCGAGGAACGCTTCAGAGGTGAGGGTGAGTGGAGGCAGGGAGGCAGACAGTCGAGGCCCTGGACTCCACCGCCTCAGAGCTGCACAGCCCAGGGCAGACCACCCAGCCGCTCGGCACCCCTCTGTGACTTGGGGGCCACAGTTGTACCTGAGGTGACGCGTCGTGCTAGTCAGCTTTTCCGCTGCTGTGACTCAGTGATCGTAGAGGCGGGAAGGTTGAGCTGAGGGCTGAGTTTCAGAGGTCTGCGTGCACAGGAGGCCGGCTCCATTCCTCGCGGCTCCAGCTGAGGCAGGACATCATGGCGGGAGAGGGTGGTGGAGGGAAGCAGCTCACGTGGTCAGGAAGCAGAGACTCCAGGCTCCAGATACAAATATCTACCCAAAGCCACGCCCGATTCCCACCTCCTCCAGCCGCGCCCGCCGCTTCAGGTAAGCCCGCCGGGCATGGATCCGCTGGTTGGGTGAGGACGCTTACAACCCCACCATTCCTCCTCTGAACCTTCCCGCACTGGCTCACACGTGAGCTTTTGGGGGACACCTCACGTCCAAACTGTAACGTGCATCCATAAGGCTTGGTCGACGATGTCCCTGTCACCACCCGTGGGTCACATCAATGCTGTGACGTCCACTCGTTCACAGGTGTTGGCGGGGTGCCCAGCGTGGCTGAGGCACCGTGGGACGTGCTATCTGGAGCAGAACAGAAGAGCCCAGGGCCCTGTGCTGATGGAGCTGGGAGGGAGGGACAGGAGGCACACACGCCGAGGAGCCCTGTCCTCCGGAGCTCGACGGGGCACGGGCTCCAGGACCCCGGCGCCCACCCCAGTCCGTGTGTGAAGTGGTGTGACGTTGGCCGAGAGCCTCCGCCCCTTCTCTGCGCTCTTTAAGTCCTCTCCCGATGACTTACCATACCTGCCACACCACAGATGCTACGGAAACGGTTGTTACACTCTGTGTTTCAGGGGAAAATGACAAGAAATCAGTCCGTACGTGTTCGGTTTTTCTGTCGCATGTTCAGTCTGTGCTTGGTTGAATCCAGGGGTGTGGAACCTGAAAGAACAGAGAGCTGACTGTATGCACAAGGTCAGGTGATGGTAGTTGCCGTCGATGAAACCAGAGCAAGGAAAGGGCTAGAAAGTGGGAGAGAGAGAGCCAAGCTCTAGAAGAGGTGGAGGGGTGGCCTCTCTGATGAGGGGACCTTTCAGAGGAGAAACGAATAAAGCCATGGAGTCAGCCATGGAGATTTCTACGAGAAGAGCATTTCAAGTCAGAGAACAGCAGGTGCAAAGGCCCTGGGGCAGCCCATGGTGGAGGATAACAAGATGTCCTATAATGTCAGCTGGTGGGGAGGGGCCAGAACATGGCATGGAAAGTTGCTGGAGGCTTTTGAGGGGTGGTGCTCGGGGCGGGGGGGGCGTTGGGAACTGGATACGGGGATCTGATTGTGGCCTTAGCCGCGTGGTTGAGCTGTTCTTGGTTGTCAGCTGATGTCCCATAGGCCCCACCAGGCTCTATTCTGCAAAGCTGGTTTGGAACTCTGGCGTGGAGTACGTGTGCACAGCTGTGGACAAACTGGGAAGGGGTGGCAAGAGTAATGACCACAGGTCACAACCTTAGCACGGCGGCCCCTCAGGGACTCCAGGGAGCGGGGAGAGACCGAGGCAGGAGATCAGTTTGCTCGGGCTTCTGTGGATGAAGTACCACAAGCATGAACAACAAGCATCTGTGGTCTCGGGGTCCTGGAATCCAAAGTGGCGGTGTTGTCAGGGTCGGTCCCTCCCAAGAGTCTGTCATCTGCCCCCTGCCGGCTCCTGGTGATTCGCCAGCACTTTGTGACATTCTTCGGCTGCAGAAGAAGCACGGCCGCTGTCTCCGCCTCTGTCCCCGGGGCCGTCTCCCTGTGTACGGACGTCCGTGTCTGAGCTTCCTTTTTCACATGGGCCCTGGTCATTTTGGAGTCGGGGCTCTCCCGACTCCAGTGTGACCTTATGGACATGTAACTGATCACACCTGCAGCGACCCTATTTCCAAAGCAGATCACATTCTTTGGTACCCAGGGTTAGGACATATTTTGGGAGGATGCAATTCAATCCATCACAAGGGAATTAAAAAAAAATTCATTTTACCAAATCTCACATATATGCAGAAAAATGTGCACCCATCAGCCAATGGGTCCTTGAGTTTATTTATTTATTTTTTGTACTGGGATTGAACTCAACCCCTGAGCCCCATCCCCAGTCCTAACCCCTATTCCCACCAATATTTTATTTAGAGACAGGGTCTTGCTGAGTTCCTGAGGGCCTCGCTAAGTTGCCGAGGCTGGCTTTGAACTTGCGATCCTCCTGCCTCAGCCTCCAGAGCCGCTGGGATCACAGGTCCAGCAGCTCCTTGAATTTTTATCTAACAAATACACCTGTGTAACTAGCTCCCCGATCGAGGATCAGAGCACTGGCAGCCCCCCCAGAAATCCTCTGCGAGGGGACTTTTATTTTCCAATAAATACCTTTCCGTTTTGTTGCAACATCTGGAGATGATGTGGATACACTTTTACAATACAACCAACTTCAATTGAAAAATAAAGAGCCCAGAGCATTAAGTTTAGGAACGTTCCAGGAGAAAGAGCTGGCCACCCTTCCCAATGTCCTGCAGAAGTGATTTGAGGTGCATTGAAATGTCGGGTGCCCGGGTCAGCTGCAGGCCCTCCTCTTGTACCACAATGTACCGCAACTCAACTTGGACCGCAGCGTACAAGTTGTTTCTCTGCAGACCAGGACGTGAGAGAGAGAGATACGGAAGAGTCCAGCTCTGGAGAGGCTCCTGCAGCCCAGGAGGGCCGGTGCTATGTGAGTCCCATTTTACAGGTGTGGAGACTGAGGCTCTGTGAAGTTGTCACTTCCCGGTTCCGGATCCTTAGCAATTTCTTGACATCACCTAGGCCTGGCAAGGGGAGGTCACCGGTGTGCTTGGAAGCCTGGATGTCACTCATGAGTAGATATCACAGCTAATCCTAGGGTGGATTGGAGCTCAGGGGGTCCTTTGGGAATGGCACTATCTAACCCAACCCAATCCCTTTCCAAGCAAGATTAAGCAGACCTGCTAAACTGTCAGCTTCTCGGCCACGGAGCTGTGTCCCGAATCCCTTCCTGACTCCCCGGTTCCCGCTCTGCACGACTTTGCGAGACCACTTCCTGCCACGCTAGGATGTAGGTCAGCTTTTCTGGTAGAAGAGAAATCCGAGGAGCCGAGAGGCAGACTCCAGGTTCTTCTGTCTCCAAATCTGTGTTTTCTTGACGTCCACCATGAAACTTTGGCGACGGAGACGGCCCAGGTTATCCCAGGACAGTCCCCGCCGCGGCGGCTTATGAAAATGTGTGCAATTTGTGCTTCTGAAAAATAAGCCCCGTTCCTATTTGGGGGTTCACCGTCCACTGGTTTCCTTATGACCCAAGGAGCGTGTCGATCATGGGTGAAGTGGGACCTCCAAGAAACCCCAAGCTGGGACAGGTGGTCTCCCTGGGGTGGCAGGTGGCAGGTGGCTCTTTTCAGTGGACCTGAGTTGAATGGCTCCTTTGCTAATGGTCATAAACTTGGCATTTGCTTTTGGTACTTGGGGAGCCCTGAGCCTCTAATTAAATTGGATCCGAGCTGGTGGAAACTGTGCAGCTGGAGAGATTCAGCTGCTGCGGAGAGGGCGGGGGAGCCGGGCCGGGCTGGGCCCCGACTGCTCTGTCCCGGGGCATCTTTTCCCCACAGGGTGGCTCCCCGAAGGCACCCGCAGGCCCCAGTGACCCTCTCTTTGGCCTCCTTAAAGTAAAGCAGCTACTTTTCATGGTCTTGTTTTCCTCCGTGGTCCTCCTCCTTCATTTCACCTCTCCATCACCTGAGTGTGGGTATCCACTCACCGACACTTAGATTTTTATTATTTTTTGGATTATGGTAAACTTTACCAGTTCAGTGGCATTAAGTGCATTCCTGTCATTGGGCATCCATGGCCAACAATCCATCTCCAGAACTGTTTTTTTTTGGGGGTACTGGGGATTGAACCCAGGGACACCCCACCACTGAGCCACCTCCCCAGTCCTATTTTGTATTTTATTTAGGGACAGGGTCTCACTGAGTTGCTTAGGGCCTCACTTTTGCTGAGGCTGGCTTTGAACTTGCGATCCTCCTGCCTCAGCCTCCCTAGCCGCTGGGATGACAGCCATGTACCCAGCCGGAACTTGCTTGGCGTTGCTGAATGGAAACTTGGTACCTAGGAAACATAACCGGCCCTCAGCCCCCGCGACCACCGTGTGCTTTGTCTCTGTGAATCTGGCTCCTCTGGGCAGCTCCTGCGGTGGACAGGGTGGTCCTGCTGTGGCTGGCTTCTCTCACTTAACACCAAGTCCCTGAGGCCCACCGGGGCTGTCACGTGTGTTGGAAGGTCCCTGCCGTGTGCGTAATGTGCCGGGGGACGCGCAGACCACCTCCGTCTCTCTGTTGGCCCCTCCGCAGGCTCCGGGGTTGCTTCCACCTTCCGGCTATCTGCGTGATGCTGCTCTGAGCTCGGGCGTCAGGTGTCTGTCCAGCGGTCTGCTTTCGACCCTTCGGGATGACCCGCTCAGGTGGACCCCTGGAGCCTACGGCACTTCCATTTTCAAGTTTTGGAGGAGCCTGCGTCCTGATCTCCACAGCACCCGCACCATTTTTACGGCCCACCTGCCAGGGTTCCGATTTCTTCATGTCCCCATGGTGGGTCTTCGGTCCTTTGATTTTAGGTCTTTTTTTTTTTTTTTCTCCCCCTAAGACAAAGTTCAAGGGTCAAGCGAGGACCCTTCGGCCAGTGCTGTAGCCAGGCCACACAGAAGTGGAGGGAAGCTGTTCAAAAGACAAGAGGGGCGTGGCTCAGCTCAAGGGCGCGGGGGTCAGGGATCCCTTCTGAAAGCCTGGTGTGACTGCCTGGGGGCAGGTGACCCCAGCAAAGGACTCTCCATCCTGAGCTGCAGGTGTCCCACCTGCCGTGGGCGTCTCAGGGCTCGGGAGGGTCCCAGGAGAGGCCATATGGGCGCGTAGGGCAGAGCCTGAGAGGAGAGGAAAGGAGGCGCACATCCGCCCGGGAGATGCCGGGAACCGGCTCGCTGGGTGCCGAGGCCGGAGCAGGCTGGGCAGCCACCACCGGCCCTCGTCTCTGAGGGTGGTTGCCTCTCAAGCCCAGACCTGGAGACCAGGGGTCCCTAGAAGCAGTCAACCGTCTTTAGTGACCTGAGTGGAGGCCCAGAAAGGAGGCTGTGTAGGTTTTGGAAAAGGAGCTTCCTCTTCCAATTCAGGAATGTTCTAGAAAGTCAGGCCCATCCTCTGGGCTTCCCTGGCGGGAGGAGGGGAATCATTTGCTGCCCGGGGGTGGTTCACTTGAGGCTGGTTCTCACCCAGGCATCTCCCGGTCTGTCCTTCAGTGAACCAAGGCACCCGGTGCTTCTGTGGCACCAAGTTGGCTTTTTCTTGACTCGCTGGTTCCGCGCGGCCTCTCTGGGGGCCAGGCTTGGCTGCTTGGCTGGACCGGGGCTGCTTGAGCACAGGGCAGCTGTGGTGGCAAAGGCCTCCCGGTCTCCCGACTTCCCCTCCTTTGGTAACCGCTCTGCTTCCTCATGTCTTTGGATCACACTTTTTACATTTTTTTTTTTTTTTAATTGAGGGGAATCTCACAGGACAGCAAATGAGCCACCTGTTGCTTGGTGGCCTTTGACACGTTCACAGTGTTGCACAATCACACCTCGAAAATAGTGCCAGGATGTTTTCCTCACCCCAGAGGAAATCCTGTGCCCGTTCACAGTCACTCCCCATTTCTCCCGCTTCCTCCGGCCCCTGGAAACAGCCAGGCTGCCTCTGTCCCTGTGGATTTCCCTGTCCCACCGATGTCCTATAAATGGGACTTGTGACCGCCATCGTGTGTCTCTCCTCTTTAGAAAGATGCCCTCGTTCGGTGCTTTGGTTGGCTCTTTGTCCCTATTCTCATGACACCTGCCGAGCAAAGGAGCCCAGACTTGTGTCCAGCTGGGTCTGGGTGGAATGCCACCTCTGTGGACCCCCCGGGCCAGCAGCTAACACTCTGTGCCTCGGTTTTCCCATCTGTAAGATGGAGATGCAATCCTGTACCTCCAGCATGGACCCTGAAGATCAAAGCTAACCTGGGGGAAATGCTTATCCCAGAACCCAGCCTGGGGAAGCCCCCCAGAGACCCGCCCTTCTACGGGCTTGGTTTTATTCCCGCTCCTGGGCTGCCGCGTGGCCCGGAGAGCACCTTGCTGGGTGCCTCGGCATCCCCGGGAGCTCTGGGCTAGCTGCCGCCGAGAGCAACGGAGACAGACGGGGTGGGGAGGTTCTGCCCCGGGCTGCACAGGAAGCGGGGTGCCCGCTGGAACGTCTCGCTGTGATGGCTCTGGATTGCACCGGGCACGGCCTTCGGTGGGTAGCCGTCTGTCTCTGTCAACCTGCCAAAGCGCTCTGTTGCATAATTCATCTCGGTGCTGGAGGAACATGGCTGGAAGGTCACCCGGAAGGCAGCAGAGTCAGGGGCCAGCGAGTTTGCATATGCAGGAGGGGAGGGGAGCCTTATTCAGCTTCTCGGGTGCCGCGGCTCACGGCCAGGGTGACTGGCCCAGCGTCCATCCCCAGCATCTCCCTGGCAGCAGAAGGCTTCACGTGGATCATTTCCCAAGGACGTCAACCTTTCCTGTGACATCGCTTCCTCCATCCGCCCGTCAAGATGCCTGTGGCCTGGATCCCAAGACACCATGGAACAAAATGTCCCAAAGTAGAGAGTTTAAAAAAATTTTTTTTTTACATATACTTTAAAATACCCTCGACTGGTTCTCATTGCTCCTCCTGTCCCCTCCAGAACGCGGTCCCGAAAAGTCACTTTGGCAGCCTTGTCAGCAGATGTCAGGAAGCCCTGTTCCTTTGTTGAAGAATGGGGTGGCACGTTCTCTCCTGAATCAGAATCTGCCTGCCCGCGGCCTGGCCGGAAGACCCTGGACGCGTCAGAGAAGCGTTTCCTTGGAGATAGAAGCGTCCACCTGCGGATCTGGGAATCTGCACCCCCCATCGACCAGCCTGGTGAGAACTGGGAAATAAGTCTCTGGATACAAGGCAAAAGCCATTCACCTCGACTCTCTTTTTCCAAATCAGCCAAGTGCCCCAGAGCAAGACCCCTTTGATACGAGAATGTGAGACTGGCAACTGAATTTTATTTGTTTATTTATTTATTTTTTTAAAGATTACTGCCATTTAATTAACCTGTGTTATCAGCAGTCATCAGTTCAAGACATTTAAATGAATAAGGCACAGTTGGATCTCTTTATAGGTGCTTGTGTCAAGGGCTCAAGATGACAGTGGACTTGTTAGTTTTCAGTTAATTAGGGAGAGGCTGGGTCTGATTCTCTATTTCAACAACTACTGTTTAAACTCCAGCTGTGCACCAGGTTCTGTCCCAGACGATAGGGATATAGCAGTGAATAAGGCTGCCACGATCCTGCCTCCGTGAAGTCGGTTTTCTAGACCAGGGCTCAGAATGTGGCCCGCAGTCTGCTTTTATAAATAAAGTTTTATTGAGACACAACCTTCCATCTTCTTTCTTTCCCGTCCCTTCCCTCCCCTTTCCTTTACTTCTTTCCTATCCCTCTTCCTTACCACCCTTACTCCTGACATCTTCCTCAGTGTAAACGCTTCCAGTTCTTTTCACGTGACCTCAAATGCATCCCACGATGACACAATGAACACATTCGAGCATGAAGTACATGTATTTGCGTTCGTCTGTCTATATGCCTAGGATCATACAACAGGTGTGGTTTGGCAGCGAGTGGTCTTTGCCAGTCAAGGTAACTTGGGAGTCATCAAACCTTAGCCCCTGGGCCAAATCCGCCCCACTCCCTATTTTATAAATAAAGTTTTATTGGAAAACATCCATGCCCATTTCTTTATATATTTCCTAGGACTGCTATGTGCTACAAAGGCAGAGTTGAGTCCTTGCCATGGAGACTGCATGGCCTGTGAAGTCTATGATATTTACTATTTGGCCCTTTACAGAAACTTAGTTGACCTCTGCCATGGAGACACCTCATCCTTTTTACTGGCTGCATAGTATTTTAAATGTGAAAGCATCGTATTTTATTGACTGATTCTCTTTTTAAGATGACCCCTGCTTTGCTGTCTGTGTGTGCTCAGCTGGGGACCCCCTAAATGGAGCTGTTCCTGGGGTGCCTCAGATTTGACTTGAAATCCTGGTCTATTCTGATGGGAAGGATGGGGCGTGGGCTTCAGTGTTGACGGAGGCGATGACATCGTGGGTCAGGCAGTGGCGCGACTGACTGTCCCGGAGAATGTGCTTCGGTGGTGCATTCTCCTTTCCTTCAGGCTCACTCCCATCCCGGTGTAGCCTCTGGGGCCTCGACTCTCGGCCTTAAAGCCTGAGCGGATGCCACCGTGGGAGGGATGGCATTTGGTTCTGCAGTGTCAGCCAGCCTGTGCCGAACCTGCTGGTAACGTGCAGGCAAGTGTCACGATGCGCGAGTTCCATTCCGAGCAGCGGTTCTTGGGGGAGTGAAGGAGACTTTTGGAGACTTGTTCAAATGCAGATTCCCAGGCCCCGCCCCAGGGGATTTGGGAAACTGTGGCTGAGTGTGCTGAGTCTGACTTAGTGAAAACTCGAACAACTCTTCTTCTTCTTCTTCTTCTTCTTCTTCTTCTTCTTCTTCTTCTTCTCCTTCTCCTCCTTCTTCTCCTTCTTCTTTTTTTTTTTTTTAAAGAGGAAGTTCAGCTTTAGCGACCTGAGGCTGCGGGGCCTCTGGTTATAAACAACAGAGGCCAACTCTAGCCTAAACCTTAAACCATAAATGATCTACTGGAAAGATGACAGGGTAGCTCTCAGGATCAACAGGAATGCTGGAGCCCCAGACCCACCAAGGAACAGGGTCCCGCTCTCCTGGGGCTTCTAAGTAGCGGGACTGACTTGCCGGGCTTTGGGGAGGAAACACCCCTGAAAAACAGGGCTTCAGATGACCTTCTTCCCTGCTGTTGTGTAGCACTGCTCGAGACTGAAGTTCCCAGAGAGACTTGGATTGGTCTGATTGGCACTTGATGACTTGCAGAGAGCCCTGTCCCTTCCTTGACACCTCCAGGGAGATTGTGTGCCCTGCAGGAGACATTCCCCGGGGAGGGGCGGAGTGGCCGCTGGTGCCTGGGAAACATCTCTCTCCTGTAAGGCGGCAGCGATACGATTATTGGCTCAGATATTTAAAGACGCAAGTCCAGCTGAGCAGGAGTGAGTACGTGGATGAAGATGCTAAGTTGCCATTTGCAAGGTCCCCGTGCTAGTTAATCCCAAACGATCACCGTCTCCATCATAAAAGTCCTGGCTGGATGCAAATCTGAACGTCCCTTCGAAGGCCTGGCTTTGTAGCCCTCCATGGATTTCAGAGCCCCCGGATCCTTCAAACTCACCAAGAAAGTTTCAGTCTGTTTTCGGAGTCACCGTGGGACGGCCCGGACTGAATTATTAGAAATTCCACCCCGATGGGATCATCCTCGCTCAGACCTCTCCGTGATCTCTGCCCCGCTCACACTGACTCATTTGTCCCTCAGGAGCCAGGGGCAGACGAGGGGTCAGGAGAGGTCGTCGCACTGTATAAATAAGAAGGCTGGATGCCCGTGGACGCTGACCTGCCCAAGGTCAGACCGGGAAGTGGGGAGAAGAGGCGCGTGGAGAACTGGGGACACTTGAGCTGATCTTCTCCAGACCCCTCAATTTACAAGCAAGAACCCGAGAGCCCAGGTGGCAAATGATTCATTTCCCTTGAATAAATATTTCAGGAATAGACTTCAACAAGCTGCCCTCACGCTTGCGCAGAGGGGTCCTTGCTGGCTCACCCCCTTAGTGACCTTTGTCAATGCCACGTTCCCTTAGGATGCTGGTCTTAGGTGGTTTCCTAGGGAGATAGCAACGTGTTAAAAACTCAGAAGACAGATCCCTTCCCCGCCAGGCATTCAGGTGAATCCAGGTCCTGGGGAGGGTGTCGTGATTTTTAGGTGGGACTTAAAAAATTAAAAAAGCTTCAACACAGTCGAGGAAACAATTAAGAATGTGAGAAGAGAGGCTAGAGAATGGGAGGAAATCTTTACCAGTTATTCCTTCAACAGGGGATTAACATCCAGAATCCATAAAGAATTCAAAAGCCTTAACAACAACAAATAACCCAATCAATAAATGGGCAAAAGAACAGGCATCTCTCCAAACAAATACAAATGGCCAATAAATATATGAACTAACGTTCAATACCCTTAGCAATCAGGAACTCGAGAATCAAAACTACATTGAGATTTCATCTCACTCTAGTCAGAATGACAATCTTCCAAATTATAGATAGTTAATTATAAATGCTTTAAGGATCTTATTAAGAAAGTTTTTTTTGGGGCTGGGGAGATAGCTCAGTCAGTAGAGTGCTTGCCTTGCAAGCACGAGGCCCTGGGTTCGATCCCCAGCACCTCAAAAAAAAAAAAAAAAAAGAAAAAGAAAAAAAGTTTTTGCCTGCACAATATGTTGGAATGTTGACTCTATGTTTTCTTCTAGGAGTTACAAAACTTCTGGTCTAATTCCTCAGTCTTAGTTCCACTTTGTGTTGACTTTGTGCAGGGTGAAATATAGGGATCTAGTTTCATTTTCTACATACAGGTATCCAGTTGTCCCAGCCACATTTATTAAAAAGACTGTCGTTTCTCCAACATATGTTTTTGGCACCTTCGGTGGATATCAAGTGACTGTACTTATGTGGGTTTGTCTCTGTGTCTTCTAGTCTGTTCCAATGGTCTTCATGTCTATTTTGATGTCAATGCCATGCTGTTTTTATTGATAGCAATGTTCAGTAATTTGGCATCAGATTATGGTGATACCTCCAGAATCGCTCTTCTTACTTACGATTGCTTTGGCCATTCTGGATCTTTTATTTTTCCACAGGAATTTTAGGACTGTTTTTGCTAGTTCTGTAAGGAATGTCATTGATATTTTGATGTAGGTTGTATTGAATCTGTATATTGCTTTTGATAGTATAGCCATTTTGACAATATTGATTCTTCCTATCCATGAACATGGGAGGTCTTTCCATCTTCTTCAATTTCCTTCTTCAGTGTTCTATAATGTTCATTGCAGAGGTCTTTCACCTCTTTGGTTAGATTTAGATTTATTCCTAAGTTTGGTGTTTTTTTTTTTTTTTTCTTTGAGCTTATTATGAATAGGATAGTTTTCCTGATTTCTTTCTCAATGGATTCATGATTGGAGTACAGGAAAGTGATTTATTTGTGGATGTTGATCTTATATCTTGCATTTTTGTTGAATTTTTATCAGCTCCGAAAGTCTTCTAATGGAGGTCTTTGGGTCTTCTAGATATATGATTGTGTCATAAGCAGAGATAATTTGACTGCTTTTTCCTATTTGTGTTCTTTTAATTTCCTTTTCTTGCCTGATTACTTGGGCTAGAGTTTCAAGGACTATGTTGAATAGGAGTGTGAGAGTGGACTTCCTTATCTTGTTTCTAATTTTGGAGGAAATACTTTCAGTTTTTCTGTTTGGTATGTTGTCACCCTTGGGTTGTCTTATATAGCTTTTCATACTGTTAAGGTAAGTCCTTTCTATCCTTAGTTTCTCAAGTGTTTTTAACACGAATGGGTGCTGGACTTTGACCAAGGATTTTTTTTGCCTCTGTTGAGGTGATCATGTGATTCTGGGCTTTAATTCTTTTGATGTGGTGAATTATACTTACTGATTAATATATATTGAACCAACCTTGCATCCCTGGGATCAAACCCACTTGATCATGATGTACTATCTTTGTACTTTTTTTTTTTTTTGCGGTACTGGGGATCGAACTCAGGGCCTTGTGCTTGCAAGGCAAGCACTCTACCAGCTGAGCTATCTCCCCAGCCCAATGATGTACTATCTTCTTAATGTGTTTTTGAATATGGTTTGCCAATATTTCATTAGGGATTTTTGCATCAATGTTCATCAAGGATATCGGTCTGTAGTTTTCTTTTCTTGATGTGTCTTTGTCTGGTTTTGGTATCAGGTTGACACAGGCTTCAGAGAATGAGTTGGTCAGTGTTCCTGACGTGGAATAATTTGAGGAGGATTGGTGTTAGTTCTTCTTTAAAGTAGAACTCGGCTGGGAATCCAGCTGGTCCTGAGCTTTACTTTGCTGGAAGGCTTTTAATGGCTGCTGCAGTCTCATTGCTTCGTGTTGATGGGTTCGGGATTTCAATATCCTCGTGGTTTAATTTGGTCACATTAGTCAATGTCTTCTAGATTTTGCTACGTATTAGAATATAAATTTTCAAAGTAGTTTCGGATGATTCTTTGGATTTCAGAAGTGTCTGTGGTGAGATCTTAAGTTTCTTACTTCAGGGGATATTTTTGAGTCAAATGACTCCCTGCTCCACTCTTTGACCCCAGGGTGAGGCCAAGGGGCAGGAGAGGACAGCCCGGCCCTGTCTCTCCATTGTGGGAGGAGTACCGTCCTTCATTGCCTTGATAGAATCCTGTCCCCGACCCTTTTCCGTCTACCCTGGGGAGACTGTGAGAGTCGACCTCTGTGCCAATTTATCTTGGAAATTGTCTTTTCTTCAGGCGAGGGGCGGAGGAAGGAAACTTAAAAGAAAATAACCAGCCACATGCCCATGAAATCTCTGCCTAAAATCAGTCATCCTTTTTAATAATGAAAGCTGTCATGAGCCCTGGTTCAGTAGGAAATGATGGCCTGGGTAAATATTTGGTCTGTAACTGATTTATGGGTTGGGGAACAAAAAAATAAGATTAGTTGCTAATCACAGGGATGCAGGGAAGTCAGCAGGCCCAGGAGGCTGGGTCCCGGCTCACTGTCAGATGACAGTGGGGTCGCTGGCTGGGGTCATGCAGGGGAGCTTTACCTGGAGAGGAGCCGTGGGCTTCTGGATTATTCCATGAGGCAGAGACGTTGTCTGGGTCTAAGACCAGCCTCTAGCAATTGCCTGCCCAGGTTGCAAGTCGTAAGCTTGGTTCTGCCTGGCTAACCTTGGAACTGACCACCTGGCAGCTTCCTCTCTGTACGGGCACCTTATGAAATGAGAATACACTTGCTAACTCTGACAGTGGAAGTAAGAGAGTGGCCACCGGCTTGGAGGTCAGCCAGATCTGCGATCCCACGCTGGCCTTTCTTGAGTTGGGTCCTGGGTCCATTAGCTCTGGAGAACCCCAGTGACTTTAACTGCAGCGTGGAGCACGGCTGTTCCTCCTCCAAGCCAGACAACCCGTCCTGGGCGCCGGGCCGTCCCCAGCATCTCGGGCAGAGGGATCTTAGTGCCGAGACTGGGACTCATTCTTCCAGGGGGGCTGGCGCGGCCACGGGGCCCTGAGCATCCCGGCGACAGTGCCGTGGAACCCTGCGCCTTCCTGCATTTGGTGCATGGCAAAGTCTTTATTGAGCCCTTGCCTTTTATTCGCCCCCATGGTGCTGGGCGCTGGGATTCGGAAGGAACAAGGCATCATGACCGCCCACCCCCAGCGCTTTCAGAGGCCGGGAGCGGCCCGTGTCCATCACACCATCTGGAAAACGGATCGTGTTTCAGAACCAGAGTCAGAACTGGGGAGAGGCCTAGAGCTGTGGGTGACAAGTCCCAGCGTGTCCCAGGAGGCGTGGGCAGGAGGGGGGAAGGGAGACCTGCAGTCAAGTGCAGGTGGCGGGCGGGGTGGTGGCTCTCAGGGACAGCCAGGTGGTGGCAGGTGGAATTCAGGGACGCCCTGGGCTCCTGCTGACGGTCCTGCTCTTAGATCAGTCTGGATCCCACGAGCCCAGTGGTTGGCAGACGGCAGCCCCAGGGCCGGAAGTAGCCCAGCGCCTGCGTTAGGAAGGAGTGTCCCTGAAACCCGACTGTGCTCCCTCAGGGACGCGTGGTCTCCTGCTGGCTTTTAGTCTACTTTGCCACAGTGGCAGAGTCCATGCGTGGCGACCAAGAACACTTGACCCACGCAGAGGCAGCCCTTCCCTCTCTGGCCCTTGGTAGGGAACCCTGGCCACCTCCACCCTGGGACATCTTGCCTGCCTCTGCTTCCTCCTTCCCTGGTCCCCGCTCTGGGCCGGAAGCCGTGAATGAGCAGGCGGGGCGTGTACCTGCCTAGGAGGGGCGGCTCTCTCCTTCCTCAAACCAAGCCCCAGGAGGAGGTCTGTGGGATTTTTCCCCATGTTATTATTTTATTTATTTATTTTTAAATTTATTTTTATTGTAAACAAATGGGATACACCTTGTTTCTCTGTTTGTACATGAAGTAGGGGTGTACCACTTGTGTAATCATACATTTACCAGGGTAATAGTTTTTGACTCGCCTGTTATTTTTTCCTCCCCCCACCCCTCCCACCCCTCTTTTCCCTCTATACAGTCCCTCCTTCTTCCATTCTTGCCCCCCTCTCACCCCTCATTATGTATCATCATCCTCTTATCAGTGAGATCATTCGTCCTTTGGTTTTTTGAGATTGGCTTATCTCACTTAGCATGATATTCTCTAATTTCGTCCATTTGCCTGCAAATGCCATAATTTTATTCTTCTTTATGGCTAAGTAATATTCTGTTGGGTATATATACCACAGTTTCTTTATTCATTCATCAATTGAAGGACATCTAGGTTGGTTCCACAGTCTGGCTATTGTGAATTGAGCAGCTATGAACATTGATGTGGCTGTATCTCTGTAATATGCTGATTTTAAGTCCTTTGGGTATAGGCCAAGGAGTGGGATAGCTGGGTCAAATGGTGGTTCCATTCCAAGTTTTCTAAGGAATCTCCACACTGCTTTCTAGAGTGGTTGCACTAATTTGCAGCCCCACCAACAATGTATGAGTGTACCTTTTCCCCCACATCCTCGCCAACACCTATTGTTGCTTGTATTCTTGATAATCGCCATTCTAATTGGGGTGAGATGAAATCTTAGGGTAGTTTAGATTTGCATTTCTCTTATTACTAAAGATGTTGAACATTTTTCCATATGTTTGTTGATTGCTTGTAGATCTTCTGTGAAGTGTCTGTTCATTTCCTTAGCCCATTTGTTGATTGGATTATTTGTATTGTTGGTGTAGAGTTTTTTGAGTTCTTTATAGATTCTGGAAATTAGTGCTCTAATTTCCAGAAGGGTGAGTGGCAAAGATTTTCACCCACTCTGTAGGCTCTCTCTTCACATTGCTGATAGTTTCCTTTGCTGAGAGAAAGCTTTTTAGTTTGAATCTATCCCAGTTCACAGTGGTGCCTAATGGTGGGATTTGTGGTTACATATTCCCATGTGTGCACAATGTAACAATATAACTTTGCCAAAATCATTCCCAGGTATTTTGAGAGCTGACTTGTCTCTGAATAGTTTGACCATAAAAAAAAAAAAAAAAAACAGTGTATATTTTGGTTCTTAAGACATTTTACATATGTTTCAAGTGCATATGTTCATATTATATACTATATACGTATGTGGATATCTATACACATATATATCACATATGTGTCACATATGTGTATGATATGAGTTTAATTCCTAGGAATTTATAAACAACCATATGTATGTGTATATATATGATTTATGTATTATATATGTTATATAAATATATATATTTACATATATGCTGTATTTTTATATTTTTCTAGAGATTGAACCTGGAGTCACTTAACCACTGAGCCACATCCCTAGCTCTTTTTACTTTTTTACATTGAGACAGGGTCTACTGAGTTGCTGAGGCCGGCCTCGAACTTGCGATCCTCTTGCCTCAGCCTCCCAGGTCACTGGGATCACAGGCATGTGTCACCACATCCAGCCACAACCACATTTTTATATCCATCAACTAAATCTGAGATAGCATTTAGCAGCTGAGGTAGAACAGCCATTTGAGAAACAAAAATCCATCTCAAATTTGACCTTCAATTTGGTACTTCTTGAAAAAATAAAATATCATTAGAATATTCAGTTAACAATTGACCTCATCTTTCTATGTCTGTACTTCTGCTTTCTAGGGCTTTTTTCTTTCTTGGACTAAAATAAAGAGAAAAACCTCAGCATATGTCGTTTTAGAATTACGTTTTATTATTATAAAAGACTACTGTTACTAAGTTTAACCGGAGGAGACATGTTCCAACGTAACCAAGTGTCGATTCCCAATCCCCAGCCGCCAACTGCATCCTTCCAGGAAGGGTTTCTACATATGTCCCCCAGCTTGCGATGGTCCAACTTAGGATTTTTTTGCAATGCTGCAAAATGATGTGCTTTCAGTAGAAACCATGCTGTGAATTTCGAATTTGGGTCTTTTCCTGGGTTAGCCGTATGGGGCACCATATCTCTCACAGCTGGGCTGTGAGCTGCCGGTCTCAGTGGACCTGAGAATCCTGGAGAGCGGGGCCCCAGTCGCTTCCCACCCTCCACCTCGTGGCCCTGCCCTGGCCCAAGCCACCGTCCTCTCCTGCCTGAGTGACCCCAGCGTCCCCATTTCCGTTCTTGTGCACCACAGTCAGCTGCGTGACAGGCAGAGTGGCCTTTCGCAGACAGAATCTCCTCCTGTCCCCTGCCTTCTCGAAGCCCATAGGTCGGTTCCGTTGCTCTCAGAACACAACCCCGTCTCCTGACGGAGACGAACAAGGATCTGCAGCCATCTGGCCCGCCACCTCCAGATGCACCCGCCGCTCTCCGCCTGGCTCTCCCGAGGCGACCTGCCGTCCCCAGCAGTGCCCTGGCCTCCCTCCTGGTCCCCTCATCCTCCCATTCTGTGTGAGTCTGGCTTCTCCTTGACGTCCAGGTCTCGGGGGAAATGCCGGGCCAGCCTGCCGCAGCCCTGGAGTGGCCCTCTCCACGGAGCTCCTGTTGTCCACTCTGAGTTCCTGATGGTTTTACCTGTTTGCCTGGGTCCCCCTGAGGGCACCCCGAGAGGTCTATGGCTCTTGGTGGCCTCCTTCCTCACTACAGTCCAGTTACCTTAGGGTCTTGGTAATATTCACTGGGTCGTTTTTAAATTAATATTTATCTTTTAAAGACGTGATGGGACTAGACTACGCGTGTATAGACGCACACACACCCCTGTATGCAATCTCGCCTCTCCTGCCTCCACGGCATAATGAACATCAGCGTCCCCTCCACCCTGACTCTTTCTAATGCCCACCTCGTCCCCGCGGAATGGAGTGGCCATGGTTTAATTGACCTGCCCCCCGCCCATGCATATTTCGGCTGCTTCTCGTCTTTTGTTGAGCACAGTTTATTTCACTCTCGTAGGGAGATGGAGCATCAGAGGAGGGGGCGGAGAGCGATGAGACGGAGGGTCTGATGGAAGGGGGATCAGAGCGTCACTGAGCCCCGGGGGGAGGTTTGGGGCAGCGGCGTCCAGAGGAAGTTTGGAAATGCGCTGTCACCTGCTGTTGCCGCAGCCCTAACCACGTGTGGCCTTTGAGTGCTTTTGAATCGTGGCTGATAAACAGACTTGTGAATTTTATCTCAGATTTTAAGACCCAATTTTTGCAGCTATATAGAACAGCACAGATTCCGGCAGACGACTTTCCACCTACTGCTGAATAAGCGTGTCCAGGGCCTGACCCGGGTGACACAGCACCGCGGTGGCCGGGTTCTGAGCAGGAAAGGGACCAGGAGGAGCAGCATTATTTAGGCACCACAGACCCAGAGGCCTTTTGCTCTTGCGGGGCAGTGCGTCCTAAGCAGACTCTGGGCCCTCGGGCTGTTTGGAATGAACACCTGCGGACAGGTAGTCTGGAGCGGATCAGCACACTCGTACCGTGCAGGGCCAGATAGTACGTGTGGTGGCTTTGGGGGCCAGAGGGCCCGCATTCAACCCGCCCTACTGTCATCAGGCAAAAGAAGTCACAGACAGTATATCAGTGAACGGGCGTGAGCTTGTTCCAAGAAACCTTATCTATTAAAAAAGAAAAAAGACTGGATGTGGCCCCTGCTTGCCCACAGTTCGCCAGCCCAACTTGGTCTGGTGAACTGCCCGGTTCACACTAGCAGGAGCCTCCTGGGGAACAACGGGCAGCCTATCCCAGCCATCACCAGGGCTTCTTGGGTCTCCACACCCAGCTGAGTGAAGTCGGCAACATGACTTGCGCTGTTTTATTTTTTTTGCGGGGGGATACCAGGGTTTGAACCCGGGGGCACTTGACCTCTGAGCCACCTCCCCAGCCCTCTTTTGTATTTTATTTAGAGACAGGGTCTCACTGAGTTGCTTAGTGCCTCACTTTTTGAGGCTGGCTTTGACCTTGAGATCCTCCTGCCTCAGCCTCCCAGGCACTAGGAAGACAGGCCTGGGCCCCTGGGCCTGGCTAGGACTTGAACCTTTAAATTCTTATTTCTAGAGGGTGACCCTGAAGTTGAGGTGACTGCTGTGCCTTGGTGAACCCCCAACAGCCGTTTACCAGACATTGCGTAGACTCTTGCTCAGGGGCCAGGTCTGTGGGTGCAGGACACGGGAAGGGGGGCTGCTGACAGTAGTGACCTCCTCTTGTATTCCCCTTTTGTCTCTGGAAGTGTCTAAAGCAGGGCCCTGTGCTCACAGCATGCATGGTGGGTGTGTGCCAAATTTGTGACCATGTAACAGATCGCATCTCCGAGCTGCGGTTTCCCTATCTACAGAAGGGCGTTGCCGTAGGACCTTCTTAGAGAGTCGTTCTGAGGACCACACAAGCTCATGCACTTGATGACTAACTAGCACCTGGACCACAGTAAATAACGCCTGTGGACGGCTGTCCATGGCCCATAGGCTGGTCTGGCTCTGGAGGATTCAAAGGAGCTGGTACTTGAGTTGAACCTTTAAGGATATACAGAGAGGTGGGAGGGCATGGTAGAGAGAAGGCTTGGAGGAGCTCAGGTAGAGCAGGTTCAAGGTGCAAGGGACAGAGGAAACAGCTGAGGTCAAGTGCCTTCACCACGTAGGAAACTTCCTGCCAACAGCAGGTTCACACCAAGAGAGGACCCCATCTGTGACATGCTTGACCCCTTGTGGACCCCAGTGGATTTCCTGTGACTGTCACTACACCTGGGACGTCCCTCTTTGAAAAGTGAGGAGGCCTGCTCAGAATGGAGAAGCGACTTGCCCAAGACCACCCAGCTGGTGTAAGGGGAGCTGAGCCATCACCCAGGTCATTTGATCCTTAGTCCCTGCTGAACGCATCGTTGTATTCTTCCACTGTCCTGGCCCGCAGAAGTCTAGCCTTTACACTCCAGAGGTCCCCAGGAGCCGCTTGGACATCTGTCCCTCTCTGAGAGCCACCGTGCCTCTAGCCAGATCCACCACCACATGGGAACTGTGTTCCTCCTGAGCCGGGCCTGTGTCTGCAGCTGTTTGATGGGACAGGTGGGCTCAGGGGCTGCCTCTTCTTTGGCCTCTTCACAGTTCTGCTTTGTAGCTGGGGAGAACTGCTTTGCTTCCTGCAAGGAATCTGGTCCCCAGCCCAAGTCACTGTGTGGTCACAGCAGGGGAGAAGCCATCTGAGTCTCACTCAGAAAGCCCTGGAATTCTGACTCCCAGTGTGTGAGGATGTCCGGGGTCCAGAGCCCGGGGGAAGTGCCCTCGCTGGTGCTGGACTGGAACGGAGCCTCGTGCCTTGGTGGGGGCCCAGGCTCTGGGTTTGGAGACAGGTGTAGGATACCAGTGCCCTCTGGACTCAGTTGCTCTGTCTTGTAAGATGGAACTGCAGATGGTGCAGGTGGTGAGACCCCCCCTAGGTGTGGTGTCGAGGACTCTGTACACTAGGCCTTTTCCTGGACCTTGGAGGCCACAGTAACAAACAAGATGAAGACGGAACTTGTGTTCTAGTTGGTGGAGCCTGAGAACCGATGAAGAAGTGAGCACCCTGCAAATTATTATTCCATACGGGTCAGCCCTGTGTGTGGCCCTGGTGGCTGGTCCTTAACAGGCAGCAGGTGATTTTCCTTATTTCAGTCATGGTGCCAAAGCGTCCCTTGAGATACATGCACGGTATCAGTCAGCTTGGGATGCTGTAACAAAATACCATGGACCAGGTGGCTTTAGCAGCAGACGTTTCATCTTCCCACGGTTCTGGAAGCTGGAAGTCCCACATCAAGGTGTTGGCAGGATCAAGATTTCTCCCGAGTCCTCTCCCCTTGGCTTGCAGGTGGCCGCCTTCTGAATGTACCTCACCTGTCCTTTTCTCTATGCTTACATGTCCCTATTGTCTTCAGGTCCCACCTTTATGGTCTGCTTTAACCTTAACCACCTCTTTGAAAGACCCTTTCTCCAAATACAGTCACATTCGGAGGCACCAGGAGTTAGGACCTAAGCTCGGGGTGCGTTGTAATTCAGTCCAAAACCCGCAGTGCTGGAGAGGCCTCAGGGAGTCTGAGGAACAAGAACACAGCACCCGGAGAAGGGACACTTGGACCAGACATTCTTTGCAAAGCTTTTCTCTCGCTACCTTTGAAAGTCCTGCTGTAGCCTCCTTTTGGGGGAAGACGTGGGTATCATCAGCGCAGCCCAGCGGTGAGCAGCCTGCCCCTGTGGTCAACCTGGTCCTGACCTTTGTGTTTCTCTTGGGTCAAGAAGTCCAGGGTGAAGAGGAATTCTTGTCCTTTTTCATGGACGCCTGGCCTTCTTCCCTTGGTGTTGAGTCCTGGCCTCCTTCCCCATGGAAAGGAGTTTGCCCACGGGAACATCAGCCTCCAGTGAACCCGGTCCCGGTTCTCCACCAACATCTCTGATTTCCCCCTTTTTTTTTCCCCTTCAGCGTGACCACCCCGGCAGGTCTGGCGTCGCGTCTCGCGGCCGTTCGGATTTGTGGTTCCCCGGTGACCAGTCCCCTGGAGCATCTTTACAGATGCTTGTGGCCCATTCAGCTACCTTCCTGGGAGAAGTGTCTACTCAAGTCCTTCGCCTCCTTTTTCGTTGGGTTGCTTGTCTTTTTTATGACTGCTTGAAAAAGAGAACTTCTGGAAGCCCCCACTTTGATACAGAAGTAAAGCGCCCAGTTTTTAGGTGCAGCCTGATGAATGTGTACCTGTAGACCCGGGGAATCATCGCCCAGTCGAGGCCGAGGACATTGTCCACCTGCCAGGAGGCTCCTTGGGTCCTCTTCCAGTCACAACCTCCCAGGGCAGCACTGGTCTGCCCCTCTCTTGCCGTCGATCGGTTCTGCCCATTCGTAAATTGTATATCAGTGGACTCTCAGTTCTGTTGCTCTAACACGATGCCACAGGCTGGGTGGCTTCTAAACAAGAGAGGTGCGTTTCTTGGTTTTGGGGGCCGGAAGTCCACGTTCAGGGTGCCGGCATGGGCGGGCTCTGGTGAGGGTCCTCTTCTGGGTCGACGCTGCTGACTCCTCTTTGAATTCTCACCTGCTGGAAAGAGCAAGAGGGGTCTCTGGAGCCCTGTGACTTAACCACCTCCCGTCACCTGATCCCGTCCACATGGGGGCGAGGATTTGAACCCGCAAACGTGTGAACGCAGACCTGCGGTCGCTGTGGGATTTGCTGTGGGGTCGCGCAGAGGGGGCTCTTGGGTGACTGGCTTCTTGTCAACACTTCGTCTTTGAAAAATTCGTCCATGTTACGCAGTGGTGACGTCCTCTTTTTGATGCACTGTCGCAGCGGACGGTCTGGCCCTGGGGCGGTGTCCGTGCCCACTCGCTAGCGATGGGCGTGGACAGGGGCCCAGTGCTGGGTTACAGGGGTGACATCGCCATGGCCTCCTTGGGTCGTGTTGTGGGCCTGGCCCTTGTTCGGTTGGGTACCTGCCCGGGGACCAAATGATTGGGTCACAGATTACTTTCAGCTTCAGTGAATACTCCAAATAATTTAGTTAAAAAAAAAAAATATATATATATATTTTTATATTTATATAAAAATATTTTTTATATTTTTATTTTTATATTTATATATATAATATATATATTTATATAATATATAATAATATATATGATATATATATAATATATAATATATAATAATATATATATATATATTTTTTACCAGCTTACAGATTTACCAGGATTTTATGAGAATTTTGGTTCCTTGATGTCCTTGCAAGCATTTGGTATGGTTGTTCTGTTTTTAGCCATGCTGGGGGTGAGGGTCTAACCAGAATTTACATTTTTCAACCAACATTGCCTCCTCCTCTTCCTCCATTTCTCTTTCTTCGCCTGCTTTTCCTTCCTCTCCCCCTCCTCTCTTTTCGTCTTCATTTTCTCCTTCAGAGGATGTTTTACACAGAGAAAAGAGTGGCTGTGAAATCACAGGTTCAATATGAAAAGTTTTTTAAAAGTTTAGAACCCAAAGAGTGTCACCTGGGTCTCATTTGAAAGCCTCGCCTGTCCCTCTAAATCTGAGAAATGTGGCTTGTGCCATTTGGCTGACTCAGCTGTGCCCCTTGCCTGGGCCCTGGTTGGTCCATGCTGTGCTGGAGGAGACCCCCCAGCCCTGGCTAGACCTGAGGGCAGCCCTGGGCCAAGCAAGGAGCAGAGCAGTCTCCGTACATGTCCCCTTGAGGTTACACTGAACAGCCTTTGCTTTCCCAAACGGTCCCCTTCCCCGGGCTCTAAGCCACCCACTAGGATCCCCAAACAGTGTGCTGTCCTTTGATTTCGGAAAGGGTCTGGCCTGGAGGGCTCTCCCTGGGTCATCAGATCAGGCCAAGTGCCGATAATCGAAATGACCCTGTCTGGGGTCGCGGTGGCTCACGTGGTGCAGCCCTGTGTGATACCGGTGAACGTTCTGTCCTGTTTGGGGAAATGACTCCTGGCTTCAGGGCTTTTGCTGGTCTTCAAACCAAGCAGTGAGGAGCTTGTCTGTGGCCACTGCCTCCCGACCGGCTGGGTCAGATGCTGAGAGGCTGAGGGGTTTGGCTTCCTACAGTTTTGTGCGTTCACAGGGACACCCCCCACATCTGAGGAAGTTGAGGGTACAGGGACCAGGGTGAGCTGCAGCTCAGATGAACTTGAAGCCCTGCAGAATCTTGGAAGAGAAAATGGTGTGAGGATTGAGCATCATTCATTTGGGGACTTCCTTCAACTGTCTTTGTGAAGAGGCTGGGAAATGCACGTTGATCTAGAACCTTCTGAGTGCAGAGACATATAGCAGACTTAGGCTGAGGGTGACCAGGGACTGGCAAGAGAAATGAGGTGTGTTTCTACTCCGAGGACCCCAAGCTGAGAATTAACTGGGAAGATGCCACTAATGCAGCCCCCCGACCGGCAGATGGAGATGACAGCCTCCCACCTTAGAATTGCCCCTGGGTGGAGAAGACCAAGTCGTTCTTGATGGAGTTGGGACATGCAGCTGGGTTGGAGAGTGCAGAGCTGGCTCTTGGTCTGGGCTCTGCCGAGGGGATGCCTGCTTTGCATCAGGTGCTGAGGATACAAACCCTTCTTGTATGGTGGGCATAGGTCATGGGGGAGGAGACGCTCATCCAGTGACCACAGGAATAAATGCAGAAAAGGCAGATGCCGCAGGAAGCCCGTGTCACCAGAAGGTGGGACTAGTTCTGAGAGTTCAGGATGACATCTCTAAAGAAATCATGAACCTTCCTTCAGCTAAAGGAAAAGCAGGTCTCCACCAATGGGAAGGATGGGAACTAAGGTCCCATACAACAAAAACAGCCTGTGCAAAGGTCCTGAGGTAGATGAGAACTGGGTATGGTCAAGCCCCAGAAAGATGGCCAGAGCAGCTAGAGTCAGGGGTGACATGGGGATGGTATTAGAATTTAGAGGGTAGTTTGGAAGGTCCTATGAAGTTTTGTACACAGAGGAAGGGAGAATGGTGGAAACCTTTGAAGGGTTTTAAATAATTAGTACTGACATGATACAATGTATGCTTTTTTAAAACTGTGCTTTGACTGTTGGGCAGAGACACATTGTAAAGAGTCCAAAGTGGGATCCATTGCTCAGCTGTAAAAAAGAATGTAGCTCTGATACAATGCTACAACATAGGGACCCTTGGAAGCATTAGGCTCAGTGAAAGAAGCCAGACCCCACAGTGTCCTTAGTGCACAAATCCCATCTGGGTAGTTCCCTTATTCCACGATCCCAACTACATGAAATATCCAGAATAAACCAGTCTCTAGGGGATAGAAAGCAGACTGGGAGCTACCAGAGGCCCGAGGGGAGAGGACGTGGGCGTGACTGGAACCGGTCAAAGGTTTCCTTTAGGAGAGGTGAATGTTTGGAACTGGATAGAGGCAGGTTGTGCGGCATGGAAATGTGCTTAACACCCGCGAATCGTTTGCTTTAAAGTGGTTAATTGCTAAATGATGCATGTGAGTGTCACCTCAAGATAGCAAAATGTGACCAAAAAGAAAAAAATAAATAAATAAAAAGGTGGACCTGAGATTCTAGCAAGGACGGGCAGTAGCTCAGGCGAGGGAGGGAGGGAGGACGGTGGCTTGGACCAAAGGAAGAGGCTAGAAATGGAGCCTAATGGACCGGATGAAAAGGGACATTCATGCTTCTCAGGACTGCTTTAGTCAGGCCAGCCCGTGCTCATCAGGCATCAGGACAGCGGGTGGCCTTTGCCCCGGATCCACCCTGGAAGCGTCCTCTGCTGCTCTTGGTGAAACAAGCGCGTCTTCCTAAGCTTGGATGCTGCCCCCAGTGGGCCCGAGTCTACTTGCCGTCTGCACATGCGTGGGGAGAGGGGCCGCTGAAGGCGTCCTGGGTCGGGCCAAGCCGTGATGGGACTTCTTCCACCCTGCCCTGGTCACTTGGCCGCCCGTCCTCCCCTTCCTTCCCCTCCCATCTCCCTTCCCCACAACCTTCTCTTCCTTCATTGCATCTGTCCATCTGCCCACCTCCCTTCCCTGCCTCCTTCCCTCCTTTCCTTGCTCCCTCTCTTCTCTGTAACCCTCCGCCTAGGTGCCCGTATTCTCCCCGTTGCCAGGTGCAGAAACTGGGTCTGAGAGAGGGAGGTGACTTGAGGTCCCGACCAGGACGAGAGCCCCCACCTCCCTGATCCCAAAGCCTGTGAATTTAAGCACTGTTACACTTCCTTGGGGGAGAGCCTTCTTTTAACCTTCACTGATGGACACTCGTGTGGCATGAACTTGCACCTTACCCATCTCTTACCCGATTCCTGAAGGCGTCAGTCAACGTGAGCTGCTGTAACAGGCAGCACCTGTGCGGTCCCTGCCGCAGGCCCCTGGGGAGATAATAAGCAGGGCTGGCAGCCCGGCACTGCGAGGGGGTGACTCGGCAGGCACACGGGGCTCCTTCAAGAGCCGAGCAGCAGGCCTCCTGGAGAGTGCGACTTTTAGTTGCGGGTGTGGGAAGGAAGCCTCAGTTCCTAAATTAACTGCTCTCCTTGGCCCTCCGTCCAGGACTCTTTGCGAGGAGGCTTTGCTTTGGCCACCAGAGGGCGCTCGATGCCCAGCTGGACAGGGTAGGGGTTTGGGCAAGGTGAGGGGCTTGGGGTGAGGGTCGTTTGGGATGCAGTTTTACCCAGGTGCCCTTACATGCTCCTGGGGAAGGGGAGACAGGCTTCCACGTCAGGGTTAGGGGTGCATTTCATTCATCTGGTGCCAAACCAGGGGGCTGAGGGATCCAACCCCAGGAACCCCATGGGTTCCTGTCCTCAAGGAACCTGCGTCTGAATGTAGAAGACAGAATGTCGTGGGTGACATGCCAGGTCTCACTCCAGAGCCATCCCTGAGGAAGAGTCCAGTGAGCACCTACTATGTGCCAGTGTCTGTGCTGATTGCCAAGGACAGAAAAATGACCTGTGCAGAATCGTTGCCTTCGAAGACCGCAGGCTCCTTGGGGCTGAGATGAGAAATTTTGAAAAAAAAAAAAAAAAAAAAAAGGAAATCGCAGTCATACTCTTGTGGGGAACTGAAGACATGGCTCACCCAGCCGGGAGGGATGAGAGAGCACTAGAGAAGACGTCCCGGAGGAAGAGCACCTGGTCCATCCTGGGAGGGACTGGGGACTCCAGAAGGCTTCCTGAAGGAGGTGACACCAGAGCAGACCATCGAGCACAACGAGGGGTTCACTAAGCAAAGAAGGAGATTGTGTTCCTGGTGGTGGAGGCTCTAAGCAAGGGTGAGGTCAGAGGACCAGGTCAGGGCGTGTGGGTGGACACTGGGTACTGAGGACCAGGTCAGGGTGTGTGGGTGGACACTGGGTATTGAGGACCAGGTCAGGGCGTGTGGGTGGACACTGGGTACTGAGGACCAGGTCAGGGCGTGTGGGTGGACACTGGGTACTAAGGACCAGGTCAGGGCGTGTGGGTGGACACTGGGTACTGAGGACCAGGTCAGGGCGTGTGGGTGGACACTGGGTACTGAGGACCAGGTCAGGGCGTGTGGGTGGATACTGGGTACTGAGGACCAGGTCAGGGCATGTGGGGTGGATACTGGGTGCCATGTTAAGGTCTTCCCAGGATTATGGTGGAGGAGCAGGAAGATGCTCAGTGGACTCAGTGAGCTAGGAGAGGATATCACAGATATGGTAACATTTGAAATGGGCTCTGGAGTACGTGTAGGAGTTCAGGAGGCAGAGAAGGGAGAGAGAGAGAGAGAAAGACAGCAGGAACATTCTGTAAGAGACAGGAGGCAATTTTGCCATCTTGCCCTGCCTCCTTTCCCTATTATAGTTTTTCTCTTTATTCACTGAAAACTGAGAGGGCTCAGAGCTGGAGAGAGAAGGGCAAATGGAATATCTCTGTGGGTTTCGAGTGTTCTGGTGAAAACCTCCAAGAGAAGAGACGGAGGAGAAGCCAAAGTGGAGATCCGGGGCTCTGCTATTGGTCAGGGTCAGGGCGGAGGGCGGTCTGGAATCGGGATTGACGGAGAGAGTCTGGTGGGATATAGTTGAGAGAGGGGCCCCCCGACCCCATCCCTTCCCCAGCTCCCTTCCCTTCTCCATGACCTTGTCGGTGGAGAGAGGATAAGATGGCATCTTTCTGGAGGTCATGGTGAGGTTTGGAATGAGACCATCCTGAAACGCCTTTGACTCAGCCCTGGGACACGGTCTGTTTTCAAAGCAGCAATCATAGTAGCCATGGTTGATATTGTTGCTCATCTTACGACTGCACGTCCTGCTTGGTAAGCTGGAATGGTTTTACAATGTCCCCGTCTCATGCTGGAGCCTTTGGAGACGCCCTCTCTGAGCTGCAGATCAAAGGCTGTACGCATTTCCTCCTCATCTGTTGCTCAGCGTGAGGAATCCTCTTGGAGATGGAATAACTTCTGCCTGCTAATGATCGGCTTGCGAGGAAGATGGACAGAAAGAAACCCAGAATTCAGAAAGAACTCTGAAAACCCTGGCCCTTTTATATCAGCACTGGACTTTGCATGATGGCTGAGCCCCTCACCTCCTCTTTTGAAATTTTTAGACCTTTGAATAATCTGCTTTATTGAGCCCGAACTTGAATGCATACAAAACTCATTCGTAAGATAGTTGATGTTATTTTTTTATATCATCGTTCATTGTGCTTCTTTTCATTAGTAGCAAACTGTGTCCTGAACCTGCCTTCTGATGGGATAGTAACAGCGATAAGACATTTCTGTCAATAAACTGTTTAAGTATCGCACCGTTTCTTTTTCTCAGGCAGCTGCTATAAATCTCCCTGTATTCACAGTTCTGTGCGCCTCGCCTTTTTGGCTCTCCCTGAATGCCCACTGGCAGGGGAGGGCCAGCGCCTGCCTTACGGGGTTGAAGTCAGATGTCCCTCTTCCCTCTTCTCTTGAGTGGATTCAGAGCCGGCCATGGGTCAGAGGCCATGAGCTGAGGGGTTCTGGACATAATCCTCAGTACCTTTCTTTATTTTGCTGTTTAGAGATCATTCAACAAATATTTAAGCTCCTGCTAAATGTGAGTCTCTTGCTTGGTACCGGGTTTTGTACAATATCACTTCATCTTCTGGGGCTTAAAGAGTCTCTGAGGGTAGGACCCAACTTTCTAGAAGTTTCCACATTGTTTTGGTCGCATAGACTTCAAAGGAATCATCTGAGGGATTTCCCGTCATACAATAACCATAACAACAGATCCTGATATTTCATACCCAGAAATTTACAGGGATTATTTTATCTAATCTTCTCCACATCCTGACAGAGAACTCTGATGGACCAGAGAGCTAGGTTTGCAGAGCCAAACTGATTTGCCTGAGGTTGGTGAAAGCAGGATTTGAATCTGGAGAGCGTGGTCCCGTTCACCAGGCTGGACACCCCTGGCAACCCCCAACCAATGCTGATTGCTATGGAGGGAGCAGAGGGGAGGAATGGGGACACACAGGGCTCCTTATTTTTTTTGAGGGTGGGTACCAGGGATTGAACTCAGGGGCACTCAACCACTGAGCCACCTCCCCAGCCCTATTTTGTGTTTTATTTAGAGACAGGATCTCCCTGAGTTGCTTAGGGCCTCGCTTTGGCTGAGGCTGGCTGTGAACTCACCATCCTCCTGCCTCAGCCTCCCGAGCTGCTGGGATGACAAGAGAGCCCCTTCTTGACATAACTTCTGCACATCTGCAGCTGCCCTTGGGGGGCCTCATGGGATCTAGCCCGCAGTGTGGGGGAGCCCCCTGCCCTCTGCATCTCTAAGGTGGGCACCATCTGGGGCTCCTGGTACAGGCTAGACTGAGAGCCAGACAGGTCCATTGGGGGCCTCAGCACCTGAAGTCCTGATAAAAGGGAGAAGTTTCCAGAAAGGATCCTGCCAAAGACTTGGTCTCCTTGGTGTCAGGTTTAACATGTACCCACGCGGGTGGTTTGCATGGGGGTTCAGGGCAGTGACTTGGGGACAGATGTCTCAGATGGGGTGAAGGCCGCCTTGACTCAGACCACCTGGGACTTACTGTCTGTCTTCAGACGGTCAGAGGACCGTGTGGGTTGGGGACCCTCCAGGGGAGACCCAAGGCTGGCTCTCGTTCTGTGCCTGGATGGATACATTTCCTTCCGTTTTCTGTCTCCCTCTCAGAGCCAAGAAGAAGAGCAAACCTCTGAACCTCAAGATCCACAGCAGCGTGGGCAGCTGCGAGAACATTCCTACCCAGCAGCGCTCCCCGCTCCTGTCCGAGCGCTCCCTGCGCTCCTTCTTCGTGGGACACGCGCCTTTCCTGCCCTCCACCCCTCCCATCCACACCGTCCACACCGAGGCCAACTTCTCCGCAAGTAAGTCACCGCTCTGGGCGTGCCTCTGGCCGTGGGCCTGGCAAGCCACCTCTGGTCCCCGGCACTGCTTGCCTTGGGGCCAGGTGCAGACTCTCAGTTTTTCTCTGACACTCCTAAAACGCTGGCTGATCAAGGCTGAGCCTCGCAGGGCCTGAAAGGAAACCCCAAACTCCCCGCCACCCACCCTTCAGCTTCCGCTCTTCGCTGGATTTTTCTTAGCCACTGTGGATAAGGCCTCGGTGATGAGATGGTGCATTTTTTCTTTGCCTAGGTCAACACGTGTTCAGGTTCCAGCTGGGCTGAGCGTGGCCCGGGCTGGTTTATATTCTGCTCTCACGAATTTTCTGCCAGAGACAGAGTAGTTATTACTCGAAGCGGAAATGGAAGTTTCTGGAGATCAAGGGCTGATGTTTCAGAAGGCTTTTAATCTTCTCTGCCCAGAGACCCGTTGTGCTGAATAGGCACAGACGCAGTCAGAGGGAAGTCCCTTGAACACAGCCCAACCAGTCCTCTGGCCAAGACAGCAATTCTGATTGATGGGTTGCTCAGGAGAAGGAGGGGCTGCTAGATGCTGGAAGAAGTGACCCCTGCCCCTTAATTCAGCCAGCCACGGGTTGTTCATGTTGTGCTGTTGCTTTGGATAAATGAGAGAAACCTTGACTGAGCTAATCGCCCACCCTCGGGAACTCTTGGTTCTTGAAATTACCGATTGGATAGATGGATTGTTCCCACTGTACAGATGAGGGAACTGAGACTCAGGGACACTAGAAAACTTTTGTCCAAAGTCACACAGCCATGGAGCAGTTGAGTTGGGACTTAAATCTGGTTCTTTCAGACACAGAGTTAGATAAATTCGCCCATCAGGCTTGATTTGATAAACAAGTTCAGTCCCTACCAAGTATCTACCAAGAATGCCTTTCTCTAAATGCAAAGTTTATTTGTGGCTTTACTTAAGGGCTCTGAAGCATTTTTCAGAGAGACCATGGACCCTTTGAGAATTTGATGAAAGCTATTCTTTCTCTCCCTGGGAAAAGGCACGGGAAACATCTAACATCCGCCTGGGTGGTTAGGCTGGCCCCAGGGGTGTGTTTGGTTTAATCTACAACGTGTGTGGTGTGTGCCCTGCTGGAATCAGCTGAGGGTCTGGACCAGAAACCCAAGCAGACATCAGTGAGGAGAAGACCCAGAGACAGGCTGTGCCCAGGGCGTGCCGGCCCTGATCCCGGCAAAGTAAAAAGAGCCCCCACCTTGCACAGGTGGACAGCAGCAGGCACCAGATTCATTCATTACGAGAAACCAGAAACAACCCTGAGCTGGTCAGAGTGGCTTAGTGAGCGAGGACCAGGAAACAGGTATTGACGACAGATTGGTGGCAGCCAGGCTCACGGCCAGGAACGCCACCCTGGAGGGAGATGCCTGGGCTCAAAACCCAGCTCTGCTCCTTTCGAGCAATGTGTCTGACCCCAGTGAGGCGAGAGTCTCTCTGAGCCTCGGTCTCCTCCTCTGCAAAATGGGGATAATTATGGGTTCACCACATACATAGTCCCGCGGACGGTGGAGCTCATGCCCGTCAAGCCTTGTACACAGGGCCTGGCATACAGTAAGTGCTTAATAAATGGTGTCATCGCGTGGCTTATAAACTCCTTCCTCTGGTAGTGTTTACCGCCTCTGGCCTTCTGTTTAATGCTGGGCTGCTGTGGCTAAATGCCTTCCCCCGCCCTGTCACTTGCCTGCGGCCCTAAGAGTGCTTGGAATTTACCTTGGCATGACACGGGGCAGTGGCCCTCCGTCCTTGGGCATCACCATCCTGCGAACAAACGTCAGGACAGTTCCCCTGGGGGTTGACCAGTGCTCTGCATGTTAGTTTGGGCCAGAGTAAAGCTGTCTCTTGCCTGCTTTTAAAAAAACCTTACTGACTGGCACATTTGGGTCCCTACCCCTGCCAAGGAGTTTTTGAGCCTTCACCATATGGCTCCTGTCTTTTTGCCCCTGCTCTGGTCCCCGCCATGGGAGGGAAGGTTTGCCTGCCCACCTTGGGGAGAAGCCAAGACCTTCATTAGAAGGTAGAAACTCAGCGCTGGCCCTTGGACAGTCCTGGTCTCTGAGTGCAAAGAGGTTGTCCTCTGATCTCCCGAGAGATCGCACTGGCGTCTCTGTGGTAGTAGCCGGAGCCCCGCGGCCAGCCCCACTTCCGCCGATGCTGAGGAATAGCCCAAGCAGAGGCAGCCTGGACGGTGCGGTGGCCCCCAGCGAAGACCTGGGAAGCTCTCTGCTGGCAGCTCAGTGCCACCCCCGCCCGTGGGAGCCCTGCCTCTGCTGGCCACGGTGGCTGCGTCTGCACCGTCCACACTCGCCAGTCTGCCAGGCGGGCAGCACGGTTCCCGCTTTACAGAGGGGGAGGAGGAGCTCAGGGGGTGCGTGGTCTTGCCCGTGGGCTCTGTCTCCCATCCAGAGCCCACCCTGCCTGCACTGGCAGATCCCTGTCTCTCTGGGTCTCAGCTCCCCGCACTGTGCGACAGGAGAGTTCACGGAGGTCCGTGCCAGGGCTGAGGAAGGCAGCCATGCTCTCCCTAGGAGAGTCTCTGACTGGTTCGGGTCTGGATTGGAGGGAACACCCCTGCAGGTGCTGGGTTCTGCTTGCTGCTCCGCGTGCCCAGTCCCCTCTGCTCTGAGTTGGAGAAAACTCCCTGCTTCCGGCCCTCGTGCCAGGCTTTCTTCTGCTGACCGGGCCCAGAATCCCCTGGGGCTGTGTCCCTGCCAGGCTGCATCTGTTTCCTGTTCGTCACTGTCAGCTCTGGCTCTGGCCGGCTCTCCGAAGGTTGCTGATGCGCCTCTTGCTGTCCCTGATGGTGACTCCCGGGAACAGCGGCAGGCAGCTCTGGCGGGAGAGTGGCTGAGCTTGGAGCCTCAGGGTACCCGGCTGCCCATGTGGGCAGCAAGAAGGACCTCACCTCCTTGGGACTTGCCCTGCTCCCCTGGGGTAGGGGTGACGAGTAGGGGGAGGTAGCGGGTGCCCAGGAGTCTCAGCTGACGGAGGAAGCAGCGTTCTCCAAGGCTCCCAGCTCAGTACGGATAAAACACCGTATCAGACTCTCCTGTTCTGCACGGAGGCTGCTGACTCAGAAATGGACCTGGTCCCCGAGAATCAGGTGTGGGCTCGCCTCTGCATGCTCCCTACCCAGATGCTCCCCCACTTACGGGGTGGCCTCCTGACCACCCCCGGTAGATGGGAGATGCGGTAAGTGGACAATGCACCGAACATGTCCCCTCCCCCCGAACCTCCCAGCTCAGGGCCGCCACCTCGACAAGCTCATGATACTGACATCAGCCTCTGTTGGGCAAAATCATTTGAGCGCGAGGCGTCTTTTATAAGAGTGTCGCACCTCTCGCACAGTTTACTAAACATGGTACTCAAAGTGGAAAACAGACGGCCCGCGTGAGCAGGCTTGGATACCGTGGTCAAGTACAAAGACCAAACCGTTTCACTTGAACCACGAGCCTCCCGAAGCCAGGGGCGGTCTGTGTGTGTTCTGGGTGCTCGGGTGGGGTCTGATGGGTGCCACCCAGCTACCATTTTTGCTCCAACAAGCTGTGAACTTGTGGTTCTCCGTAGGGTCATCTCCGATCCCAACCGACATAGACCAGGCCATCACTGAGTATCCCCCACCCCCCAAAAAAGCTACTTTGGAGTGAAACCGTGCCCCCTAAATGAAGAGCTGATTGTTCATCATCCTTTATTACCACCGGGTGGAAGCAATTTGGGGTTGGTAACAATAACCCACTGCTGATAAGTCACTGGGCAAATCAGCGAACCTCCTGAGTCTGTTTTCTACCCCACAAGGAGGTAGTGAGGCTAAAATGAGGAATGCGTGTAAATTTCTTAGCACGGGGGGTGGCTGGTGCTCAGAGCGCCGTGTCTCAATAAAGGGGAGTCTGGGCGCTCGCTCTTGCTGTGTTAGATGATGGAGCTTGTAACCGTGGTGAAATGACAATAATAGCCGTTGGCATGACTCTGTGTTGACAGTATTTCAGGCGTCATACAAAGCAATTTCCTTTTATTATTTCATTTATGCTTCACAGTCCTCTGGAGTAAGTACCGTTATTATCCCCATTTTATAGATGAAGAAACTGGAGCCAGGAGAATTTAAGTAACAGACCCAGGGTCACCAGGTCAGGAAAGAGGTGACATTGACACTCTCCCTGAATCCTTTCTTCTACCACCCCGGGCGGTGAAATTGCAACACCCTCTTCCCTGAACCCGGCCTGCTCAGCAAGAGGGGGACTGAACTGGCTGGGATTCTGCTCCTGGTGGGGGAGTTACATGTCAGCATGCTCAGACAGCAGCACCCACGCTGGATGTCACTGTTTGTGACCCCTCCTGGGCTGTCTTGTTAATATTCATGGCATCCATGGTCCCAGGTGGTGGCCACCCCCGTGGGGGCCAGGCAGCTGCACAAAGTGGCCCCAGAGACAGCTGCGGGCAGCTTCTGCCGCTCATTCATCCTGGGTGTCTGGGTCGGGGATGAGGCCACCTGCAGGGTCCCGGGTGATTCTTTGTTAGCTGCCCCCCACCCTCCCCAGTGGGGGAGGGTAGAGAGTTTCAGGGCAGCGGTTACCAAGGGGAACAAGTGGCAAATGGTTCTGGAACTTTCCTATTTTGATCATAATGGCACCAGCTGGAGTTGATGCAGAGGCGCTGGGTCTCAGGAAAAGTTTGCCCGGCACGGTGTCTGGAAAGCTCACGCTCTGGACTGGGGCTGTCTTCCATTCTCTGTCCCGCAGGCAGGGCCAGGAGAGCGGCCCCTCGGCGCAGATGTGACCTGGCGTGGAAGTTAGTCGCGGGAGGTGGCCAGCGAAGCTCGGCGCGTGCTCAGGCACAGGCGGCCGCTGGAGGGTTATAAAGAGACTCGGGATGGGGCTGATTACATAATGGGGTTTAATGAGGCTTGAGGCCAAGGTTCATTACCCCCGGAAGAGGGGGAGGAGAAGCGCCTGTCTTGACAGAAGTTTGCACCCCAACTCCAGACTCAGCTCAGAATCGGGAGAGATGGGGGATCGCGTGGGCTCAACTTGGCTCAGGCGCAGCAGTCCCAAGGAGGAAGCATGTGACACTAAGGACCTGGCTCCCCAAGAATGAGCAAGCCCCAGGAGCTGGCCCCCTCCTGCTGTGGACCCAGCAGTTGCCTTACAAACCTTGCCTCATTTTAGAACCTCAGTCCCCAGCAGGTACTGCCCACCTGCTCCATCCAGGTAGTTCTGTCCAGGTGCGTTGCAGACAAAATGGATCAGAGAGGTTCTTCATAAAAAGCACTGGTCCCCAGCACCGCAACCCCCACAAATCCCAACCCTGTGTCCCAGAAGCAGCCACTTCTGACTAACCCCCTCTGTGTCTGTTTACTGGGTGGTCACCTGCACAAGGCCAGCTGGTTACACCAGGGGTGAAGTGGTGTTCCAGACCAACACCACCACCATATGCATTAGAAATGCAGATTCTTGCTCTCCTTCCTGATCCCAAACCTACCGAGTCAGAAGCTCAGAGACGGGGGCCAGCAGTGTGAGTTTTCATGACCCGCCCCCGGAGGTTCTGCAAGCCAGCACTTTGGAATCACTGGGCCATATGACAATTGATTTTTAGTTTCTCATTTTGAAATATAGTCAGCCCTACGGATCGTGGGTGCTACATCTGTGAACTCAGCCAACTGAGAATAAAAGATATTTACAAAAAAATTCATCTGCACAGAACAGGCACAGACTCTTTTCCTTGTCTTTATTCCCTAAACAATAAAAAGTGACAACTACCTCGGTGGCCCGTGCATTGGGTTAGGTTTTGTGGGTCGTCTTCCAGGAGGAAGGGCAGGGTGATTCTGGGCAAAGGCTACACTGTTTTATACCAGGGATATGAGCATCCTCAGGTTTTGCTATCCACGAGGGAATCCATCTTCCATGAGTACTGAGGGAAAATTGTTGATTTTCAAACTGCAAAGAAAGAAAGTCACGGTAATAATACCCAGAACCTGTAGACTCTTAACTCAGGTTCGTCGGTTTTCAACATTTCCTTACCTGCCGCCTCTCTCGCCCTCTCCCTCCCTCCCCGCCTCCTTCATCTCTCTCTCCTTTTTACAAACTGTTGGAGATCAGTTGCCTCTTCTCTTAGATCCTTGCATAATCGCACAGAGTCCCCAAATTCAGTGCACTTAAAAATTGGACCCGAACGTCCACCTAATCATATTCCAGGTGCCGCAATTGCCCAATTATACCCTTTGCAGCGTCTTTTCCTCCTGGCGCCGGTGTGATCCAGGGTTACCTGCTGCCTTTGGCTGTCAAGCCAGAAGTTCCTCAGCTTTCTTTGTCGTTTATGACTTGGACACGGTTGGAGAGTAGGGACCAGCCACTCTATAGAATGTCCTGTGTTTCCTGGTGCCGGGGCTCAGGCCGTGGGGTTTGGGTGGGCGTCTGCATGCGTGGCCCTGTCTCTGCTTCCCGCATCACATCTTTCTGGAAAGCTCTTCTCTGCGGGAGCGGGAGATCTAGGACCTCCCTGGGCCTGCTGTCCTGCCTGCGGCTCTCCAGGTGGCTGGGACCCCAGCCCTGGCCCTCCTGATGCTGCTTTGTGATGGGACAGGAGGGATTCCAGTGTGACCTTCTCTCACGGAGCCAAAAGCATGTTCAGAAGCCGAAGGCCAGACGCACGCACTGGGTGGGACCACGCCCCTGCCCAGGCATCTCCGCGGTTGGTGACGTGCCTATCTTTATGTTGCCAAAGGCGTCTGCAACCTCTGTTGCGTGTTCCTTTCCACCTGCGTGGAGTGAAGTAATGAGACCTGACGGGGGAATTGTGACTCCCGGACATGCCCCTACGCAAGCCCTTGGTACCTAGGAACGTGCCCTGACTCGGACGTGCCGTCTTGGCAAAGGTACTTGAGTTAAGATGAGGTCGCTTGCATGGACTCTGATCCAGTACGCCTAGCGTCCCGAGGAGAAGAGGGAGATTTGGACAGAGACCCCGAATGTCAGGTGAAGATGGAGGCTGAGATTGGAGTGAGGCGGCCACAACCCGGGAACACCAAGGGTTGCGGAGCCACCGGAAGCTGGGAGTGAGAGAGGCAGGGAATAGCTTCTCCTTCAGGACCTCCAGAAAGGACCAGCCCGGCTTTGAAAGATCAAGGGCCACCTTGACTTAGGACCTTTGGCCTCCAGGACAGTGAGTGAGTCAGTGCCTCTGGGTTTAAGCCACCCAGTGCCAGAGCCCTAGGAAACCAGAGCAAATGCCCTCCCCACCTCGTTTCCCAAACAAGAATAAGTGAGAGGTGGCCCCAGGCCAATCCCTACCAAAATGGCAGCTCAGGGCACAGGTGGACTCCCAGGGCTGCTGTCTCAGGGAAGCTGCTGGTTGTGAGGGAGGAAAGAGGCAAGAATCCCCGGCTGCCACGGCAGCAGATTGGAACCTGGACCCTGGGCCTGGGGCTGCCTGGTGTTCTGATTTCTCAGAAGGCGGAGACCCTGAGCTGTACCAGAACTCTCTCCGTTTAAAAATCTCTGCAATTAATGAGAAAACTTTTAACACCGTGTAAACCACCACGGCGTAACTCCACAGGTTGGCGGGTTGGCCCTGTTCTCAGGGCTCCCCATTTATTTTTTATTTTTGGCAGCAGGGATTGAACCCACTGAGCCACATCCCCAGCCCTTTTTATTTTTTTTAGTTTTGAGACAGGGCCTCACTAAGTTGCTCAGGGCTCACTAAACTGCTGAGGCTGGCCTTGAACGTGCGATCCTCCTGCCTCAGCCTCCCGAGCCGCTGAGGTCCCAGGTGTGCCCCGCCGTGCCCGTTGGGTCTCCCCATTTTTAAGCTGTTGTAGAATCATAGGCCTCGGAGCTAGAATGGGCCTCAGAAATCGTGTATCCAGTTCCTCATTTTACAGATGGGGAAACCAAGGCTGGAGAGTAAAAGGGACTTCCCCCTGAGCTACAGGGCTGGGTCTTGAACCTGAGTCTCCTAGTGCCCCATGATGGTTCTCTCTGTTTTGCCATGAAAGTTGCAAAACAGTAGTCTCTGCCCATCAGCGAGATGGGAAATAGTACCTTTGTTTAACAGGTGAGGGCTTTTGGTGTGTGGGTGGCTGGTGATGCGTAGGGATGGGAGGTGTGTGTGCGTGCGTGTGTGTGTGCGTGTGTGCGCGCGTGCGTGTGTGTTCTATGTGGGGCCACTTCCTGGTTGTTAGCTTGTCTGCCTGCACATTCTTGCCTCAGCGCAAACAGCCTGGGCTCAGCGTGCAGGAGACGACCTCAGACCCGTATGCTGGGATCGCTCCCGCCAGGAGCCGTGGCAGCAGACACTGGTTAGCCAGTGGTTGGTATAAGAGCCCAGGGACCCTCTGTGCCTGTTGGAGTAGGTCCTGGTCCTGGGTCAGGACACGCTGTCATCTGGGGCCTTCCCACCCGCCAACCCCAGGACCTTGGCGTGGTGGCTCCTGCCTTTGTCCCTGTTACCCCCCAGGTGAGGCGTTTTCAGAAGTTAACTGACTTCAGAGCGAGGAAGAGCGGCACTGCTGTGGAACCGCGCGGTGCAGGCCAGGCCCTGGTGTCCTTGGGGATGCTCCTGCCTCCGCTCTGTGGACGAGGAAGCTGAGACTCCAAGAGGCGAGGCCCACGCGGGAAGTTACGCAGCACATCAGAGCTGGGGCTAGGAACCGCGGTGCCCTCAGACTGAGCCGTGTGCTCTTCCCGTGCCTGACGGACCCTTGATCGTGAGACAGAGGTCTTGATCCCCTCCTCAACGATCCTGGCCCTCCTCTGCCATCCCCATCTTGCTGATGAGTAAATTCCTAGGCGGGGTCATCGGCTCTTCCTCTCCATGACGCCTCATCTCCAAGTCTTGTTGAGTTAACCTTCTAAATTAGAGAATGGCAACCTTTTTCTCTAAAGGGCCGGACACTATTTTTTCCCCCAGTTTTGCAGGCCACCTGGTCTCCATCCCAACTCTTGACTCTGTTATTAAGGCGCAAGGCGTCTTCAGAGATTACCAAGGCAAATGAGTGTGGCTGTGTTCCAATGAAACTTTATTTACAAAAACAGGTGGAGGGCCGGATGGGGTTCATGGGATTTCAATGGCAACCTCTGTCCTTCCAGTTTCTTCCATCTCCTCCTCTATTACAGCCACCCTGGTCCCAGCTATGCAATGGCCTCCAAATGGATCTTTCTGTATCTACTTTGGTCCCAAACCCCATGCATCGATGTGATCTTCCCCAAATGAGGATCTGGTCCCCATTCCAGAGTAAGATCCCACCATGGTCTCCTACTCTTCCCAGGCTTCAGCCCTGGTCCTTAACATGGCCCCCGAGGCCCCGGGTGAGCTGGCTCCTGCCCCTTCTCTGGCTTCATCTCCCCCCTCTGCCCCTTGTCACATGAATTCTTTAAACAAGCCCCACCCTCTCCCGCCTCAAGTCCTTGGGCAGCACATTGTCCCATCATCTCTTTCTAGGGAAGTGCCCCCAAACTCACACCACTCACCTGCTCCCTCCTCCTGTGCTCTCCTCCAGAAGCACCTGTCCCAGTGGGTAAGCTTATAGTGACATCTGGAAAAATCTGTTTAAGGTCACGTTCCCCCCAAATCCCCGTGAGGACGGCAACCACATGGTTCTTGCTTAGTAACCTTCCTGTCTGGAGCTCCCTCACCCCAATTTTTGCATGGCTAGCAATGAACATTTTGTCTGTGCCCAAAAGAGCGAGCCTTTAACTACTTGGGATTTATAGGGCAGAGGGAAAAGAATCCTCCTTGTCGCCCCTCAGAGCTTAGATCCATCTGGACCTGGGGTGTCACCAAGGCAGGAACTGAAGCCACGAGGCTTAGAAGCAGGCTTTGAATTTTATGTGTAGTTCTTCTGCCTTGATCGATTGAGAGGGAAGCAAACTACCAAAAGCCATTGCGGTGATTAGAAAGGCGGCAGCTCTTTATCACTGGACGGTGATGGTGGTGGTGGTACTGATGCACACCGGGACTCGTGGTTACCAGCTAACCTCATTCAGGCTTCCTGTAGGGTAAACATCATTTATTGACACATATACCTGAAAAGTCCAAGGGTTTGATAGCTTCAGGCATGGCTGCATCTAGGGGCTCAGTTTATATCCTTCAGCTCTGCTCTTCTCCAGGATGGCTTTACTTTTAGGCTCCTTATGGTGGCGAGGTGTCCCCAGCAAACCTAATGCCTTCATTCTCCTTAGTTGGTTCACAGCAGACAATGTCCAGTCATCACCCTGATCAACCTGCTTGGCCATGTGCTTGCCTTTAAGCCAATCAGTGGGGTCAGAGAAATGGGCAGGCCACCTGTTAGCCTAATCCTGAACCCCGATCTCCACCTACAGGCTTGGAATTGGAGGGATCTACTAAGAAGAGGGTGTCTGTCTTCACGAGCTTTGGAGAACACCCTCCTGGCCAAGTTGGTTCACAGTCCAGTTAGTAGAGCCTTTTGTTCGCCACCATATGGAAACCCGCTCAGTCCTCATGTGTCCCTTGGGCTGTTTCTTAGCGTCCCTGGTGAGGACTTTCTCTGCGACCCCATCCTCTGACGTTCCTGATGCCCTCAGCTCCACTCCCAAGGCAAAGTCGTAGCATCCCAGCTTTGGCCAGGCATGGACTTGAGGATTGGATAGGCCTGAATCCCAATCTTATCTTTGCCATTCATTATCTAACCTCCCTGAGCCTCAGTTTCCCCACCTTTAAAATGGGTACATTATACCTTTCTCATGGAGCGGGATGGAACAGAAGGATGCTGCACACCGTGCCGGGTGCACCCAGGAAGCCCCACCTAAGTGCCGTGGTTGGGGATACCGTGGTATGACGCTTGGGTTCACTTCAGTTTGGGTCCTCGTTCGTTTCCTCAGAACAGCCCTGAACCCACCCTACCTGAAAGTTGCAATCGGCATTGATTGAATCTCTGACATGTAAAATATGATACTGAGTCTCATAAAGGAGTCAAAGAATGTGCTCCACAGTCTCTGACTGCAGAGAACTTGCAGTCCCGTTGGTTAGACGCTGTGTGGATAGAGGTACACTTGGGCCCTCTGAGTCTTCTTCCCAGGGCTGCAACTCTGGCTGTGTGGCTCTTGTTAGGTCGCTCAGCACTGTAAAGCCCTGGTTTCTTCATTGGGCCAATGGGTATGTCGCCGTATCCACCTGCTTCCTCGCCTAGCCAGCGGGGGAACATGGGTGACGGCTGGTTCACAGGGGGTGCCTGAGTCCGTGTGACAAACATTCCCTTTTCCATTTACTTGGGATTCCGTTTCCAGAGCATGTCCTGCACCATGGACTTTCAGCTCACCGCAAATCAAGAAGGAACTGCTTCTAGCCTGGTGGCTTCCAGACCTGGCTGCACATTCACGTCACTTTGGGAGCTTTTAAAAATTCCAGTCCCCAGGCTGTGCTCCAGCCCAGTGACCTCGGAGCCCCCGGAGAGTTGAGCTCAGGCGTCAGTACTTCTCGGGCGTCTGGGGAGGTTGCATTGTGCAGCCAAGGCCAGGAACCTCTGACCGACCGGAGCAGCCTGCGTGTCCGGAGGGCCTGGGTGGGCGGACGCGGGCCCTGGCAGGATTTCCCGGACACCTCCAACTTCACTGTCTGTACTGCAAATTTTGTCTTCCCATCTCACACTGTGTCCAAGCGCGAGAAATCAATAGAAGATGGGTTTTGGACCGTGCTGTGATCGCGTGTGATTTACAGGGCCAGGGGCCCTGCGGGGACGTAATTCACGGGTGATGTTGCTGCTGACGGATGCTGATTTTTGTCAGGGTATCTGGTGCCCTGGCTCCAGCTTCAGCCAAACCGGCAGGGAGCCACCTGAGCACACAGTGGCAGGGGCGGAGGAAGCGGGTGGGCGGGCAGGTGAGCAGCCTAGAACCCACTGTGGCTCCTGAGGTCGCTGACGGACAGATCAGGCTATGAGGACAGACCGACCGAGGGGAGACTTCCACAGCTGTCCGAGGGCCTAACACTGCTGCCACTTCCTCCCACCTGGCAGAGGCTTGTGGGGAGCCCATGGCGTCAAGGGGCCAGAATAGAATTGTCAGCCCCAGGCCTGAGGTTTAGGGAGGGAGGAGGCCCAGGCAGTTCCTAAATGCTGGTTTTCCAGACCAGCGACAGCCACAGCCCTTTCCCATTCCCCACTACTGATGCTTTTCTCTGAGGCCAGGCCCAGAACCTGGGTATTTAACAAGCTCCCATTGAACTGGGACAAAGAGAATAGTCCAGAGAGGAGGGTTCAGGCCTGGTGATGTTTTTTACCAGCTACCAAACACCTGAGGAAACAGGGACACCCTAGTGAGTATTCCCACAAACCATCTTCATGAACTTAATAAACAGTCCTTGAGTTTGGGACCGTGTCCTGTGTACCTTTTCAGTGTTTAATGCTCTTTAAAAAAAAAAATCTAATGATGGTCATTTTAAATGGTGATTGTTTTTTTTTTTATTTAGTGTCTTTATTGGGGGAAAAATATGGCTAACTCTAGGCAGTTCCCTATTTGTTTATTTTATTGGTCCATGAAATCCAAGTTGGGAATGGTCTCAGTCTGTTTTCTTTGCTATAACAAAATACCCGAGGCTGGGTAATTTGTGAAGAAAAGAAGTTTTTTTAAAGCTCCTAGTTCTGGAGGCTGAAAGTTCACACTTCCTGGGCTGCTTCCATGCATGGTGGAAAGCAGAGGGCAAGCAGGCCCTCATGGAAAAGAGAAAAGGGGCTGAACTCAGGTGACAGCTAATACATCCCTACAAGAAAGGTACTGATCATTCTGGAGGGTTCTGCCCCATGACCCAGGTCCCACCCCCACTCTCCTGTCTTGGTGGTCACATTTCAACATGAGTTCCAGAGGGGACAAACCATAGTCAAATCATTGCAGAAACAAAATTTTTTTTTTCTAGCCTGGAGTCTGAAAACTTTCTCACACTGTTCAGCAATAAAAGTTCTCTGCAAAAAAGAATCTTATCTAGAACCCCAAAATAGGAATAAGAGATAAAAGTGCAGCGGTTCTGGGTTCCTGAAGCGGGGAGGGTCTGGTATACCCTTCCCTGGCCAAACCCTGGCTTTCCCTCCCGTCCCCCAGCAAGTGGTCCCTAAGGCACCACCTTGAAAATCGATTTAGAAACTCCAATTTTATTTAGTGTCCTTACTGGAAATTTCTTTGCATGCTACGAATGGGCCACCCAAGGTCCTAGGAGGGAAAGCGACTTCACTAACTCTGGGCTCCTCATTGGGTTCGGTCATCACGTGGTCAGCAGGTCACGGGTGATTTAGTAAGATCCACCCAAATCCACGTCTGAATTCCAGCCTGCCGAGGTGTCGGGGTGTGGCCACCTTTGTAACCCTGGGGAGGACGTGGAGACTGACTTTTCCCTTCTGCAAATGAGGACAACGTGGCCGGGGAAGTTAAGTGGCTTTCTCAGGAGCACCCGGAGGAAGGAGACATTTGGGGTCAAGTCCGTTCACCTTGAGGTGGAAAACGTTCACCGAGGTCTTTACCGTTTTCCTAATGTTAAAGCCGGGTCTGAAGTCTAAGAACCCGGCTTCTCCTGCAGCAGAATTTCCGAGCTCTTCTCTTCCAGAGTCACGTCTGCACCTGGGATCGGGATGGAGCGAATGATGTTATGCACGTTTGTGAAGATGTCCAGGTGGACCCCACCACCGTGGGTCACTGTCGTGCACTAGCTGACGAAAAGAGCCATTCCTCCATTCTGCCCTTCAACCAAACACCGCCTTGGAGCGCCTGCTCTCTGGGTTGGGTGCCGGGGATCTCTGTCCTTACCCACCATCCAGACGGCGGGGGAGAGACACAAAAGAGCCAGTAGGACAGTTGTTTGAGCTCTGTGTGGTTGTGAGCCCCAAGTCCTCACTAGAGCAACATAGAGGAGGAAAAGTTTATTTGGGGTCATGATTTCAGAGGTTCAGTCCACGGCTGGCCGATTCCATGGCTCTGGGTCTAAGGTGATACAGAACTCATGGCCGAGGAAAGCAGTTCAGGACATGGCAGCCAGGGGGTGAGTGGGGAGAGAGAGAGAAAGAGAGAGAGAGAGAGAGAGAGAGAGAGAGAGAGAGAGAGAGGGAGAGAGCGCGCGTGCAGGAGTTAAGTCTAGAGCAGAGGTGAGCCGGGTCTCGGATTCAATCTCCTGTCCTGAATCTGCTCTCAGTGCTAAGGGGGGCTGTCCGGGCTCAGGCTCAGGTGCGAACACACCTGTGCTGTTTACTCTTTCCTTCGACAGCAGCCTCTGCCACCTGACAAGGTGCCTCCGTGGTGAATTGTCTTCCTCCAAAGGCACGTGGAAGCCCTAGAAGCTCAGCGTGGGGTCTTATTCAGAAACTGGGCCATTGCAGACGTAATTAGGGAACTGAAGGTGAGGTCATCCCGGGAGCGGGCTGGACCCTCCATCCAAAGTGATGTGCCCTGTATGAAGAGGGGAATTTGGATGGAGAAACCCAGGGAGATGGCCGTGTGACGATAATGGCAGAGACGGATGCGCTGCAAGCCAGGAACGCCAAGGATTGATGGCCAACAGCAGACGCTGGGGGAAGGGGGGCCCTGGTCCTAGAGGGAGGTCCGTCTTGCTGACGCCTCGAAGAATAAACGCGCCTGTCTCCAGCACCGCGAGGGAAGGCATTTCTCTGGTCCGAAGTCCCCCAGTTTGTGGCGCTGAGCTGCCCCGGCCCTGGGAGGCCACGGCCGCGTTTCTGAGGGGCCCGGCTTCAGCCCAGGGTTGTTGGAGCCCCATGCTAACGAGCCGGCTCCCGGCGGCTGGCTCATCAGTCTGGGAGTAAATGGGTGCTTCTGGGAGAAGTGACAGAGCTCTCCTCAACTGTGAAATTGCCCATCAGTCACTGTGTTCGAATGATCACCTCGCAGATGGCCCCCTAGTGACCACGAGGACTTAAATGCCACTTTCCCAAAATGCCCCATGGCTCTCTGGGTGGCCGTTTGCCTTGGAGGAGAGTCTGACGCGCAGTCCGTGGGGGCGCTTGGCGGAGGTGGGGTGGGAGCCAATTAGTCACAGCGGTTGCTGCTCAGCCTCAGGCTCCTGCGTCTACACTGCCTGCTCCGCCAGGGGAACAGGCTCTCTGGACTCAGCCATCTTCCCGGTTAAGATGGATTTCATCAGAAATCTTCTTTGCTTTCTCTTGTCACCCCACTTTCAGGACTAGTGAAAAACTCAGTAAGGTACTGTTTGATTCAGTTTGATGACGGAATGAGTATCGGATGCATTCAAAACCTTTAAGTATGGACGGGGCTGGGCCGTTCCTTGCTGTGCAATGTGAGGCAGGTTACTCAACCTCTCTGACTCAGTTTCTCTGTCTGGAAGTGAGGATTCTACTTTTTTCACAGCAGAATGACAAAGATGACATTCAAGAATGGATTGCAGGGAGTGCTGGTCCCCTGGAGATGTTTCCGAGTGTGGGCAGGCACCCCGCCCCCGTGTCGGTTTAGGGTTTGTGGTGGGAAACTTGATCTTACTGATATCAATGGTTAAGTCTCTCTGGGTTTCACTTTCTATAAAATATTTCAGGCACCATATTACAAATTAAAATTGTGTATCTACATAGATTCATCTAGGTGCATTTGTGTTTATACGTATATATTTCAAAAAATTAAAAGAACAAAATGCAGGGCCAGGCCAGGGTGAGGCTGGAACTAGGAAATTGCCTTGTGCACAAAACTTAGGAGGGGCCTGGAAGGTCCAATATCAAGATAAAGTTATCTTAGCGAAATATCTCCAACAACCACTTGAGCAAACTACAGGACCCAGCCTCCTGTTTTTGTCAATAAAGTTTTATTTGAACTGGGGCCAGGATTAGGGAGTGACAAGTGAAGCAAGCTCAAGTGACTGCAGGGTTGAGGCCTCTGTTTATATGAAACTCTAAAGCTTTGTTGGCCCTGGTTTGCTTTTGCATTCATATTGATTTTTAAAAAGCAATGTGGCATTGCCATATTTCCATCTTGTTCCCTGAGGCTTTGACTGCCTCCTGAAGCTAATGCCTCCCTCTTATCCTAGCCCTGATAAAATGAACCTGGACTATCAGTACTGAACTTGAACTTGAGAGGTAGAACATCACAGGCTTCTGTGTGTTTCCTGACCAACTTCTCCTTCCTTTCCCCTCAGAGGTGGTATAGACCTGAATTTGTTTTTCTATATGAGACATGTCACACATACATGCCTCCAAATATGTGGCTGGGCTTTGCAGATTCCAGAACTTCATAAAAACGGGATAATACTTAAAGGTCTGTGACTTTTTTTTTTTTTTTTTTTCTGAATGTTCTGCTTCTGAGGTTTGTGCAGGTCTCTGTGAGTAAAGTTTATTTATTTATTTTGGGGTACTGGGGATAGAATCTAGAGGTGCTTAACCCCTGAGCCACATCCCCAGTCCTTTTTATTTTTTGAGACAGGGTCTCACTAAGTTGCTCAGGGCCTCGCTGAGTTGCTGAGGCTGGCCTCAACCTTGCAATCCTCCCACCTCAGCCTCCGAGTGGCTGGGATGATGGGTGTGCGCCCAGCAAGTTTGTTTATTTTTATGCCATAACATGTGGTACCGCTCCAGCTCCGAGATGCATATTTATTACCACCATTTATTTAGCGCCTCCGAAATCAGGCTGTGATTTGCAATCTACAGCACCTCACAGCCATGGTCTGTCCGGCGAGCTCTGATGGCGATCCTCACCGTGTGCCCATCCAGCCCACGCGGATGTGGCTCCTCATAATGCTGTCTGTCACTTTGGTGGTGATGTGCATTGTTGATCTCACAGGGGCAGAGTTTGAATAGAGTCTGTGAGGTTTGCAAAATCATCGCACTGTGACTTGGCATGAAAACAACAAAAAAATCGTACACACTATCTCTGCAGGAAGGGGCGGGAACAGAGCCACATGATATATAATAAATTGTCTGAAGATGCTTAAAAGGATTTTTAAATAGTCCAAAAGGAAAAATTGTAAGTAGGAGAAAGCACCATGCCTTGAACTAACTGGCAGCCTCTTTCTTCATCCGTGGTCTGTAAATCAGTTCTGGACCTTAATCAATGACATCTTAAAGTCATGAAATACGGTGACATTCCATTGCACGCAGAGACCAGGATGAATTTCTGTGTTCCTCTGTGGAAGGAGCTTGCGTTCATTCTTCCTACCTCTCTCCCTCTTTCCCTGTCTCCCTCCCTCCCTCCTTTTTCTTTTTCTCTTTAACTTTTAGGCATCTTTGGACTCTCTTCTGATGCACTTGAACATTTAGTACAGTTTTGCAAGTTTCTCTGATACCACCTGTCACTTGGGAATGGATTTGACGACACTGACTGCTGGCGCCCATTCTGAGCCTCCTGAATCAGATTTCTCCAGGGAGAGGCCTGGGACTTAGTCCTTGATCCAAGCACCCTTTCTTATTTTTTAATCAGGGAAGTGTTGGAAAGAACATTCTAGAATATTCCTTGGAACAGATCTGATCAGGTTGAGGGTCTTTTCTTGAGTCTATTACGAAACACTCATCTCGTTCTCCATGAAATGCCTATGTCACTTGCCCATTTCCCTCCCTACGGAATCCTTTCTCTTTCTCTTACTGATTTTTAGAGACTAGAAGGGCATTCTGGATTTGAATTCTGTGATGTGCATGTGACAAATTTCTGGTTGGTATCATGCCATCTCCCTGGGTCTCTTTGACGTAGCCATGTTTTTGATGTTCATACAATCCAGTGCCTCATTTTTTTTCCTTTATGGTTTATACTTTTAAAAAATCTTATTTAGTAAATTGCATCCTCCCTGAGATCATGAACATACTGTCTTCTAGATTTGAGACGTTGTAAGGTTTTTCTGTTGCCATCTAAATCCTTAATCCACGTGCAGTTGGTCTCAGTGTGTGACTAAAGTAGGGACCTACTTTTACTTGCAAATGAACAGTGCAGAGACTTCTCTGCCTCACTCCCCTGTTCTGCCAGCTGGTCTTGGCCAGGTGGCTACCCTTGCTGGGGACTCTTCCTTTGTTCTTGATTCTGTTCTTTGGTCTGGGACTAGTTTCTAGTCTTTAGTATTCTTCTTTCATATCCAGACATGCTTTTAAGTATTTGCTTTATTTCCTTTCAAAAATATTTCTACTTTCAATGCCATGTAGTATCCTAGACTGGATCTTGGAACAGAAAAGAGGATATAAGTGGGAAAATGAGTGAACTCCTCATAGAGGCTGGCATTGAATCCCAGCGTACCTGTGAGTTGTGCCAGAGGTCAACATCAGGAGAAGCCAGGTGGAGGGTATAAGAGAACCCTATCCTACCTTCGCAACTTTTCTATAGATCTAAAAAATAGTCCAAAAGAGAAAGTTGATTAAAAACACTTTCTCAATTCTGTTTTAAATTTTTTATCCTTTCTCTTCTGAACTCCATGTTTTCATCCTTAAACCCATTACTGACTTTTCTACCTAAAACTTAACCTCTCCTGGTTTTACACCACTTATCTTGATCGTTTTCCATCTCCCTTGCCCTGTGCCTTTTACATTTTATCTTCATTGACTGGCAGTCTTTTCTGTTTTAATTTCTTCTCGTTGATCTCACCACCCAAGTGACGAACAGTGACCGTGTTCTGTTTCTTGGAATTCTTACCCATTTTTAATTTCGGGTTGTATTTTCTAGTTTGCTGTCAGTTTTAATCACTTCTAACCATCCAGTGTTTTCTCATGATTAAATTTAGAGAGTGCTTTCTTCTTACTATGCTTTGGATATCAATGTCCCACAAAGGTCCATCTGATAAAGTCTTGGTCCCCAGGCTGGCACCATTGAGAGGCATTAGGACCCGTTATGATGTGGGGCCTAGTGGGAGTTCTTAAGGTCACTGGGGATGCCCTTGAAGGGGACTGTAGGACCTCAGGCTCTTCATTTGTGTGTGTGTGTGTGTGTGTGTGTGTGTGTTTCCTGGCTTATGAGGTGAGCAGCTGGCTCTGCCCACCATGATCGACCACCCTTGCCAGAGGCCCACATCCATGGGGCCACTTGATTTTGAACTGAAACTGCCACCACTGTGAACCAAAATAAACCTTTTATCTTTCTAAGTTCATTATCTCAGGGATTGTATCATAGTGGCGGAAAGCTGACTGACACACTTCCTCTGCCTCCCTGGGGACACAATCCTGTACCTTTGGTTGTGTTTCTAACAGCAGATAAACGTGGTTGTCGGGGAGAGAGTAGGGAGCAAGCCTCATCATGGAGCGGGGAAAGGGAAGCGTGCCTCCTCATGCCCCTGAGTTTCAGCAGCCAGGTCTGGTTTTTGCCAAGAAGCACATGCTAGGGCCGGGCCACGGGTTGTCCCCCTGCAGGCTGCGATTCTGTATGCAGGTGGCAGGTTTGATTTGCTGACACAGCAACGTGCACAGCACCTTGAGCAGGTCATGCATGAGGCATTGCCCCCTTGAAGCTCCTTGGTGCAAAAACCATTGCGTGTGTGTCCCTGACCTCTGCTGACCACTTAGGCTGGGTGACTGCTCCCAGATCCCCAGTTCCAGGATGGCCAGAGGGGCTGCCTCTGGACCAACTCTGCTTTCCAGAATGAGGGACACGATTTGTCTCAGTACTTACGTTCTCCTTCCCAAGAAATATACCATCTCCTTGAAGGAGACCTTTGCTGACCCCAGATTCTTGGGTGGGCAGATCATCGGGGGCTCTGACTGGTGGGTGTGGCTAATGGGACGTGGCTTCCCTGTGGTGCATGTGCACAGGCCATCCCTCCACCTCGTCCTCTTCCTCCTCCTGCTTGGGCAGCAGGCTGGAGAGGACAGGGCCTGTCAGTTCTTCCTGGGGACGCTGGCTCCAGCCTCCTTTCCACCTTGGTCCTGCTGCTTGCGTGTGCCCGGCGGGCCTCCGAAACATGGGTGGTCAGGGCGTGCAGGGGCCTTCCAGGCTCTGCAGAGGACCCAGAGCCCATGAGAGCCCTTTAGAGTTCCATCTCGTGTGCTCCATCTCCCTCCCTCCATCAGATCACGGATACCTCAAAACCAGCTCCGCGCACCGAGTTTCCCCTCCCTTCCTGCCCAGTCGGATTGTGGGCAGGGACTTGTGGCATGAGCTCTAAGGGGTCAAGGTGCACCCGTGCTTGTTGACTTGGACAAATATTGGAATCACCATCCCCTCGATGTTCAGGGGCTGGGCGGGTCTCTCGTATGTAAGGCCGGCACAGCCTCTGCCTCCGTGGGGAGATAGGCAGGCAGGAGACGGGGCTCGGATAATCCAGATGATTCCAAATTGCGGGAAGCAGAGTCAGGCGGGGCTCCCTGGTCCTTATTGCATAATCTTCACGTGAACTAGAAAGAAGCACCCCTCTGGATGGCGTCACCCCACACTGGGCCCAGCTTGGGGAACAGAGCGCAGGTAGTACTTTAACCCAGACTGGCCTCCCTGTGCTGGGTTGAATAGTACCGCTCATGTCCACCCGGAACCTCCGACTGCGTTTGGAAATAAGGTCTTTGCAGATGTTGGGGGAAAGAAAGCTCATGCTGGATTTGGTGACCCCTACATTCAGAGACTGATGCTTTTATAAGAAAACACCAGGAGATGCACGGGGAAAAGACCTCGTGAAGGCGGAAGGAAGCAGGGATTAGGCCCCAACTCAAAGCACGCCAAGGGTTGCTGGCAACCACCAGGAGCTGGAAGAGACGCACAGAGAGACCTTCCTGCAGGGCTTCTAAAAGGAACCAGTCCTGCCGACATCATGGTCCAGGCCATCACCCTCTCCGGCCACCAGACGATGGTCCCCTGTTGTCTTCAGAACCTGGCGGGCGGGTGGGCACTTTGTTAGGACAGCCCTGTGCACACGGGGAAGCGTCCCTTATCCAAGCAAGGCACTCCTGGTGGCTCTGCCAAGGGGACATTCCAGCTGAGATAGGAAGGTGAAGGACGAGGTAGAGGTGGGAGCACCCAAGAGGGCAGGATTCTAAGCAGAGAAAGGAGGCGCTTCTGGAGCTCAAGGAAGGAAAGAGCATGGCCTCGTTCAGGAAGGAAGGGGATCCCCGTGTCGCCAGAGGATGGGGGACATATATTGTCATATATTCACCACTGTGAAAGCGAGAGTCGGTGAAGGTCTTTCAGTAAATCCCCATTTCCAGAAACACGAAGTAGAAGGTGTGTCACCGTCATTAAAACAATTATCCCTGGACGACATTGTTGCTCTCGAGTAGCTGGATGAGGGCTCTCCTACGACCAAGGGTCAGCTCATCCAGAGGACTCACTACTGGACAAGTGACTTCATTAAATAACACAAGAATGAGAACAGTCCTAACAAACGACTAGTCCCTTCATCTAACGCTAGCCAAAGTGAAGGTCAACTGGACGGCTACAGAAATTCCTCTTAATTTTGGCTGAGAACCCTTGTCTATTTGACATTTGTTTAAGAAACTTTTAACTGTATTAATCTATTAAGCTCTCTAGCCATATATTTATCCCCAGTTATTTTGGGGAATATACCAGGAAACCATTTTTTGCTCAAAAATAAATGTTTAATGGGAACTTTACAGAATTTTTACAACTTTGAAGTTTTGTTCACTGAATGATTATAACAGTTTGCATTTTGTATATTGCTTTTGGTTTAAAAGACCTTTTTTTTTTTTGCACATTATCTCATTTGATACATAATGATAATCATTCCCACCCTACCCTCAAATAACTGGATTCTTGTGGATAAGTATGTGGTAAACACTGGGGATTAATTTGGATTCTGGTTGTTAATGAACACTTAGCAGGCTTGCAAAAGAACTGACTAAAGATTATCTCGATGTATTATCATACGATTTAGCATATTGGAATATGGATGAAGAAAAATAATTAGGCATAACAAATGTAGATAAAAGTGCCTTTTTTTCTGATGAAGAATAACAGATCTAGATTGATAATCATCACCAGGAAGAATCACAAAGTTGTCTTTTGATCATAAAGTAAAAGAGTCAAATATTTTTCAGACACAGAAATAGTTATAGTAGGTCAGGGCATCATAGAAGTTTGTAGTTTTACAAGGTATCTCCCTGGCAGCTGCTCACTTTGTCTTTCATTTATTCGGTCCACAAACATGGACTGAGAGTCTGGTCCATGGTCAGCCCAGAGAGCAATTTCCCTTCTCGCAGAGAAGGCCTGGATTTCTGATGCCCAGGTCTTTGGTGAATTGATACCAACAGAAAATAGTACCCTTGACCGTCATTTGCAAGTTTTGCAATTCCTGCAGAAGACTAGTTCCGGCTGCCACTGTCTCTGCCCATCAGTGCTGCCCACAATGGCCGCCTCCAGGAAACCATGCTCCTTTTTCTACTGACTGACCACAACCCCCAGAAAACCTTATGTCTCCAACTCCAGTCAATTGACACTTCTGGTCTCAAATCACTTCTCTCCACATTTCCACCATGGGGTCAAAGCTACCCCAACCCCCACCTCCTCCCCAACTCCTGCTTCCCCTCTGCCTCTTACAGTTCATCTCACTCTACAGCCAATGGGATCTTTGCAAAAGGCAGATCTGATCACTTGGTTCTTGCTTATAACCCTTCCATGGATCTCCATTGCTCTTAGGCCAAAGACAAAACAATATGGCCCCAGGCCTGTGGGCTCTGGTTCCTACCTCTCCAGCTTCTTTTTGCGCTGTGTCTCCCTGACCCACCAGCTCCTCCTCCTCCACACACACACACACACTCTCTCTCTCTCTCTCTCTCTCTCTCTCTCTCTCTCTCTCTCTCTCTCTCCTCCACAGCCCCTCATACCACCACATACAACACACGTTATCCTTCAGCCTAGAGTTCGGTAGATCAGTGTTTCCATACATGGGAAAACACTGGAACGCTGAGAGACACTAGGATCCAAATGGCAGTATATTGGGCAAGATGGTACCACTTCCTGAGAACTTGGGATTTTCCTTGCCTCTTCCTGTGTGTGATGGAAAGAACCCAAAAAGTGCTTGAGAAAGACCCCTGGACCTGCCCATGGGGCACGCTCTAAAGCGAGTGTGATCACACTTGATGAAGCTTCCGGAAGCCCACTTGGCAGGGGTCTTGCTGGTGTTTCTTATTTTACAAGAGGTTGACTGAAGGGAGTAGAGTTTTGGGAGGATATGAGCAGTTTTCACAAGCCAGAACGAGACTCTGGATATTATTTTGGTTGCTCCGTTATCAAAATATCAAAATAGCTCCATTTCTTTGATTGCTTTCACTGACTTACACTTTGGTCCTTAGATTCCTTCACCACTAATTGAAGGACATTTAAGACAGCCCCTAAAGTATGTTGTTGAGGATGATTGCCAAAGCAACCAGCGTCCTTGGGACAATTTATTTCTGATGTCAGAAGTAGGAAAAGTTGTGATGTTCACCCATTCTTGCTTTGTTTTGTATTATGGGATCAGTGAGTGAATTAGGTCACGGATTGTGTTTTCCTCTTTCCTCTGGCCACCAGGAAGCTCAAAATCAAACCGGGAGGCCAACTTTTTGTAATAAGTAGCTCATTTGTGTTCTGTTCTCCTTCTTGGTCTTCTTTTTCTCTCCTACTCTTATTTCTTTCTTACCCACTTTCTGCATTAGCTCATTAAAAATTTTCCCCCTTTATAACGTATAAGTGGTTTTAAGTTCTTTCTGACATAAAGGCAGGACTAGCTCAATACATGTGGGAACATGAGGTGTCATTATGTTTAATTCACCCACTATTCATGGGCATCTCCAAGTGCAGACATTGGGATACAGTATCAAATTTGCATCATGAAGCATGAAGGAGAGGAAAAGAAGAAGGTAATGAAGCCCAGAGCCATGAGGTGGCTTCCCCCACAGCTGGAAGGGTCTAGTTGTTATGTCAGTTCAGGCTGTTAAACCCCAACTTTGAACCGCTCCCTTCAGCTTCCTCCCGTGGAGAGCTGCCGACCTCAGCGTGTTATAATGGTTGGTTCGCCTTTCTCCCAGACCTGCCTGTGTATCCCAAGAGGACACTGTTCGCGGCTTGTCCCTGAGATTCCTGGTATTCAGCACGGTCTTTGGGATATAGAAGAGGTTGACGACATACTTGCTGAGTTGGTATCATCTTGGGCTGGATGTGGAAAACCTTTCCTCTTCTCCCTCAGAGTCGAATAAAGGACGTTCCTACACAATTCTAGATTCTGGAAATTCTGTTGGCGGAGAGTGGACCTGGATGTCTCCCGCAGATATTGCAGGGCCCTCTCCAACCTGCGCACTGGACGTGGGTTACCCTGGCTTAGGCAGTGGAAGGGGCATGATGTTGTTTGACCTTGTCTGCGGGGACAGAAAGAGAATCTGGGTAACTGAATTTCAGAACACTCAAATTGCACAGGCTCCCTGAGAACGTGATGCTAGTTGAATAAAGTAATTTGTGTTGTCTTCTCAAAAAGGCTCTCTGACATAGAATCTTTGCTCTGCCGATGTCCTAGGGGTATGGAATTTGTGGGAACGGATTGTAAATCTCTACAGTGTTGACTGGCTGCACTCTTGAAGTATACCCATAAAATAAGATGCTGGAAATGGTTTAATACTGAATGAGGCCTATCCCCAATCCTGGATCCCCACGTGGAAGGGGATTGAGCACTTTACCTCCTCTCTCTCTCTCTCTCTCTCTCTCTCTCTCTCTCTCTGTCTCTCTCTCGCTCGCTCTCTGTAGTGACTTTGGGAGTCACTGATGGAAACGATCCCAGATTCTCCCATCAAGATGGGCTTGACCTGGGCAGCTGACGCCATCTTGCTTGTGAGACCAAAGCGCGGTAGCTTCCACGTGCTTAGTAAGCTCATCCCTTTGCTTCCTAAATGGATGGAACGAAAGGGCAAATGCGTCTTCGAGATGCCATTTAAAATCCAAGGCCCTTCTTCTATCTCCATTTACATCACATGCCAAAGCTTGGCCAGGCGGGTGACAGTGGGGAGGTGGAAGGTCTGCATGATGATGTGGGTTTTAATATTTGGCTTGGGAATTTGTTTTTGTGACGATTTTAATTTTGAAATAATAGCGTAGAGCTCCCGTCTGCCCTTCACTCAGTTTCTCCCAGGGGCATTGTCTTACGTAGCCATGGTACATCACCCAAACCAGGAAAAGGACATTGGTGTCCTATCATTTCATGCAGCAGCAGGAGAAGATCTAGGGGGCTGGGCATGTGGCTCAGTGGTCAAGTGCTTACCTAGCACATGCAAGACCCTGGGTTCAATCCCCAACATTGCAATCTGTATTCTTTGCATGCACATATTTGTGGCTACAATAACTGTATTCTGGCTCTGTGCCAGCCTCTTTGCATGCTTTATTATTTAAATCAGGACACAACCCTGTGAGGTATGCCTATCCCATATTATGGACGAGGAAACAGGCACAGAGGAGGGAAGCAGCCTGCTTTGGGGCATGCAGCCGGCGAGTTGCAGAGTCGTGATACAAACCCACAGTCTGACTCTAGATCATTTGCTCTTAACCTTTCTTCTGTACTGCCTCCAAATTCAGTAAATAAATTCCCCGGAGGGAGAGACTTAGATTGTGAATGCTCTAAATCTTCCCATAGTGATTTACAGATGGCAGGGGCTCATTACATATTTAGTTTGGGTTTTTGTATGGGCTGAATACATCAGGAAGATTAATGAGATAGGACTGGACTGGATCTTTCTCTCTCCGCTTTCCCAGAACTTGCTGTTAAGTCCAAATCATGAAAAATAGTAATGTCATAACCTGAAGAAAAAAAAAAGAAAAGAAAAATGGAAAATATCCACACATGAGCTATTCATCGCGGCCCACAGAGATGGTCCTTGACTTGCTCTTGAGTAGCAGAGGTAGAGATTGGGCCCATCCTTCTGGGCTCTGCTACTGATGGTAGAGTGAGGAACAAACCTAATTCATCTCTCTCAGGGGCAACTGTTTGTCCATGGGGAGCTCAACAGTAGATGAGCTTCAAGAGTGGTTAATCCACTAACTATTTGTGCTGGGTGTAATTCTCTAATTTCTTCACTTTTCTTTCCTTTGTTCAATACACCCTGTGCAGTCCCCAAACAAATACCAATTAATGGCAGGTAATAGAAGGTCATTCACAATGGTACCTTTGGATGGAGGATAGGGGTAAAGGCGGGAATCAATAGAGGATGAACTTATTTGACTTCAACAACTACTATGCACCCACGATGAACCAGAGGCTATGCCCGTGACCATCTGGGGATCTATTGGACGTGACTTTGACTCCCAGGAAACTCACATATGATGGGATTGGGGATGGTAGGCATTTTGCCAGGAAGAAAAACTCTCGGACATGGGCTCAAATCTTGGTGCCCTTCTTATTTACCAGCTGATGGGCATTAGATGAGTCTCTTAACCTCTCCGATCCTCAATTTTCTCATCTGTAAAGTGAGGATAATAATACCTCCATTAAAGATCAATTGTGATAAATGAGAGAAGACAGACATAAATGACCACATACTGGATGACTTCATTCGTATGAGATGTTCAAGAAAGGCAAATGCAGAGAGACAGAGGGTAGTGATTGCTTAGAGCTGGGCCTGAGAACAGCAAATGAGTTTTGGACAAGGTAGCTTTTCAAGGTGATGGGAAACGTTCTAGAATTGGGTTGTGATGATGCTAACAATTGTGTAAATTTACTAAAATTCATAGAGTTTTATACTTGAAATGAGCGAATTTTATAATATGTTGAGTTATATCTCAATAAAGCTTCTGAAAAGAATTAGAAGTGTCAACTGCAAGGTTCAAATAAGATGATGAATTGGCATCACTTACGGTGCTCTGACTTGCTGTAGGCACGTACATTGTCATTAGTGTTTTTGAACCTGATGTTGACTGTTCCCATGGTGTTGCTGGGAAAGAGTATTTGCCCCAAGTTGGTAGCCTGGTAGTCTAGCAGACAGCATGGTAGTTACTCTCAATAGCTCCTAGCAGGTTTCTTGAAGGTAGGCACTGGCCTTAGATCTGTATCTCCCTAAGATCCTAGAGAAATTTCTGCTTCCAACAGTGGTGAGTTTTGTTGCTATAAACCACTCCTTCTGCTAAGAATAACTAGAAAAGCTGGACAACGTATTTTTACAAAATTTTTTTGAAGGCATCGGAAAGCTACTGAGGTAGGAAGGACTTAAGTAGCCATGATACCAGAAAAAAACAATGAACAAACAAACAAACAAACAAAGCAGAGAGGCGAGTCTAAAGTTCCATATTGCTTTTCCTCTTAGGTGTTTGCTAAGTCCAAAATGGCAGCTGAGAGACCAAGAAACTAACACAACTTTTTGCACTTGATGTTACTCAGGGAGAAAATGGAATCTCAAGGTTTATTAAGCAGAAGGGGTTCTGGTAAATACCAATGTGTCCAGTAGGGACCCTGAGGGGCTATATCTAGGAGTAAGGGTAAATGAGAAATCGGTCAGGACTTATAAAAATGAAGCCCAGTATCCAATTTGTTCAATATCAGATTGGATTAATGCAATTTGCCTCTCTCCTAACTGCCTGCCAGAAGAAAAATTTAAATCCTCTCTGGAGAAAAATAACATCATCCAGAAGCTCAAATTATCTCCTCCAATTTTCATGCACAATTTCAGGAATTCAATAAAAAAACTACCAGACATATTAGGGGGCAAAACCACATGACTGAAAACCAGGAGAATAAAAAGAAAATAGATCCTGAAGAGATCCAGATATTTGAATTATCAAACATGAACTTTATTTTCTCTTATTTTATCATTACTTAATTTATTCCTAATTCTGTTTTCCAGAATTAGAAACTGTCTCCACAATGAGTCCAGGTTTAATTCAGGTTTTCAAAAATGAGCTCTCTTGAGGTATAATCAATTGTACTCATTTAAGCATGCACTTAAATGAGTTTCACCAAGTGCACACACCTGTTTGAATACTACAATGAAAAATACAGAAAATTTTTTCACCCTCCCCAAATTTCTCATCCCTTTTTCAGTCAGTATCCCCATCTCCCCAGATCCACCAACGGAAAACCTCTTTTTCTTCTGTCACTTTAGATTACTTTGCATGTTCTAGAGTTTCACATAAATTGATGCGTATAGTAAATATTCTTTTGTGTCTGGTTTCTTTCACTCAGTGAAATGTTGAAATGCATCCATGATGCCAGATTCCTCAACTCATATTTCATGGACCTTCAGAAAATATGACTAAGAGATATAAGAAGTCTGATGACAAAATGGAGCATTTTAGCAGAGATTTGGATACTTGGAAAAAACCTAAGTGGATTTTTTGTTTTTAGAACTGAGAAATCCAGTAACTGAAATTAATAATTTAATACCTGGGTTTAACTGCAGACTAGGCACCACTAGAGACAGAAAATTTCCATACTGAAGCCAAGTGGTGTGAGGATATGAAAAATACTGAGAATGTGTATGTGAGATACACAAGACCTGCTGAAAAGGTCGAATATACTTGCAAATTGAGATTCCAGAGGAAGAGGAAATAAGAAAAAGAAGTAAAATTTGAAGAGATAATGACTGAAAGCTTGCCAGGAAAGACATCAAGCTACCACTTCAGAAAGTTCCTTGAATCCCAGACAAGAAGGATACAAAGAAAACCACACCCAGGCAGCTACATCTTAGTAACAATGATAAACCCAGTGCCCCAGCCAATTCCTGGTTCATGAAGGGCCCCGACCATTGCTCTTTACATGCACGAATTGATGAATGAATGACTAAACAAAGGAATGAATGAAAGGAAGGAGGAAGGGAATCACAGATTCGCCTTTCCTGGATTTGCCAAGTATCACAGGCGGTTTCCTGGAAGCAGCATGTGATATGCACACATTGCACATTTATTGGGGACCACCGTGGGTGTGAACAGAAATGAGGGAGTTGAGGAAGTGGGACTGGACAGACGGAGGGGCTGGGATATGTAGTCTCTAAAGAGACCTCATCTGACCTCACCGGGTACAGGGAACTGATGGGCGATGCAGAGCTGTTCTGAACCAGCACAAAGGGCCTGGTCTTCATAGGAGCTTGCTGACTTGCCGTTAGTAGTGGGGTGTCCTCAGCAGGGGTTATGGCTTTGGGCAAGGCTACTTTCTTGAGTTAAGAGCACTTGCTGGGACGGCATATCTGGGTGGTGCTTTGTAGTGTCCCTGCTTTCTTTTACCTCCTTCCAGCTCCTTCTCCACATCCCATGGGAACACAGCATCCCAAGCCCAACAGCCTTTTGAAGTACTCCTGTTCTTTTATCATCTGTACAGACTAATGCAAGCCCTCCTACCACCCGGACGGGGAAAACCCAGTTCCCTCATTGGACATGGGCTGAAGGTCGACTTCCTATCCTGATTTTGACTGATACTTTTTTTCCTCTGTTTATTTTTTTTTTCCAAATTCATTCCTTTATTAATTCATCATTTAAAAATACATAGAAAATGTTTTTGATTCATGATACTAGACACCGAAGGCTCTTTCTCTTCAGAATCTGTGTTACCTGCGGGCTAACAAATTGCAGTCATGTGCTATTGAATGACAGGGATGTGTTCAGAGACATGTGTCCTTAGGCAAATGCATCATTGTGTGAACACCTCGGAATGAACTTACACAAACTATCACGCCCATGACTTCAGTGGGTGGTATCATCTTATGAGACCACCGTCGTAGACCTTGCTGTTAACTGAAATGTGCTCGGGTGATGCATGACTGTATCTCAAAATTTAGTGGCTTCAAACAGCAATGAATATTTATTCTCTCACAGCCTCTGTGGGCCAGGGATTTTGGAGCAGCTTAGCTAGGCAGTGTTGGTTCAGAGTCTCTCATCAGGATGCAGTCTGTATGTTGGTTGGGGCTGCAGTCTCACCTGAAGGTTTGACAGAAGCTGAAGGATCCACTTCCAAAATGGCGCACTCACGTGGGACTGACTTTTTGCAGTTCCTCTTCGAATTCACCCCTGTGCCTGAGCTGCCTCAACTTCTGTAAAGTACTACAAGGCCTTCTAGAGAAGTGTGCACAACTGGAGGGACAGGGACATGTTTACTCAGCACTCCTGAGTCTCACTGGGAGAATGGGTGATCTCTGCTGTTACTCAAAGATTCTTGCTCCCACAGCAGGCAATGGAGTGGACAGCCAAGGGTACCTGAGCCACTCCATCCGGTGTGCTGAGGTGGGATGAGGAGAGATAATAAGCCAAGTCTCCAGAAGGTAGCAAACAGATTTTCTTTGAAGAGACATTTTATTTTTATCTTAACTGTGATCAAGACTATCAAATTCAAGCCAAGGCCCTTAGCACATCAGAAAAGACATCAGGACACAAAACAGAGAGCAGATTTTTCCACACTCACTTATTAATAGAGAGATAACACTTAGAGAATACCAAAGTAAATTTCAGAGGCAGCGGGTGACATTTCCAGAATAAACATTGGTTAAACACTCAGGAACGACCGTCAAAATTATTTCACGGGTGTGAATTAAAAGGCAGCCCCGTAATGTTGATTCATTTTCCTCTCCCCAAGTTTCCACAGCTGAATGCATAAAAGCACGACAGAAAGATATTAAGGGGCCTCTCTCGGCCTGAGATGTCAACAGCCTTCCCTTTTATCTTCTGTTAAGTTACTTTTTCAACCAGATCAATCATGTATTCCTAATAGCAATATTAAATTCACATTTTATCAGGTAATGAACTAGAGTTCTGGGCAGCCCACCCAGGGAGATGTGATCAGAGAGTCTTTCTATCAAGCCCGAACCAATCCAGTCAATTCTGAATTATCCATTTGTGTTCCTCTGTGTGTCTTATCTCAAGAACTAGTTTTCTCTAGATTTTTAAGGATCATCTTTTAAATTATAAGATGTCATTTGTGCTTATTGCCATGAATTTAAAGCAATACACAAGCATAGAAAATAGAAGAATCAAACCCTACCATCAGCAGGTGACCACTTAGAAGCTGAGTTTACCCCTCTCTTGGATATTTTCTATATACAGTAGTGTTTATTGCTTTAAGATGATTAAAATATGCATTTTTTCTCCACCTTGCTTATTTTCACTTAACACTTTATTAAGGACAAGACATGCACAGATGGAGAGAGAGAGAATGAGTTTGGAATGCTGTGTGTGTGTCTGTCCGTCTGTCTGACCTTGCAAGGATCATTTTTCATGGCTACATATTATCTCATCATAACCTGTCCTGCGTATTATCTCCCCATTCCCTTATTTTTGGCGATCCTGGATTGTTTTCTAATTTGAGGGCATTTTAAACAATTCTGAATTTCCTAAAACAATCTGCACAGCTACAGAGCTGTGTGAGCATCTGTGAAGATTTCCTGAGGTGGCACAGAGAGAATAATATTTGTGTCCGGGAGTGTGCATAGTGATAAGGCTGTTGAATCATATTGCCAAATTATCCTATGAAAATTGTACTGATTTATACTCTCCCCAAAGCTAAAAATTTTACCCATGCAGCTGAGTTATAGAGTAGAAACAACACAAGGAAAAAAAATAAGAATGAGAAAACTATCTAGGCCGTCCCGTGCTGCAGCTATCCAGCTGGGCATGTCTGGGTCTCAGTTTCTTTGTGCACAAAGGAAATCGGATCAGCTCAGAAACTGGGCAAGCTTTTCCCATAAAGTGCCAGATAATAAATATTTTGGGTCCTGCAGGGCAGTAGTTTTCAACTGGGGGTGATCTGCCATTCCCAGTGTCCGGGGGCATTTTGGGTTGTCACCGTGGGACTAGGACGCCTTGGTCAGGTAGCAGGAAGACATAGGCACGGTGCTCAGTATCCTGCCAGCACAAAGAACCGTCCAGCCCCAGGTGCCAGTCATGCCACACTTGAGACACCCAGCCACGTACCCTCCATCACAGGGACACAGTTCTTCCCGCAGCAGCATCCGCAGAGGATACAGGAGAGAAAAGGTACAACTGTGTGTCAATAAAACTTTATTTGTGAACAGTGAACTTGGCATTGAATTTCATGCCACAAAATATCGTCCTTTTAAAACACTTTATCTGAACCCTCGGGAACTCTTCTGAGACTTCAGCCATTCAAACCAGGGCGGTAGGCATTGGCCTGGGCCGTGGTTGCTAAGTCCTGGGTGAGGCACCCTGGGCCTGTGGGGTTCCCTGCTCCAGGACCAGCCGTGTGCTGCCAGGTGCATTTCTTGCACGTGAGGCCCTGTAGGTGGATCGCGGTCTGGTTTCATTGCACACCCCCCGTGGAAGTCTCTGTCTCCGCTGGAGAGTCGCGAAACTTGAAGCCCAGAGAGGGACCATTGTTAGTCTGAGGTCTCTCAGGGACAGAGGGGCCGAGCTGGGGTTTGAACCAGGTTTGGTCCCTTCTGGAGTCCGTGTAAAACTGTCCACCTGGCGTCAGACTCATGCGACTACACGTGTCTGAGATCGAGCCAGCACATGAGGTGGACCAATGGCAGGGCCGGGCAGAGGAGAGCAGGGGATGATGGGACTGCAGACTAGGCCGGCAGCCATTCCTTGGCACTGAGGGGCCTGGTCCCAGGACCCTGCTGGACACTAAAACCCTGGGAGGCTCAGTTCCTGTTCCACGTGGCACAGTGTCCATCTCCCCATGTGCTTCAGGTCACCTCTAGAGTCCTTTGAGTACCTGATAGTGTCAATGCTATGTAAAGTGTCATTGTGTTGTGTCGTATTGTTTAGGGAACAAGAAGGAAAAATATCAGCACGCCTTCAGTACAGACTGCCATTATATTTTTCCCATTTAAAATGGGTTGAATCCACAGGGATGTGGATTCAGAGGATCAACTATACTTCCTGTTGACAGAAGGCAGGAAGGAAGCTCATGGGCAGTGGGCGACCTCCTGGAATTCCCTGTGCATCCCACGTTGGAGCTGTTACTCCCCAATGCATCCATCCCCTGTTGCTTAGTTCCACGGTTAGCCCCGGCTCATAGCCTGGGGCCATTTCCTGTGTGTATTTCTGCCTCAAACATTTTTGCCTTCCTGGGTTCCTTCCTCCTGTAAAGTAAATAAATATATAAAAATTAGATTTTACTAATTTGTTGGCATAAAAAGGGCATAATACTTGCTGGATTCATTGCAATATACTTAGGATTTTTTTTTCTGATTTTTTTTTTGGCAATACTGGGGATGGAATCCAGGGCCTCTTGCTTGCTAGGCGAATGCTTTTCCACTGAGCTACTCTTCTTCTGCTTTCAAAAGAAATAAAAATAGGATTTTCATGGGCCCCTGGAAGTATGGTGTGTAGAGTAACAAATGGTTGCTTTGATGCCTTCTCCCTACTCTCTGGGGATGAGATAAGAGTGGCCGGGCTCTACATTCTTGAGTGGCTTGCTTTATTCTCTCAGCTGAGATCACCTGGTTATAAAAACTGGAGTAGTGATATGGTGTTCATCTGGAGTCTGGAGGCAGCGCTAAAATTATCTGTGGTTTCATTCATTAGCTCATTCTTTCATCCTGTTTTCTTAATTGAGCAGCTGCTATGTGCCCGGTACCTCTCTCGGCACTGTGTAAACCACAGCCATGTCTTCAAGGAATGCGTGGCCTAGGCAAGTGTCTGTTAAAATGCTGGCAACTGTTAGACATCTTTAAATACTTGTCATGCAGGTTCTTGTTCAATAGCCCCAGGAAAGAGACAGTACCTGTAGCTCCATGGAACTGATGAAGAAACTGAGGGTCAGAGATAATCAATACTGTTTTCTGTTTGCAAGCAGAAGAGTCAGGATTCAAACTCTGCTAATTACACCCAGTGCCTCGCCTCTTTCCCCAGCAGGTTGGGGATGGTTCAGTTGCCTAGCCTGAGGGGTGGTCCCCTGCGGATCTGAGCTGAACCCACGTGGGTCCCAGCTCCCCAGAGCTGGGCTGCAGTGCTGACGGGCAGGTGCGTGAGCGCCGGAAGTCGCTGCTCATGCTTCAGTGGCCCTGGGACAGCCTTGCCCGCCGCGTGCCCCGACTCTGCCCGGCTCGCACCAGAAGGGCAGCCGGGGCGTCACAGGCCCAGTAGCCGCCTGTCACACCTGTCTGTCGGCCTCAGATCCACAGAGGCCCGGGTTGATCTGCTGTCAGCGAACGCCTGACGCGGCCGCCCTGCTGCCCATCAAGTCTGCGCCGCTGCCTCTCCCAGGAGGGGACGCAGGGGCGGGCGGGGCGCAGGCCTTGAACCCGGGCGGCTCGGTGCTCGGCCTGAGTCCCCTGTGAAGGTTCTCAGGGAGGCAAGCGGATCCGGGGTCCCCGCCCCAGGGCGATGCAGGGTGGCCAGGCCTCCCACCAGCTGCTCCTCTCTCCGGGCTCCACTTCTGTGTCTGCAAAGGTGGCAGGGGTACACGTGTCCCCCTCTCCCTAGTCACCGAGAGGGCGGAGGCCGTGCCCGCAGCTCCCGCAGCTCCCGCAGCTCCCGCAGCGCACTCCTGTGTGAACCAGCTGGGTCTTCATTGGTGGCCGCCTGTGCCACTCGGGCGCGCGAGGCTGAGATGAGCCAGACGCATCCTTTGCCCTTGAGGACTTCGCTGTCACCCAGCGCCATGAGCCCGCTGCAGATCACCCTGCGGGCGCCGGGCGCGGTTGGCCTGGCTACCGGGTCCAGTCGCCTCCAGAGCTGGCTTCAGGGTGGGACCCCAAGTGAGGGGAGGGACGCTCCAGTGCCCCGCCCAGTGCCCGCCCCTGCATTTTGTGCATGTGTTTCTGCCGCGTGTGTCCCTTCTGCCCCGCTTTCTTGTCGTGTAGGAACACGTTTCGAAGGTACTGTTTGCTTTTTAGGGAAGAAACCTTGTCCTGTCCTGCTTCCATGTCCCCCAAGGCGGCCCGGCGTGTGAGCAGGGAACAGGCATGGCCTTCCTGTGGCAGAGGAGCGAGGCCAAGGAGGGAGGCAGGAGGGAGAAAACGCAGTTCCAATGATTAGGGATCAACCTCCAAAAGACTTGTGTGTCCGCTTGGGCGCCTTGGCCCCCTATGGCCCGGGTCACCGTCCTCCCTCTGCGCATGTGCGCTAGACTCTGGCCCGAGTGCTGCGCGTGCGTTGTCTGATGGCAGCATCTCCCTTCAGCGGTGCCCAGCAAGCACCTGGGACAAAGGTGTGACCGTTTTGCAACAGGAAACAGTGTAACGAATAGAGAGAGGCAATAGCGGGAGGTCAGTGGGGGTTCTATTCTCCGAAGGGATTAATGTCATTCTCCCAGGAACTCGATTCGTTCTTTGACTTAATATCTGGGAATGTGAGCTCCTCCCCGGGCATGGGCCCCACCACCGTGAGGTCATCTGACTTGGGACCCTCACCAACCACAGCTAGTGCCCAGACCATGTCCTTGAACCTCCAGGTCTGTGAGCTTAATAAACCTCTTTTCTTTATAAGGTAGTTTACCTCAAGTGTTTCATTATAGTTATGGAAAATGGACTAATGAAAAGGTTACCATTTTCTTTCTTTCTTTTTTTTTTTGTGGTGCTGGGGATCGAACCCAGGGCCTTGTGTTTGCAAGGCAAGCACTCTACCGACTGAGCTATCTCCCCAGCCCACCATTTTCTCCATTTAGTGGCAGAAGAAACGGAGGCCCAGAGGGTCACATAAAGAGGCTGTCCCTGCGGCTGTATGTAGTTGGTAGCAAAGCATTCCTCCTGTCAGCCTGCTCTTTCTTCCTTCCATGGACCAATCTTCCTTTCTTTGGTCTCGTGGAGATTTGCTGGCTTGGGAGAGTGTCCTTAAAGCCCAAATCAGTAGGTTGGTCCTGGTTGCACTCACCCGGATGCAGGGTGACACGTCTGTCTGACCACAGATGTAGGGAGAATCTCAGTAATCACAACCCCTCCTGAGCCCCAAACCCAGTGAGCCCAGTGACCTTTCTGCAGAAGGTGCCGTGAACATTATTAGCAGAAAACACAAATGATGGGAAGCTGTGAACGTGGACCATGGACAGCTTTTTTCTGGCCCAGGCAATGTCTTTCCCCTGAATACTTTCCAACCTTAAAAAATTGGAAATGTTCATATAAAAATATAGGTTTCTGGTTTCCCTTGAAAAACAGAGAATCCAGCTACTCTGTTCCCGCTTTCCTACTTGGCTACGGCAGACTAGGGCTGAGTGGCGGCCACCCCTTGGGTCCCCACCTTGCCCCAGTCCCTACCACTCCTGTCTTCTCTCCACTGAGGAATCAGAATACCAGTGGGCACCTCGCATTACATGAACATGGCTACTTAAGAAATAAAAAGTCAGCCTTCTGTATCAAAGGTTATAAATCTGTGGATTCGACCAACCACCGATCGAAAATATTTGAAAAAAATGCCTCCATATTGAATATATTACATACTTTTGTTTCTTGTCATTATTTCCTAAACAATACAGTGTGACAACTATGTATGTAGCACTTTTTTAATATTAGGTATTAAAGTCATCTAGAAATGATGTAAAGTACCCTGGAGGATGTGCACAGGTCCCGTGCAGATACTGCACCATTTGACGTAACGTATTTGAGTATCTGCAGATTTGGGTGTTGAGTTCTGGAACCAACCACCCATAGATACTGAGGATGACGGTAGATAAGTATCATATATTTTTTAAAAATAATGTTCATAGGCATAGATGTTAATAGATTAGTTTCAAGCAGCAGGGACTAAAAATTGATTGTATAATATTAAACTGATTATTTGATGTAAACACAGATGAGGAAAAACAAGAAACAAAAAGAAAACTTGGTTCACAGAAAACACAAAACAAGACCTGTTATATCACTTATCACAATAAATGTGAATGGATCAAACCTCCCACCAAAAGGCAGAGAATCTCAGTTTGAAATAAAAATGGATAAACAAGACCAAGACACGGCAATACATTCTTTACAACATGCACATTTAAAGCTGAGTAACCAGAAAAAAAAAAAATTAAAAACAAAGCAATAGCAGAAAGTAGAGCATGTGCTTAGCATGTGTGAGACCTGAGGTTCAATCCCCAGCACCACCAAAACCCAAAACCCAAATCAAAAGTGTACCAGGCTAAAATGAGCTAAAAGTAAAGTCAGATAACAATGTTATTATCAATTAAATGAAGTCTAAGATAAAGACATCAAGAACCAGGTGTGGTGGCTCACCCCTGTAATCCCAGCAGCTTGGGAGGCTGAGGCAGGAGGATCACAAGTTCAAAGCCAGCCTCAGCAATTTAGCAAGGCCCTGTGCAACTCAGTGAGACCCTGTCTCTAAGTAAAATACAGAAAGGCCTGAGGTGTGGCTCGGTGGTCAAGTGCCCCTGGGTTCAATCCCTGGTATCAGAAAAAAAATAAATAAATAAATAAAAGCTAAAGACATCACAATGGACAAAAGATGGACATTATATACTTGTAAAGTAATGAATTGGAAGGATGCCCTACCGTACTTGTCTGTATTTCTCCACCCTTTCCACTGTTCTTTCTTCCTTCCTGATACTGTGTGATTCTTTGGTTTCCTGTTTGAAGAACTTCCACCTTCTTTAAGGGCCGTCTGATAGCAGCTGATTATTTTAGTTTCCCTTCATCTGAGAGTATCTGAATTTCTTCTTCATTCCTGAAGGTCAGTTTCAGTAGATAAGCAATTCCTGTCTGACAGTTCTTTTCTTAAAGTCGACAGCACTTGAAAAAAAAATAATGTTGATTAACAAGTCACTGCATCCATGTTTGTATACAATGAGGAAACTTATGGAAAGTCTGAGAATCCCCACCCCCCATGATTCATTTTCTAGCTTGTGTTTCTGTGTTGTAAACATCTATCTCATTTTTTTCTAACATGCAGGCATTGAGATTTTATACCTAGACTCTAGGATTCACCAACTGTCACTTACTGTTCAAATCTGACCCATTGGAGGAAAAATCACGCGTTTGACATGGAAAAACAGTCTGATGCTTCCTCAGAAAGTTAAACGTTAGTATTATGAAACAACCTAGCACTTCTGCCTCTGGATACATGCTCCAAAGAATTGAAAACAGGTTTTCAAACACCAGGTGTTGTACATGAATATTCATAGCAACGGCACTGTTTCCAAGAGCAAAAAGTTGGAAGCACCTCAAATTCTCACCCATAGATAAATGGATAAATAAACTGTGGTGTGTATGTATATGTATACCCATATGAATGTTACCTACCCATTCATGGTGGAATACTATTTGGCCCATAAAAAGGAATGAAGCACTGATACGTGCCTCATCGGGGAGTGACCACTTCATGGGTCCCAGCCATCTTGGGATGATGAAAATGATTTGGAAATATGGAGAGCTGATGTTTGCACAGCACCACGAGTGCTCTAGATGCTACGGGATCATCTGATCTAAAATGCTTAATTTTATGTGAATTTCACCTCTGTGATCCTGGCCCACTGCCTGTTTGTGTGTGGACCACAAGTTCAGAACACGCTTTTACATTTTAAAGTGAGTATGAAAAACAAAGAAAAAATACCACCCAATGGCACAAACATTAAATGCAACTGGATTTCGGGTCCATCAATAGTGTTCTTGGAGCCTGGCCACGCCCCTTCATTTGCATACATTGATGGGTCCGGCAATAGCGTTCTTGGAGCCTGGCCACGCCCCTTCATTTGCATACCATCCTTGACTGCTTTCACGAGACATGCGTGGAGGGGCGGGAGGTGCTGGGACAGAGGCCAGGTGCGCTGCAGAGGCTGCAGGGTTGCTCTCTGGCTCTCTACTGAAGGAGTTTGCTGGACCCTGCACTCTGTCCTCAGCCTGGCTGTGGCAGTCAGGTGGGGAGCCGGCTCTTGCCTGGGACACAGGCACTTACTCTTGCGCGGTTCTGGATACTAGAAGCCCAAAGTCGAGGGCCACACACCCTCTGAAGGCTGTAGGGCAGCCCTTCCTTGCCTCTTCCCGTGTCTGGTGGCGGCTGACCCCCTTGGTGATCCTTCCCTCGTAGATGCCGCCCTCTGATCTCTGGTTGTGTATGTCCCCTCTGCCCTCTCTGCGTCTTCTGCATCTCTGGGTCTGTTTTTCCCTCTTCTCTGAGGTCACTGGCTTAGAGCCACACTAACCCAGTATGACCTCATCCTACCTCCTTCACCTCTGCAAAGATCCTGTTTCCAAATAAGGTCATGGTCAAAGGTTGTGGTGAATGTGGTTTTCAGGGGGACACCATTCAACCCAGCATGCCAGGCACCCCCTAGATCTTTGATTTTTATTTTATTTGTTTTGGTACTGGGGATTGAATCCAGAGGTGCTCAACCACTGAGCCACATCCCTGGCCCTTTTTTTATATATTATTTAGAGACAGCGTCTCGCTGAGTTGCTGAGGCTGGCTTTGAACTCGAGATCCTCCTGGCTCAGCCTCCGAGGGGCTGGGATTGCTGGCATGCGCCATGGCACCCGGCTAGATCTTTGATTCTTAAGGAGCCATGCAGACTGTTTAGGCCTTATCTGATGCCCTCGGAGGTTAAGTAGAAATTAAGTAGAGAGGAACGCAGATAAAGATAAATTAAGCACCTGCTGAATGCCAGGCCCTATCTGCGGATCCTGTGAGAGACCATCGAGGAGAACCAGGCAGAACAGGGTAAATGAGAACTTGCCCAAAGTTTGATGGCTGTCAAGTATCCAAACCAGGATGCCGGCTGGCCCCGGGGACCCGACTCCAGACTAGTTAACCTGACAGCCACCCTGAGGGCTGCTGTTGAAATCCTAGTGTTGCAGATGGGCCAACAGTCTCTGAGAGGGTAAAACATTCGGCCAGGGGCAAAGCTGGGGCGGGAACTCCGGACAGCCTCCTGGCTCTGTCCAGAGCTCAGCAATGGCCACCCGGAGCCATGCCCTGAACACTTCTCCCCACCAGCCGGAGAGGAGAGCATCCAAGGCGTTATCTGGGGATGAAAGAAACCAGCACACGCATAATCCATCACCTGGGCTTTGAGCTTTGGAAAACCCTGAGCTGGCTTTACCCATTCACCTGCAAAAGCCCCCTCAGCCTTTAGCGAATCAAGGTCCCATTGATGGAGTGCAAAGATGTTGACGTGTGCTTGCAGGCCCTGCGGCAAGGTGAAAGGCATAGATCAGGCCGGTGAATGTGCTTCCTGGAGTTCATCCATCCTGCCTTTGTGCGGAGCACATCTATCATTAGGCTGTATTCCTTCCTGCAAGAACAGGGGGCCAGGTAAGGGAGCTGGAGGGAGGGTCCCGGGCGCATTCAGAGCCCGCTCCCTGGAGAATGGGGGCAGGTGTCAGCAAAAGAGGCTTGAAAATGCTCTGATTGCTCCACACCCATCCCTCAGGCCCGCCTCCAGTGCCTCCTCCCTTCCCGCCAACTGTCCATCAGCTTTTGAAAATCCTTCCATCAGCGTTTGAAAACCCGGGGAAGATTGCACCTTAGGGTTTGGTTTGCTGAGTCTGAGAACCGGGAAGCCGGGCGAGCTTTGTGAGTCTGTTTTCCTCCTCCATGGTGGCAATCAGATGTCTTTGAACACCGGCCCTGGGCCCCTGGGCAGATCAGACCCCCCCCCCCTTTTTTTTCTCAATAATTAGCCAGGGTTGGCAGTTTTGTCCTCAGTGTTCGGGTGAGTCACTACACCTGGGGTGGTGGCTTCTCTGAGAACTTGGGGAAAAACTCGAAGAAGACAACCAGCCATGTGGCTGATGGGACCCAGGTCTGCTTGACCCTCTGGGGAGGCCCGTGGGAGTGACCGGCTTTGTGGTCTGGCACCCAGGCTCCCTCCAGGCCGAGCAAATCGGTGGGACCTGGTGACGTGTCCCCTCCCCCACTTGGACCTGCACTCTTGATGAACAGTTGGAACTCATATCAGGAGCCCCAGGATGATGCTCTCGGGTGACTTGACTTCACCTACTGCGTTCTTTACATCTTTGGTCCAGAGCTATGGTCTCCAGACAGTGGAAATGGTGACCCTCCCAAGGACATTTGGCAACGTTTGGAAATCTTTTTGTTTGTCCCAGCTGGGGAGAGGGGTGCTGCTGGCATCTCTGGGCGGAGGCCCAACATCCTACGATGACATGACAGGACAGCCCCGCGTATCACTAGTCCTGGGTTGAGAAACGGTTCTCAATGTGCAGGCCCAAGATCAGCGTCCGCTGGAACTTCTTCTTGGTCCCCACTGCCACCGCCCGCACTGAATCGGCCACTCTGGGCAGGGACTGGCCGGGGAATCGGGTGCAGGAAGTTTGAGGTCCCCTAACCTAAAGCCCGGAGTGCTTGGGAAGGCGGGAGAGGCCGGTCCGTGGACCGGCTCCTTGAATGGCAGGGATGCGGCGCCGACCTCAGGTCACCGGGGCTTCTCCTCTAGGTCGCTCCGTCCCATCTGAAGTCATGTCCATGTGTAGATGGCTAGCCCCGTCACAGCAGCCTCTGGCCGTCCGAAAGGCCGATGGCATTCTCGGGAAGTGGGGCTCTTGATGGTCCAGGCGAGGGCACACGATCCCCTTGTCTGCTCTGCGCCCTCTCTCGAGGACCTGGAGGTAGAGTGCTTGTTTCCAAGGAGGGTGTGCGTGTGTGCGTGTGCGCGCGTGTGCGTGTGCGCGTGCGTGCGTGCGTGTGTGCGTGTGGTGGGGCATCGCCTTCATTGTGATTTGCATGAAGAGCTGAATCCCGTTCACAGATATCGCCTGGCCAGCCCCGCCGCTCTGGCTGTAGTCACCACACAAGACAAACGGACAGTGTTTACTTCCTGTGGGAAATTCTGCACAGAGGCCGCAGCCCCGAGACCCCCGCCCCCCAGGCCTTGTTAGCTGTGCAGCACAAGCTACTGGACTTCTCTGACCTGCGGTCTCCTCCTCTGTTGCTCAGGTCGCTGGGCGGATCCTGTACATAAAACGCCAGGCGCGGCGCAGCAGCTCGCTCCACACCTGTCTGTGCCTCTTCTTTGGAAGAGCTGGGGAGCAGGGAGGGGCTGCGTCGGAGACCCTGTCTGAAATGCTCCGACCAACGGGCATACACTTAGTGGTCGAAAGCAACTCCAGCTTATTTTCCTGCAGTTCTGGCGGTGGAAAACCCCAAAAGGAGTCTTGTGGGGCTAAACTTCAGCTGTGGGTAGGGCCGCTTCCTTCCAGGGAGGAGAATCATCCCCTGCCTCTTCCAGCTTCTAGGGGCCTTCTGGGGTGACCCTGTTCCTTGGCTCACCTCGCATTGTCTCCCTGAGCCCCTGTGTGGTCTCACCTCCTCCTTCTTCCTTTGACACTCTCTTGCCTTCTTTGTGATTACATTTAGCGGCCTTGGGGAGAGTCTCACCATCACAGGATCCTTTTGTTTATTTACTTAGTGAGACATGGCTTCGCTAAGATGCTGAGGCTGGCCTCAAACTTCCAATCCTCCTGCCTCAGCCTCCAGAGTCTCTAGGAGAACAGGTATGTACCACCATGCTGGGCACAGGCTCCTTTTAAATCACATCTATGAAGTTGCTTTTCCTGTAACATTCATAGGTTGCAGAAATTCAGATCGGGATGTATCGGGTGTGGGGGGGTGATTATTCCATACTAAATGATAAGTCCTTGGCATCTCTATAAATAAGCTCCGTTGTAGGAGACCCAGTGGTGAAGTGGCCCTCCTAACTCGGTTAGGCCTAGGGTGATATTTGGGGCTATTTCTAAGCACAGTGGCAGGTGGGGGAAAGGCATCCACTACCCAGTGGCACCTGGACCAGCACCAAGTGGGGATGCTTTAGAAATGCACATTCTCAGGTCCTGCCCCAGATTGATTCGTCCAGATACCTGGCAGTACGGCCCAGCCGTCTGTACTTTGCCAAGCTCTCTGGCTAATTGGGATGCATGCTCGAAGTTTATTTTAATGACTTTATTGAGATATAATCCATGTACAATAACACCGGCCCTTTTAAGAATAACTCAGCGGTTTTTCCAGCGGCTGGCGGAGTGGGCGACCTTCACTGGCTCTACTTCCAGAACACTGTCATCACCCCAAAGAAACCCCCACCCGTCCGTTCCTCGGTCCCTCTCTGTTGCCCCTCCCCCAGCCCCTGGCCACCCCCACTCTACGCTCTGCTCATAGATCTGCCCCTTCTGGGCATGTCATATCCATGGTGTCCCAGTGCCTGTGGCCTTTGGCGTCTGCGCTGCCCCTTGCCGTGGTGTGTTTGAGGCCCGCCCTCCCTGTGGCGTGGCGCATGACTTCACCCATGGCTGGACATGGTCACACTCTGCTTCTCTGTCCGTGGACAGACCCCTGGGCTGCTCTCGCTCCTGGACAGTTGGAAATCGTACCGCCCCGAGCACTCAGGTTGGAGAATTCCTCAGAGTTCAGAAACCGGGGCTTGCTTCGCCAGTCCGGAAACCAGATTCCCAGGGAGCTGTAGTCACATGAGCTAGACATTCGAGACTGATGTATAAAGTTGGAATGTCGTCGGGTAAGCGAAAACTCGCCTTCATTGTACTGTAAGGCCCCAGGGCCAACCGAGTGGCCCACTTCTCTGCAGGCGGCCCTTCTGGAAAGCCAGGTCTTAATAGGGAGACCTCTTTAGGTCATATGTGTATATCTGACACAATCATTTTTTTCTGGTGAATGTGAAGTAAGAACAAAGGGGACTTGACTGCATGGAATGTCTGAACGCCTCAGAGGAGCGCAGCCTGCTCTTTCCGGACCATTGATGGCCAAATTGCCTAGATTAGATCCTGGCCTGACCACTTGCTGGCTGTGTGACTTCAAGAAAGTTACTCAACCTCTCTGGGCTATGCTTTCTTCTCTGTGATTCTGAGATAATAAGTATAATGAGGCTGATATAGGATTGTTCCTATGATTAAATCTATTAGTACCAGTAGCCGGTACATGACATATAAACGGTGGGCACTTCCACCTTTGTGGCTGGTGGGTTTGCGGCAGGGACTGGAGAGATCTGAAGCCAGCTGCTCAGTCTGTCTGCCTGACCTTGCATGTCAGCATTCTAACACTGGAAACAGCTCAACCTGCTGTAAACATTTGAAAATGAGGTTTCTGCTGGGGCGGTGGCACATGCCTGTAATCCCAGCAGCTTGGGAGGCTGAGGCAGGAGAATCGCAAGTTCAAAGCCAGCCTCAGCAACTTAGCAAGGCCCTAAGCAACTCAGCGAGACCCTGTCTCAAAATAAAAAATAAAATGGGCTAGGAATGTGACCCCGTGGTTAAATGCTTCTGGGTTCAATCCCTGGTACCAGTGAAATAAAATAAATGAGGTTGATGGTAACCGGAGAAGTCCTGGGGGCTTGGCGTTGGCCCTGGGAAGATGCACCTCTGGCCTCAGCAGGCCCTTCCTGCAGGGGGCGCTCGGGAGCTGCAGCACAAGGCCATCCCTGCGCTGCCCCAGGGGTTAGGGAAGAGTCTAGCCTTTTCATAGGCTCTGATTGGCCCATTTGGGTCACATGCCCACGCCTGAGCCAATCACAGTGGTCCAAGAGTCAGACTCCTTGATGCCCCAGCCTGCTCGGCCCATCTGCCCCAGGACCGTCATGGGCTCGGCCTGCCTTGAGCCCTCAGGACTGGATCAGGGGTTTCCTAATGGAAAATCGGGCTGCTGCTGCTGGAATAAAGGAATGGGCTCTGAGCCTGCGCGGTGGCCAGCTCCGTGGCCCCAGAGGGCGGAGCTGCGCCTCTCCTTACCTGGTTGGCTGAGCCCTTCTTCAGAGCTGGCCATACGTTAATCAGTGGTGTTAGGCCCTGTAGGTTGCCGTCCCCTCCTGGTCCCCGAGGCAGGGGTCCAATCTCAGCACTCTTGAGTGGGGGGCTGAAGCATTCTTTGTAGCAGGGGATGGGGGGCTGTGCGGTTCATCCTCGGATATCTAAGGGCATCCCTGGCCTCTGCTCAACGTACAGTCTCCTTACTGTTGTCCAGTGTCCCCTGAGGGGCCACTACCCTCCACTGAGACCCGCTGCTATAGATTTTCTCTGTCCTCTGACCCCTTTCGGGTTGGACTAGTTTAACTCTTAAGACTAGTTAAACCTGGGACCTGCTTCTTTAGCCCCAGGTGGGCAGGAAGCATGGGGGGTGGTCTTTGGACCCTCCTAATACCGAGTGCAGGTCTCAGGATGAAGCTATGCCAGTCTGGTGGCTTCACTTTTAGAGCTTGCAGCCAGAACCTGTCACAACGCCATCTTCTCAGGGGGCTTTCTGGTCCCACTTAGGGGTGTTCAAAAAAGACATGCTTTGGAATAGACAGTCCCTGTCTTGACCTTGGAAAGTGATCCATCACGAGGCTGTCCCCACAGTGTCTGTGAGGTACAGACAGCGTGACACCTCTCTGGTTGGCGTTTTGAGTCTCTGAGGACTGAGAAAAGGGACATGAGCTATTCCCCTGAATTCCAGACTGGTGCCCGGTGCCGGGTTCCTCGGAGTCTGGCCGGGGTCTCATGCCGCAGGCTCATCTGCTCTGTCCCCCCGGAGTGCACTGGGGCAGTAAATTCCACGGAATGAGTCTTTGTGGGGAACATCTCAGAGGCCCTTTGTTCTATGGACAATTAACTTCCACCGAGCATTAACTGCAAGGTGGCTGCATAATTTAAAAACACCACGGTTCCAAGGGGGGAGAATTTCAGCTCAGACGACTCTGAATAGCTCTGATTTAAGATCCATAAACTCAGTTCAAGGTAATAAATATGTAAGTAATTGATGATGTAGTGCGCCAGGGACTCAAGACCCATCCATCACACCCTGGCGAGCAAGGGCTGCGGACACGCTCCGAGAACAGCAGGATAGGAGAGGAATAATGGCCAGAGGGACCTAGACGGCCCTGTCCTCACGTAACTCACCGCTGGCCCTCGAGAGAGCCACGGCTTCCTTCCCATGGCCTCGTTCCTGTGCTGTCTTCTCCGGCCAGGGAGAGGGGCTGCTGTGGGGCGGGTGTCTTACTGCATGGCCGCCGGGTGCTGGGCGCTGCCTTCCTATTCCGGTGCCCGGTCTTTGGGGACACTCTGCAAGATGAGTTATCATTGCCTCCATTTTTCAGAGGAGGAGGTCCGGGGAGGCGAGACAGAAGGTGACCGGGCAAAGGCAGCCAGGATGCCCATTCTGTTCTGTCCCTGCAGGTCAACCCCACACTGCCCGTTCCGCCTCTCTGCACAAGACGGACTTGGCGCCCCTGGGATGCCCGGGTTGGGGTCCTGCAGCCACAAACCAGTCCTTTCACCCATTTCTGCGTGCGCACGTCCAGCCCCACTGGCAGAGCCCCTCCTGGGCTCTCTGTGTCCCCCATGTCCGCCCCGCCCCTGTCACCCCCACCGCTGTGTCCGTTGGCTTATTCAACGTGAGACCCTTTCCAGTTGGAACTGATGAGGTGCAGGACGGGCTGTTTTTCTCTCTTCACAGGGACATTTGCGGCGATGGCAGCGTGGGTCTCTGTCACCTCTTGTCTTGTCCTCATTTAAGCCCCAGCCAGGCAGGGCAAGCCAGCTTCTCCCAATTATCATTTTCCTCCGGGTCAAGGAGACAGGTCCAGGGTCTGTTCGAGACGGTTCTGCGGCGCCAGCCCAGCCTTGGACGTCTCTGGGTCTCCAAGCTGCCTCTCCTCCCGCTCGGGGCGTCCAGCAGGGTGCACGAGAGCCCGTCCACTTTGCTCTGGCCTGTCCTCCCTCCAGAATAAGCAGGACCATAGAACAGAGTGCTCAGAGATGGGCTTTGCCATCCGGGAGGCAGAGGGTCACATCGGTACAGGTGTCGTTTTCTCTCAGTGACCTCTGAGTCTGTGTCGCCACTTGCAGAACGGAATCGCCCGTACCTGTCTCAGAGGAGAAGATCTTTCTATTCATTTATTTGCTCCTGCCATAAATATGTGTGGAGATGCTGCTCTGTGCCTGTCACTGTGCTGAGGGTTCGGGGGGAGGTGACTAAAAGCGGCTCTTATGAAGAGTCCAGGGCTAATGAATGTGAAATACTCAGACCTGTCCCCAAACTTGGCTGCACCTTAGAATTATCTGGAGGCCAGCACCATTAAATCAGGGGTCAGCATGATTTTTACTAAAGGGCCCGGTAGTGATTATTTTAGACTATATGGCCATATGATCTGGGCGTGACTACTCAGCTCTGCAGCCCTAGTCCAAGGAACGCGGCCACATTCCAATGAAACTTTATATAAGTAGGCTGTGGGCCACCTTCAGCCCTGGGACCGTGGTTTGCTCCCTGGTAGGAGTGGGGCCGGCACAGGAATTGGGTGGTTCCCGTGTGCTGGAATTTGGGGAACCACTGACTTAGGCACCTCTGGCCCCTGTTTGTTGATATCCTTACGACGGTACTTCAGTTCAGAGAAGTTAAGGTACTTTCCCAGGGGAAACCAGGACACTGACCCCGGCCTTGCTAACTTCGTTCTTCGACCTGTTGTGTTTCTCTGTGAAGCCTCAGCGTCTTCCTTCCTAAAATGGTATCCGTACAACCTCCCCAGGTGGGTGGCTGGGGGGACGGAAGGAGAAGTGACATAAATGGCAAGTCTGCCCCTTGGTGCTCGTGACAGGAGAGAGTCGGGAGGGGCTGAGGATGGTCCGAGGGTCCCACCCTGGTGTGGGGGCGGTGGCAGGCTGCGAGTGGCTGGCAGGTGGGGAGAGGCCCGGGAGAGGAAGCGTCAGGCTGCACCTCCGACTGAGGTCCCAGCCCCAGATCAGAGCCCCAGAGCTGGGGCTGGAGGTGTGGGTGAGTGGTCAGGGCAGGATGGGCCTCCTGGGACCCCTGACGAGCCCAGGCCCCTCAGGGCATGAGGCCTGCGTGGAGCCTCGGCTGGAGGAACGGGCTCCGGGCCTGTTTTCGCTGGAGTTAGCAAGAAAGTCCTCCACCCTGTGCTCCTCGCCAAAGCCTGCCTGAGACTCTAGACGTAAAGATGGAGAACCGGCAGCTCCTGCCCCCCAGGAGCTCACGGTCAAGGGCAGCGGAGGAGAGGTCAGACACCCAGGTGCCCCATGCTGGTGGCAAGGTGAGCTGCCCAGAGCCACGCGCGCTGAGCACCGTGGCGCTGGGAGGGTCAGGCAGGGCCTTTCTCCCTGCGCGTGCAGAGTGGGCTCCCTGGAGGAGCCGCGTGGGGTGGGTCTTGCAGGAAGGGTTGGAGGAGGAGGGCAGAAGAATCTTCTAGACAGGAAGGACCGCATCTTCAAAAGTGGGAGCCAGGAAGTTACGACGTGCGCGTCACTCAGGGAGGGCAGCCAGGGGCCGCCTAGCAGCCTGAGCTGGTCATCTGCTCTCTCAGATGCGGAGGGGCCTCTCTTCCCCTTTGGCCTGGGGTCAGGACGTTCTTCCTCCCTGACTGGTGTTCTCTCGAGTCAGTATGACCCTGGAATGAAGGTCTCCGGGTCCAATCCTCTGGGACAGAGACCCCTGCCGCAATGCCACCAGCCCCTGACACAGGAATCTACCCCCCGGGGGGCTATGAAACTGACCCCTCCCCCAAGCACCTCATTCCTTTTGGCCTTTTATTCCATCAGTGGCCCCCACCACGCCAGCTGGGCCCATCATCCTGACGCCTTCTCTGGATTTCTAGACGGTAGCCTTTATTTTCCTGTTTTGCACGTTTTAATTTTATTACCTCGTTGCGTAAAGTGACTTCGGCATTTCAGGGTGTCTCCCTCTTCTTCTCAGAACATTGCAGTAAAATCACAAGGGAAATTGGGGGAGGGTCGGGGCAGGGACAGGGGAGAGAGAAGCAAGGCGGGTTTCCTGACGCATGTCACTCAGACCCGAGGGAGGAGTGGCCATTAGCGGCCCTGCCCCCGCAGACCTCAGGGTGGTGACTCATAGAACGGGTGGCCCCTCTTTTCTCGCCTGCCGCACCCCCTGGCCACGGCTGCCCTCCCGTCCCTGCACACACACCCCACGGTTAGCACCTGGGCTTCTGCATCCGTGTCCCCGCGAGGAAGGGAATGGCTCCCGAGGCACCCAGTTCTCCCATTGTTTGGGGACGAGGTTAAACTCCCTGATCCGCTTTAATAGATTGCACGGTGAGCGCAGGATAAGATGTAATTAAATGCCGCGGCCACCTCTTTCTTTACCAGCGGAGAAATTTAATTGAGGCCATCCGAGGGGGCTGAGGGAAATCACAGGTGACGGCTCGGGGCCCTGGGTCCCCACTGCAGGAGGGGCGATGCTCTCACTGTGCACTTTGATTGATGCCGAATGGAGGGGGACCCTAAGTTCCCTGCCGGGACCCAGAGGCGGGTGCTGGTCTTTGTAAAAGGGAAGCGTGATTCCGAGGACGCTCGATTCCCAAGGTGTCGCGGGTTTGGCTTCACCGTTATTTTGTCTGTTGGCCAGGCCCAGGGGTCAGGAGGAGCGGGGGACGGGAGCTTGGGGACACCGCCTGGGGGGTCTACCGCATCCCAGCACCTTCCTGCCTCTCCCCACCACGTGCCAGCCCTCCACCTGCGCACCTCCCTGCCTAAGGCTTCCACCCGGGGACGCCCCAGGTCACATCTTCCCGCCCTCGGACCCTGACCACCGCCGCCTCCGGTCCTCACTCACACGTCCTCAAGGCTTCCTTCCGCTTTGATAAAGCGACAGCTAGAAAATCACATTAATGAACCCAGACAGGCTCGGTGAGAAGAGGGAGTTCATTTTCCTCTCCCTCCGCCCGAGTCGACCCGGATTTCAGGAGTGGCATGTCACGGGAGTCATTGTTCCTTCATGGATTATTCTGGCAGGAGACAGTCAGGGTAGAAAGGTCGCAGGCCTGTGTCACCATCCCCGCTGGGCTGCCTAGGGACCCTCCCGTGCCCGGCAGCTCTTTTCTGTGAAATGGGATCAAAAGACGCATCCCCCGGGGTGCTGGGATGAGGGGGGCCGGGGAGGGGCCCTGAAACCGCAAGCCGATTGTCCCAGGATTCCCTCCAGGTAGGTGGCAGAAGTGGATCTTGGAAACCAGGTCTTCTGGCTCCAAGGGGGAACCAGTCCCTCTGCTAATCAGCCAGGGAAATGAGTCTGGCGGCTCTAAATCGGGATTGACACACTTTTCCTCCGAAGGGCCGGGTAGTGATGGCTGTGAGCCGGGTGGACTGGACGGCCCCCCAACAGCTCCTCCACCCTGCCGTTCTCGTGACGGGGCGGCCGCACGCGCGCGGGACTGTCACCGAGTGAGCGAGGCCGTGTGTCAATCAAACGGTACTTGCAGAACCAGACGATGGGCAGGATTTGACCCGGGGGTCGGGTTGGCGACCTGCGCGCTCAATCAGAGTCCGCGCGCGGAGCGCTCTGCCGTGTCCTGACGGCTGCGTTCTTTCTAGAAGCCAGAGAAGGATGACAAGCTCAAAAACAATAACAATACCACGTCAGGCGCCCTCCAGGGTGCGGCTCTGCTCTGGTCACAGAGCCCCGTGAGGACACGTCACCATCCCCTCATCACCGGAGGCCAAACGGAGACTCCGAGAATTAGCCGTGCCCCAGGTCCCTGCCCTCCCAAGTGGCAGAGCTGGTGCCTGTCACCCGGGTTCCCACCTCAGAGTTCCACGGCCTCTCTCCCATAGTGCACTGGGCAAGTCCCTGTCTTGGGCGCTGTCCCCACTTAGAGGTAAAGTGTGCTGCTCCGCTCTGCCCTCAAGGCCACGTCCACAGACACCCCCACCCTCGACACAGGCTAACTGGCTTGACCCCAGCTGCAACGCGCCCTTCCTCGACACGGGCCTCTGCCTCTGCTCCTTTTTTGGCCTCAGCGTCACGGGGATCCCCTGGAATCTCCTCTGACACCCCCGTATGGCATCGCTCCCTGGAGAGTGTGTGACAGCGTCCTTATTCCACCCACATCACCCACAGCCCTGCTGCCTTATTTCCTTCCCGGTGACGTGGCTTTAAAATCCACTCTCATCCGCCAGCGCCGAGGGGTTCCCTGGAAGCCTTCACGGCTGTCGAGGGCCTCCAACCGTGACCTCTGATCTTGGGCAGTGGGTCGTGCTGGTCTCGGGAAGAAAGTTACGTCCAAATTCATGAAGAAACTTAATTTGGCTCCAAAGCATTTTGGAGCTGTAACCTTTAGAGCCGGCGCGTAATTAAAATATTCTTAGATCAGATCTGTTTCAGTTGGATATTAAAGTAAATAGAGTTCTTCTCCGCAATGTGACTAATATCAGGAATGACTTTAGTCAGAGAGCAGTTGGCATCTTGGATAAATCAGTGGGATTTTAGCTGGTGGCTGGCCTGTGGCCCCCAAAGAAAAGTTTACTGGTCTCAATTTTATTAGTTTTAAGGTGTCTTTGGACCCAAAGAATTAGCTAGTTGATTCGGATGCAGCTAAATTATTGTTCCATTCATCCTGTCCCCGGGGTTGGGACCTTAAGGATAGTTTGAAATTTCCATTTCATTTGCAGTATTTCCAAGTATGAGCTCTGGGTCTCCACTGCCCTGGCTCAGACCCCAGCTCTACTGACTAAAATGGAGTTATGGGGATTAAGTGAAATAATATGTCTAAATCACGTAATCTAGGTCCTGCTGTGTACTAGGTGCTCAATAAATGTTAGCTGTTAATATTAATAATGTTATGCGCTCAGAGGTCTTTATCTCCATGGAAACATTTAAGCTTTGGGTAGCTCCTCATCTATCCAAGGGGATTTAGTGAGACTTGGAGACTGCCAGAGGCAATTTCTCCTGACCCTTTCCAACTCCAGAAAGGCATGAATTTTTTTTTTTTTTTTGTACCAGGGATTGAATTCAGGGGCACTTGGCCACTAAACCACATCCCCAGCCCTATTTTGTATTTTGTTTAGAGACAGGGTCTCACTGAGTCGCTTAGGGCCTCACTTTTGCTGAGGCTGGCTTTGAACTTGTGATCCTCCTGCCTCAGCCTCCCGAGTCGCTGGGATGACAGGCGTGCACCACTGCGCCCGGCAAGGAAGGTGTGATTTTTTAAAAAATATTTTAACATTTGTTTGGCCAAGGGACATGGTAAAGAAGTGACTGGTAAGACTTACATTTTATAGAAAACTGGGTTTAACTCTAACGTGCACCAAATATTCGTTGTATGTCTTTGAGCAATTTCGTTATCTTCAGTTTCCTTCTCCGGGAATGGGGGATATGATTCCCTAAGGTGGTATAGACTCAGCAAAGAAGAGGCTGCCAGGGGCGCGCCTCACTCGGAATGTGTAAACAGGACCCAGGGCCTCCGAGGGCGTCCCTCCACTTGGTTTCCAGGCAGCCCTGCAAGCAGACACAGCTATTCGCCCATATCCTACACATGACGGCACTGGGACTCTAGAAACTGTCCCTCGCCTGAGAAGACAGCACAGGTCACGGCTCCTAATCACCTCAATTTGCCATCTGCAAAATGGAGATGAGTTTGACGTCCTTCCCTGCCACCCAAGAGTATTTGGAGGACAGACCATTGTAGACTCACTCCAAGCCTCAGAGAGGGTATGTCTAAGATCTCCCAGGGCCCTGGAAGTTTCTAGTTAACCGCTGAACTGACCGTTGCGGACAGCTCTCTTGTCTTGGTTCGCTCATGAACTCACCCCTGCGTTCGCCTGCATAGTTACCCCGTCCTCCTTCCCCAGTGGGATTTGGGAATGCCTACCCATGAGACTTTCTTAAGGAAGTGTCCCCTAAGACGAGTCAGGGACACAGCGTTACAAGTCGGTGGTTTGAGACAAAGCTCTTCGCTCAGCTCTCTCTTACTACCAGGAAGGTAAAAGTATCCTGGGGAGTTCTTTCTTTTTTTTTTTGGTACCAGGATTGAACTCAAGGGCACTTGACCACGGAGCCACATGCCCTGCCCCTTTTATTTTTTATTTTGAGACAAGGTCTCACTAGGTTGCTTACAGCCTCACTAAATTGCTGAGGCTGGCTTTGAACCTCCCATCCTCCTGCCTCAGCCTCCCGAGCCACTGGGGTTACAGGCGGGCGCCAGCACGCCGGGCTCCTGTCGGCTTCTCAGGAAGGGTACTGGCTGTGGGGTGGACCAGCATTACCTTTAAGCCTGAGGACGTGGTGAAGGGTGGTGGTGGAGTTTTGATTAGGGGCTACTGGTGGGATCATGAGGGACAGTGGGGAAGGGTCTGGGCTGGGGGATGGAATGGCCGTGGAAGGGTGGGAGATGATACACTGGACTGGTCTGGGAGTGGGCACGTGGAGGGTGGGGCTCAGGCAGGTGGGGAGGTCCTGCCACTGGTTTGCTGTCCGGGCACAGTGGGCTATTCTCCCCTTGGCCACCAGGGGGAGCTCTTAAATGCACAGGGTGGTGCACCCTCCTGCCTTTATTCTAATCCACGATCAAAGTTCTCATTGCTTCAAAACAACCACCAAAGTCTGCACTGTTTTATTTTCCTAAAAATGCCCTTCTTTGTCTATTCGTTTACTTTCCAATTTCCCCATTAGACTCTAGAGCTCAGAAAATATTCTTATGCCGTTGAGTATATGGCACAAGACAGGTGCTGTATGAGTTTCCTACGGCTGCTGTAACAAATGGCCACAGTGGCTTGAAACCACACAAATGTATTACCTTACAGTTCTGGAGGTCAGAAGTCCAAGATGGGTCTCACGGGACTGCAAAGCAGGTGTGGGAAGAGCTGGTTCCTCCCGAGGCTGTAGGAGAGAATGCAGTCTCTTGCCTTTCCTAAAGGTTGAATGTGAATGTTGGAATTCATTCTTTCCTTTGCTCTTTCCGGACAGAGGTAGGAGGTTCTGACAGCTTTAGGCTGGGGTTGAGGGGGATGTAGGAGGAGACGCATCCGGCTTGTTCCTGGCTGTGGTTTAAATCCCAACTCAGTCACTGACACCTAGGGTCAATTGCTTCTTGCTTTTAAGCCTCAGTGTTTCCATCTGTGAAATGGGAATGAAATTGATGGAATTGGCTCTGGTTATAAAGCCAGATGACCTGAATTAAAAAATCCCAGTTCTGGCCTTTACTGACCTGAGACAAATGACATAACCTCTTGATTCCCTGTTGGTGAAATGAGGGCTAATGGGAATGGCTGATGTACTACCTGGGTATAAACACTGTCCCATTTGGATTAAATGAGATACTATGCGTAACTCATGGATTCCAGGAAATGACATATAAAGGACTTGGTTTATGACAGTGCTTGGCACATGGTGACATTCAACATAAAGTGGGTCTTATTTTTCTTATTTCTGACTTTCCTCTTATTTCTTCTCCTCTTTCTCCTCCTCTTTCTTTGCTGTGCATCGCCAGTCTTTCCTGGTGTCTTTGCGTAACCCCTTATGTGTGTTTTCCAGGCCAACCTTGCCTGTTAGACTCATCGGAGATGCATGAGGCTAGAGCCCGAGTCCTTGGTATGGACGCCTTTTCGAGGCCAGGTCCTCTGCCAGGTCTTCTGTTGGTCTCCGTGGCTTCCAGGGTGATCTCAAAGCCCAGGGCTCCGGGGCCATGTCCCTTCTGCTATTCCGAGGCCAGACCTGTGCAAGGGGAGAAGAAACCTCCTTCCTGCCCACTCTCCTCTGCCGGCCCTGGCAATGAAAATTGCTAAGAAGAGATGTCTATTATTTCATCCCTGAGACTGAAGTCAGCAGCGACGTGGGGAATTCTGCCTCTGTGTTGGCCCAACTCGTTATCAGAAAATTAGGGTAGAAAAGAAGCTTTTGCGTGGCTATGGAGACATCTTAATAGGTGCTTTGATTGTTAAACAGAAGCCTCTGTATGGGTTTAATTGCTGTAAATGCTGTTTGCCTTCTCTGTTATGATAAGGCTTCTATTCTCATAGCTTTAAAAAAAAAAAAAAAAAAAAAACCTTCCCTTTAACAGTTTCCCTTTGCTTTAAGCTTGCATGGCAAGTTTAATGAAATCCAAACAGTGAAAGTGAAGAGAGAACCTCCAAGTTCAAGCCTGCACGCCCACGCAGGGAGCCGGGCGCGGGTTATTACGGCTCGAGACTAACGATGCTGCAGCCACTTAATGTAACTGACACAACGCACCCTTCCACCAGATATTGGGAAATTAAACCAAACTGCTAAACTTAATTACAGCTACTTCTTTTGAGAAGGCGCCGTCATGGAGAGTCACAAAGTCAGAGGATTGGAATCTAAGAGTGAGCAGAGAGATGTGTTTATAACTAAAAGCTCACTTGAGCTCCGGGAGCTTCGGCTGTGTGTGTGTGTGTGTGTGTGTGTGTGTGTGTGTGTAAGGGGCGGAGATGGTGCAGCAGGGACTTCACCTGAGAAAGAGAAACATCTAGATCGGAAATTCTCAAACCTTGTCCCTGCTGTCATTGGGACTGGTTGAATCTTTGCCATGGGTGGGCTCTGTCACCTATAGTACAGGCTGATGGACGGCACACCTGGCCTTGCCCTACTAGGGACACACACATATACACAGTGTGGTACCCCAAAATGTCCCCAAATGTTGTCAGATATCCCTTAGGGAGCAACAGTTCTTCCGGTCGAGAACACTCCCTTTTGTGTGTGCCTGGCTGTGTGACCTTTATCAAGTCACTGCACCTCTCTGAGCTCCTTGGTCTTCCTTTGTCCAACGGGGATAAAGAAGATACCAATTGCAGGGAGACATAGCTTCCAGGTATAAAATGCACATTGTGGTGCTTCACACTGAGTGATCAGTAAGCGCAGTGTTTCTATGACAATAACCTTGAATACAGCAAACTTGGGTCAAGTTCTCTGCCGCAGGCTCTCTCCTATGCGGGGCTGATGTGAAGATGAAGATACGGGTTCTGGCTTTGGCAGAGGTGGCACACGTGTGCAGACTTGGTACTTACCACCTCCGCTCCACTCGGGGCAGACGTTGCCCATCAATTGCCGTTTCCTGTGGAGCCTCAGAATCCTTCGCGACACAACTTTCTAGTCGGGTCACCTCAAGTGGTCCCTGAGACAAGACCCAGGTGGCAGGCCTAGTTTTGTGGATCCCTCGTAGGGAGGCAAACCCTTCTTCTCCAGCACAGCCTTTAGGAGTTAACAGATACTCTTTCCTTCCACGTCTGACTTCAGTCCCAAAAGGAGGCTGGGAGAAAAAAAAAAAAAAGATCTTTTTTAACACGCTGTTGTTCTTTCTTTTTTGCTTCCCTTGGGAACAGAAAGGAGTCGTAAATGGACTTCGAGCTTGATGACATTAGTTTTTAGTTAAGCTGGAGGACATTCCACCGCCTGTGCTTCTGGCTGATACATCGCCCTGTCTCTTTCGCGAGTTTTCTTTGCCCTCTGGGGCTTGGAACATCATTAGCTTCACCAGGGCAGAATTGGGATTCTGGAAACAGCTTTCAGATGGCCGCGACAGCGCCATTAGACAGGAGAGGAGTGAGTGGGTGGGGAGAAATGCTCCCTGATGGGTCCTGACAGGCCGGCTCCCCGGGGAGTGCCCGCCATGGCAGTGGGCTGTGAAGCACCCAGGTGCCTCTGTGACCCTGAGCCGGCTCTGTCCATCTGGCCTGAGAACCAGAACCGGCATGCGGGTCCCCCACTCCGTCTCTGCCTATCCGGTGGTGATGTCACAAGCGGCACTTGGTCGTTGCTGCTCTTGTCTGGCACCTCTCAGGGCCCGTGGGGTCTGCAGGGAGGCTGCACTGGAGGCCAGGAGTGGGCTGGGGTGGAGGCTGGTGCAGGGGCTGCAGAGGACCCAGAGCTCCCTGGGAAGGCCGGTGCGCTTCCCTGGGATGCAGGCCGAAGCGTGAAAGGAAAGGTGGATGGGTCAGGCACCCGGTCGGAAGTCTGCATGGCGTCTAGGTTCTTCCTCACTCCACCCATCCACCCACCCACCCATCCACCATTATCCAGCCATCCACTCACCCACCCCCCTATCCATCCATTCATCCAGTCAGATACCAATCCTCCTGTCAGTCGGTCTATCCATCCACCCATCCACCCATCCACCCATCCACCCACCCACCCATCCATCCATCCATCCATCCACTCACCCATCCACCCACCCACCCATCCATCCATCCATCCATCCACCCACCCATCCATCCATCCACCCATCCATCCATCCACCAATCCATCCATCCATCCATCCATCCATCCACCCATCCATCCACCCATCCACCCATCCATCCATCCACCAATCCATCCATCCATCCATCCATCCATCCATCCATCCATCCACCCACCCATCCATCCACCCATCCATCCATCCACCCACCCATCCATCCACCCATCCATCCATCCATCCACCCATCCATCCATCCACCAATCCATCCATCCATCCATCCATCCATCCACCCATCCACCCATCCACCCATCCATCCATCCATCCATCCACCCACCCATCCATCCACCCATCCATCCACCCATCCATCCATCCACCCACCCATCCATCCACCCATCCATCCATCCACCAATCCATCCATCCATCCATCCATCCATCCATCCACCCATCCACCCATCCATCCATCCATGCATCCACCCACCCATCCATCCACCCATCCATCCACCCATCCATCCATCCACCCACCCATCCATCCACCCATCCATCCATCCACCCATCCATCCATCCACCAATCCATCCATCCATCCATCCACCCATCCATCCATCCACCCATCCACCCATCCATCCATCCATCCACCCACCCATCCACCAATCCATCCATCCATCCATCCATCCATCCATCCACCCACCCATCCATCCATCCACCCATCCACCCATCCACCCATCCATCCATCCATCCACCCACCCATCCACCCATCCACCCATCCACCCACCCATCCACTCATCCATCCATCCAACCATCCACCCATCCACCCATCCACCCATCCATCCATCCATCCACCCACCCATACACCCATCCACCCATCCATCCATCCATCCATCCATCCATCCACCCACCCATCCATCCATCCACCCATCCACCCATCCACCCATCCACCCATCCATCCATCCATCCACCCACCCATACACCCATCCACCCATCCATCCATCCATCCATCCATCCATCCATCCACCCATCCACCCATCCACCCATCCACCCATCCATCCATTTATCCATCCACCCATACACCCATCCACCCATCCATCCATCCATCCATCCATCCATCCACCCATCCATCCATCCACCCATCCACCCATCCATCCATCCATCCACCCACCCATCCATCCATCCACCCATCTATCCATCCATCCACTCATCCACCCATCCATCCACCCATCCATCCATCCTTTAGTCCTTCCTTCCTTCCATCCACCTATCCCCCCACCTACCCATCCATCCATCCGTCTGTCCACCCACTCACCGCCCACTCATTCATTCATCCACTTAGTCTAGCATGGCTTAGGTAGTATATGACTGGATCATCTAAAAATAGTTATCTACCATGTACAGAGAGAGATATAGCTTTCCACATAGAGTTTGTCTTTAAGAACAAATATTTAAACAAAGACATGGATTTGACCTACAGTGCTAAGTAAATAATCGTATGGGTTGTACATAGGATACCAGAAATCAATAGTGATGGTAAGTGTCTGTAATCAATAGCATGGTAGGTGTCTATAATCAATAGCATGGTAGGATAATCAATAGCATGATAGGTATCTGTAATCAATAGCATGGTAGGTATCTGTAATCAATAGCATGGTAGGTATCTGTAATCAATAGCATGGTAGGTATCTGTAATCAATAGCATGGTAGGTGTCTATAATCTACTGCATTGCACCTTGGCCAGGTCACAGGCTCCGGGGTCCCTCAGACCTGGATTTCCATGTCCAGGATGCGTGTCCTTGAGCAAGTGACTTCCCCTCTCCAAGCCTTGGTTTCCCCACCTGCATGGTGGGCATGCTGGCCACCCAGTTGCTGGGGTAATTGGAGGACACGGCCAGCCTAAGCCACGTGAGTCACTGAGTACTCTGTAAATGGAAGTGATACCAAAGTGGGTTCTTCCCACAACTGGCTTCTTTAAGGGCATCTCCTGGCTGCCCTACCTGGGGGACCTTGCACTGGCTGAGGTGACAACCCAAACCAGGGTCCCGCTCAACCCGATTTAGCAAGTGAAGGCGGTTGGTGTCCTTCCTGAGGCTGGCAAGCCTCCCTTTACCTTCCAGGCCTTGACCAGAGTCCACCCCAGCCCCTGGCCGGCTCCATAACAGGCTTTCCTCCTCTGCTCTTCTCTCTGCAGACACACTGTCCGTGCCACGCTGGTCCCCGCAGATCCCACGCAGAGACCTCGGCAACTCCATCAAGCACAGGTAGGTGATTCCCGAGCGCTGGGTAGCACCTCCCAGCCCCGTGAGGGGGGTGGAAGGTTCTGCCCTGGCTCCTACGTCACTCTGCCCCTCTCTCCCGTGCCAGGCTAAGCCTCAAAGTGGCACCCAAAGGACCAAGGCATCTGCATCCTATTAACCTTATACCCTTATCAAATTCCCACATAGTGGTTAAAAGTCTGGGCTCTGGAGTCAGAATGACTCATGTTCCAAACCCAGTTAGTAAAGCTTTGCAACCTGAAAGAAGTTACTTCACCTCTCTGAGACTCCATTTTTTTCATCAGATAATTCTGTAGGGTGGTTATGAAGATCACATGTATGTGAACTATGTAACATTCTCACTGAGCAGCATCTTGTCAACAGTTTTTGAAGTATGTTGACAGAGTAGTTAAAATTCAAACACATAAGAAACAATAAATGGTATCCTTGCTAAGATAAATACTTTACATCCTGATCTGAGGGCTCGCTCCTCACCCAGGAAATGCAAGATTGCAAGCTGACTTCATTTGTGCTGTCTCTCTGTGAGGGGACAGGTCTAGAGCTGCAGTCCTGCTGGGCCAACAGGACAACTTCTCTGGGGTCGGTCATAACCTGCCCTTTTGGGAAGAGGCCTAACCATCTAGTCATTTTATCTACAAGGCACTCTTTGTCAGAAGTTCTTCAACTTTCTAAATCTGACTTTCCACATTTTGGGCTCATCATCCCCATAGTCTCCTCAGGAACCCAGTGGGGTAAGTGGAGCAGAAGTGACCTTGTCCATTTGATAGATGAGGAAACCGAGACCCTGGAGAATTGAGTCACGGTTCTAAAAGCTAACAAGTCTCAGCACTTTGGGTTGAGTTTTCTGTGCCTAGGTCTCCGTGGACAGGTTGAGGACAAAGTTTGTCACTGATTCATGGATTCCTTTTGCTCGCATTTATAGGGTTTCTGTGCGAGGTTGGCAGCACTGAGCAAGGTGGAAGGCCCGTGCCCTGGGGGAGCTGGCAGGCTTGGGGAGGGTCAGTTCGTATACCACGAGGAGTCAGGGCTCTGGGAGAGCAACACCAGGCGCGACTGTGTACCGGAGCCCGGGGCAAAGTGGGAATGAGCACTCCCACTGAATGGCCCTTGTCAACAGTTTTTGAAAAGAAGTGTGTTGACAGGAGAGTTGTTAAAACGCAAAAGAGAAAAGATTGGAGGAAACAGTGAGAACGATGTGATAGACCTGTCAACGGTCAGGCCTTGGCTGCAGAGGGGAACCAAGATGAGGGCTTTGTTTGCTTTCGCTGCCTCGCTGCTCTCTGCTCAGCTCCATCCTTGGACTGGCCACACCCTTGACTTGGCTCCACCCCCTGACTTCACCATCCCTGGATTGGCCACACCCTTGACTCAGCTCCACCCCCTGGATTGGCCACGCCCCTGACTTCACCATCCCAGGATTGGCCACACCCTTGACTCAGCTCTGCCCCCTGGGTTGGCCACGCCCCTGGCTCTGCCACCCACCTGAATTGGCCACACCCCTAGCTCAGTTCCTCCCTTGGATTTGCCAGATCTCTGACTCAGTTCCACCCCTGGATTGGCCACGCCCTTGTCTCAGCTCCACCCCCTGGATAGGCCCCACCTCCAGACTTTCTCCAGACCTGATTTTGGAACCCGATAGTATCTCAGCTTCAGATGCTGGTGCCCTGAAGCCAGGAAGCAACCTGAAAATCTTGAGTATGGTGACCAACTTCCTAGACTGCCTAGGGACCCGCGATGACTTGTTGCTCTATTTTGTCCTGTGTTCCTCCCTGGGGCTCCATGCCAGGAGGAAGAAACCTGAACTCACCTCAGCCTTGATAAAGAGATAAAATTAAAATCCCATTCCCTGTCATCTAGAGTCCCAGCTGGGGAATACGGAGAGCTGATCCTGGGGACAGGAGGGGGCTGGAGAGGAGAATAAAACTGCCCTCCCCTCATTCCTATGTGGTAGCTGATGGGTAAAGTAATGCCCTTCTTCATCCCAGGGCTGCCAAATCCTGAAGACAGACCCTGCTAAACTCACTGGCCTGCTGAGGGAACCAAAGGATCTAAACCACCCCCCAAATCCAAAAGCAGAGAGCGATGCTTTCCTGGCAACCAGCGTCTCTGCTCAGAAGACTGCTGTTTGCTTAGATATGGAGGTTTTGGTCTGCGACTCGTTCTGTTTGGAGAGGGACTGACCCAGATCGGGCAAGATGGTAGGGCAGACCGAGACAGCCTTTCCCTCAAAATTCTGTCTCCCAGTTATGTAATCACTTCCGATTTCCCTTTTGACACTCTGAAGCGGTTGGAGATTAGATACAACTCCTGCCGACGGTGGCACAAATTGAAAATTAAAATTAACTGTGACCTGGCAACCTTCAATACTTTTCCTGAGCCCAGCCCTGCTGCTGCCTCATATCTCAGGGAAGAAGGCACCTGGCAGGATGGGAGAGGAGGGCCCAGGGAGTTAATCCACTGCCCTCTCCTCCGGATGTGGGAGACCTCCAAACCCCAGGTGGGAGGGGGCAGAAGGGAGGTGAGCGGATGGTCTGAAAAGGCATTTTGCCTTGGGAACTCTTCTCTGCGACTAAATAGTTTGGGGTCTCAGCTCTTTGGGGGAAGGGAGGGCCCCTTGGGAGCCCCCCACGTGATGTCCTTAGCAGTAGGGGAGAATGGCTTAGGTGGACTCTCAAGGAGAACCCGCCTGGCTTTGTGGCTCTCTGAGGGTGCTACCAGCCCCATCCATTGCTCTGTCCTCAAAGTGAATGTGGCACCTAGGAGGTCACCAGGCAATATTTGTTGAGGGAACAAATGACCATTAGGAATGTCCAAGGTAACCCAATTCACTGAGCTTTGCTTTGTGCCAGACGCTGAGTGAAATCTTGACACGTGTGACCTGGTTTAGCCCTCCAATAACCTGTGAGGTCAATATTATTATTATCCCTACTTTACAGATGAGGAGACCGCTCCAGTGGTCTCAGCAACTTGATTTAGTCACGTATCTCGGAAGAAGCAGGACTAGGATCTAGGGCCCATGCCGTGCCCCTCCGGGTAGTTCACCCTGGTCAGTCACCATTGTCTTGAACATTTCTATCTCTTCTCACAGGTTTTCCACCAAGTACTGGATGTCTCAGATGTGTACAGTCTGTGGGAAAGGAATGCTTTTCGGCCTCAAGTGTAAAAACTGCAAGTAAGTAGCTGCACCTCGGGGTGGCTTTTCCCAGCATCTGACCATACTGGTTCCAACGATGCTCGTTGGAGTTTGCCTTCTTGAGTCTTGGGAGAGTCATTTGCTTTGCATTTCAGAAATGGATCTCTAAAACCCTTCTGTATTTGGGTAGGGGGACAAGGAGGGATCAATTGTGAGAAAGAAGCAGAGCTGATGGAAGGTGGCAGAAATGCAAAATGCTGTGTGCCGGGGCACCCGGGTACTTTGTGATTTCAGTACCATCTAAGATTGTGGGTGACAAACTTTTTTTCTCGTTGACCAGATTGTACTTTGAAACGGCAGGGTCTCTGTGGCACCAGACTAAGCTGGTCTCAAATCCTGGCTCTGCCACGTTGTGTAGCTGTGTGACCTTGGGCAGGTCACTTCACCTTTCTGTTTGAAAGGAACAAGATCATACCTGCCTCAGGCAATACCGAGCACCCGGTAAATCAACCCACGGGGACATAGCACAGTGGCTGGCTCAGAGTTCAGTCCTCGGGAAGAAATCGCCAGGGCCTTCCTGCCCAGCCTTCCGTATACTGGACCCCCTCAGGTCCAGTTTCTATAAAATAGCCAGCAACATTCGACTGCTTGTAGAAGTCTCAAATGGACATGCATCCATTTGCTTGATAGGAGCCACTCAGAAGATTCTAGAAACGCCTCTCTCCTCTCCAGCCTTGCTCTTCCTTATCTAGCCCAGGCAGGGAACTCTGCTTTGGGCCCTTTTAGGCCTCCCTGCATCCCTGCTCCTGGGTGGTGGTGGGGTCCCAGCAGGAGCGAGCTCACTCTCCACCTCACCCCCTGCCTGGCAGTCTTACCTGAGAGAGGAGGGTGAGGCTGGTCTCCCTCCCTCCTGGGGTGGTGTGGAGGATTAATTAGTTCCAGTCCCTGAGAAGCCTTGAGATCCACGTCTAAGGAGACCAGGTGGTAATTACCCAGTACTGGCCACTTTGGGCCTCCGAGGACCTGGGCTCTCGAGTGGCCCCTGGTCTTTCTGACCCCAAGGGGCACAAGGCCAGGCCCTTGGGTCAGGCCTGTACACCGGCTGCCCTGACTCCTCTGTATCTGGTGACACCATGTCCTGGGGTGGAGGTGGGGGAACAGCAGCCTTCACATCCTCACACCTGCCACCTGCCCCTGCTGCGTGGAGGCTTTTGAAGTCAAGTAATTAGGTGACAGGGACGCAGCCGGGAGTCAGCGAGGCTGAACGCTTCCCAAGCTGTTTCAATTTTCAGCACTAGAGGTAGAACTCAGATGCAGCCTTTGTTCCATGCTGTCTGTTCTAGAAGCAACGGGCAAAGGCTCAGGCCCTGCCAAGGTCTGGAAGAGGAGGCTGGCAGGGCGGGGGGGCTGGGTAGAGGGATGGCTGCAAGGAGCACTTGCTTTGGAAGCAGGGACAACTGCATTTGGGTCCCAGCTGCATTGCCAGGCTCCCTGTGTGAGCTTGAGCTCTTAAGAAGTGTGGCATTGCCAGGCACCACCCAATGCCACAGCAACTTAGGAGGCTGGGGCAGGAGGATCGTGAGTTCAAAACCAGCCTCAGCAATTTAGCGAGGCACTTAGCAACTCAGTGAGACCCTGTCTCTAAATAAAATACAAGAAAGGGCTGGAGATGTGGCTCGGTGGAGTGCCCCTGAGTTCAATCCCTGGTACCATAAAAAAAAAAAAAAAAAAAAAAGAATTGTGGCATCCTAGGCTCAGTTTTCTCTTCTGCAAAGTGGGCATGATATTAGCACCCCACCTCGGGACTGTTGGAAGGAGTCGCTACAGTGTCTCTTGCCCCAGATTCCAGTGTTTTTATTCAAGAACATTCCTCTGCACTCCATCTTGTGCAAAAGTAGCTCCTGGCATAGAGGGGGCATCATTGAAACTGAGACATGGTCGGATTACACGGTGACCTCACAAATTTGCTTAGCCCTGAGAAAAACTGGCAGAAAGGCGGACAGCAATTGCAGCTGTTGGGGGACCCCCGCGTGCTTCAGGGGTCTTGGTCTTGTATAAACTGGACAGGATGCAGGGCTACCTCCAGTGTGTAAGTATGAGCGTGCTTCACTGATGTCAGCTGAGATCGCAGTTACCTGCCCGCAGGCATTAATCAGAGTGAGGATGATGGTCATTTATGCGTGCTTTTAAGGACGGACACAATTTTGGATGCCCGGCAGGGCTGATGGATAGCGGGCAAGATGAGGGATAGGAACGAGTATACACAGACCCTGTAGCCAAGGAGTCTGAAGGAGACTGGCTGTAGAGAACGCATTTCGATGACCGAGAGGAACCTGCATAAAGAAGGGCAACAGGCCAGCCCCAGAGAGGTGGCCCTGAGAACAGGAGGCAGCTCCTTAGAGAAAACTGGTGGGAATTATTCGCGCACTTATTCAACTCACGTGCCTGGGTTAAACCATTAGCCCTGCAGGTTGAGGATCCCTCATCTGGAATGTGCGGGACCAGAAGTGTTTCCGAGCTTCAGATTCTTTCTCATTTTGGAACATTTGCATTTTGGCATCTACCTATACCTGGGGATGGGAACCGAGACTGAAACAAAATTCATTTAGGTCTCATGTACACACAGGCCGATGTCAACATTAGGCCACGTTCAGAGTGCGACCTGTGTTTTGACTGACCCCTTTCCTGAGACCAGGCACAGAATTTTCCACTTGCAGATTCTGTTGGTGCTCAACAACTTTTGGATTTCAGAGCATTCGGGGTTTCGGATTTTCCGATGAGGGATGCTTAGCTAGGATACACTAATACGATGCGCCACTCTTCGAGACGCTGAAAAGCAACAGGGAATTAAACAGATAGAACCTCTGTGCTGCTGGAATTTATGTGCTGGTGGGGACAGGAGTTGGCCAGACGGTGGACAGAGGAGGTGAGTTGGAATAGATCATGTGCTCAGACAACGCGAAACAAACCAGAGGCGGGAGTAGGAGGGCCAGGGTGGGGCTGCAGTTTTAATTAAGAGGGTCAAGGAAGGTCTCCTACCCCACTGAGAACTTTGGGAAAACCCGAGTGTGTTCCGGCGCTTTTCTGACCTCCTAAAGCAGCCCAGAGGCAGGGATTTGAGTCTTTCCTAAAAGGAATGATCTATCTTCCTTCCTCCCTCCCTCCCTCCCTCCCTCCCTTCCTTCTTCCCTCCCTCCCTCCCTCCCTTCCTTTCTTCTTCCCTCCCTCCCTCCCTCCCTTCCTTCCTTCTTCCCTCCCTCCCTCCCTCCCTTCCTTCCTTCTTCCCTCCCTCCCTCCCTCCCTTCCTTCCTTCTTCCCTCCCTCCCTCCCTCCCTTCCTTCCTTCCTTCTTTTTACACCCAGAGCAATCATCCTCACGTGAGTCCCAGAAACTCCCTGGGCGATAGCATTTGGCTCAGAGCCTGCCACCTAGGCGTGGTCCCCAGACCAGCAGCAGCATGGCTGTGGTTACAGATGCACCTTCTCAGGCCCCGCCCCCAGTCTGCTACCCACACACCTGTATTTGAAGATGGTCCCAGTGGGTCTTGTGCACATGCAGTGTGGGAAGCAGGGCCCGGGTGGTCTCAGGGCCCCTTCCTGAGCGATTTTTCCTTTTCTAGATTGTGGACCTTGAAGTGGGGTATCCATCAGAGTAAACCCGAGGGCTTTTCAAACACAGAGCCCTGGACCCTACCCCAGGGCCACAGATTCAGTAGCTGTGGGAAGTGTTGGGGACGGAGATAACACTTCTAACCAGCTCCCCGGAGGTACTGATGCACTGGCCCTGGAACCCCACTTTGAGAACCACTGCTCTACAGAGAGGTAATAAGTTAAGAAACAAAATCCAACATTTTTGGCCAGCTGCACCTTTCAAAATGTGAGGGGTTTGGTAAACATGGATGGTCTCCGATGATTCCTTTTCAGGTTCTTTGGCCTCTGAGTCTCACTGTTTATGTGGGTCTTGTTTATCATTATCTCCCCCAAGAAATGCATCCAATAAATATTCATGTGATGAGTCAAAAAGTTACAATATGATTAGGAACCCAGGATGTCTGGCAGATATGCCCATATTGGAATCCTGGCTCTGCTACCAACTGGTTGTGTGTTCCTCTCTGAACCTCAGTTCCTTTTTCTGTAAAGTGGAGATAAAGATAATAATATCTACTAACCTAGATGGTTTACAAGACAAAACACCAAGTAAGAGAATTGCTCAAAAAAAATGCTCATCCTATCACCTGACCCCCTCACAAGTGCTTAATTAATGAGAGCTAACACTCCCCCTAACTTCATGAATTAACTCTGGGGTTCCCCTCCACCGGGGAAGCCAGAAACTTCTCTAACCCCCTTCCCTTCTGCTTCATTTAATGCCCACTTCCTTTGGAATTATCATCAGTTGTCTTGTTGGCGTTTTGAATGGAGAGATTAATGAACTAATAGGAAATTAAGACTCGGAAAGTAGTTCACAGTTATCTAAATTGAGGCGTCTTTATCTAGCCGGTTGGTGAGAGCGGAGTGGAGTTCAGCTCCGAGTGCCGGGTTGTCGGCCCAGTTCACTTATCAGCTGATCACTGGATTCAGCGGCCACCAGTTTGTTCTTGCAGTACGATGCTGATGGGTTCCCGGCCCTCAATCTTGTGTTATCTCTGTCCCTCCCTCCTCGAGGGTCTTTCTTGCGCAGGTTTCTGCAGAGCTGAGATCTGGGTCCTTGGAAACCTTTCTACCCTTATCTGCATTTCTGCCAGGAAGATGTCCAATCGTGAGTTGGGCAACTTCTCTAGAGAAGGGGCATTTAAGCTGAGGTGCATTTCCCCCATACAGGCCGAGCGTGACGGGAAGGGAACTTCTCCCAGCCCACCTAAGGAGGAGGGGCAGCTGAGTGTCTCTCCTGCGTCCTCTCCTCCTGGATGGTGCTTTGGTTCTGGTTCGGTCCACCGGCCAGGGCTGAGCATCCGCTTGGGGGAATCTGGTGCCGCCCAGGGGTTGTGCGGGTGGAGAAGGACGCTTGCCATCTTGTCCTGAGAGTTCAAGGTGGGTCGTGGATCATGGCGGAAGCTTAACATTGCACTTGGTGAGCCCTCTGCAGACTCTGGATGGGAGTCTAGAAACCTATGTTTTTCATATGCCGCCTGATGACCTCTGTTTTTCCTTGAAGGTGAGTGGGGAATTGGGACCCAGAGGGAGCAACAGGCCAGGTAAATGATCCCTGTGCGGGGGATGCTGGGTTGGTCCTGCTCACCAAGGGCGGCCGAACCCGAGGACCTGGAAGCTGAGTCTTGAAGAAGAGGAGTTAGCCAGGTGAAGGGTATCCGGCCGGGGAACCAGCCTGGGCGAAGGCTTGGGCCCCGGTGGGTGCATTTCTGCTTTGGGGTAGCTGGAGATCGGCCTGCTTCTGCCCTGATCCATGCTGCCTCCGCCTGAGTCTCCGGATGGGGACAGAGACGTGGGGGGGAGGGTTGCTCACTGCCCATCCAGCCCAGTCCTGGAAAAGCAGTCTTGGACGGTAGAACCCTCATTATCCTGAGCGCAGGTTGTTTGCCAAGGCCAGTACCTTGGGGAAGGGTGACCTGGGGTCAGGATCACCATTCTCGGCGGGGGCAGGGGGAGGGGGACAGTGGCCCCGAGGGCTGGTGTTCTCCGATCCACCTGCTCTACTGGCCTTTGATTGGCAGGGGTGTGATCAGGAGGCTTCTGAGCACCATGCAGATACTTAAAGCTTAGGCACCGACTCCTCTGCTTCAATGCTGGATGATGGAATGAGTGGCCCGAGGGCTCAGTCTCACCTGTGCCTTGGCGTCCAGCTCAGATCCCCGGGGGCCTCTTTGGGCAGTGGTTACAGGTGCTGCAGACAGCGGCTCATCCCTGGGGCCATCTCTGGAGCCTGGTGCTTCGCTGATTGCAGTGGCCTCCCCCAGGGGTGCTTGGGGTTAAGCCCCTCCCCTCCCCATGTAGCTCAGAGCTGGTGACCACCTCACACACTCAGGTGTGCGCAATCGCAGCCTCTTCATGTGAAGCAGGCAGACTCAGCGGGACAGCGGACGCTCTGCAGGATTAGGCTGACCCTGGATTAACCCGAAACCACACCTTTGCTTAGCTTCACCTCGATTTCTGTCCCCTTCCCCAACAGTAGAATAGGTTTCTCCCTAGAGAACACCTTTTATTGATCCCTTACAGCAATACCTAGGTCAGGCTCTGTTCTAGGGACCTGAATGATGACAAGAGATACAAACTGTGGGGCAGAGAGAGCTGAGGTTAGGTCCTGGATCTGCCACTTCCTTGCTGTGTGATTACAGGAAATCTCCTAAACCTCTCTGATGTACAGTGAGACAAAGACGTTCGTCCAATGTGATTGAGATAATAGGAGCGTCCCTATCAGGTTCATGACTTGGGTTTCCCTTTAAATAAGTCACACAATGCTTAGAAATAGATATTCTATCTATTAATGCAAAGTATAATAAACATGGAAGAAAGATATCCGCTCAACCCTGTCCAGGGGCTGAAACAAGGCTGAAGTTCTGGAAAATATAGGGCAGTTCTCCTTTTTCCCTAGTTCTTGTTCGGCACGTTTCTTTGGGGATTTTTGCAAAGCAGTCAGCTTCTTGGGAGAGATGTTGAAGGGTGAGACTCGGGGTTTCTCAGCCTTGGCCTCTTGGCTTTTGGGGCTAGGTATTCTTTGCTGTGTGTCGTGGGGCTGTTCTGTGTTTGGTTGGAAGCCTAGCAGCCTCCTTAGCCTCTGCCCACTAGAGGCCAATCAAAGCCCCCCCCACCCAATAGTGGTAATCAAAGATGTCTTCAGACATGGCCAGATGTCCCCGGGAGTGTGGAATTGCCCCTGGTGGAGGGACACGGTGTGTATCATAAATGTTTCACTCCCAACCAGGGGCACTGTGGCGTGCATTGCTCTCTGTTAGCGTGCCAACTGTCCAGTGCCTGTCCCACGCCTGGACCCCTTCCTGAAATTTTCAACTTACAAGGGGAGCCATGAGGTCCTACTCCAAGGTGATAGGGTGAGACATAGGGTTACCAGCCCTATAGTCACCAGGCGATCATAGGATTATAAGTCTTATTGTATTGTAGGAGCATCGGATTTTCCCAAGCTTAGCAAATCCCAAGTGCCCGGAAACCCCTCGGTCAGTCCTAGGTCTCTGCTAGCTGAAAACACGTCTGCGCTCCAGTTGAGGACACCCCCGCTCCTGTAGGAGACCCGTGATCATTTCCCTAGTGAGGAGCCGTGTTGGGAAGCCCGATTCATGAGCCGCGCTTTGCAGTTTGTCCCCAGGGTATTTTAACATCCTCTTGCAAGTCCCTTCTCCTCCTCTGCCGAGTCTGGCGGGGCACGCTTACACGTTTCTTTCCAGGCCAGCGGTCACTCAGCTAGACTGCACTAAAGAGGGCCGCACACGCCTTCCTCAGCCTGACGGTGTTATGGGATCTTGGCCCTGAGATCCGTTACACTCTCCATTTCCCTCTTGCCCCGGCCTTCTCCTTGTCCAGGTTTTTGCACCAAAATACAATGTTCGATCTGAAAATTTCCTGTTTTGCAAAACAGCTCTGACCACGGGTGACGAGGAGGTGGAAGCGTGCAGGGAGCCAGGGTGGGTCTGAGTCGCCGGGGGCATCGTGACCTCCAACCTTCTTAGGAGAGGGTGCACGCCCTGCTGCAGCTGCCGGGAAGTTTCTGGAAGCGTCAGGATTCCTACAACGGGCAGGATATTGGCAGGATATAATTATGAGCATGCATCTCAGAGATCGCCAGCTTGAATCTTGAACTTACTTTTCCATTAATAGAAACACTTCAGCTTTTGCCATAATTGCCATGGGAATTAATTGTCCTGTATATGCATTTTTATTTTTTACCTATTATAAGCAAAAGAATGTGGGTCCAAATATAGTTGTCTGTGAGGGAGGATCCTACATCCCCTGGGAGCTGAAGCAGGAGCTGACCATGAGGGTGGTCATGGTGACTTTGCGCACCGAAGACTCACCAAGCTCCAGAGGTGTGCCATACACGTCGTGTGTAGAATCCAGCGTGACCCTTGCAACAACTTTGGAAGGCAGGCGGGGTCTATTATTATCCCCATCTTACAGACAAGGAAAAAGAAACCTTTAGAAGTAAATAACTGGCCAGGTGTGGTGGCACATGCCTGTCATCCCAGCCACTCGGGAGGCTGAGACAGGAGGATCTCGAGTTCAAAGCCGGCCTCTAGCAACATAGCGAGGCCCCGAGCAACCTAGTGAGACCCTGTCTCTAAATAAAATATAAAAAAGGACTGGGGAGATGGCTCAGTGGTTGAGGCCACTTGGGTTCAATCCCCCCCAAAAATGTAAATGACTGACCCAGGGTCTCTGGTGGGCGATCTGTTACTCAAAGGCAGATTCCTCCTATTCAAGGTCCCACTTAACCACTTCCAGCCAAGGTCTGGTCACACAGGACGGCCACCCACTAATGCTAGCGTCTACTCTGCTTCCCCTTGAACTAAACGTGCAGAACAGAGTCTGAGAACCCGGTCTCCACCCAGACCCCGGACCCACGCCACCCCACGGCCCTCCTGCTACACTGTCCCCTAGTGTCCTCTTTTCCTGAATTGAAAGAGGCCAAATGGATCTTCGTGTATTGACAAGTCCCTCCAGGTCCAGGGAGGGCCTGGGATGACCTGGGATGACCTGATGGACAGCAGGGACGGAGAGTAGGAAAAACAAGGGGGAGGGGACCTCGGCCGCCAGAGGGGCTCTTTCCATAATGCTCACCCAGCATGCACCACCCTGTTGGAACCCCTCCCTGGGGTCCCCTTCTCTCAGGATGAAGCCAACCTCATGACAGGGCCCTGCATGGTCCCTGGCTGCCCCTTCTGCCTCATGCCCACAGCTCCGGCCTCTCTGAGCTGTCAACCCGGGGGGCAGACTGGGCGTCCACTCACCGACTGGTCTCTGCCCCCGTGGCTTCTGTCTGGACCTTTCTGGAACGCCTCTGCTCGCTCCCACCTATCTTTCCAGCCCAGGTCTGCTGCCGGTTCCTCCAGGGAGGCCCCTTCGACTGCCCTAAGTCCCAAGGGCCACACCTGCCCGTCCCTGTCATACCTGACTGGGGACCACCCTGTTGTGTAACCCGACCTCTATTTGAGGCTAGTCATGGCTGGGTTGGTCATGGCTCCTACCTCCGGGGCAAGCAAGTGCTTAGCACATAGTAAGCGCTCAGGAAATATCTGTCAGTGGAGATATAATCACCTCCGGAGGGGAAGTGATTCTCGCCATCACAGGGACAAGGCAACAGGGTTCACAGCCACGTGGGATCCTTTCTAAGAGGCAGTTTTCAAGCAGAGGAATGAACGGAAGGATGTTCAAGCTTGAAGTGGCAGGAGATGGCTTTAATCCCTAGACCATAAGCTTCTTTCTAGATGGCAAGATCCTTAGAGAAAGAAGTCCTGCCCCAATGGACACAGAGGAGGAACCAAATAATGTTTGTTGAGGGGTCGGGAACGGAATGAATTGTTTCTGCTGCTCTGCCCTTTGCTATGTGTATGACTTGGGCTGCTTCCTGGGCCTCAGTCTTCCTGACTTTGAAATGGGCACAACAGCCTCCACCTCTTACAGCACTGTTGTTGGGGTGAGGGGGCTACTCAAGAGCTCCGGGCTCACTCTGGGGGCTTGTTTAATATTTCCTCAGCTGGGTATGAGGTGCGGCTTTTGAAAAGACTTGCATTTGAACCCTGCGAGGAAGGGCAGGTGGATTATTGCAAGCTACCCTGGGATAGAGTAGGAGCAAGTAGAAAGGAGGGATTTGTCCTGCCCCGAGCAAAGTTCCGCAAGTCGGTTAGGATCGCCCAGAGAACCATTTGGAATTGATGAGACTCTCTCCCCAGCGGGAGCTTTGCCTGTCCCTCCTCCGGGATGGCGAGAGTCCTGATCCTGGTTCCATGCTGGGCTCCAGGCTTATGTCTGCTCTGGGCTGTGACAAAACTATTAAGAACACAGCAGAGCTTCTCGTAAAAGGGACCATTTGCCCCCCACAGTTCTTGGGCAAGATCCATGGCGATCCAGTTTGCTTCTGGTCAAATCCTTATCTCCAGCCCCCTTCTGTTGAGAGGGTCCTAAAAATTTGCCTTTCACCAAGAGAGATGCAAGTGATAAGACAGAGTCGTCACTTCCCCCACAATTCTGAGAGACTGACCCTCCTAGGTCACACTCTTTGACAGTTTCCCTTCTGTCCGTCCTTCCTTTATCTTTCTTTCCTCCTCCCTCCCTCCATCTCTCCAACATTTATCCAGCATACCTTGGGCACCAGGCTGATGGAAAGAGGGAGAGACCCGGATGTTGCCCTCAAGATAAATTTGCATATTTAACTTTGCCATGATGTCTCATTTAGCCAGCAGCCCCTTGGGGAGCGAAATGTTCCAGGCAAGCAACTTTTCTCCATAATTGAAGCTTATCCTATTAAGCCTTAGAAGTTAAAAAAAAATAGCTATTATAATGGAAGTTTTAAATAAATCCTTTCCAAGATTCCATGCTCTCTGAAGGTAGCAGGGCAAAGCCAGGGGACAGGTCACATTGGTGCTGGGAATCTCTTTTTTAAAAATCACGGTGTCTTATTTGGGATCCCTATTTCTATAGACTCTGAGTTAAGGGTACCAGGACAAGGGGTTTGAATCCAGGCTGCACCATTAAGAGGGCGCAGGGAAAGGAAAGGGGCCAGACCTGGGTACATTGAAGAGTAGGTCACAGCTATGGGCAGCTGGGGTCCAGTCTCACCCTGAGCAGACGTCATGGCACCCAAGGGAGAGGACACTGGGCTGTTCATCAATCAACTCCCACCATGGTTGGTTGAGGGCTCCAGATTCTCCCACCGGTCCAAATTTCCAGCCAGAAAAATTCCCCCAGCAACAAGTCGTAGGAACTTATGGGAAGCTGCTGCACAATCTAGCGACAGTGATGGTACCTACAGTAGAGAAAGGCACAGAGGCTGCTCCTCTGTGAGCCAAGCATCTGTCCTCAGTCCTTACTACAACCCTGAGGGGAAGAGGAGATGGTTGTTCCTACTTCACTGTGGAAGAGACTGAGGTTCAGAGTGGGTCAGTGACTTGCCCAAGGTGTCACAGCCAGGGAGTCAAACCCAGGATTCAAACCCAGATTGGTTTGGCAAACTCCCCTGGAGGGAGCACTGTCTTCTAGAAGATTCAGGCTCCCAGACATGGCTCATCTGGGAGGAAGAGCACATTCCTTTAACGGGGTGGTTCTGTCTTCGCGAGCGCTGCTTCACTTTCCCGTTCCCCGCAGACGCTTCCCGGATGAGAACCCTAGAAGGTGGCGCCGGGGAACGTGATGCTGCGGCAGGCGGGTCGTCTGCGAAACTGTAGGCTAGCTGCTCTTCCTTCCCTCCGCGGTAAAGGAGAAGTCTGCTTGGAAGGGAATGAGGTGCGTTCCCAGCTGGAAAAGCGGTTCTCCTTCAGTGGGACGCCGTGTCCGCGTGGCCCCGAGCCTGGCTGCGCTCCCTCTTGCCCGCCCTCCAGGGGCTGTGCCACATCAGCAGAGCCTGGACGTGCAGCCCAGTTCCTCATCCAGAACCTCCGTGGGTGGTCGAGCGTCTCCCTGGGCGCAGACTTTTCTCTCTGGTTTCTGCAGGACCAAGACCCTGTTCCCAACCCTCACGCCGCCCTCGAGCCCCTGGCTGGGGGGAAGAGTGTTCCATGTCCCACTCCCTTTGACCAGAGGTGAAGGAGGGCTCTTCCATTACTTCAAGAGACAAGCAAGAAGGGACCCTGCAGGGGAACAGGCCAGGGAAGAGGGCAGAACATGGACCGAGGTCGTGGGAGGTCCTTCCTGTCCTGTCCTAGTCTGGCAGTGGTCCAAAGGTTAAGTTCAATCACTTGTCCCCACTGCAGGGGACTTTTCTACTTCTGCGAGTCACCTTCCAGCTGGGCTTGTTAGAAAAGACTCCTTAGTGGAGGTGGCAGAAAGGAAGGATTTCTTTTTTTTATTATTGTAAACAAATGGGATACATGTTGTTTCTCTGTTTGTACATGGAGTAAAGCATACCATTTGTGTAATCATACATTTACATAGGGTAATGTTGTTTGTTACATTCTGTTATTTTTTCACTTCCCCCCCACCCCTCCCACCCCTCTTTTCCCTCTATACAGTCCTTCCTTCCTCCATTCTTGCCCCCCTCCCTAACCCTAACTCTAACCCTAACACTAACCCCTCCCACCCCCCATTCTGTGTCATCATCCACTTATTAGCGATATCATTCGTCCTTTGGATTTTTGAGATTGGCTTATCTCACTTAGCATGATATTCTCCAATTTCATCCATTTGCCTGCAAATGCCATAATTTTATCATTCTTTATGGCTGAGTAATATTCCATTGTATATATATATACCACAGTGTCTTTATCCATTCATCAATTGAAGGACATCTAGGTTGGTTCCACAGTCTGGCTATTGTGAACTGAGCAGCTATGAACATTGATGTGGCTGTATCTCTGCAGTATGCTGATTTTAAGTCCTTTGGGTATAGGCCGAGGAGTGGGATATCTGGGTCAAATGGTGGTTCCATTCCAAGTTTTCTAAGGAATCTCCACACTGCTTTCCAGAGTGGCTGCACTAATTTGCAGCCCCACCAGCAATGTATGAGTGTACCTTTCTCCCCACATCCTCGCCAACACCTGTTGTTGCTTGTATTCTTGATAATCACCATTCTAATTGGGGTGAGATGGAATCTTAGGGCGGTTTTGATTTGCATTTCTCTTATTACCAGAGATGTTAAACATTTTTCCATATGTTTGTTGATTGCTTGTAGATCTTTTTCTGTGAAGTGTCTATTCATTTCCTTAGCCCATTTGTCGATTGGGTTATTTGTATTCTTGGTGTAGAGTTTTTTGAGTTCTTTATAGATTCTGGAAATTAGTGCTCTATCTGAAGTATGAGTGGCAAAGATTTTCTCCCACTCTGTAGGCTCTCTCTTCGCATTGCTGATAGTTTCCTTTGCTGAGAGAAAGCTTTTTAGTTTGAATCTATCCCAGTTATTGATTCTTGCTTTTATTTCTTGTGCTATGGGAGTCCTGTTGAGGAAGTCTGGTCCTAAGCCGACTTGTTGAAGCTCTGGACCTACTTTTTCTTCTATAAGATGCAAGGTCTCTGGTCTGATTCCGAGGTCCTTAATCCATTTTGAGTTTAGTTTCGTGCATGGTGAGAGATATGGGTTTAGTTTCATTCTGTTGCATATGGATTTCCAATTTTCTCAGCACCATTTGTTGAAGAGGCTATCTTTTCTCCATTGCATATTTTTGGCCCCTTTGTCTAGTATGAGAAAATTGTATTTATTTGGGTTTGTGTCCGTGTCCTCTATTCTGTACCATTGATCCACCTTTCTATTTTGGTACTAATACCATGCCGTTTTTGTTACTATTGCTTTGTAGTGGAATTTTAGCGCCACTTGCCTTTTGTATAAGGCAACCTGAAGGAAACCGACATTCAGAGGGAAAAACACATCTATTCGATTCCCGGTGGGGAGCGGTCTGTCTGTATCTGGGACTGGAGCTAATGACTGCTGGGGTCCCTTCTCCCCGATGCCCTCAGACCCAGGAGAAGTGGAGAGGGGCCACCACCCTCGCCACGGTTTTCTGCTGTCCCCGTTCCTCCACCCTCGGCTCTGCCTTCTCGGTGGCCCCAGGTCTAGCTTCTCAGGGTCCTCTCGGAGCCGTGAAGACCGGACACCAGAAGCAGCTGGGGAGTGTGCCCAGACCCCCACAGCAACCAGACGGGCTTCTCCCACCTGGGCGTGGATCAGGCGCGCCCGGAGGGCTCGTTCCAATGCAGAGTGGTGCGCCCCAGGGCCGCGCCCCTGAGTTGCTGACTCAGCAGACCTGGGAGTTGTGGGTCCAGAGAAGTTCCTAGAAGGTGCTGATGCTGCAAGGCAGGGAGCCGCACTTTGAGAACTTCTGAGCCAGAGTCAATGTCAAGTCTCTGTCTGGACATTCAAACCATCCTGCGGAAGAGAACTATCAAATCCCCAGAGGGGAAGCGGTCAGGAGGCCAGTCGGAAGTTCCCACCTCTCTGCCTGGTGTCTGACTCTCTGTTTCAATACTGGCTCTCTAAGCAGCCTGAGGACAGCCACCTGGCGGAGCTGTCAAAAGTTAGGCTGCCATGCATGATGAGGGAATCCGAGGGGCCCCTGGGGTTCACTTACAGCATCCCCTGGTGTGTACCCACACAGGTGACATGCAGCTGAAAGAAAAACATGAAGTCGACTGCAGTAACCTGGGGTCTTTATTGTCCCTGCAATTTCAGGCAACCGTAGGGAGAGACTAAGGTTGACGTGGTAGGCTTGTCTCGGACAAAGGCCTTTTGATTCTAGACTCTTCAACCTAATACCTCTTAATACCTGCTACTGATCTCACCCTGATTGGAAGCTCTGGTTCCGAGTCTCCTACAGCTTGAGCCGTTAGGATAATTAAGAGGCCATCTTTGGGACCACTGACCAGGCTTCCTGCCAGGACAAGTCCAGTTAATCTCAGTTTTTCCACCTGGGAAGTGAGAATGATAATAATACCCATTTCTTAAAGTTGCTATAAAGATCAGATGACGCTGTGTATGCAGAGTGTTTAGGACAGCGACTGGAAGATGAGGTTTCAAGTCAACGGTAGGTGGTGATTAGCAGGGCAGGACCAAGGCCGTTAAGTACAGACTGATAGCACAATGTGTGCTTCAAAGCATCACATCCACGTGGGCATCGGGGTGAAACAATGGATGCCCACTTGCAGACCACTTGGGGTAGACCCGAGAGAGGGGGCGACCAGCAGCCTCTCTCCAGAGTTAATGATCTAGATTGCCAAGGATATGCCTTTGTAGCAACTGTTCTGTCTCATCTCACATCTAACCAGTGTCCAGAGCTTTCCAGACACTGAGGCACCTCATCTATTTATTCACTCACTCTGTCCACACAGCCATCCACTTCCATCCATCCCTCCATTTATCCATCTACCCGTCCTTCCTTCCTTTATCCATCTTTCCTTCCATCCATCCATCCATCCATCCATCCATCCGTCCATCTACCCATCTATCCATCCACCAATCCATCCATTAACTTATCCATCCATCCACCCACCCATCCATCCATCCATTCATCAATCCATCCATCTATGCGTCTATCCATCCATCCCTTCATCCATCCACCTGTCCACCTATCCATCCACTCCTCTACCTACCTACTCATCCATTCATCCATTCACCCACCCATTCCTCCATCCATCTATCCATCAATCCACTAATCCACTTGCTCCCTACCAATCCACTCACTCCTCCATCCCATCCATCCACCCACCCAGTCACCCATCCATCTCTCTTTCTCTTTCTTTCTCAGGTTAAAGTGCCACAACAAATGCACCAAAGAAGCCCCGCCCTGTCACCTCCTGATCATCCACCGGGGTGGTAAGTATTTAACACTTCTTGCCCTGGGTGGGGGTGCTCCTGCAGACTGTCCAAACTGGCCATCCCACCTGGCATGATTCCAGATACCTTCTGCTCCCCGGAGACCTTTCTCCTGACATCCGTGTTCTTTATCCGTCCTGTATGCCTGTCCTCCCTGTTCCTTGCTTTTACACTGGTCCCGTCCCTCTGATCTTTAGCCCCCAGTTTCAGCACCCCTCCACTTCCCCTCCTCTACTTTCCACTCTCTTCTCCTTCCCTCAATTCTGTTGCTTTTCCTTCCCACTTGAAAACAGTGCTGGCGAGTGTTTTTCCATGATGTGCTCTCCAGACTCAATCAATTGTCCTTGCAGAAGCTTGTCCGGGGAGGGGTCTGACTCAGGTCTGTTGGTTTGGGCCATCTGTATGCCACTCTCTGGGGCCCCGGGAGAGTCTGGGCCAACCTGACCAGACAAGGAGGTTATTACCCGCCTTTCACTGTGCAAAAGCTGGAAGGAAAGGCTTTTATCTTGCCTGCCAAGGATTCAATAGGGGACAACTCTTTGGAAAGCCTGATGGTCCAGCTTTCAAACTCGTTCTCCTGATTCTTGCCCTTTGGAGTTGTTGTCCCTGGACTCCATCATCTACCCTGCAGTTCATCCCCAGGGGACTCTTTAGTCCTGTGCCATCCAATAACATAGCTCCCAACCACATCTGGCTATTTACATTTAGATTAACTAAAATTAAATTAGACTACATATTTAATTACTCAGTCACACCAACCGCACTTCAAGGGCTCGGTAGCCACCTGTGGCTACCATATTGGATAAGGCAGATCTACAGCATTCTCTTCGCTGCAGAAAATTCTACTGGACATCACGGTCCAGACCCTTGCCCTCAAAACAGTCCATGGACCAGCAGCATTGTGATTGCCTGGGAGCCTTTTAGAAATGCACAATTTCTGACCCTACCCCAGACCTACTGGATCAGAATCCACATTTTCAGTAGTATTTGGAGGGCATTTCTGTGTCCTTTAAAGTTGAAAAGTGTTACTCGAGAACAGGAGTTGTGTGTAAGCTCAGGGGTGTGCTAGGGCTAGGCCCTTGTCCTGCTGAGAGTTGCTGGCGAGGTGGGGTCGTGGCGGGCAGGGAAGCCTGGGTGCTTCCTGGAGCCTGGCCACTCCAGCACAATGCAGACCTGTGTCGCCAGCATCTCAGATTTTTCAAACAAAAACCCAAATAGAAGGTTTTATGTGCCATATACTTACTTGTGACTGTTAGCAACTTATTAAATATTTTAAATCTTTCTGGCTACATCCCTGCCACCACCCCATCTAGAGGTTGGGTGGAGCCTTAGAGCCACCAGAAAGCAACTTTAGGGTACAGCAAGTGGCTAATCCAGTCTCCCCTCCTCATCCTCCCATCTCCCCTGGCCTGGGGTAGCGCATGTTCAGGGGAACCTGCCTAATTTTAGAAGAAACCCAAGGGGAACTTATAGAGGAGACAGATCGCTACCCAACGCAGTCCCATGGCCAACAGGCAGTTGGTTTTGATGATCTTTGCATCATCGATCTCCTGGAAGAGAGAAGCAAAGGCACAGAATTGAACTTCCTCCTCCTTCCCCTCCCCACATGCTTAATTAAAAACCATCTGCTCCTTGAGTAGCTGGATACACTCAAGGAGGTGGTTCTGAACCCAGAATCCTCACAGCCCCTGAGCTCCTGGGCCTGGGGTCAGCTGCCTTGGGGAATTTGCCTCCCACCAAACTCCTCTCTGTGGCGGGTGCAGCTGGAGCCCGACTCCCACGTGGAGGTGAGACCCAGCCTGCTGAAAGGGGACCGGCACTCTAAGGTGGTATCTGAAGGAGGGCTCCCTCCCTCCCACCTACATGGTCGTGCCCCCGGCCGCCAAGATCGCGGGCACCTGTACCAGCAAAGCAAACTGAACTTTCCAGAAGTCCTCCTTTCCCCCACTGTTGGGGGGAAGTTGAAAATAGTCTGTTTCCATGGTGATGACAGCTCAGGCTGAGCAGAGAAATTAAATCCCTGGGTCAGTGCAAAGCTTTAACTTCTCAACCACCCCCGCCCCCGGCACCCTCGGAACTAACAAAGAGCCACGTTGGAGCTTGTTGTTCCTCAACCGAGGGGAGAAGGGGACTGATGATGTGACCTGGGTCCAGAGGTTGTTCTATGGGCAGTTCTTGTGTGGCTTTGGTCTCGTCCCAAGGAGCACTGGCAGAGCCGAGTCTTCCTTTTAGGGTTCCATGGCTTATTAGGATGAGTGATGCTTAGCCCTGGTAAACCCAGAAAGTAACACAAGGCGATCCTAACACACAGCTCAGAGGACGCAGGGACGGGCCGTCATCACGATCCTGCCTGTTAATCATAGGCCCCGAGAAATCAGCACCTTCTTGTATTTTAAATGAGGTTCAATTCTGAAATGAATGTCAATATGAAACAATTGATGGTATTGATGAAAAAAAAACCTGATAGCTTCGGGGTTTCGAATGATAATGTTTGTTGCCAAGAGTCCTATCTGGACAATACAGGAGGAGCCCCAGAGAACGCCCAGGTCCCACTACAGCGACTCTCACCTCCGTGTGACTGTCACTCTCAGAGTCAGGGGCGGGTCCTCGAGGTGGGGTCTCAGCTGTGCTCTCCAGGCATGAGTAAAACCAAAGCCATACTTAAACTCTCAATCCATTGCTTTTACCCCTACGGATCCAGCAAGGTTAGTCCGGACGGAGTCAGTCCCATGCGACATCAACAACCCTGTACGGAAGCCACCTCGGTATTCGGACCTGCACATCAGTCAGACACTCCCCAAAACCAACAAAATCAACAAGGTGAGGCTGGACTTCAGCTGGGCGGGGCATGTGGGGCTGGCAGCACCAGGTGGTGGGCAGGAGGGAGGACGGGTTTACCCGGGAGTGTGGCCCTGACCTGCAGCCCATGGGGAAGCTAAAGCCTGGGGGCGAGGCATCTGGCCGTCTGCAGAGAGATGCACGAGCCGGGAATCGAATTTAAAAAGGGGACCCAGGGACGGAGGATGCATGAGCCTGCGGAGGAGGGGCCCCAGGGAGGGGAGCAGAAGCCACCAGGGAGCTTCCCTGGCAGCTCAGATCCTGCCTGCTCTGCTCCGTGAGACGTTTCCCCATCTGCCCGGATGAACTGCGCAGATGGTTCCGGGCTTTCTGAACATCTGTTGAACTAAGGGTTGGGGATCTGGTTCCCGGCTTCTGGTGGAGACTGGATGGGCGGATGTCTGTGGGGGCCCTGAGCCATGAGCAACGGCCAGCTTGGTGGGTTTCCTTCCCGGGCAGCTGGTCAACAGTGGTTCCCTCTGGACCTCTTTCTCTTCCTGCCTTGTGTTGAAGGTGGGTAAAGAGCGAATCAGCCCAGAGATGGGGAGGTCACTGATCTGAGTCAGGGCCCCGCTGAGCATCTTGGTGGCTGTTGACCTCCGGTCTCGCTTCTCGGCGGAGGCTGGAGAGGGAGGGCCCCTCCCCAATCCTCTGGCCACACAGCAGCCACGGTGATTCTGAATGAATGTAATTGGAATCCCGTCACTCTCTGCTGAAATGCCAGCCGGTGGCTTCCTGTTGCTTTTGGAAAACGCATCAGGTTCTCCACTGCAGCCTGCAAGTCCCTGCCAGAATTCAGTCTCTCCCCATCTCTGATCTCTCCTTCCGTGCCTCCCACCAAAGCCCATTTGTTGGTTTCCTCTCACGCTATCACCCAGTTTTCACTCCTAGATCTCAGAGCCGTTCACCATCTGGCTCCTTGTGACGTTAATCTAGCAGTTGAGTGACCTCAGCCTCTGGAATCAGGAAAACCTGGCATCTGGGCTTGGCTTCCTTGACCTACTGGCTGTGAAAGTTTGAACAAGTAATTTAAATTCTCTGAACTTCAGTTCTCCTATATGTAAAATGGAGGTGGTTCACTTATCTGCAGTTGCCTGGCAAACTACCCTGATCTTCGAGTCTGTGGGTTTGGAACTGGGATGGACCTTAAAGAGGCAAGAATGTCTTTGCTCCATGATGTCCAGGGACTGAGCTGAGAAAACTCCTCTGTTGGTGCATTTTAGTCCACAGGTCAAGTCCAGCCCACCCTCTGATTTTCTGATAAAACACACTGGGGTGCAGTCACCCCTGGATTGTCTGTGGCAGCCTGTGGGTCCTGCTGCAATAGCAGAGTTAAGAGGTCATGCAGGAATTGTGTGACCTGCAAAATCTGACACATTTACTCAAGTCCTTTACAGAAGAAGTTTGCTGACCTTTGATATGAGCTGGAGGTCTCTTCCCTCACGTGTCTGGAGCCTGGCAAGATAAGCCAAAGTCTGGGAGTAGCGGGGAAATCCAGTAGCTCATGCGCATGTGGACTTGCCTTGTGGCTTGGGCTTCCTCCCAATATGGCTGCTCCCCAGCCATTCTACTTCCTCTATGGCAGCTCATGACTCCAAGAGCAGCTGAATTAGCAAACGGGGTGGGACTTGAGCAGTTCACTTCTGTTGTACTTTACTCATAGAGGCAGTCCAAGTCCAAGGTTCAAGGGAAGAAGACATAGATCCAACTCTGGATGGGAACAGTCCAGAGTTCTAAGGATTTGCATCCATGTTTTAAAATGCCCTGGGTGGGCAATAAGGGCACCAGCCTCAGAGTTACTGTGGAGGTGAAGTGAAATAATTGACGTTTAGGAACACGTAATGCAGTTGCTGGCATAAAGCACCCAGGAAATTCTGGCTAGTATTGTCGGCTTAAGTCCTGAGGCCCTCAACCAAAATGCCAGGCTGGGTCCCCTTTTCCTTTTCTGATGGGGTTGTGGCTCAGTGGTAGGGCTCTTCGCTGGCATGCGTGGAGCCCTCTGCTTCATCTCCAGCACTGCAGCATGAATAAATAAATGAGCAAATACACAGGTCTGTAAAATAGGGCAGCCCCACTGCTCACCAGGGCAGAGGGGGCTCAGATGGAGAGGCTCCCGGGAAGGAATCTTGCATCTCTAAAGCCACCTTTCCCTGTGCCACACCTTCAGGAGGAGTAGCCACCTCAAGCTCTTGCCTCCTGGCATCTGATGGGACAAAGCAGGTAGATAGATCAGTGACTGTGACATTATTCTATCTGTCTGCTAGCAGGAGAATTTGATAAAGGAAACAAGTTAAGCTCTGCTTAGGAGGCAGCTTTGACAGGAAGGTGGAGAGGACCCATCACAAGGCTGGGTTGTCCTCCCCGCTTCTCTTCTCACTGCATCCATGCAAATTCTTTTTGTCAGCTAATGATGTGGTTAGTGTAATAGATTTTTGGGCCACTTCGGTCTGAAGGTTTCCTTTTCAGTGCCGTGGTTTCTTCTGTCTGGCTCGGTCCATCCGGGTTTGCAGACACCTAGCGCAGGGGTGAGGATGTGGATTTGGGAGGTAGAAAGCCCAACCGGGCAGCTCAGCCCCTTAACTTGCCATGTGACTGTGGGCAGGCCATTTCAAGATCTGTCACCTCTGTAAAATGGGCATATAAGGCAGTGGGTTGTGGGAGGATTAGATGTGTATGAAGGAGTGAGTCCAATCCAGGTATCCAAGGCCCGGAAGGGGCTTGATGATGAAGATGGAGGAGGAGGAGGAGGAGGGACACAAGAAGAAACGGGAGGCAGTAAGGGGAGAAAAAAGGGTAAGGAAAGAGAGAAAAATGAGGAAGTGGAGAAAGAAGAAAAGGAATAAGGAAGGAGGAGGAAGAGGAAGAAAAGGAGGAAGAGAGAGAGGAAGGAGAGAGAGAAGGGGGAAAGGGAGAAAGAAGAGGAAGTGCTGTTGGAGGAGATGGAAGAGGATGGGGAATTGAGATAATGAAGAATAAAGAGGGATGGAGAAGAGAGAGGACGGAGGAGGGGGAGGGTGGAGGAGGGGAGGATGGAGGACGGAGGAGAGGGAGGACGGAGGACGGAGGATGGGGAGGATGGAGGAGAGGGAGGACGGAGGACGGAGGAGAGGGAGGATGGAGGATGGAGGAGAGGGAGGACGGAGGACGGAGGATGGGGAGGATGGAGGAGAGGGAGGATGGAGGACGGAGGATGGGGAGGATGGAGGAGAGGGAGGACAGAGGACAGAGGATGGAGGACGGAGGATGGAGGAGGATAAAGGAGACAGAAGAAGAGGCGGCGATGGAGGGCCTGGTACAGAATGGAGGAGAAGCAGTAGCCTCACATCTGCCGGCTCCCGAGGGGCCCAGCCCGCGACCCTGGCTCCTCCGTACCAGGCATCCCAGATGCCCTCTGCAGGGGTGGCCGGGCTGGAGCTGTCCTCTGTGGCCAGCACGTTCGAAGGGGCTGTGTGCTGTCTCACCAGGACAGAGACCTGCCTAGGCCAGGCTCGGCAAGATGAGCGGCCTGCTGTGAGGAGGGACACAGGGCAAGGAAGGAAGGGGACAGCTCCCTGGGGGGCTAAGAGGCCTTGTGCAACTGACGTGGAGGATGGCCTGAGCCAGGCGGGTTCCGGGGTCATGGCTCTGGTCCCCTCGTGAGCAGGACTCGGGCTCTCCCTGTGGTTCTGCTCTGCCTGTTGCTGTTGCCTGGCTTGGTCACTCTTGGCTGCCATCCTTCCTCTGGGTCCTTGGTGCCCCTCACCCCTCAGCCTGCTGGTCCCCTGGTGTCAGGAACCCATGTTCCCAGCCTCCTCTCAGTCTTTACTCCGAGGACCCCCTGCTACTTTTATTATTGGCCCATGTCAGCCTCTCATTCCAAGTCGTAGGGTACTGACCAGCTGCCACCGTGGGCCTGTGGGCTACTAGAGGTCACTTCTTGAGAACACCGCTTTTAGCCAAGACTGTGAGGTCAGGAGATGAGGACCGTGTCTTTAGGGAATGTCCATGGAGCACATTACGTCAACCAGGTCCTACTCAGTGCTCCTGGGGGTCAAGTGGGAACCTGGAAGCTGACCATCCTTCTAGTTGGTTCCCGGATGTGAGTTTCTGGCTACTTGGGACAACCTTGCCTTTCTGCCTCTGAGTTGGGAGCTGGGAGCTGGGTCACTAACTGTGACTCCAGCGAGCCATTCCCTCCCCATACATCTCAGCATCCCCACTTACAGAGAGAAGGGGACAGACAGTCTGGACGGCCTCTGAGGCAGGTTTCCGTCTCTTACTGTGTTCACGCCATCGGCCTGTCCCCGCACGACTGTAGAGTTCAGGGTCCCCTCTGATGGCACACAGAGGTGCTGCTCCTACTGGGACAGAGACCCGGGTCTGACCTACAGAAGGCATCCCCCCTCCTGCTGAAGCGACTCTGCCCGGGAAAGTGGCCATGACGCTACTGACAAGTCATTGATTCCCATCAGCCCCGAGCTACGGACATGACCGAAACCCGATTCCTGTCCTCAGAAGGTAGAGATGACTCCTTCCTCCATAAAGCCAGCTCTCCCACTGCCCTGCAGGTCGGCTGACTGATCGGTTCATTCACTCATTCACACAGCAGATAGAAGCCCCGCCCCTGATATTTTTGTTTCTGTGCTAAGTTCTGCAGATTTCAAGGTGAATGAGTCAGAGTCCAAGGGGAAGAGATGGATTTTTCCTTTTCTTTCTCTCTCCTTTTCTCTATCCCTCCAACCCCTTATTTCTTCATTTCTTTCTTTTTTCCTTTATCCAGCATGCATTATGGAGGGGCCACTACATGTCCCCTGGCACCTTGCGAAGTGCTAAGAATACAGGGATGAATCTAATACAGTCCCTGTCCTCTAGGAGCTCCTAGTCTAGAGGAGGAGACAGACACGTTGAGAAGGGACCACGTGGAAGCAAGAGTGTTGTGCGTTGTGCGTGGCTGGTGGGGACAACGCACCTTACCTGGTGGAGAGAGGTTGGGTCAGCCTCTCAGGGAGAAGAGATCTGGGCTGCATTTTGAAGAAGGAATGGACATCTTCCAGGCAGAATAGGACAGGGCTGAGCAGATGTTCCAAGTAGAGAGGGCAGCATGTCCTTGGCCTTGAAGGTATGGAGGGGCCCTGTTTGCTTTGGAAACTGTGGGCCCTTTGATGTGACTGAGGTGGACATTCAGCGGTAGGGGGGCGACGATGAGAGAGGAGTAGCGGGTGATGTCAGCCCAAGTCCCGCCTGAATACCTGCATTCTGGTCCACCATTTTCACTTGACACTGGACCCTCGTTTGAGCAAGCTCCGTACTCCAGTCCCTATGCATGGGACACCATTTTTTAGCACAAGTCTTTAAGACTTTTGTAACTTACATAATGATCATCTTTGGAGACCATCTGTGGAAACTTCTTGAAATCTGCCAGTCTATGAGGGGCAGTTCAAAGAGCAGAGGCTCTGCGGGGAGCCTAGATGACCCCGTCTGCTTCCTCCCACTCCCTCGGTCCTCCTTGAATACCTCATGTGCCCCCATGGTCCCCCCTGGGTCCTAGCCTTAGCTAGGTCTTAGCTCCACCTGTCGCTCACGTGTTATTCCACTTACACGTGTGTGATCATGAAAATGTACTTACCTTTTCAAATAGAGCGAGAGGGCTGCCTTTCTACTGACACCAGATCAGAGTGGCCTCCAAGGACAGCAAACCTATGTCCAAATGGCCGGGTGTCCCCTGCCTTCTACTCAAGTTTGTTTCTCCCCCACTGGCCAGAGATCTTACTAGGGGGAGCCATTGTCTTGGGGAAAATTCCGTAGCCTGGGAAGGCCAGCGGTGCAAAGAGGAAGCATGCGTGACTCTCACTACACAGTCAGGGCCGAGTCTCCACTTCCAAAGGCCTAATTTTTCCCTCCAGAGATAACACCCAACTTGCAGATTTGTTCTCAGGATTAAAAGAATGAACAGATTAAAAAGGTTTCACAGTTTTGGGAAAGATGGTCTAGACTACTTTTCCCTATTTCTCCCATTAAGTACAACTAAATGCTCTGAATAATGTATATAAATACATCCTAAGGCAGTAGCTGGAAGTCCAGGATGAGGCCTCTGAAACTTCTTTTGGCATCAAATAGCCCAGACTGGGACTTGAAGAAGCTAGCACGGACGCCAGTGGGCTCAAGACATAAACTTACAGATTCAGGAATCTAAGGACTGCCCAAACGTAGACTATGTCCCCTCTCACCACTCTTGTTAGACTTAGTGCTGGAAGTTCCAGCCATTGCAAGAAGACAAGAAAAGAAAAGGAAAGGAAGACACGCCAATTGGAAAGAGAAAAATAATACTGTCCTTATTTGCAGATGACATCATTGTTTATGTAGAAATACAAAAAGCAAAATAAAATGAAAACCCTCCTGGAACCAATAAAATGAATTGCCAGTTCAGCAATGTAGCAAGACACAAGGTCAATATACAGAAATTTGTTGTGTTTCAGTTTGCTTGCAATTAACGTATGGAAACCTAAATTTAAAATAGACCATTTTAATTGCTCAATGAAATGGAAATAGACATACACATTTAACAAAATATACACAGAACTTGTATGCTCAAAACTGCAAAATACTAGTCAAAGGAAACAGAGACCTATAGAAATGGAAGGATACACTTTTGTAAATTGGACTTTGTCCCCCATGAAGATAAGACAAATTTCTGAGCCTCAGGATCTGTGAATGTGACCCTATTTGGAAAAAGGGTTATTGCAGATGTCACCAAATTCAGATGATGCCATACTAGTGGTTCCTAGCCCAACATGACGTTCATATCTATTAGAAAAGGAAAAGACCAACAGATCTACAGGGAAAGCACCATTGACAACCAAGGTAGAGATTGGATTGATGTCAGGATCTGCTGGCCACCACCAGAGGCCAGGAGGAGGCAAGGAAGGATTCTACCCAAAGTCCCAGCGGGAGCTTTGAGACATGGCCTGCTAGGATCTTGGTTTGCAATTTGGGGCTTCTAGAAGTGTGAGAGAAGAAATTCTTTCTTTAAAAGTCACTCAGTTGGTTGGTGGTACTTTCTTACAACAGCCCTAGGAAATTAAAATATATACCATGTTCATGGATTGTAACATTCAATTCTCTTCAAAATTGCTATATAGGTTTAGTATGATTCCTATCAAAACCCCAGCAAGATTTGTTGTAGATAAATACAAAACTATCTAAAAGTTATATAAAAAAATCAAAGGAACTAGAATGGGGGGGAACCTACTTTTGAAAAGAATAAAATGAAAAAAAAAAAGAAAGTCTACTCAATTTCAAAGCTTCTTATATAGCTATAGTAAGTAATCAAGAGCAAAAAGAATATACAGATGGCAGATAAGCACATGAAAAGACATTCAGTATCATTAGCCATTAGGTAAATGCAAATTAAATGCATAATGAGATACCGCTACACTCTTATCAGAAGGGAAAAAAAAAAGGTGATGAAATTGAACCCTTGTTAGGATGCTGAGAAAATCAGTCAATTATGGCCTGCGGGTGCAAAGTGGCGCAGCCACTCTGGAGAACAATTTTTACATTTTCTTTAAACGCTAATCACATTATTACCGTACTATCCAGAAATTGCATTACTGGACTTTTGTTCCAGTCAAATAAAAACCCACGCGCTCATAAAACCTGTGCATAAACGTTTATAGCAATTTTGTCCACAATAACCAATAACAGGAAGCTACTTAGTGGGTAATGGTCCATTAGTGGGTGTGGTCCGTCTATGTCATAGAACACCACTGAGCAAGGGCAAAATGTCCCCAGAGGTGTCTGCTGGAGCCTCTGTGGCCTCTCTGGTGGGTTGCTCCAGCAATCCTCGATGTGCGGCTGCCTCCCTCCAGTCTCTACCTGTGTCTTCACCTGGCTTTGCCCTCCGTGTCTGTTCTTTCCTGTCTCTTCTGAGGGTTTTGTCATTGGATTTAATCCGGGCTGATCGCTTTTGGAGATCCTGACCTTAATTACATCTGCAAAGACCCTTTTCCTAAAAAGATTGGATTCTGAATTTGAGTGACCTGTCTCTGGGGGATGGGAACACCATTGTGTCCACTCCATTGTCCTCTTCAGTCTGCCTGCCAAGGCCCTCTGAGGATGCACACTGGCTTTGACCTTCATCCCTGGCCTGGGGCTGGTCTGCGGCAAGGAGAGGTAGCGCAGGTTCCAGCTGAGATGTGGGCCGAGACGCTGGAGGCTGGCTCCCGTGCTCTCTGGAGCCGTCGGGCCGTTGGTTCTTTCATAAACACCCGGGAGGAGAGGTGTTAGGATGAGGAGCGTACTCCGGGCACCTCTGCATGGGGCTTTCCAGAGTCAAAGCGGCTCAGGGCACATGACTGTCACCTGTGTGGTTTTCATTACGAGACAACCTTTCACTCTGGGGTCCAAGCGGTGTGCAGGAGCTTGATTCTGGATGCCATTCTTCCCACACTGGTGGAGCTAATGAAGCAGGTGGGACACTGGAGGGACCTGGTGACTGCAGAAAGGGCGGGAGTCGCCGAGGAAGCTGGGGTGGGGCCCCCTTTCTGCTTGGCTCACTCTTTCTGCCGTGTCTCTGCTTCCCTGCCTGATCCTGACCCCGCCCTCTTTCTTTCTGCAGGACCACATCCCTGTCCCTTACCAGCCAGACTCCAGCAGCAACCCCTCGTCCACGACGTCCTCCACGCCGTCCTCACCAGCACCCCCTCTCCCTCCCAGTGCCACGCCGCCTTCTCCCCTCCACCCGTCCCCGCAGTGCACAAGGCAGCAGAAGAACTTCAACCTGCCAGGTACCTCCATGCTCGGGAGATGTGCGCTGTGTAGCATTGGCGGGGCAGAGATGAAGGAGGGGGCTGGGTCCATGCCAAGGCCGTGATGGGCCGGTCCTTGCTTGAAGGCAATGGGTTGATGATCAGAGGGGACCAGGGAGGTACATAGATGATAGACCTTTGTCACACAGGGAAATTGTCATTTGTGACCTTATTTACTCTTTAGAGGAATCATGAAGTAGTATCAAGTCCATTTTAAAGATGAGGAAACTGAGGCACAGGAGGCCCAAGGACTCTCAGAGATGGTCTTTTGGTTAACAGCTTCCCCTAAGTTGCAGGGGGCCCCTCTGCTCTGGAACCAGTGGTTGTCTTAGGAGTTAAGTCAGTCCAAATGGACGGCATGATTCTTAGGGTCTGAGACACACCCACCGGAGCTGGGCTGCCTTCTCAGTCTTAACCCAGGCGCCAGGACACAGCTCCGAAGGAGCAGTCTGGAGTCCAGTGTTCAAGATCCATGCTCCTGCTGTGTGATCTCTGACTGCAGTTTTCTCACCTGTGAGAGAATGTGGTTAGACAAGGTGATCCAGAAGGTTCCGCCACCTCAAACACGGGCTGTTGACCAGGGTTAGACACTGGGTTCTGAAATGATGGTGGAATAACCATTCATGAGACATTGGTTTCTTGGACTCCTTTGTCATTAGAACTTAGAAAGGGACCTTTCTCCTTTTTTAGGTAGGCCAGACTAAGTCCAGTGCAAGTATCTCTGTGTATAAACTCAACCCAGTTCTAGGGCCACAAGAATGCTTCCGACTTAGCCATATTTGTGGCACCATGACTGACTTCAAGAGGGAGGCGGTGGGATGAAATCTGGCTTGGCCAGTTGGAACCAGAGTCCCAATCTGTGTTGTTCAATATGGCAGCCACTTCCCACCTATGGCTATTTGAATTTAAATGAATTAAAATTAAATATAATTAAAATCTTAATTCCTCAGTTGTCCTAGCCACAGTTCAAGTCTCAATAGCCATGTGTGGCTGGTGGCCGCCATATTGGATTATACCAGCACAGGAAGTTCCCTTGGACTGTGCTGGTCTAGTGGCGGATTTCCTCCTGAGTCAGTGAGCTTCATACAGGTAAAAAAAAAAAACCCTGGTCCTCGACCACATGTAATAACTCCAAACCGAACCAGCCATGAGTGAATGGGAGGTGAATCTCCATTCCCTACACCTGAGCAGAGCCCAGAACTGTTGTCCAGCCGAGGACAAGCTGAGAAAGTCACCTGCCCACGCTGCTTTGATTTGGGCTCTCTCCAGAGACACAGGGTATATTTTGAAGTCTTGCAACTCTGGGATTTTTGTGCTAAGTTCAAGTCCGAGGCAGCCTTACAGCCTGCTGGTGTGAGGGCCCCTCTCCTGGCAGCCAGCAAGGGCCACAGAGTGAGTCAGCGGCTGAATCATCGCAGTGAGCCACCGCAGGTCAGGCAGGCAGGACGCCCAGTGTTCTCAGGGGCTGAGGCTCCCCCCGCCAGCTCCCAGGGGTCCATGCCCACTTCTCTGCAGGGAGGTGAGTGGAGTAAAGAGCCTTCCACTTCCTGTGACCACCTGACTTGGGGACCCGGTCTGGGATGCTTTCCTCTAGCCGTGTTAATCCTGAGACATGGACTCAGGGCATTGACTCTGAAGGTATTTCCCTGAAATTGCTGCTGCTTGAGGACACATCAGGGTCTGGGAAAGAGCCCTTTTACAGCAGAATTGGCCATAATAGTATCCCAGCTCTTTTTATCCCTAAAAGAATCTGCTGAAGATCTGAAAAGATCTTCAGACAAGACCTAACTCGCCAGGAGGTGACCACTTAGCTCCCTGGCGAAGGCAAAGAAGAGTCCTTGACAGTTCGCTGTGCTGGCCAGCCATGACAGGTCAGGATGGGGTTCCAGGATGGGGTTCAGTTCTCTTTGGGAACTGGACTAAAGGATCATTAGGGGAAAAACACTTTAACATAGCAGTTAAGAGTGTGGGCTCTGGAACTGAGCAGCTTGGGTTTAAATCTCAGCCTTCCCACTTAAGATCTGCGTGCTGTTGTGTAAATGACTTGTCTCTCTGGGCCTCAGTTTCCTCATCTGTAAAATGGGCGTAATATTGGTAGTACCGTCCTCTTCGAATCACTGAAGGGCTAAACCTTAAGAGCTTAGTGGAATGGCAGTCTCATTAAAGATTCCCCCCAAATGCAAACTGCTTGCATTATTTATTAGATAAACACAAAAATAATAAAGATGACTACGGCTATCGTTTTTGGCATTTCTCATCTTAGTCACTCATGAATGTGGGCCTAGATGGGATTATAGAAAGAGAGATGAAATTCCTGTGTACTTTGGCGTTAGGAATAGGAATGGAACCAAACTTTTGGGGAAGATAATGTGATATTTTGTGTTCAAATTTCAAACATGTTCAGCACTGTCACTTCTTGAAATTTATATGAAGGGACACTTGCGCTCAAACCCGGGACTGTGTACGTGGGGACTTCATTGTCATAGTGAAAACTTGGTATCAACTCAAGAGTCAGTCAGGTGGGGACGAGTGGAGGATACGGTACTACATCTCATAACCCAGTATTCCGTGATTAAAATTAAAAAGTGCCGCACCCTGTATACGTTTCCTGACCTGGAAAGATCTCCATCATCTTGGGGGTTCTAGCAAGATCGGCCCAGCGTGGCGAGGACCTGGTTAGGCTCTGGATTGGAAGCCTCCGTTGATGGGGAATGGAGCTTTGAGTCTGGTTCTCTGCCAGGTGCTGAGTTTTCAAAGGCTAAAAGCTGGTGCGAGATGTAACAATGTCTCTGGCATCGATTCACCTAAACATTCTGGTCCAAAGGGGGCTTAGAGGTCAACAGCCATTTGCCTCGCCTGGTAACCCCAGGGCAGGTGAAGAAAGAGCTGCGAGATGGAAAGCCAGGGCCGGCCTCAGCCCAGCCTTGCTCTTCCCTCCTGGGTAGCGTTGGACAGGCACCCACTCTGTGGAGCCTCAGTTTCTCATCTGTCAAATGGGCCCACCATTCAGCATGGAAAGATGCACCAAGAGGCTCTGTGAGGGGTTGTCCTGGGGGCTTCTGAGATCAGGGTTCAGATGGCTTCTGTCGCGGGAGCTCCGGGCGCATCCTGATGCACGTGTGCACGCACGGTATTCTGGGAAGTGCGAAACTCCAGCATCTAGGAGGAGAGAGGGGGAGGCAGCTGTGCCTTTGGTGGGGACTGCTGGACGTCTGAGCTGTCACTTGGGGGCCACTCAGGTGGGTGCTTCCCCCTGGTCAGAGCGCTCTCCCGGCCACTGTCCGATTCCTCCTAGGCTCGTCACTCCGTGCCATGATCACGTTTATTTACTCCCTTGTTTATTGTCTGTCTCCTCCATCCAAATGTCAGCTCCCCGAGATCAGGAAATGTGACTGCTTCGCTCGCTGCCCGCCCCAAACCCAGCACATTGCCTGCTACCGCAGGCACTAATTAAATGCTGAGTGGATAAATTCATGACTTGAATTTCACCCACGGCCCAGGGCTGCATTTTTTTCTCTTCAAATTGTCTTCTTGACCCTCAGACTACACTGACTCATTCATCTCATTCACAGACACTTACTGAGCATCTACTATGTACCATCTACTATACCCGGCACCAGACACGGAAGGATAAACAAACCACGCGTGAGCCTGTATTACTTTCCCCTGGCCACGATCAACATTGAACACAAATATTTTTTAAAAAGTTACTTAAGGGGCTGGGGATCCAGCTCAGTGGGTAGAGGGCTTGTCTGTCAAGCACAAGGCCCTGGGTTCAATCCCCAGCACAGCAAAAAAACAAAATAAAACAAAAAAAAGTTATTTAAAGCAGCACAAATTGATTATCTTATGGTTCTGGAGGCCGGAAGTCCAGAACAGGTTTCACTTGGATGGAACCCAAGGTTTCAGCAGGGCCGGTCCATTATCAGCATCTCTGACTCCGACTTTCTGCCCTTCCTCTTATGAGGACCTTGTATTGACACTGGGCTTCCCTCGGGTGATTCAGGACAGTCTCCCTGCCTCAGGTTCCTAATCACATCTGCAAGTCCTTTCTGTCATAGCAGGTGATATCTTCACAGTGACCAGGGATTCAGGCACGGGCGTCTTTTGGGTGGTAGCATGGGTCAGTGGCTCGGCAGGAGAGACAGGTGTGTGTGAACCAACAGGTGTGGAAATCGCAGTATGAACGGTGGAAGGAGCTTCGAAAGGGCAGAGCTAAGCTCTGAGCGAATTCAAGGGCAGAACTCCTTCAGGTCGGAGGACAGAGGCTGCTGGGTCCTGAAGATTGGGCGCAGGGAGCACAGGGGCCCTGCTGCACAAAGGAGCCCAAGAGCGTCCCTGGGGCCCCTTTTGTGTGGTGTCCATTGGCCACAGGTCGGGTCCCCTCGGACATCCTTCCTCCTCTTCTGGTCACTCATCTGCTTTCCGTCAGCAGGAATGAGCTCTTCTGTGGCCCAGGGGAGGGTCAAGGCTGAGTTGGTCGAGGGCACGGAGGCATCTGCGGGGTGACCCCTTGCCTGCCCCAGCTCTTGAGTCTCCCCAAGAGCTCTTGCGGCCCACAGCCCAGCCCCTCCTTCTCAGAAGAACTTGGCTGCCAGTAAATCTGTTCTGCAGACGCAGAATGCTCCCAGCCCCGTCAGAGCGGAGGGGACGGAGGGAGAGATCAGCTAAGCCGCCAGAGAGGAGCTGGTCCTTCTTTAATCTTGGCCTCTTCTTGGCAAAATGGCTGTGTGCCCTGAGGATCCTAGGTTATGTAACAGGAAAAATAAGTCCCCGGAGTCATGCAGGGCTTTTTCTTTGGGAGTTCTGCTCTGGAACTCAGAGTGAGTTGTTTGCTCCTCTGGACACCCCGTTTTCCAGAGTCACAATGCCTCCACCTGGACTCGAGCTCTCTAAAGCCATCTGCAAATGGCCTAAGCGGGAAGTCACTGCTGTTTTATCTGTGATCAAAGGGGCGATGCCTTCAACAAGTGGGGGTTGCACAGCGTGTGTGCACAGAGTTTGGGATCCTGAGACGCTGGGATTTACTCTCTGTCCTGAAGGCGCTTGTGAATCAATTCCAACCTCTCGGGTGTTTAATTTGCTTTCCCGATCCAAAGGACTGAGCGCTCGAAGCTCTCTGGTTCTCTTTAGATCACGCTCGGCCGTGAGTTCAGTTCACTCTCTCAATGCAACTAATCCGTGCGTCCCTCGGGATCCTGGGGTTCCGGGGCCCTCTTGAATATCAAGATGCATGGATGCTCCAGTGTCGTGTGTCAAATGGCCCAGCATCTGCCAAGAACCTGCATGCCTTCTCTCATACTTTAAATGACTTCTAGAGGACGCATCATGCCTGATACAGCGCAGATGCCCTGGAAATAGTTATTCTCCTATGTTGTTTAGGGAATAATGACAAGAAGAAAAAAGTCTGTACGTGTTCACCACAGATGCCGTGCGTTTTCAAATATTTCCAATCCTGGGTCGGTGGCATCTTGACATGGAACCTCTGGATCAGGGAGGGGCTGACTGTCCCGCGGTGACGCTGATCCCAGCCTTACGCCGAAAGGACCGTTGCTGACTCCGTTTTGCCGCAGGATGCTGCAGCTTGCAGAGGCTGGCTCTGGCTGTTGCAAGGAACCAAAAGCAGAGGCAGGATTCCCTGCCGCAGGATCGGCGTGTCCACTCCCGACTCGGAACACTGTGCCAACACTTCACGAGCCAGCTCAGAGGAGCAACCCGTCCCCAGATGTCATCAACCTGGATTCGGCCATTCAGACTCATATCTAACCCCATCTCTGTCCGTGAGGGCATCCAAAACTGTGTGATGTGCTCCCTACCCCCAGACACTGCACCCCAAAGAGATGAGAGGCACATTAGAAACCTCCCAGTGTCTGAGCCCTCTGACCTCTGGTGAGTGGACAGAAGCAAACTGAGAATCAGCAGCGAAGTCTAGGCAATTCCTGGTACATAGCCATTTCCTAAATCCAGGCGTTCGTTTATGCTTGTGTTAAGCAGAATAATGCCCCTCTCAAAAGAAGAAACAAAACTGCCCACGTCCTAATCCGGCATCTGTGAATCTGCTACTCGACATGGCAAAACGGATCTTGGCAGAAGTGATTAAGTTACGGATCTCAAGATGTCAGATTATCCTGGTGGCCCGAAATGTAATCACAGCGATCCTTCTAATAGGGAGGCTTGAAGGTCAGAGGCAGTAGAAAGTGAGGTCAGACAGAAGCAGAGAGAGATGATGAGCGAGCGAGTCAACCTCAGGCAACTGGAGAACCGGGGCAGATTCTCCAGGGGACCCAGAAAGAACCGCGCCCTCCATCTTAGCCCTTTAAGACACGTCAGCCTTCTGACCTCCAGCCACGCATTTGAGTTGTTTGGATCCACTAGTCTGTAGTAGTTGATGACAGCAGCAATAAAGAAAAGGAATTTGAGGCTCAGAGTAGAAACTTTGGAAAACACAGGAAAAGTGTAATTTTTTTTTTTTTTTTTTCAAAAAGTCACTTTCGTCACTCTGCCAAAAGGGCAAGAATTAATATTTTGGGTTATGACTTTGCAGACTTTGTATATGTGTTCATGATTATGCATTTAACAAAAAATGGCTTTGTGTTCAGGGTGACCATCCGGGCTGGAGCCGTCTGGTTTTCGGGGTGTGAGTGAACGGGCAGATGGGCCTGGGAGCTTAGAGCTCGGCTGCCTAATCGCCTGTGGTTCGGGGTGTCTGCAGAGACCTGGGAACACTCGGGGGGACGGACGTGGAGGCCGTGGGAGCCCAGCCGGGTACCTGGAGGGACTCGCTCACGGCGGTGCTCTCTCCCTCTCTCTCTCTCGCTCTCTCTCTCTCACAAGCTTCTCACTACTACAAGTACAAGCAGCAGTTCATCTTCCCAGGTGAGTCTCATGTTCGCTGAGCCACTCGGGTGGGGCAAGGGAAATGGCCTTGGGAGGGTCCCCACACCCCAGGACGACGGCTGCGTGTGGAAATGCTCAAAGTAAGCGTGGGAGGTCTCCAGGGAATTGTGGGACCAACGAGGTCCCAAGCCCGATGAAAGCCCAAGAGGGTGGTCTGCTGTGGGCACGCAGGCCCGGATGAAGAGGGGTCCACAGCCACGTGGCGGGGAAGAGATGGTCAGAGAGGTGAAACCAAGTGGCCTCGTGGTCCCACAGAGAACTCAGGAGTGAGGGGGATTCAGATGACCAGATCCAAGACCTCAGCAGTGCAGGGAGTCATCTAGAACACTGGTCCTCTCAGCACGCAAAGCCCAGGTTGTCGAGGAAGGGAAAAGGGGACCGGCCAACCCTGGGGCCCACGATGTGGTGGGGTGTTATCAGCCGCTGCGTCTCCCGGGAATCAGGCCTCGGGGGTGGGTTTGTTGTCCGCATTCGGTTTCTGACCTTGGATCTCACTCTCAGATGTAGTGCCGGTGCCAGAGACGCCAACCCGGGCTCCCCAGGTCATCCTGCATCCGGTGACTTCGAATCCAATGTAAGTGGGGCAGAGACCACTTTCCTCTGCTCTCTGCTTTGAAATCTGGGCCTTCGGTCTGCTCTGGTCCTCTGTCTCCTTCCTTTCTCTTCCTGGAATAGATGGGGGTGGGGAACAGGGACACATGGCAGGATCGGGCAGAGAGAAGGAAGGAGCGTGGCCACACAGGCTGAGACGGAGGAGAGGAGAGCCAGAGCAGCCCCCAGGAGCCAGCTCTGCCTGGCAAGTACGTCTCCCAGCCCGTCTCCTCAGGACCCCCGGGACCCACTTCCTGCGGATAGAAAGAACTTTCCCAAGGCAATAGCTGGAACTTAATGAAATGGCACTTAATCTATATCACCGTCCTCCCCTTTAAAAAGTGTCACTTAGATTGATACTGGGGATCGGGGATCAGTAAGCTGTGACCCATGAGACAAATCCAACCTGGTGCCTGCTTTTGTAAATAAAGTTTTATCGGAACCTCGCCAGGTCACGTTCATTGGCAGTGTGTTTCCGACAGCTGCTTTCTCAGCCCAGAGGCAGGGTTGAGTCCTTGTAAAGAAACAACCCAGGGGCTGGGGAGCTAGCTCAGTCGGTAGAGTGCTTGCCTTGCAAGCACAAAGGCCCTGGGTTCAATCCCCAGCACCCCCAAAAAAAAAAAAAAAGAAACAACCCGTTCGGCTCTCTGGCCCTTTGCAGAAAACACTTACCCACCTCTGGTTTATGCCCCTAGAGAAATAGCATAAACTAATTCTGGAAAATTTGGTCTACCTTGTAAAAAAGGAAAGGGAAAATAACCATTTGCAGACCCGCCCGCCATTAGAACATCTACAGTCATTATCATGATCCACGAGAAACGCGAATACCATCCTGTCAGTTAGCTTTCCTGCTGTGACATGACATTTTCCATATTGTTCTAGACTCTTCCACCCGTGTCGTCTCCATTTCCATTTCCCTCTTGCTGGATTTTCATGCCTCCCCTGAACAACACTGCGGGGAACATCCTCGTGTGCAGCTCCGTAGGAGGCAGACCCTCTCCGCAGGAGGTCTCTTGCTTGCGCAGCCAGAGCAAACCCACCTTCCTTCGTTTCTTTGGTTGTGGCTGAAGCCGGAGGGTCTTAGGATTCGGCCAGTTTTCCAACACACTTTTTTGCCTACTTGGTTTTCCTTCTGGCTCCTCTAACTGCTCCATCCATTTTGACCCATGTTAGGACTTTGTTAAAGAACCAAATGATACGTCTCTGAAATCAAAGGAGCAGCAATTTGCCGGGGGATGTTGTGCTGACACCTAACTCTGGGTCGTTTCTCTGCTGCATATAAACCAACTCCACAGTCTGCGCCAGATGCACTCCGGGTTACTAACTGACAGCTGGGGCGTGCGCGTGGCAAGCAGTTAGTCGCTCCTGCGATCTGCTTCAAGTGCATTGCGTGGGGCGGCTTGCTCCTCCCAGAGGGGGCTGCTGGAGTCACGGCAGAACTTAATGCACAAGGAAGAGTGCTTCCAGACGTGGGGAGGGACCCCACCGCCTTGTCCCACCCTGAGCGTGGAGTTCCTAGCAGGCCAGCTGTCACTGCGCAGCTTCCCAAGGCCTTCCCGGGCGGGCTGTGCTCTGAATAACTGGATCGCACGCACCCCTTCGCAACGCCCTTGCTTCCCCTTCTTTTAGAGCTCCTGGTTCTTGCTACTCCCTCCTGCCGGGACCCCTTCCAGGAAGTGGGTTGACAGTCTGCACGCCCAGCAGCTTCCTGGAACCTGAGGGTCCAGACTGGGCCCCCCCCCACACACACACAGAGCGAGAGGTGGGCAGGGGGCATCTGCTCAGCGTCTGCTGGAGGACCAGGGAGGGGCGAGGGCTTGGTTGCAGTTGCCTTGTCCTCCCCAGCCAGCTCTCCCGGGCCTTCCGTAACCCAGCTGCTGCCCCTGCTGCGCTCCAGGAGCACACCCCCCCCACCCCCGGACTCTGCAGAGATGCCCCGGTGCCCGCTGTGCCCCCGTCCCTTCATGCACCTAACCTGCTCCGCGGCCCCCACGCCCGGTACACACCCACCCACTTAGGCCATCAGCTCGCGGCACCTCCCCAACCCCAGCAAGTCCCCCCGGCTCACACGCACACAGGACAGCTCCTGCACAGAGCTCCCCTGTCCCCACGTACGCACGACCCACACCACCCACACTGCAGCCCCAGAGCCAGCACGGCCCACACCTAGAATCCAGAGGCCGCTCCTGAGCTTAGGATGCCCCTCTCTCTCTCTCTCTCTCTCTCTCTCTCTCTCTCTCTCATACACACACACACACACATACACCCGCGTCTCCCTGTCCACAGCAACAGTCTCCTTCCTTCCACACACACCGATTCTGTGTGATGGGCAAGGTCCCACGCAAACACCATGAAATTTCAAACACTTGCAGCAGTTCTCTCTCCTGGGGCTTTCCCCCACACTCCGTTTACTCAGCTCACACCCAGCTCTGGGCCCTTGTTACTTTTAGCCTCTCTGCACATTCGCGACACTCTTGCCTCGGGGTTTTCCTTCAAGTCAGGGGCCAGCCATGCCCATCCCACCCCTCTAAGGACCTGGTGCTGTTCCTGGCCCAGAATTCAAGTTGGATGAATGAATGAATGAGCAGGGGAACAAATGAACAGAAAGATCTTTCCAGAAGATTCTAGATTTGAGTGAACCTTAGAAATCAGACTCAGTCTTTCCTAGCAGACAGGTCGGCCTCTGAGATATCTTCTCCCCAGGCCATTTAGGACATCTTATAAAGAAACTGATAGACTACTTGAAATGAAAGCAATAAAGAAAAATGAGCCCTGAGCAGCCCGGAAAATCTATTTAAAATAATGTCCCAATGCGCTGCTTTTTTGTGGCTCGGCTCTGGATTCTTTCAGAACCAAGCATTGAATTGAAAGGTGAGATAAAGGCTTGGTCGCGAGGACTTCCCTTCTTGGGACGCTTCCTACATGGCTCGCTTCAATGCACGGGCTTACCTCCCTTTTCACCTCAGGGTCACATTTCTTTTTCTTTCTTTCAAGCTTGGAAGGAAATCCATTACTTCAAATTGAAGTGGAGCCAACCTCGGAGGTGAGAATCCGGGAGCAGCTTTTCCCAGGAGCTGCCTAGACCGTGGCAAAGCCGACCTGTGTCTTGGATGATGCAGAGGGCTCGGGGCCGGGGGAGGCGAGGGTGCGGTGGCCGTTTGATGGATGTTCCAACTCCAGGACAGTTACTGGGTGGCGGCCCCTCCCGGCACCGAGCCTAGGGGGCCGTTGTCTGGTGAGCACAATGCAGAAGGCGGAAGCTGGCGTGAGATCTGCATTCTTAGTGGAAAAATTAGCTCAGGACAGGGTGGATACCAAGGGGATGTGCCCCGCTGCCTTCCAGAGAATACGTGGGGGTACTGGGCTCGGCAGGACGTTGGAATGTTCTGGGGCTCCTTTCCACCTGCCCAAGCCTCCGAAGGAATAAATGAAGCGTCCCTGGTGAGAACTGTGGAATTCCGTCCCCTCTGCTAGCGTATCCCGAACTTGAAGGAGGAGAAGCAGGGTTTCCAGGGAAAATCAGGTCCTTTTGGAGAACCCCTGTGGTCACTGGGAGGTGGTCACAGGAGAAGACGCATTACCTGTGCTGATTCTCCTGAGGGGACCGAGGGGACACCTTCTCAGGTATTGGGGGTCAGGCAGCTCTGTACCCAGTTAAGAGGCCTTCTTCCCAGGTTCTCTTTTGAGGTTCCTGGGCTCCTGGAAATCCTCACTGGCTTGGACACAGTCCCATATTCCAGCTAAAGAATCCGAGAGTCAAGGTGTCCCCAAGCCCCAGACACCCTGAAAAGCAGCTGGGTCCCGAGACCTTGAGTGGTTAGCTTTGGCGATGGTCACGTCTGAGCATGCTCACCACGTTGGCGTGCCAGGTAAAAACGCAGACACCTGGTCCTGGCCTGCTGATGTCTGGACTCAGTCGATCTGGACGGGGCCCAGGAACCTGTATTTTCTCAGGGCTCCAGGCTGGTCTTTGATACGGGTGGTCAGGTCTGTGCAAAGAACCTAACAGCTCTTCCTCTTATCAAAACCTTCCCAGCACCCCCCAGGGCAGATTTTATTACTTCCACTTCCTAAGGAGGAAAGGAAGGCCCAGAAAAGTGAGGCAACTTGCCCAAGGCCACACAGAGGCCAGCAGCCAGCTCACTTGGTCTGACTATTAAACTCGGTCTATTAAGGGCACACACTCCGGGCTCCTCCCTGTCTGGCTGCTTCGGGAGCCTCAGGCCTCTGACCTGTAGCTCTGACCTCTCACAGTTTCTGAATCATCAAGTCCAAGTTCCCCGGGAGGAGCCAAAGACCCTATTGATGATTTTCACGTGTTGTAAGGTGACACATGGGGCACCCGTGTTTTATTTAGTCTGTCCTCCTTATCTCAGGCACACAAACAGTCAGCCAGGGGAAATGGGGAAGGAATCCTGACCTAGTCCTCTGTGCCCGGCTGTGTGACCCGGAGCAAGGCATCTCCCGGGGCGACAGACCTCAGTTTGGCCGGGACCCAGGCGTGTCCTGAGATGTGTCACTTTCAGTGCTAAAACCACAGAGGTCTCAGCAGACTGGAATGGGTGGTCCCCTTAGCACTTCCCCCCTCCGCGTCCGCCCCACCCAGCACAAGAGTGGGACCCTCGTGGTCTCCCTCTGGGGACAGTCCTTGTCGTCCGATTCTGGACCTAAGCCACCTGGGGGAGCGGAGGTTGGTCTGCACCAGCCACGTGGAGACGCTGTGTGTCCAGACACCACGGGACCCCGGGGAAAGGTGGGGCGGTGGCAGCCACGGCTCTGACCCTCTCCCCCTCCCGCCCCAGAACGAGGAGGGCCACGATGAGGCCGAGGAGTCGGAGGACGACTTCGAGGAGATGAACCTGTCCCTCCTCTCGGCCCGGAGCTTCCCCCGCAAGGCCAGCCAGACCAGCATCTTCCTGCAGGAGTGGGACATCCCCTTCGAGCAGCTGGAGGTCGGCGAGCTCATCGGGAAGGGCCGCTTCGGGCAGGTGTACCACGGCCGCTGGCACGGCGAGGTGGCCATCCGGCTGATCGACATCGAGAGGGACAACGAGGACCAGCTCAAGGCCTTCAAGCGGGAGGTGATGGCCTACAGGCAGACGCGGCACGAGAACGTGGTGCTGTTCATGGGCGCCTGCATGAGCCCCCCGCACCTGGCCATCATCACCAGGTCAGTCCGCCCGGGCGCCTGCGGCCGTTCCGCCAAGCCCCGCGTCGCTGCGAGGCGCGGTTCCGGTTAATCCATCTGGCTGATGGGCTGTGTCCAGGGGTGCCGAGCACAGATCCCTGAGGATCTTGCGAGTTCCCGGGAGACACGTCTGAGGCTGGGTGCTTGGACACAGCCGGGTTTTGGAGAGAGCGCTGGGTGGGGAGTCAGGGAATCTGGGGCTGATCCCCTTGCGCTCTAGGCTTCTGTGTCAGGGATCTCTGAGGCCGGCTTTCTCCGTGTGGAAGGTGGGTGGGTCACCCCGAACCAGGAATGGGCCAACTTCTTCTGCAAAGTGGCCCATCGTGAATACTTGGGGCTTTGCATGCATACAGTTTCTACAGCAGTTATTTAGCGCTGCCGTTCTGTTGAGCAAAAGCCACCGAAGACGTGTGAAGGAATTTGCATGGGCTGTGTTCCAATAAAACTTTGTTAACAAAACCAGGTGGTGGGCCAGGTTTGGCCCAGGGGCCATAGTTCCTGATCTCCAAACCAAGGCTCTGATGGCTGTCATTCCGGCTTCCGTTGACATCACAGAGTAGATTTCTGGTCTTTAACATCACCGTTATGAATTTCCAGGATGTGTGGTCTGTGGCCGTCCAGAGAAGTAGTTAATAGGAATTAGTATTAACAGAATGTCAGATGACAGGGACTTTCTTGGACTCTCTCTCTCCCTCTCCTCACTTGCTGATGTGAAAAAAAGATCAGCTTTGGTTTCCGGTGAACAGTTGTGAAACACTCCTTGGGTGTGTTTTCGAGCTTTGGCATTCGTTCCTGATTACATGAGACCTGGTGACCGTAGTGGTGTTCTTGGTATGGCCTGGGATGCCCCAGGAGCCCACCCCTTCCCTTCCTCATCTCAGGCCGTGAGACCCCCCGTCTACGTCTCTCACCTTGGGAGGCGTGCTAGCAGGATGTGGGCTCAGAGAGGAGCTGGTGTGTCTTTGCCGGGCTCCCCTGAGAGACCAAACCCACCTGAGTCCAGTTAGAAGGCCGTGGGGACTGGCCGAAGGTGCGTTATCCTCTGTCGCTGTTGATTGTGCAGGCGGTGGATTGCCCAGAGCCCGGGGACAGCGTGGTAAGCACTGTGGGGACCGAAGATCCTTCCACCTTCCTTCAACCGGGCAGCAATGGTGGCCATCAGCCCTGCCAGGACAGAAGTGACTGCAGTCCTCAGTCAGGGCCGAGCCCTTCCGCTTAGGCCGTGTAAGCTCAGTCACCTGGTGCTCAGTGACAAACTATCCCACAACCCAGTGGCTTCCGGATCCTGTGCACCGTCTGGACTGAACCAGGCTCAGTGACTAGACTCTTGTAGGCGGCTGTGGTCAGCCGGCAGGTGGGCGGAGGCCTGATCCATCCCGGATGCCCTCGCACATCTGTCCACCGGATGACCATCAGCGGGCGCCTCCATCCTGTTGCACGTGGCCTCTGGTCCCCAGCTGCCTGGTTCACGTCCACCCCGGTGGTGACCTCAAGTTCCTAAGTGCAGCAAGAGGTCAAGGCCTAACACACGCGTTTGACCGCGCCTCTGCTTGGGACGCCTTCGCCAGCGTCCACGGACCGAAGCAACCCATGCGGTCACCAGATTCGAGGCGCAGAGAGACAGACTGGACCTCTGAAGGGTCGGAGCTGCGGGGACGACTTGTGGCCATGTGTGCCGTCGTTGGCAGCAGGACGCTGGGCTCCCTTCTCCTCTTTTCTCCAGGAGGTATCCTCTCCTCTCAGCGGAAGGCAGGGGCCTCTTGCCCAGGGGACAAAAATCTGGCTGGAGGGTGGTTTCGCCCCTGCCCTGGGCTTCTTCCCGCTTTCAGTCACCCCCTTTCCCTCTGGTCAGCTCCTCCTCTTCTGACCTGTTAACCCGACTCTGTTTATTTATTTATTTTTGGTATTGGGAACTGAACCCAGGGGCACTTAACCACTGAGCCACCTCCCCAGACCTTTTTTTGTATTTTATTTAGAGACAGAGTCTCACTGAGTTGCTTAGGGCCTCACTAACTTGCTGACTTCAAACTTGCGATCCTCCTGCCTCAGCCTCCCGAGCTACTGGGATGAGAGTCAGGTGCCACCCACCTGGCCCTGCATGTTTTTCCTACCCCCGTATCAGAAACTCGTGTCCTCTCCTCTTCGATCCTTCGAAGGACCTCCTGTCTGCCTCTTTCACCTTTTCGGGATTGTCCGTGGAGACCTGTTACCCGGGCCTCTCCGCCTGTCTCCCTCACCCCCTTCCCAGAGGCTGGCTTGTTGGGAGCCGATGGGCCCAGTTAGCAGCCACCCTTGAAAATTGAGTGGTCCTTATGAAACTGCGTGGCTCCCCCGCAAGCCAGCTGCATCGGCGGCCCCTCTTCTATTATGTACAAAACCCTGAGCCCCCTCCCCAAGCACCATAACTACCTACGGATTTCACAAATAGCCCAGCCTCTTCCTGGCACCAAGATAAAGACTCCGCAGCTTTGGGACGTGTAATTGGTCTCTGAAGTGTTTTGCTGTTTTGTGCGAGGATGCCAGACCCGAAGAAGTGGTGTTTATTCCACATCATTGTGTTGTGTATATATTTATCTCTGGGAGGGGGTTCCGCATGCCCCCCTCTCTGGTCCAGCGCTGTCCACTTGCTGACCCTCCAGAATTCTTATCTGAATATTCAATTGGAAACTAAATATTTGAGTAATTGGATTAATCACTTGCGTTCTCATGATGAACTGGCAGAGATCGATAGTTGGGCACTAGCCAACCGGCTGGAATAATTCTGGTTTTATTTTACAGAGAGCATAAAACCAGATAATTACCTGGCATATTCTGGATAAATTCACAATAGCATATTCCAGCCAATTACTTGGTAATTATCATCAAAGTTAACGAGTATTTCTAAGATTAGCGTCCTTGTAATGCAATATGTATAACTCTCGGGGATGAGTAACAACCAGCTAGTTACCCAAGCGCTTTATCCACAAATACAATTAGCATCAGGATGACTAAATTATTTCACGATTGGGTCATTATGGAATTATTGCCGCGCTATCGACCGTCTGTGCAATTGCTCCTGTTGAAAACTGCAAATGGGATGGGAAAGCGAATGATGGAGGAGTTGAATGAGCGCCTCCCTCACCCTTCCGCCCAGCTGGAGCGGGGTTCTCTCTGAACCTCAGTTTCCTCATCTGGAAAATGAGTCGGTGGAAGCGGACGTCCGTTGTGGGGGTGTTGGTCCCAACTCTGACAGAGTTGGTGGCTTCTCTGAGGATGCACCGCAGGGAGCCGCTCCTGCCCTGCTTCCCAGAGGGTGGGCTCTCTGGACCTCAGGCCCTGCAGCTGCCAGCGGGCACGGCCCTTCAAACTGTGTGCGCCTGGGACCCGCCGAGTTCCATTCCCAGCAAACTACCAGAGGCCCAATAAATCCGTGCAGCCTTTTGAACCCAGCCGCACCCGGGTTGCCGCTGAGCGGGGCTCTGGGAGGGAGAACCAGGCCCTTCTTCCCAAGGAGGCTGATCACACAGGAAACGGACCCCTTGTTAGCGTCTGCTCTAGTCCTCGGGGATAGAAGATGGAGAACCGTGGGCGCGACAAAGACCGACTCCTTCACCTGCTCCCTTTTCTGCGAAGCGACAGAGGCCTGGCCCAGCCTCTCTGTGGAAGTCCTTTCCCTGGTTGAGAAGAGGGAAGAACACAGAGCGCCAGCAAGCAGAGCGGGAAAGCAGCCGCTTCCACCCGCTTCAGCCACCCCGGTGCTTTGTCACGTGCTCCTGCCGATCCCTGTGCCCATTTTGCAGACAGGAACACTGAGGCCAGACCAGCAACAGGAACCCTGGCCCAGTCCAAGGAATAGGTAACTGGCAGAACCTGGAACTGGGCAGAGGTGCCTCTGAAGGCTGGTCTAGTGTGTTCAGTCTGCTGTGGCTCCTGAGCCAGGCAGTAGAAATGTTGTGGTAAGTGCCATGAAGGCCACAACCAGGGTGGTGGATGGGTCAGAGCAACAGGAGGGTTCCCTTGAAGAGGGCTCAGGGGAAGTGTCTCAGGGCGGGATGTGGTGGGTAACATTTGAGCCACACCAAAGGCAGAGAAAGGGTCACCCAGGTGGGGCTATGGCAGGTGCAAAGGTCCTGAGGCCGTCATATTGAAGACCAGAAGGAAGCAAGTGGGCCAGGAGGGGAGGGACGTAGGAAAAGGCCCACAGAGGCCGGATGATTGTGGGGCCTCAAAAACCCAGGAAGAGGGTGTGGAGTTTATTATGCTCTCTCCCACAAAAAAAAAAAATATATATATATATATATATATATATATATTTTGTGCCTTCCAGAGCAAGGTTTTTCTTAAGAGCCACGCTCACTGCTCAGAACTTTCCTGCCGGCCTGGCTTCTGCCTCCTCTTATGCTGGGCCTGTTGGTTCAGAGCGCAAACACTCCCTGGCTGCAGAGAGGCGAGAGCATCCAGGAAACCCTGCCCTGAAGGGCACAGGCCGGGCCGAGAAAGGAGCGTGAGGCCCTCGGCTGGTTCGGCTTGTGGCCCCAGGGGGGCTTCCGGTTCTGCCGCACCTGGGAGCGCCCTGAACGCCATCAGGAACCTTCCCAGGCAGGGTAGGAGGGCGCGAGGTCTTCGGGGCTTGGTGTCAGCACCCCATTTTGATAGTGAGGCTTCTCCTCTGCGCCCCAGGGGGATAAAAAAAAAAAAAAAAAGAGGAAGGAAGGACGGGGCCTCCCCAGACCCCCGGGAAGAGTTTTGAAAATGGCTCATCCCTCCCTGGCTGGGCTGCAGCGTCTGAGGCCCCTTCCAGGCACGTGAGGATGGAGACAGGCCGCCCCTCCCGGTCTCCCGGGGCGAAGGTGGTAATGAAATCCCTCGGGACCTCATTTGCACGGCTTTTAAAACCCAGTAAATATCAGGAGCTACTTAATGGATTATTTATCTCCAGCTGCCGATCCGCGCTGTCTCCTGCGCTTCCCAAGAGCATCACGCCACGCCGGGGTGTTGGACAGACGAGTGGGGGCCCCTGCCTTCTGCCAGGACGGTAATCTCGGGGCCGGCCTGCGATTTTGACTTGCTTTTTCTGTCACTCGGTTCTGGTGTCTTTCTGATTTCCCCCTCCCCCCACTCCGGACCAGTTTGATTGTCCTAAATATAACATACGAGATTTGGGGGGGGGGACTGAGCACATGAAGATTCCACTCCTCCCCCCCCAACATCAGCTAGCGGAACTGGCTTCCTTTTTTTGTTCAAAAAGGCTGAATCGCTTTCCCTTTATAAAGCACAGCTGAAAAGATTTTTTGTCTGTGGCTGTCTTTAATTGTGCTGAAATGTAAAGCACCCCGGGACTTTTGTGAAAGAAACGCTATAAATGGGCTGCATCGTTATCATTATTATTATTAGCATCTCATGTCCATTTCACGCGCCTGTTGGTAAACAATCGTGTGAGCCCCAAAGGGCTCGCGTGCCTCAGGGTCTCACTGCCGGTCACCACTCCCTGGCCTCTCAAAGATTCTGAATTAGCGGGCGCGGCCTCTGTCAGCACTTTGCTAATATTTTGTGTCTTGTTTCCCAAGTGACAACTCATTTGTTATCAAAAATGCAGATCAGCAAAGAGAAGGAAATGAAATTCACCCGTCATGTCTCCAACCACAGAGACTGACATGAACCATTTGATGCCTATCCATCCGGGCACAAGTTTGTTCTTTTCCCCCCCAGAATGTAGACAGATTCACATTTTGTATTGGTCAGGGTTAGGGAAGCTGCTGTAACAAATAGGCCTTAAAGCTATGAAGTGTCTGAACACCTATTTCTCCATCAAATAATAGTTCCAGATGGGAGTTTCTGGATGTTGGGTGACTGTTCCCTGTGGGCAGAGACCTATCTTTCAAGTCTGCTGTACGCTAAGACTCAGAGGCCTCTGCTTCTAGCTGGAGAGGAGGAAAGAGCAAAGAGAGGGAAAAGCCGTGTCTGTAAGTGGTGCATACCACTCGGCTCCTGCCCTCATGGAGGGCGTGGAGTCCCTTGGCCACACCCAGCTGCAAGGGAGGCTGGAAAATAGCCAACTGTATTCCCAGGAGAAATAGGTTTTGGCGAATGGCCAGGAGGGCTGTGGCACTGGCACCTCTAGGGGTTGGTCTTTTTTTCCTGTTGACGGTAGACTCATTCGGCAACGGGTTTCGTCCCTTGGCATTTCCACTAAATGACGTGTATGGAACCCTCTCTCTTTGGATGGGGCCTATTACAGATTCCTTCACCTCCACTTGCCTCGGTCTCCTCATCTATAAAATGGGGATAACACTAATCTCTCAGGCAAGACAGTGGTGAGAATTTGACTCTCACGTGGAAAGACTTACAGCACAGTGCTTCCCATAGCTAGGGCTGTCAGGTGACTTGTACCTCCCAGTTACTGTGATAATCCTGATGACATCGGAACAACAATAATGACAGCAGCAATTAGGAGAATGAGTCTATTTTTCCTCGGGTTCCGCAGCATCCTTGGCCCATGATCAGCAGGTGTTCTGTGTTTATTTTGATATCAAACGATTGGAGGTTCGGGCTGGAGTGGGGACTCCTTGGATTCCTGTCCCATCTCTGCTGCCGGCTTGTGACTTGGACAGGTTACTAAGCTCCAGGCCATCCAGAGGGAGATGTTGAGCCAGGAGCTGGATAGACTGGTCTCCAGCTGAGCTGAAAGGTTGAGGCTAGAAATAACCAAGTGTTAGTCATCTGCAGGGACGTGCTGATTGAAGCTGTGGACTTCGTTGGAAGCTGAGGTCACCCGGGGAGGGGAGGAGGGTCGCCCGAGGACGAAGACTGGATGCTGCGGTGTCGGGTGGCCGGACCGAGAAGGGACTGGGGAGAAGCTGTGGGGGTGATGGAGGCCTCCAGAAGCCAACCCAGAGTCCCTCCCACCGGGCAGCATCCATCTCTAGTCCTCCTTATGGTGTCCCTGGTCCCCAGTCTCAGGAAGAGGTTTCTCCCTGGAGATCGTAATTATTTTGCTGCACTCTTGGTTTGGATCTCTATCCATCCCCCCACCCCAACAAAGCCCCAGGAGAGCAAGGGCCTCGCCTCTCTCTCCCCAGCACCCCCAAACATCAGGTCCTCCACACACACTCGTTAAATGAATGAATCATCGTTTCCAAAAAATATGTTCCCAGCCCACTCCTCTAGGCAGGTGTGGCAATAATGAACGGTGCTCTTTAATCAGAATCACCAAGAAAGGAGGGGGAGATAAAGAAAATACGGTTCTGAGTGAGGGGTCTATGGGATATGGGAGAAGATGGGATAAAAATAAATAAGGTGTCAATGATAATCAAAGGCCTGGGTGTTTGACCCAAAGGTTGATTGCTTGTTGGGCTCTGGACTGACTTGCCCCCGGGGGCTCACAAAGGAACTTTCTGGATCCATGGTGTCTCAGTCTCTGAAATAGGCTCCAGGAGGCTGCGGAGACCCCAAGTTGGCCCCTTATTCAACTAAGTAAGTGCCAGATGAATAATAAGGTTGGAAACGGCACGTGCAAAGGCCCCAGGGTTTGAAGTGGGTACGAGCACCAAGCTGGAGCGTGGGATGCGTCTGGGAGTAGCTGGAGTTAAGAAATGAGAGGGTCTTACGGGGCCTTGGGAGTCAGGCTGGGGAGTTTGCACCCAGGAATCCACCCTGCAGGGCGGCGTGGTCGGGCTGGTGTTTTAGACAGAGGACTTCGGGGCAACCTTTCCTCAAGCACAGTGCTTGTCAGCGAGCTGCTCCGGGAGGGGTGTGGACAGTTCGTGTTGATCCTGATCAGACGTGGGTGGGGACCAAGGCAGGTTTGGATGCCCCACGTTCTAAGAGGCCCGCTGTTTACCCAAGTTAAAAACAGCCCGCCGCGCTCGGGGGTTGTGAGCGTGCGCAGATGGGGCCCTCCATGAGTTCCAGAAGCAGAGGACGGAGGCAGAATTGCGACGATCAGCCCTCTGAAGCGTGGCCCACTCTTCTGTCTCCTCGCCTGTCCTCGGTGGAGTTGAACGTCACCTACTTCAGAGGACCGTTAACTGTCCAAAACACAGAAAAACAGTGTTTGTCAAATGGCAGGAAACCAGCTTTGAATTACAGCGTTGCCCCAGGTCGTAAGCTCGGAAGGACGGGATTGGAACCTGGGTTGGTCTAACTCCCACCAGAGGCCATTCCGCCTTCTTCCCAGCCGTGCCTGAATCTGTCTTCTTCTTTTCATTTTTATTTTTTTCATCCCGGGGATACTTAACCACTGAGCTACATCCCCAGCCCTTTTTCTATTTTTTATTCTCAGGGTCTCACTAAGTTGCTTATTTGCTGAGGCTGGCCTCCAACTTGCCATCCTCCTGCCTTAGCCTCCCGAGCGGCTGGGATTACAGGCGTGCTTCGCCACATCCGGCCTGAATCTGTCATTTTTTCTGTTGCCCCATGGACAACTGCTCTCACCCCTGAAGAGGACAAAGACCGACCTCTGTCCATGTCAAGTCCGTGGTCCTAACCACCACGCCTGCCTGACCCGTGACCTGTTGCTTGGCAGCAGGTGCAAACTGAAATCCCGGCATCGTCCCCTCCCCTCCCTCTCCCTGCCACAGACCCCAGGGTGGCGAGAGGGGGCAGCCCGCGGGAGGCATGAGATCATGCTTTTCTGGGATCTTGCTGGGCCCTGGGGTCTGGTTTGATGTATCCCCAATCCTGTTCCTATGGCTTGGTCACGGCTCAACTTTTGCTTTGTCCCCTGTCTGATCGTGTTTAAGATAATTAAGCCCATAAATCAAATAATAAATAGCTATTGACTCTTTGTCATGGAGTATATCAGGATTGATCGACCAGCGGGGATCTTGCTTTCCCCGATCAATGGGGAGCCCTGGGGACAGATAAATCTTGATAATGACTGGCAAGAGGGAAGTCGATATTCATCTATGTATCGGGAGCATATATCTTCCCATGTGGAATGAGAGTTTGTTCTGGCGGAAGGAGAGAGGGAGGGAGGTCGGGAGACAGAGGGACGGTCGCCGGGTGACCCGTACAGTAGTTGTTCGGTGATTTTCATGAACTCAGAAATGCAAGGAGAAGTTCCCTCTGAAGAGCGGTGTGGTCAGGGGGCTTCTTCCGTTCTCTGGAGGGCCACTGCCCAGAGGTCCTTCAACCCACCGCAGCGTGGTTCTGTCCACGTCGGACCCTCCAGCGTCACAGAAAGCAAGATTGACGGAAGTGGGTGGGGAGCCACCGGGAGACCAGACCCTTGGGTGCTGGAGATGCTGGTCGACATGGGGCTTGGGAGCCAGGTCAGGAGAGCCTGGCTGAGGACATTGAGGATGAGTCGGTGACGGGACCGTGTTAAGTTGGCATCTAGATCCAGCACTGCGCAGAGATGGTTCTAGACTGGGGATGTATGACCGGCAGCCAGCTGTGCCGGGTCTCTCACGACATCCGAATCCCCTGGAAGGTTCCGGAAAACACCGCCACCTCCACTCCCCTCTCTGCCCAGTTTCTGAGTCAGCAGGTCTGTGAGGGGCCTGGGGATTTGCATTTGGGATGGTTTTTAACAATCACCCCAGGTGATGTGGGGGCTGCAGGTCTGGGAACCCCACTTTGAGAACCGGCACCCCTGGGGAGAAGACCAAGGTGGAAAGAAGAGAGGATGGAGGGATCCTGGTGGAAAGACTGCCAAGCGGGAGCCGGGGTCGGAGGAGCGCAGGAGAGTGTCGTCCGGGGACCTGGGACAGTCGGCAGCCCAGCGAGGCACAGCCAGCAATCTCGGGGACGGATGAGGGACAACTGGAAAGGGACCCCCAGAACTCTTGCAGCCGCCACACTGTGCCGGCCTGCGGACTCCTTCCGTCCACCCGCCTGGTCACATTCGACAGCCCCACCTGTCATCCAGGTGCCCACTTCCAGGGCAGAGCCGGGCTTCAGGGGGCCTCTGGTCCTTCACCCTCCTTGCCTGATGAGCGGAGGGGTCATTTCAGTGTGGCTGGTGACAGTCATCGGAAGGGTCAGAGCACAGCCAGAAGAGCCATTCCAGGAACAGATCCCAGCTGGACGGAGCTGAGATTCATCAGAATGGCTGCGTGCCGTCCCTGACACTGGAAATGAATCTATTCCCAGGGAACGACCCCTCTGGGGACTGAGAAGTAGTATTTGCAAAACCGGCCTTTGATGTTCAGCCGCCGCGGTCCTTTAAAAAAAATAAATAAAGGGAGCTCAAGAGCTTATTTGAGTCGTTTTCTATACAACAGGGGAGGGAAAGGCACTCTGTTGGGAAATGGCACTTCGAATATTCAGTCGGGAACCAAATTTGTTGCGCAACTACTACATAATTAGCCCCGCACTAGGGACCGTGTAGAGGTTGCTTCATTGAATCGTTATTGCTGTTTGCATTGGTGCATGTGAATCGCACAGAACAGTGGATTTCATTGTGCGTAACCAGACATGCACATCATATAATTAATCTCCTCTCCACATTTTACAGATGAGGAACCTGGGGGGCTCAGGGAGGTGAGTTGACCTCTACAAAGACACAGAGCCTGTGGGAGCCAGCCAGGGCCTAACCTCAACCCCTCCGATGCCCAAGCTTGAGTCTTAACCTTCCTTATCATCTTACAGATGGAATTAAGTCTTTCTTTGAATGTTCTTTTTATCTCTTCTCCACGTGTCCCAAGATAAGCTTTGTGAACCTCTCGGTCACCAGGGAACACCAATGAAAGTCACCAAATCAGCCTGCAAAGGAGTGTCGAAGCTGCTAACTGTTGCCTGTTAAGTTTTTTCTTCCATATTGGGGATGATTGAGGCTTTCTGAGCCTCAGTTTCCACATCTGTACAAAGGAGATAAGACTAGTCCTTCCTTTGTGGGACCCATGCGAGGGTTCATGAGTTCATACACATGAAGGCACTCGGAAATGACGGAAGTGATGTCTGTGTTCACATTCATTATGTCTTTACTGCTAGCCCTGCGTTAGGGGAGCCTGCAGAGGTGACACAAATGTACAACTCTTGTCCCACGCAGCAGGAGAAGGAATGTTGGGCGCGGAATTCGATGTCCTGAATGTATGTTCTAGCCTAGTTCCTTGCTGGCTGTGTGGCCTTGGAGAAATCACTTCACCTCTCTGAGCCTCAGTGTTCCATCTGTGACCGTTGTGTGGGGAATAGCGTGTATTTCCCTGGGTGACTGGGAGGAGCGAGTGAAGCAGAAAAACCCAAAACTCTTTATATAAAGTGACTAGGACTAGAGAAACGTGGGAGAATCTTTAATTTGTATAATAATAATAATAATAATAATAGTTAATGAAACATTAACCATGTGCCCAGTACTGGTCTAAGCTCTGACTTTTCCGGATGACCAGGCGCGCTGGGTACTTTTGTGAAGGTGGGGCTGGGTGGTACTCGTGTCTCCACCTCACCGGTGAGGAGAACTTTCTGGTTGAGTTAGCAGGTGGCAGTGACCCACATTCAAAGCTACCACCGAGGGCCCCCCCCCCGGCCGGTGCCCCTTGCTGAGGCCCAGCCTCTTCCGTGGTCCCCTGGGTGGCATCTGTCTCTGCTCTGAGACGAGCCGGGAGAAGCAAGGCCCTCCCCAGGCCTCCTCCTGCCGCCTCCTCCTTTGACGGCAGCAGAAAGACGCGGGGCTGAGAAGTCGCTCCTACTTTTAATCAAAAGGTTTGTCTCCGAGTCCTCTTCAAACGCGGACTCCGTTTCTTCTAGGTGTTCAAAAGACCCAGAGGAACGCCGAGGAGGGAAGGCATCGGATCCGCTCCCTTCAAAGGCAGGGAAGGGTCACACGCGTCTTCAGAGGTTCCTGTCCCTCCGAGGCAGTTATTAGCGCAGCCCTTGGGGACTCAAGCATGCGGATCCAGGAACCTCGGCAGGCTCGTTTGGGGGTGTTTGTAGGCGATTGAGGACTGTGGGAGCGTCGGATCACCCGGTCCCTGAGCAGCGAGGGCTGCCTTTGACGGGCTCCCTGGCACCTGCCCTCTGGCTTGTCGTCCTCGGTGCCGGGCGCATCCCTGGGCCTAATCACACCCTCGACCGGCCTCAGAGGTGGTGCTGAAGATCCCGGGTGGGTGCAGAGGGGTGGCCTTCGGTCATGCTGCATGCCGGGAGGGGACAGGAAGGAGGGCTGGGCCCGGAGTTCAAGTTCTTCCCCTGCCACTGTGTGACTTGAGACAAGCTTTAACCTTTCCGGCTCTCGGTTCCCTTGTTGGTGACATGATTCCTAAGGCACCGGCTTGGTCCTTAGCTGGGTTGTTTACCTCCTGGTCTGAGTGACTGCTCACCTGTCCACCTGCCCACCTGGCCTCTATCAGTTCATCCATCAAATCCCCCCACCCCTTCACCCACCTCCCTGTCTACCATTCCTCCACCGGCCTTCCCATCTACCATCCGTCCCTGGAAATCCTCCAACCACCTCTCCATTCACTCACCATCCTGTCCAGCCACCCACCTTGTGTCCACTCATCCACCAAGTCATATTGTCTTTTGACCCATCCATCCACCCAGTATCCACCCACTTACCTCCGTCCACTCACCCATCCATCCAACCACCATTAATTCATCTACACATCCAGCCAACTAGCCACCCACCAATCCATCCATCCATCCATCCATCCAGTATCCACCCACCTACTTCCATCCATCCATCCATTCAACCATGAATCTACCTATCCATCCATCCGTCCATCCATCCATTCATCCATCCATCCAGTATCCACCCACCTACTTCCATCCATCCATCCATTCAACCACCATGAGTCTACCTGTCCATCCGTCCATCCATCCATCCATCCATCCATCCATCCATCCAGTATCCACCCACTTACTTCCATCCATCCATCCATTCAACCACCATGAATCCACCTACCCATCCATCTGTCCATCCGTCCGTCCACCCATCCACTCACCCACTCACCCATTAATCTCGCCATTCAGCAAATAGCCTTTGAGACCTTCCACGAGGCACTGCCAGGTACCAGGCAGGAGGATTTGGAGCTTTCCTTCTGGGAGATGATGCAGACAGATGGTGCGTCATAATAAAAGCCACGTCCCTGGGGCCAGGCACCGTGGCGGGTCGATGGGAGACCGTGGTCGGCCTCATTCTGGCATCCCTGCTTTGGAATCAGAACCACCCCTGAGGGGACCGTCCTAGGCAGGGGTTTCAGCACAGGGCTCATCAGCGGAAATGAATCCTGGGTCACTTTCCCAGATGTGAAAAGAAAGAGACCACCCCCCCCCAAGGAAAAACCAGGTAGTGGTACAGAGAATTAGACTAGTGTCCTCCTGCCAGTCTCCTCCCTCTGATAACAACTGAAGCGGGGGAGCCCGAGGACCCGGGAAGGTGACAAGGGAAAGGCGGCCTTTGTCCTTAGCGGGGAGAGGCAGAGGATGTTCCGAGGGTGGCCGTGGCGGGGCAGGAGTACAGACCAAAGCAGGGCCGCTGGTGCCTGCTTTACACCCCATTAGCTCCCGGCTCATGACAACTTATCAGGCCTGTGTTTACTCACTCATCATTTATAGAGAAAGTGTTTGCTCAGCAAATCAGTAGTTCAAACACCTCTCAGCGGGAGGTTTACACTCCAGAAACCCAGCCAGATTGAGAACCCGGGTTGGGGTCTGCCGGCAGAGGGGCGGCTGGTGGCAGATGAACCACCGGCCTCGTGGCCCTGCCTAGCCGTGCCAGGAACCTTCCCCTGCCCTCAGAGCCGCCCCTCTGCGTGGAACGCGCCTCAGCCTCTCCTGCCCCCTCCGGTCCGGATTCAGCCTTTGGGTCTAGGTTGATGTTTCGGTATTGGGGTGAAGGCGTTTGATCAACCCTCGGGAGGGCATCCTTCGGGATCCAGTATTGAATTCGGGGCCTCGAGCTGCTTCCTTGGGGGAGACCCATGGCTGGGACCTTCTCTAAACGTCAAAGACCTCTGGTCCTCTGTCCCAGGAAGGCCGCTTGGACTTGAGAAGGGAAGACCCGGCTTCCCCTTCTGGTGGGATGGCCCCAGGCAAGTCCTTGGGCTCTGCTTCCTCATCTGTAGAACGGGCCACAGGGCCATTTTGGTGGGTGGATGTCACCACCAGGGTCACAGTGATTTGTCAACAGAACGCTGCACCCCAGAAGTGAGGGTGGATCATTTTTCCTGCGGGTGACAGATTGAGAGAGGGGCTTGTTTCCCTTCGCGGGGTCCAGACGAACGGTTCCAGCTCCCCGTCGGCTCCCCCTCAGGAGCTTTTGGGTTCTAACCGGTGCCTCGGCCCTACCCCGCACCCCCAAGGGTCTCTTGATCTGGAATAGGGCCTGGGGACCTCTGTCTTCCTTTTAAACATCCCTCCTGGTAATTCTGCTCTGGACCCGGGACTAGGAACCACGGAACAGTTTCCGGGACGTGCCACCCGGACCCCAGTTGCTCTTTCCTCCCATCTCCGTGTCAGAGCTTCAGAGAACAGCGACTCGCACGTCCCGCAGACTGTGGCCCGGCCCCACCTCTGTCCCTTGGGGCTGCTCTGTCCTTTCCCTGGAAAGCGCGGGACGTGGCTCAGCCGTGAGAGCTCTGCACAGGGGTCTGGGAAACGGCAGCGCGGGTGAAGCGCGTTCCTGGCTGCCTGTCACACTGCGCGTGGTTGACACTCAGTGGCTCACACCCCTGTTGGGTGGGCTGGCCGGGAGGATCCCAGGTGGGAGTGGCTTTTGAGGTTCCCCGGGGCGAAATTCCAAGGTGGCATTCCCTGCAGAGCGAGAACGCGGTGCCTGAGCATGCTCTGGAGTCACCTCCTCGCTCTGAGCCTCAGTTTCCTCATCAAAAGATGAATCTCCCAGGATTCTCTGCAGGGCTGAAGATGACCATGTCCCGGAAGTGCGCTCGGTGAAGAGCCGTGACACTCTGAGCCGTCATTCTTTAAATGCTCTCCGAGGCTGGAATGAACCTCACGAACCTCACTCTTCTATCCCCCACTTAGCTGAGTGTCCTTGGACAAGTTACTCACCCTCTCTGTGCCCACTGTTCCTCATCTGCAACCTGAGGATAACAGCACCCACCTCCCTGGGCTCGTTCAGGATTCAATGGTGTGAAATAAGCCTCTAAGCATGCGTCGTTCTTTTGTCCTTGGTAATAGAGTCCATTTTTATTTGTTCCTTTTGAGTTTTCTGACTCTACTCAGTATGAGCCCCGTGAGGGCAATGGCCTACTTTGCTCACTTCTCTCTATCAGAAACAGTACTCGCCATCAGCATACTCAGAAACAGTACCCACCATCAGCATACTCAGAAACAGTACCCGCCATCAGCATACTCAGAAACAGTACCCGCCATCAGCATACTCAGAAACGGTACCCACCATCAGCATACTCAGAAACAGTACCCGCCATCAGCATACTCAGAAACAGTACCTGCCATCAGTATACTCAGAAACAGTACCCGCCATCAGCCTACTCAGAAACAGTACCTGCCATTCAGTGTACTCAGAAATAGTACCCACCATCAGCATTCTCAGTGCTCTGATGGACAAAGAAGTACTGAGCACTGACAGGGTGCTCAGTACTTATTTGCTGATTGGATGACCACAGGGGTGCTGACTGCCAGAATACACTGGCATCGCGCCTTCTCCGCACAGTGAGTGTCTTGGTCAGCTTGGCTGTGACTTGTGACTCCTCCCCGAGACTCCGCCTTCCTTGTCTGTCTGTCCGAAGACAGAAGGTCTGGCCGCTTCCTTTGGAATAGGTGCCTCTTTCCAGAATCCCACACCCCACTGCGACCGGAAATCTGCAGGTATTTTGCTCTGGGTTTGGCTGCCACCCTGGTGCTCTCTGTCACTCAGGCGATCACCTGAATGGAGGCTGTGAACCTCTTGGCCCATCTCAGAAACCAGAGTGGTCGGCCGGGGCCTGGGTGGCATCACTGGGCCATGGAAAACCACGAGGGATACGTTCCGAGAACCCCGTGGATGCCTGGAAACGCCAACAGTACCACCCCCGATAATTTAGTGACTTTTCTGTCCTGACTAAGCACTTCTGACTAAGTACTCTGTCTCTACCTTTTGCAGTTTGACATGTGACAGCAAAAATGCACACATTTATTTGTCCTTCTTCACAGTTTTATGGATAAAAAAAATTTTTCTTGCTGTCGATCTTAGCAACCTCAGCATGGGATATTTTTCTTTCCTCCTTAAGTCCAGTAATCTCAAATTTTCACTTGAAGGAAGTACTCTTTGGCTTTTCTTTGGTGTAACTGATTTGCTGGTATCACTGTTTTTGCAATTTGGTTTCATTACTAAGCTTAGTGATGGTCACTTGAACAAGCACTGAGATACCTTGACAGACAGTCTGTTAGCTGGACAGATTCTAAGTACCTAACAGGCAGGTAGCGTATACCATGTGGATACGCTGCACAAAGGGGTGATTCCCGCCCTCAGCAGAGTGGGGTTGGGATGGAGTAAGACGTTGTGAGATTTCATCACACTACTCAAAATGGCGTGCAATTGTAAATTTAGAAATTTTTTTCATTTCTGGAATTTTTCATTTAAAATTTTTGGACCACACTTAACCTGAGTAACTGAAACCACAGAAAGCAAAACCATAGAGAAGGGGGTACCACGATGTCATTATTCATAGCTCGATTTTCTTCTGTACTCCTTTCAAGCTAGGCACAATAGTGACACTTTAGATCTATTACCTAATTTAACTTCCAGAACAGTGAAGCAGGCTTCTTAAACCCAGCCTATGGATGAAACCCTGAGGTTCAGAAAGACAAAGCAGACTGTTGTAATGGAATCAGGAATCTCACCTGCACCTTCCTCAGGAGGACTGTGTTCTTGCCCTTATTTTACAGATGAGGAAACTGAGATTCAGAGAAGTTCAATAACGTGCCTCTGATATTCAGCTCAGAGGTGCAAGTACCTGAGTCTGCATCTTAGACTGAAGCTCAAGGGCTCTGCCCTGGGCTGCTCTCCAGCTTCCAACCTGGCAGGAGAAAGACAGAGGTTGACTTCTCCATTTTCGTCCTTGGAAGAGTCCCGAGAGTGGGCTCCCTCCCCGCCATGCAGGGTACATCTAACCAGGCTGTGGCCAGCACAAAGCTCTTCCGTGTTCAGTAGCATGGTGTTGGTAAAGCTCTGGAGTTAATGACCCTCACCACACAACCAGACAGGGATGGAACTTATAACTGCAATTGACAATTCAGGGGATGGTGGGGAGCATCCATGTTTGCTAAGAGGAAAAAGAGGTGACGTTGGCTCAGGAGAGAAATGTCATTTCCAGGCTGCCAAAAAGAATGTTAGCATATGATGTGGAGGACCCATAAATCCATAGTCTCGCTCTTCCAGGCTGCCTGGTTGGAATAATTTATGAAATTGCAACTCAGAGTCTTGACATTTAGCTCCTAATTTTGATAGAGAAGCTGCTTGGTCAGGCCCGATACTAGTGGCATGTGTATTGACTTGGAGGATTCCTGCCCAGGTGTGGAGGCTCAGAACTGGAGTCCCCCGTGGAAATGTTCAAACATGGCTCTGTTGATAATTCGCGTATTCGTTCATTCGCTGGTCCTGGATTCCAGTGCTTTCTGAGATATACCTGTCCCTAGTAGCCATGGCAAAGATACAAAACCCACGGCGGTAGTTGCACCGGGTAAACAGGTGTGCAAAGGAGAGGGAGAGGACTCAGAGGAGGGTCATGACGGGTAGATGGGCGGTTCTCGAAGAATGAGACATTTGAGAGGAAATGGGGTCTAGAAAACAGTGGCTTTTGGGAGAAGGAACAGACTAGTTAGCGTGGAAAACAAAACTCCACCTCTGCAGATTCCACCAACCATGTCAAAAATCCATGGGGAAAAAAAATTCCAGAAAGTTCCAAAGAGCAAAACTGGAATTTACTGAATCCTGGCATGACTCTAGTCTTGAGCTCGGGGGAGTGAACGGCCTGCTGGTCCTGACTCTTGCTTGCACCCTGGCCCCAAGCCTAGGCTCCTTCTACTGCCAGCCTCCAGAGAGCTCCCCAAAGCCCGGGTCCCTTGGTGGGGGAGGGGGCTGGGCATGGTTTAAGAGCCCTGCATCTTCACCCTGGAAACTTTGGGGCTAGAAGCTGGAGAGCCTGTGTGGAACTTCCGGCCTGGGAGGGCAAGGTACCGACATCAGCCCTGGGAAAGAATTCTTTCAGGGCCCTGAAGTTAAGAGTGTAAGGGGGAAAACAACCTCAAATGAACTTGAGTGAAGATTTTGGTCCATCTCTGAGAAATTGGCACAAACTTACATTTTGTTCCTGCACCGCCTAAATTGGGTTTCGGAGGATGACAGGACTTTCAATTGAAACAGATTACCAAGGTGAGACTTGGTGACTAATGGAAATTTGTATAATAGGATTACATGGAGTTTTCCTCTTTCCCATGAAGAGGCAACATGATCACGTGACAACCTTTCAGGGCTCTGAACCCGTGTTTTTAATCTCTCTGGACATTTATTTTCTGTTTTTAAATGCTTGAGAGGTGAGGTCACATCCCTGGGGTGACTCGCTTTCTATCTGAGAGAAGCAGGAGAAAGCTATTAACAAAAACTTGAAATTGAATCTCACAAACAGAGATTCCCATTTGCCTGTGGTTCTTTAAAACGACTGTGTCACTCAGTTACATACAAATGGAGGTGTCTGTGGCCATTTGGAAAAGAACCACGGTTCTTCAATACCGGGGAAAATATAATCCCTATCCCAGACTGTTTGGCTTCTCTAGAGATGATTTTTGTAGTACTTTGACCCAAACCACAGCATCTTATTTTGTTGATTTTGTTGTTGTTTCTTCCTCTCTACATTTTCTTCTCATGGTCTCATTCACTTTGTATTTGGGGCCCATTTGTCAACCACAGTGGTCAATAGTTATTGTTTTGATGTGCCAAACCTCTTTGCATGTCCTTTTAGTCAGGATGGGTTAGGCGTATGCTGCCATAACAAAAACAGTCCTAAAAATCTCTTCCCTTACTCAGAAAGCTTATTTCTAGCTCACATAAAGCCAGCGGTGGGTTGGACAGTCCTCCAAGGCAACTCTTTTTCATGCAATTGCTCAGAGATCCAGGCTAGTCCCAATATTGTCACTCATCAGGAGCCTTCTGGGTCACAGCAGCACCAGGAGAGAGAAGAACTGGTGATTGGGCAATGGGCTTTAAGTACTCCAACCTGGAAGTGACAGGGGTTACTTGTGATTGACCAGAACAAGTTAGGAGCTGCCTAACTGCAAACCCACTGGGAACGATCGTCCCCAGTGGGCCTGGAGGGAGCAGAATGGAACAGGGTTCTGTGAGCATTGACGTGGCCTCTTCCCTGCAAGGGTTTTCTAGTTTAATACTCCAGAAAGAGGCAGGTGTGTCTACCTGCCCTTATTTTAAGCAGCTTTCCCAAAGCCTCAGAGTTCAAGTGTGTTAACTGGGTCTGGAGCTTGGATCCCACCCCGACTTCAAATTCCAGGCTTCTAGCCGCTGGGTGCTGCTCCTGGCCCAAGTCCCCACTCCTCTGCACGCTTCGGCTTCTCCTTCTAAAGGGAGTGGTTCTTCCCAGCACCCGCCCTCCCCTGGCTCCCCAGTGTCCTTCCTTCTCCTTGGAGTGTAAGGAAATGGAAGTCCATTTCCCAGTGTCCACTCCGGCCTCCTGCCCCCAGACCTCCCGTGTCCCCTGGGTCCTCTGCTTTCTACATGTAGTTCCTCCAGGGGAAAAAAGCCCAAACGTTCTTCTGCCGGCAAGCGAGCTCTGGGCTGTAGAAACCGACGCAATGAGAAATTCCTTCTCTGAATGACGGAGCCCAGAAAGCAGCCTTTCCCCGCTTTATTCCCCAGCCCAGGGATCTCAGCAAACGGGATGGGAAGAAATGAGTCGGAATTTTAGTGAACTTCGGATTTTTTTTTTTTCCTTCTTCAACAATTTGGTGGGATGTCTAATTTCTATGCCATAAATCATTGAAAATGTACATCCAGTTCAGTGATTTTTAGTATATTAACAAAATTGGATGACTATTACCCAAATCTAATTTCAGAGCATTTATCACCTCAAAGACAAAACAAAACAAAACAAAAACACAAAAAAAACAACAAAAAAAGCCTCTCCTCATTAGCAGCCTTTCCCCACCCCACCCCAACCCCAACTTCCCCCAGCACCTGACAACCCAAACCTACAGTTTCCAGACACATAATTGATTAGAGTATTTCCAAGACCAGGGAAAAGGCAGGAACAGAGCACTCTCTGAAAAGCAATGGATTATCTGTCTGCTTTCCATCACTATAACAAAATACCCGACACAGGCTACTTATGAAGAGAGAGACAGAGAGGTTTGTTTTGGCTCATGGTTCTGGAGGATCAAGTCTAAGATCAGGTGGCCTGCTGATTGGGGCCTCCCTCTTGTCCCTGTCTCTGAGAGGGTCACAGCACTCTCCAGTACCCCTAGCCTGGGACCGAGCCTTTACGTGTGGGGACCTCATCCAAAACCCTAATGATAAACGTGCATCCCACGCAACTGCATTTGGCACGTGACGTGTATCTGTTCACTCACAGGTAAACACTGGCTGGTGTGTGCAAAGCTGGTGCACACGGAGGGGCACAGACGGACACCTACATCCCCAGGACCTGGAACCCAGGCACACATAGCTGTGCGTTGTACAGGCAGGGTCACAACCCGTGACTTTTATCCAGCTCCAGGGGTCCTTTGTGGTGACGGCAGCGGGTCAGGTCATTTCCTCCCTGGTGGCCCTGTCCAAGTCAGTGGTCTGTAAGAAGGCATTCTAAAGCAATTTGGGATTTGCCTCGCTTGGATAAGCATGTGTCCCGCTAATTTAGTGCCCGGGCTGCCTGGAAAGGCTCTCTTAGGGCTGGGTGTCGGGTTTTACGCTGGATAGAAGATGAGGGGGGAGATTTCAAGGCACAGGATTTGTATGGAGGGGAGTCCGTGCTGGGCATTGGCCTTCGCCGGCTGGGGTGGCAGTAGCAGTTCTGTCCGGAGCCAGCACCGTGCCACCCGGGATTGTGGTCGGTCAGCCCAGTTCAGCCCCAAGCAGAGCCCTGATGCCTGCCGTGTGCCACCTACCTGGCCACCAGACTGGACGTGCCCACACCCAACGCCGTCCCGGCAGGGTAGGGGCTCTGGTAGGGGCCCAAGACGCAGGGAGGCAGGAGCGGCTGAGTGAAGGAATGGAGGAGCCGGTGGACGTGTGGCAAAGCCCCTCAACCTTGACCCCACTGCAGAAAGGGCTCTTCAGGGTGGCCAAGGCCCTGCTTCTGGCTGCCCAGTTTCTGCTGGCCCGCCCTGATTTCTCAGGACAAGGCTCAAACACATTTTTCTGTAAAGGGCCCGACGGAGACTATTTTTCAGCCTTGTCACCCGGTCTCTGTCACCACGACTCTCCTCGGCCACCGTGGCGTGAACGCAGCCGTAGTTGGCGAAGCAAGGGTGTGACCCCGTTCCCATGGAATGCTACCGCGGCCCCTGAAATGTGGGTTCCACGTCCTCTTCCTGCGTCACAAGATATCATTCTTTAGAAATTTTTTTCAGCTACTGAAAGGAGCGAAAAAGCATCCTTAGCTCATGGCCACGGGGACGCAGGCCTTGCGCCAGGTGGGACCGGGGGCCGTGGTTTGTGAGCCCCGCTGAGGAGCCTCCCAGCACCGCAGGACTTTGGGCACACTGACCCAGCTTCTGTTCAGGCCTGGCACGAGGAGGATCCGCGACAGTGGTTGATCCTCCTGTGTCTTTCCTTCATCTTTGGAAAAATGGAAAGGTGAAAAATTCCTTCTCGGGGCTTTTGTGGGAGTGAAGTGCACACAAGGCTTGTTCATGGAGCTTGGAAAATGTGGGTACCTTGTCCCTCAGACCCCCATCCCTTCTCCTTCCAAAGAGTCAGTGGCTAGGGACAAGCCCCTATCGGCTGCACGGCCTTGGCAGATGACCTCGTCTCTCGGGCTCTGCTCCCCTGCCAGGCACCGCGCTAGGGGTGGGACTGTTGGGTCAGATGGGCTGTGAAATCGGAATCACGCCCGTCTTAGGGACAGAGGCTAGAACCAAATGAGCTCACGGGAGACCCTTAGCGGAGTGTGTGTGCGAAGGTTCCCGAACAGTGTTCCCCCAATTCTCGGGAGGCAGTGTCGCTCCCTGGCTCTAGGAACAGGGGTTTGCTTCAGATGGAACCTGGGCTAGTCGAAAGCCGACCTTGGGAGATTCCATGCCCCTTCCGTGTTCTGGTCTCTTCCATGAAGTGGGTAGACCCGGTGATCCCTAACGCTGGTCTACAGTCTGAACTTGGTATGTGTCTGTGCTGCCCTGTCCCCTAGATGTCTCCTCTTACGCCATGCTCAGGGAATAGTCCCATCGTCCCCTAGGAAGGCTGAACTTTTCTTCTTCCTCCTTTCCTCCTCCTCTTCCTTCTCTCTCCCCTCCTCTCCCTTATCTCTAAGGATCAGACCATCTCTAAGGATCAGGCAGGGGTGGGCAATGCCCCAGCTGGCTCACTGCCCTTCCCTGTCCCCCTCAGAGCGTCCTCAGCCCTCCTTTGCCCTCTGAGCTCTGGGGCTCCCCATTTGGGGGGTGGCACTCATCTGGCTGCCCCCTCTCCTCTTACCAGCTACACAGTTATTTTTTAAAAATCATATAACTTAGCGACTGATCTTGGCCAGAGAGGGAGACCCGTAGGGCTTTCCAGGAAGCACCAAGCATGTGCCTGGTGCCCAGGACGTGCCAAACTCTGGGCCACAGACGGAAGGAGCAGAGATGCTTCCCTCTCAGGAGCAGCCCAACCGGCTGAGCTCCCTGGAGCCAGATCTCGGTTCAGACTGCACTTTGACCCCTGCTTCTCCCTAGCCAGGATTTTCCAGGCCGTTATGCATCTGGTCTCACTTCAGTCCGACTCCGAGGTACTTTTTTCCCCTTCTTTCTTCCTTTTTGCTCAATTTACAAAAGTAACACGTGTTTATTGGGGGAAAAAAAAATTAGAAAAGAGAGATAAGCAGAAGAAAAAAGTATAAAACTCCAAATCCCAGTCCTTGGAGATAGCTCTCCTAACACCCTGGACTCTCTCCTCCCTGGTGAATTTTTAATGCATATAAATTAGGTGATAGATGTATACATCTTTTAAGACAGTAATTCCGTTTACTGTTCAGCCGAAAAATAAATGTGGTTCTGGTCTGCCAAGAACTCTTGCTCTGCAGCCCAGGGAGGGGGCAGCAGCAGGGACAAGGTCTCCTTGGGCTCCTTGGTCTTCTTGTCCCCTCGGGCACCTTGAGCAGAAAAGAGGTGTAAAGCATCCTTAGGAATTTGATCTGGGTTTGGCTTGTGGCCTCTTTCTTGTGCTAAGCCAGCAGGTAAAGCCCTGTCGCAGCCTCAAACGGCCCTCCCCAGGGATGGTGGACGTGGGCAGCTGCTGTCCCTTGTCCTGCCCACCCTGTTCCAGTTCCTGGCTCACCCTGGTCGCTGTGGGCAAAGATGCCCCACGCAGCTCTGGAGACCCTCCTGTCCAGCCGTCTCCAGGCTGCTTGGCTTGTCTCTGGGTGGCAGCTGGAATCCCCAGACAGAAGCAGCCCAGGACTGCTGAGGTCAACACGGTCTGACCTTGAGTTTGGAGGACAGAAGGAAAAGCCAAGAGTGGGGGTGGGGGACTAACAAGCTGGACAAACAGGGTTTCCAAGGTGACGCTTCTGAACCAGGGTCAGCCGGTCTGCTGAATTCTTCCCTTTTCCAGGAGTCTTAGGAAATTCTGGAAGGATGTGTCACCCCGTTGCCTACTTACTGTGGGAGCCCGGAGAGATCATTCTACGTCCTGCAGGCGAATTCCCTCATTTGGAAGTAGTGTCCTCCCCTGAGCAGGAGAGACCTTCTCGGTTTAGCGTCTGGCAAGAGAAAGCTCCGTGGAAGCCTGTCAGCCACCTGGTCTCCGGGCCCTGCCGGGGAGCGGGTACTGACCTCGCGCCTCTGGGTCACGCTCATACCGTGCAGGAGACGAGAGGAACGTCCTCCGCCCTCGCATGATAATGGCTGGGAAGCGTCCCACCAGGGCTGAGCGACCTGGAGCGTGAACTTGGTTCAGAATCCGCGGCTCAGTAGTGGCAGAATTTGATCTCAGGTGGTTCTGATTCTGGAGTGCGGGTCCCCAACTGGGGGTGGGCGGGGCTTGTGGCCTCAGTTTCCCCATTGGTACAGCCGTGTCCCTGGCACCCTGGAAGGCCCTCGGGGGACAGTCCTCGTCCTAAGCAGAAGGCCACTGTCCTTCTTGAGGGGTCAGCAGAGTGCTTGATTAGAAGTCGTCACAGATGGGCCCAGAGTCTGCACAGATACAGAGTGACATCGGTGAGAGGGGACCCTGCTGTCCTCCAAGATGCCAACCCGACTGCCCTATTAGCCGGGGTGCCGCGTGCGTCTTTCTCCGTTGCTCTGGTTCTAATGTGCGGTGATTCCGTTGGCTTATTGCTTCTCTGCCCGTGAGGATGTCACTCGTCTGAGCCAGGAGTCAGCCCTTCTGTCTTGTCACCTGCGCTCGCCGTCCTGGCATTAAGGAGCGAGTCTGTTCGGGGCTGGTATTGAACACCTTCCTTGTCTATTTTGCTTTACAAAAAGAGGAGCCCTCGGGCTTTCTGCCTGATAACGGTGGGTAATGACGGAGGTTTCTGTTTAACACACGACCTGGCCCGTTTTCTGTTGCTGCGACAGGGCTGCTGACTGGGAGTTCAGAGGGAGTAGAAGTCTGATCGTGGCCATTCTGACTGGGGTGAGATGAAATCTGAGAGAAGTTTTGATTTGCATTTTCTCTAATTGCTAGAGATGTTGAACATTTTTTCAGATCTGTGTTGGACTTGTGTATCTTCTTCTGTGAAGTGTCTGTTCAGTTCCTTAGCCCATTGGTTGATTGGGTTATTCTTTTTTTTTTTTTTGGTGTTAAGTTTTCTGAGTTCTTTATATATCCTGGAGATTAATGCTCTATCCGAGGTGCACGTGGTAAAAAGAATATAGGCAACAATAAGTGTTGGCGAGGAGGAGGGGAAAAGGTTCACTCATACATTGCTGGTGGGGCTGCAAATTGGTGCAACCATTAGGAAAAGCAGTATGGAGATTCCTCAGAAAACTCGACTGGACCCACCATTTGACCCAGCTATCCCACTCCTCGGTTTATACCCAAAGGACTTAAAATCAGCACACTGAGGTGATGCAGCCACATCCATGTTTATAACAGCTCAACTCATAATAGCTAAACTATGGAACCAACCTAGATGCCCTTTAAACAGATGAATGGATAAGAAAATGTGGTGTATATACACAATGGAATATTACTCAAGCTTTAAAGAGAATGAAATTATGGCATTTGCGGGTAAATGGATGGAGCTGGAGAATAGCATGCTAAGTAAAATAAGCCAAACCCAAAAAACCAGAGGCCAAATGCTTTCTCTGATATGTGGATGCTAATTCACAATAGTGGGGGTGCTAGGGAAGAACAGAGGTACTTCAGATTAGGTAGAGGGGCGTGAAGGAGGGGAGGGACATGGGGGTAGGAAGGAGAGGAGAATGAATTGGACATTAGTACCCTGGGTACAGGGCATAACTATATGACCGGTGGGATTCTACTCCTTATGTGTGATGAATCAAAGTGCATTCCACTGTCATGTATAACTAATTAGAACAAATTTTTTTAAAAACCCTTGAAACAAACTGAAGAGAGTAGACTTCTGCTTGGCTCCTGTTCTGCAGGCCGGGAAGCCAAGAGCATGGCGCTGCATCTGGCCAGAGGCTGCAGCACAAGATGGCGGCTCTCAGCCGTGGGAGCAGTGAGCTGGCTCCAACCTCTTCCTGTCCTCATGGCCCCGGCCCTTGCCACCATCAGCCCCATTCCAAATGCCTCTCCTTCAGACACCATTAAGGTGTGAGTCTGGGGATTAGTTCATGGCACGTGAACTTTGGGGAAACCCATTAAACCATAACAAGTACACTGATTTTGAAATGCAGCGCATTTAGAGAAAACTGTTAGCAAGGGATAAATATGAGGTGGCCGATCTGGCAGACCCACTAAGTACAAGCTGACGGATCTGGAAGGCCGGCCGTGGGAGGGATCCGGATGAGACGTGCAGTCTGACTCTCAGGAGAGGCAGAGGAAACACGATTCGGGATCCAGGAAGGGTACGTCTCAAGGTGTCCTTGGACAATGTCCTGGACGTGGCTGAACCACACAATGACAGGCAGAGGGGTGCCCGGCCGCTCTTCCCTGCAGTGAGCTGGAGGTCACACCTCCCCTGATGGCTGCCTGTGGCCTTGGAGTGCTCCTGTCCTGCACAGCCCAGACCAGGCGGGGCGAACGTCACGGTGTCCAGCAGCACAGAGTCAGTCAGGACTCCCAGCTCAGGGCCTTTGCACAGGCTGGCCCTTAGCTGGAATTCCAGCCCCCAGACTTTCACATGGTTGGATTTTCCTCCGTTGGGCTCTCAGCATAGAGGCGACTCCCCAGAGAGGCCTTCCCTGGGCACCCTGGTTAGCGTGGCCTAACCCCATGTCTCAGTTCTTAGGGACCCCAGAGCAACCCACTTCTGGTCTCTTGATTTAGCAAAATCAGACGCAGCCGTGGTGAAGAGGACGGTAAACCATGGAGAGTCTCTGCTTCCTACTTCCTCCCACTCCTCTGAGCTTTGCAGCCATGTCAGGGGCTGGCAGAGGGCGGGGCAGGTGCGTGGGCAGAAGCGAAGCCCCGCCCCCCGTGGGCACCTGGGCTCACTTCCCATGTCCCCCGGTCTGGCGGGCGGCCCTCATTGGTTCTGGCCAATCCCTTTGGAGGGACTCCATGACTCCCCGTTCCTGGACGCGTCGGCGCATCGGGTGGTGAACCCTGGGTGTCCTGCTGGCTGGCTGGCCTTGCCCGTTTTATAAGAAGCTGCCTGGCATTACTTTACTCTCCAGCCCCAGAGTCGCAGGGTTTCATTTCTTCTGTTTCGATTGGTAAACGGCTTGGAAGTCGGAGATTGCCCGAGGCGGGGACTTGCGACTTCCCCGAGGCTGGGACTTGGTGGAGAGTGCCGCTCGTCCTTCGGAATGATTTATTCACTCAAGGGAAGGAGGGGAAGGAGCCTGTGCCCATGAGGTGGGATTTGGGTTTTGGGAAGTCAGGGGACGCCGAGAATCGAGCGAGCAGCAGAGGGGGTCGTCAATCCTTCCCGACAGCCGGAGCGTTTTAAAATAACAACTGATTTGTAAACCAACTGCCTTGGGAGTGCCAATCCGTCAGAGCCTGGCCCTGTTTCCACCCAACTCTGCCTTTTAGTTGGAGTGTGAACCCTGAGGAGAGCCACGACTGGGAGGTGCTCGCTGGGGTCCTACCAGTGGCCCCAGTGGTGGTTCTCAGCACGCCAAGCTGAGTTCTACCTCAGGGCCTTTGCACAGGCTGGGCCCTTGACTAAAATTCCAGCCCCAGATGTTCACAACGGTTGGCTTTTTCCCCATTCGGCTCTCAGCATGGAGGTTATCTCCCCAGAGAGACCTTTCCTGAGCACCCTGGCTAGAGAAGCCCCCAACCCCATCCACTCTATCTGATAAATCCGTGTGTTCTCTTCCCAGCACGGCACCTCTCTGAACACTCCTTTCTTTGCTTGCTTATTGTTCTCCTTCTCTGGTGGGCAGTCACCCTGTGGGATTTGGGATGGAGTCTGTCTTGCCTACTGCAGTTTCTGGACCTGGGGCCCTGCCAGGTCCGCACTGGCACTCACCAAATGGATTTTGAACTTTACTGATTATCTCTCGATAAAACGAATCACCATGACCAGTGGTTCTCCAGGTGCAGACCCAGGGCCCCAGCGTCAGAATCACCTGGAAACTTATTAGATATACAAAGTCTTGAACCCCAACCCAGAATCTCAAATCAGAAACTGGGGGCAGGGCCAGTCACCACGGGTTTAAACAAGTTCTCAGGGGATCTGAAGGCCTGCTCTGGTCTTCACCACTGGCCTTGTCCTTAAAACTTCTGTACTCCAGGCAAGTGGATGTAAATGCAGAAAGCAGGCCAGGTGGGTGACATTAGGGGAGTGGTGAGGACTGTGGCAAAGGAGACCACAGATGCCCCGTGTGGGATATTTACAGCTAAGACCAATGTGTCCGTAAGCCCAATCCATCCACCACAAATGCACCACCAGACCCTTACCTAGGGGCACTTAGAGCTCTGTCTTTGTCCTCATTGCCATCCAATAGCAAGGACGTGGTTTTGAGAAAAAGAACAAAGAAGTTTTGTTGTTTTGCTAGCAAAGAAGAAACACAGGGGACTCTTGTCCCAGAGGCTAATTCTGCCCCTTAGGAGGAACTGGGCTTTTTAAAGAGGTGATTCAAAGGGCTACGTTCCAAGTGTTCTCTGTCAGGAGCTGTAATTCGCTTGTCAATTTGGGAGGTAGTCATTTCTGAGATCTTCTGGGGCCTTCCTCCGAGTCTGAGAAGTCTGAGCTACTTAGTTCCTGTTCCTGTGGCGGCTGGGTGTGTGCTCAGGGACAGCTCACCCTGCCTAGGATGGGGAAGGAAGATAATCCGCTCCCCCCACCCCAAAGAATAGGGAGGGGCGGGAGAAAGGAAGAGAAAGGACTCGTCTGTTTTAAAATCAAATCTCTATGGCAGAGCAGCAAAGGCTATATTCAAAGCACAATGTGGACCACTCTTACACAACCTCAGCTCAGGAGCGAGCGAGCAAAGAAAAGTGAGGGTGCGGATCCCCAAGAAGTGTTCTCATTTCCCTGGTAGTGGTGCCAAGGTAGGGATCTGACTTCCAGGAGTGTTGGAAGAGGAGGTGTCTTTGTCTGTTTTCCGTTGCTATAACAAAGCACCCCAGGTCAGGGAATTTATTAAAAAAAAAAAAAAAACAGAAATTTATTTGGCTCGTGGTTCTGGAAGCTGGGTAGTCCAAGAGCCTCTAGTGCTGGCCTCTAGTGAGGGCCCCCTGACTGCTTCATAACATGGCGGACGTCATCACTGGGGAGACGGCAAGGATTGTTAGCTCAGGTCTCTCATCCTCTTCTTATAAGTCACTCATACATCATGGCGGCCCCACCTCCTGACCTCTTCCAAGCCTAATTACATCCAAAGACCCTCCCACCTTTAAATACCATTGACATTGACTTCGGACTAAGTGTCCAACACCTGGACTTTTGCAGGACAACGGTCAAACACCAGCAAGAGGCCTAGCCAGGTGAAGCAGCTGTAGCCCTGGGTCCATGGCGTTTGCCATTTCTTCAAAGCTGGCCGGTGTTGTTTTGCGCGGGAACTCTGGGCACCAGAATGGGCCTACCCCTGCCCCCATAGACTCAGAGTCCACGGGGGAGCTGGATGTGGAACCCAAGGCTCCAGCCAAACACGTGTCAATCACAGCCTCGGCCAGCGTCAGGAGGGCAGAGGCCGCAGTGCTATCGGAAGACCTATGGGTGGAAGTGGCCTAGTCGGGAGGCCGGTAGGGGCAGCACTGAAGGCCGAGGGAGTACAGAGCCACGGCTCTGGGGTGGGCTGACGTGGCCGGAGCTCCGTGGATGAAGGAGAGAGTCGAAACAAGTAGGAGAACAGGTCTCTCCACAGGGCCAGACTGCCGGGAACTCTGGGCACTGGGGACTGGGGTCCCTCTAATCACAGAGCCATGGGGAGCCACCAAGGCAGCAGAGTGACCTGGTCAGCTTTTGCAATCATCTCCCAGAACGCGGGGTGGAGAGGCAGGAAAGGAATCAGAGCCCAGTAGCGCCGCATCCTGACTAGCACTGATATTAGGAGGATTTATTAGTGACACTGTGGACCCTTTCAGGCAGACACCCGCCGGCCAGGCGCTGGACCAAGCCTTGTACGTGTGCGGTCTCTTGCTGCCTCACATCCACCTAAGACACGGTGTACCACTCCCTGAATTCATGTCACCAAGGCCACACGCCGGTGGCTTCAAACAGTCGCAATTCATGCTACAGTTCTGGAGGTCAGATGTCCCAGGTGGGTCTGGCTGAGTCCAGATCAAGGTGTGGTCCGGGCTGCATGCTCTGGAGACTCCAGGGAGAATCGTCTCTCTCTGGTCCGGCTTCCAAAGCCGCCGGCAGGGCTTGGCCTGTGGCCTCTTCCTGCCTCTCCGGAGGTGCAGTGGTGGGTGGAGTCTTTCCCACGTCCGTCACTCGGCTCAGGCTCCGCCCTCCCTCGGGTGCTCCCTTTTGTCTACCTTGGGGTCCATCTGGGTATCGTCCTCACTCCAGAGTCTTGACTCAGTCACTTCCGATAAAAGTCCCTTTTGCCACATCTGATAAACATCCACCAGTTCCAGGGACCAGGAGGTACATCAGGGATGTCCTGGAGGCCTCCCTTCGGCTGAGCGTGCCCAGGGGCAGACACGCATGTCCAAGGCCTGGGGGCTCCGAGGGGCAGAGCTAGGCAGGAGTCAGCTGACAGGTCTCAGAGGCAGCTGCCCCCAGCCAGCCCCCTTCCATGGAGGGAGAAAGGAAGTGGCGTCCCTGATGTCTCTCCCGGCCAGTTTGGACAGAGTGAACCAGTTTGGACAGAGATAAATCTTCCCAACGACCATCTGATAAACCCCTTTCAGGCTGGTCCACAATGAGCATCTTGTCCCCAAGCACCATCTTGGCCAGAGGCTGTGGTGCCCCTTGGGTTGTGAGCCAGGCCACAGAGGCATTGGGGCTGCAGATAGAGTTGGGAGATTCCCTGTCCTGTAACTCTTCTTGGAGAAACAGGATTCGCGTTGCCTAGAGAGACACCCGGTGTGTGTGTGAATGTGTGTGTGTGTGTGTTGTGTGTGTGTGTGTGCGCTGAGAAGCTCCAGAGGTACCGACTGCATCCTTTATCCATGGGAACACCTTCTGGTGACCTCCAGACTAACTCTGCCTCCCGAGGACAGCGGGTCTCATTAATCTTCATGGCTTCGGGTGATGTGGTAGTTGACGTTAAAACTACCACTTACTGGGTCTTTCTGTGCCCGAGTCTCAGAGAAAGCTGTTAAGAAGCGAAGATCGGCCTCCAGGGTACCATTTCCAGAGCCAGGCCCGGGGCCAAACCTCCTGTGTGCTTAGCCGAAGGCAGTGGAATGGACACGTTGAAGGGACGTGGGGATAGCAGGCTGGAGACAGCGCTCTTCCCAGTGCCAAGAGGTGGTATCAGCCCAGGGGGGGCCGGGGAGGGGTTGATCACTGGACACGGAATTTTAATTAGGACGAATATGTTCAGGAGATCCATCGTATGTCCTGGCGAGTTTAGCTGTAAGGAAATATCTTATACTTGAAAGAGAACAGATTTTAAGCATCCTCACCGCCCCTCCCCGAGATGGTAAGGATTCCAGGTGACGCAGGTGTTCAATCACTCGCTTTAGCCATTCTGCAAAGTGTACGCTGGATTTCAAAATAGGTTGTACATAAATATGCACAATTTCACCTGCCAATTAAAAAAAAATCCAGCCTCAGTTACTCTCCCTGACCTTCAGGCTCTGGAGAGCTGACACCTTACCTCATTGAATCTAGGATGCCCTCAGTTAGATTCCGCATCATTGGTTTTACGGACCACCAAGGAAGAAGTGCAGTGCCCCTCAACTATGACCTGAGCCTGGTGGCAGAATGCATGCTGGCGTCTGGGACACTGAGATGTGACACGTGCATCTCAGATTCAGTGACGTGACCTGCGAATACCCACCTCCTGGGGCTCTTGTGCCCCAGGCGGGTGTCTGGCACCTCGAAAGCTCTCAGTCTGTGTTGGCATATATGGCTGCTTCTGCCATCCCATTTTACAGATGAGAAAACTGAGGCTGAAGCGGCTTCCCACCGTCATTCAGCACATGGTGAACGGCGAGGGGTGGAGGGGTTCCGGCTCCGTTGGTTCACCTGGACTCAGGGGCACTGCTTCCCTGCCACTTGAAACGGAGATGCAATAACGGAGCACCCCGCAGTGGGGAGGAGATGGGGACAGCCGCGTGTGGACATGGTGGCTGTGTGGGGGACAGCTGGTCCCTCACTCCCTGAGGTCTCCACGCCTCACGTCAAGTCGGGTGGTAATGCAGACCTGGCGGGATGGTGGGGCGGTGTGGTGGACGTTAGCACAGGTCCCGGGACCTGCCCCTAAGCCTGACCCTGCTCCCTCCTCTCACCTGCCGTCAGCCACCAGAACGCCAGGCCCAGAGCGGTTTCCATGGACACCCGGGCTCTCCTGGCCTGGTCGCCCTGGACCGGGCCGGCTGCTCTTCCTTCGGGCTGAGCGTCACCTTGCGCCTCCCTCGGCCGCTCGTGGAGACCTGCGTGGGCTGCAGCCAGGCCTGGAGCCGGAATCTCTTCCTACAGGCGATGCTCATTGGGACCACGTGGAGAATCTGGGGTGGCTGCCTGGGGTGTGGGTTGCTGGTGCAGACCCTCGATCTCAGCGCCACCTCCCAGTCGCTCATTCCTTTCTCGCTGAAATGCTTCAAGCGCACTCTCTCTTTTAAAAGAGACTGGCCTGCACCAGCGGCCAGCTCGCGAGACCAGAGCCCAGGGAACTTCCACTCGGAACCGGCCTGTGCCGGGCCCCAGGTGCTCCTTCCAGCCCCTGACACGCGCGCACACACAACAGGTCCGTCCTATAACAGCGTCGGCACACAGACAAGTGTCCTCCACTCTGCACTTGATAGTAACCTGGTGTCTGGCTTCAGAGCTGGGTTGCTGAGCCTCGTCCTGCGGGGGCGCTTGACTCGGCCGCCTGCAGGATGGGCGTGTTTGCTTCCCGGCTGGATCCCGGTCTCTCCATTTTTCTGCCGGCGGCCCTGGGTGGGTCTGAGTTGGGATGCTGTAACGAAGCCCCACAGCCCGGGCGGCTTGCGAGCAGCAGAAGCCTTCTCCCTCCCAGTCTGGAGGCTGGACGTCTGAGATTGGGGTACCAGCGCGGTCCAGCTCCGGCGAGGACCCTCATCGGGTCCCTCCTCATCGTACCCACAGGGAACAAGGGCACTCTCCGGGGACCCCTTATGGAAACCCTGATCGTGGCCTCGGGGGGCTCTGCCCGCATGACCTCATCACCTCCCACCGCCCACACCTCCTCGCGCCTCCTGGGGAGGAGGCTGGTGTTTCAACCGAGGAATCTCAGCACAACGCTCTCGGCGCAGCTCTGTTGCTAAGACGAACGGGTTGCTAGTAACATGTAGCACGTCCCAGGGCCTGTCTCGGGGTGAACGGGAGCCAGTGCTCTTGGGGGAATGGCCGATCCGGTTATTTGTGGGTTTCAATGGGTAGATGCGGCCAACTGAGGCTGTGGAGATTCAGACCCGCCCCGCCCGTGCTGGTTGTCTGGCTGCTCCGGAGGCCCGGAGGCAGTGAGGAAGAAAGGAAAGACTAGCAGCAGCTGCTGGGAAGGAGGATGCAGCAGGCACCGGCCTCTGAAGCTCCCCGGGAGACTGAGGCCACTCTGGGACTCTTGAGCCTCCTGCAATCAATTGCTCTGCTGGCAGCCGTGGGGAGGGCCCAGGCCTGTAATGAGTGTAGGAGGCTGTTCGAGAACAGAGTATCCAGGGGAGGGAATCCACCCACGGTCTCCACCATGGCGAATAGTTAAATGTCAATATGTCTTAATTGGCTGCTCAGCCCACACACCCACCCCCAGCAGCTTAGCAAACACACTGGCTGGGACAGCTGGGGGGTGGGGTAGCCTTGAGTCATCTGGGCAGCCTCCTGCTGACATCTGGGCGACCTTGGACAGGTGAGTCAGAACCCGGTGAGTCAGCTGCCTGGGGATTCTCACCTCAGGCAGGTGAAGAAGCCAGCTTTAGTCAACTCATGGGCTGTGGCGTCTGCTGCACTCCCGGCAGCTCGGGAGGCTGAGGCAGGGAGGATCGAGAGTTCAAGCCAGCCTCAGCCGCTTAGTGAGGCCCTAAGCACTTAACGAGACCCTGCCTCAAAATAATATATTAAAAGGACTGGGGATGTGACTCAGTGGTTGCGTGGACCTTGGGTTCAATCCTTGCAACAAAAAAGAAAAAAGAAAGAAAGAAAATCACCGCTGCTATAGGTGCATTGGGGGATGAGTATGTGTATGGATGGTAGACAGATTAGAGACCGGGGAGGCAGACAGTGTGAGAGGTGTCTATATCATTTACAGATTTGCACAAGCAGGTGTGTGTGTCTGTGTTCATGATTTTATTGATCATTTACTTCCTCTCATAATAGGCCAGCACTTCATGAGGACTTACTATGTGCTAGGCATGAAGAAGTGTCTACTCCTTGACACATCTGAGTTCAGGTGATTCTTAATAATCTAGGAGACCAGAACCGTTGGCCTCATTTTACAGATAATGACATTGAGGCACAGAGAGGGCCGCTAATCTTGCCAGGGGTTACACAACCAGTACCTGACAGATGAGGATCCTCCCCATGTAGAGTCTGGCTGGAGACCCCTGTATGCTTAACTGGCTTACTGTGCTTCCCACCAAGTGGCCAGGCACTGTTCTCTTTGTCTCGTTCAGTCCTCAAACTCAACGACAAGGTGTGTGTGTCACGAAGGTCCTTTGGTGGATGAGGAAAACTGAGGCCCAGAGAGGTTAAGTAACCCATCCGAAGACACCCAGTCAATGAAGGGCAGGGCTGGGGTTTGAGTTGCTTGCTATACCACAGTTCTTGCTCACTGCAGGAAATAACGATTTCAGCAAAATCAGGGTTCAAAATCAACCAGGGTTCAATAAATACTATGTGAATGAATATAATCCTAGAGTGTCACAGCAACGGAGTTTCGGGTTTCGAGAAGAACACGCACGCTGTCATTTTGATGTAGATGGAAAATCTAATTTCATAATGACATTCTTCTTTCAGCCGGGCCCAGGGCCGGGGGGCCAGGGACAGCATGGTGGATCTCGAGTACCATCCATTCACTGTCATCCTGCGCCTGTGCGCCTGGACCTGGGCTCACTGCGGAAGGACTGGGAGGGAGGGTGCGGGCAGCCCCGGGAGAGGGCCTTGCTCTCGCTGCGTAATGTCCTTCTCATCCTGCCTCTCCTCCTGAGCCGCTGGTCCTCGAAGTGAACTCAATGAGGCTGAAAATAGTGCGAGAAGCCCTCCGGCTGTAGCGGCGGCTGGTTGGGCGGTGCCACGGGGTTGTTTGCACGAGGGTCGAATGCATCGTGTGCTGATGGTCCTTAGCGCACATCAGCTGGCACTTTATCAGTCGTTCATCACTGTCCCCACAACGGGCGGCGGGCAGAGTGCTGTTCTGAGTGGCGTCTGAGGACCCAGAAGCCTGCGGCTGGTTTCTGCCCAGCTCTCCACCTGGGGGACCCTGGCCGGGCTCCAGGTGGCGAGTCCCTCTCTGAAGGTGGCGAGAGTCTGCAGGTGTCTTTGCCTGCCAGCAAGTTGTGGGCAGTTCTCGAAGAATCTGTGTGAACGTCTCCCCCGGATCTCCATCCCTGAACCAGAGCTGAGGTTCCGTCCCAGGTTGTTAACCCACAGGGACGGGGGCAGCAGGTCCTCGTGGCTCCTCCTGACGGCGCTGGGTCCCTTCATGACTGCCAATCATTTCAGTAAATGGTCTTGTCCGTTTGCTTTGCAGCCTCTGTAAGGGGACGGACACTCTACTCGGTGGTGAGGGACGCCAAGATCGTCTGGATGTCAACAAAACCAGGCAGATTGCCCAGGAAATTGTGAAGGTACTGCAGGCTCTGCACCCACCCCTGCCCCGCCTGACCCTCAGAAAGACCTGGCCCTCCTGAGAAACCCCCAGGGATCCTGGGTTTAGACCACCAGGGCTTCAGGGACCTCAGACGTGCCCTGAAAAATACCAGATTGTGCGAAAATAAGGACTCTGCTGAGACAGGGACCACGAGGCGTGGTCTGGAAAACTTGGGGGTCTCCATTTGGGGTCCCATTGTCACCGGGCTCGCTCATCCGTGGGGCATCCAGGTCGTCGGGTTCTCGGGTTAGGAGTCCGTTGTCTCAGAGTCCTTGAATTCCCACACAGCTGCCGGGAAGCATCAAGGTGTTGGGTGTTGTTTGGGATTGAAAGAAACAGGAACATCCTGTGTTTCCTGCAGGTGCCTTTATTAGTCAGGTGCACTTGCGTTTGGGAAGTGTTAGCAGCCAGCCGAGAGAAGAAAGGGAAGACGGCGGGCGCGACCTCTCATGTCTGCCCTTGGGCTTGGCCACCAGCAGACCCTGCTCTGTCTCTCCCTGGGGACTGGGGACATGGGGCAGGGCCAGGGGCTCACGCAGTCAGAGAGGGAACCTGCAGAGGGGTTGCTTTCAAAGGGCAAGTGGGAGGAGGCAGCTGATGGAATTTCCTTCTCGGGGACCTCGCCCCCTGTTTGTCCCTGTCCCCCCCCCCCCCCCCGCCAGGGACGTCTTCCTTTGTTTCTTCTTCAGGAAGCAGACCAGCTACAAGGAGGTGGCTTTGCCGTCATCCTAAGGGGGTGGGTGGGTGCGTGGCTCAGGACCCTGCCTGTTCCACTCCCGTGCCTTCTCCTGCCCCGCCTGCCGGCCCCGTGGGGGACCCGGGCTCCGCCGCTGTGCAGAGGCCTCAGGAGGGAGGCAAGCCTGCGGGACAGCCCGCCCGGGGTGACCGGTGGGGCTCTGGGTTTCTCAGGCAGCCCCCTGTGTCCCCGCTTCCTGCAGGGCATGGGCTACCTCCACGCCAAGGGAATCCTTCACAAGGACCTCAAGTCAAAGAACGTCTTCTACGACAATGGCAAGGTGGTCATCACGGACTTCGGGCTCTTCAGCATTTCCGGGGTCCTGCAGGCCGGCAGGTGAGAGTGGCAGGAGGGCCCAGAGGGACCAGCAGGGGGCAGGGATGCACCCCTCACGGCATTGGGCGCCCGGGACTTGGTGTTGTGGCTGCCGAGCTGAGTGGCAAGTAGGGATGCCGGGGTGAAGCTCTTCTTCCCGCGGGGCCAGCGCCTTGCTCACCTACCCTGCAATGGCCTGCAAGTCACTGAGCCCAGGGCCTCCCTGCGTCCTGCAAGGCCCCGGCCCTGGAGCCCTGGCTCACCCTGAGTGACGGGAAGTCGGCATCACCCGGAGCCCCTGCTCAGCGCCGCCTTAGGCATTCATTAATTTCCTGCAGCGGGAGTACAGTTAAGAAGCCAGGGCTTAAGGGGGAGACCATGTGGCTCTGCCGCTTATTAACTGCGACTTAGTCAAGGTGCCCAGTGGTCCCTGAGACTTGGGTTTCCTTGCCTGCAAAAAAAATGGTGCTGCCTGGAAGGTTCTTCAGTGACACGGGATGACACGCAAAGCATCCAGCACGGGGGGCAGAGCCCTCCCCGGGGTTCCCCCAGGAGAACATCCACCCTGGCTGAGCCATTCGCTCCCAACTGCCCTTTGCCCAGCGCAAGCCACTTGCGTTGGCTGTGCGAGCGCCAGCTAGATCCCCATAAGCAAGCCACCAGGCCTGTGCCGTTGCCTTTCGTTTGGAGTGCACTTTTGCACACGCGCGCGCTCACACACACACACACACACACACACACACACACTCACTCACGCAGAGTTGAAACCCCTGCGGGTGTTTTCTTACCATGCATCTTATAAGGAGTGCCTGTCCCTCCCGAAGGCTGGCCCAGGCGTCCCTCCCTTCTCTGCCCTTTCAGCTCTTGGGGTGACCACTGATTTCCTGGAGGCACACCCCGCGCCCCTCAGGGGCGTCTGGTTCCCGCTCTGGGTTGCCTTGACTCTAAGCCGGACGGCTGCCTGAGAGGTGGGCAGACCCCACGTAGCCATTCCCGGGGGTGCGGTCGGCTTCGGCCGCTCAGGGTTCTTCCTCAGGTGTTACCCCACCCCAAGGGGTTCCATGGTCTCCAAAAGCATCCACAGTGCCCACGACAAGAAAATAAGCAGACAATCAACAGACAGATGGGTCAACAGCACAAGGGGAGTCCCTAGAGGGGCCACTGGGCGAGACCAGTGGACCCTCCTTCCCCGTGGCTCCCCCGGGGGCCTCGGGCCCTGTGGCTCGGGAACCTGGGCTGGGGAAGGAGCTGGTGGAGGCCCAGTGTTAGCCTCCAGGCAAAAGGAGGCCGGGGTGCTCTTTGGCTTTTTCCAGGCTCTTTAGCAGTGCTGGCCACAGGCCCTTCTGGACCCCGAGTCCCCGCCCTGTGGAAGGGAGCGGGCAGGGCCTCCTGGTCTCCCTTTAGACTGTGGGTTTGCCCAAGCCACGTGCGGAAGAGGAGGAGGGGACGCGGAGGACCCGAGGGCACTTTCTTTAGCTCACACGCAGAGACCCGGTGTCCCCCGAAGGAAGTTCAGCGAGGTCACCCCGTCCCACCCCACCCCAGCCTCTTGACACACAATCGGCGAGTGGCCAGGGAGAGGCCAGAGAGTCCTCTGCCCCAACTCCCGGCAAGAAACCCGGGTTCTCCGCTGCCGCCACGTAGCCGTCCGTGGCTTCCCGGGCTTTGTCCCTGGCCCGGCTCTGTGTTATTGGGTCACAGACCATCCCGAACCTGGTGGCTTCAACAAGTCCTGATGCCTGTGGTGCCGCGGATTGGCGGCTCGGTTGAGCCTTGGTGCCCAGGTGCGGGCAGGTGCAGTCGGGTGGGTTGAACTTGGCGTTGACAGCTGACTTCCTCCTGCACGCGGCTGGGTGGGGGTGGCGGGGCTGCTGGGGCCTCCCCCTCCTCCCCCTCCCCCTCCCCCTCCCCTCCTCCCCCTCCCCCTCCTCTCCCTCCCCCTCCTCCTCCCTCTCCTCCCCCTCCCCCTCCTCTTCCTCCTCCTCTCCCTCCCCCTCCTCCCCCTCCTCTCCCTTTCCCCTCTCCGTGCACCTGTCTGTGACTGCATGGGGCTTCCTCACGCCATGGTGGTCTCAGGCCAGCTGAAGCGGTCGAGGGCCCCGGGGGGAGGTCGCACACCGTTGGGAGATCTCACTTTGAAAGTCCCCGAACACTCCTCCCACGACATCCCGTTATTATCAGCAGGTCACCCAAGGCCAGCACAGATTCAAGGGAGCAGAATTCGACTCCACCTCTCAGAGGGGTGGTCACAGTGACCGTGGTGGCCACCCTTCATCCTCCACAGTCCCCTGGGCAGGATGGGGACCGCGACGGGGAGGTGGGACTCGGGGCGTCCCATGAGCCCCAGGACTTTCCCCACCTGGCGGGTAACAGTGACCTCCACGGTAGCTCCGGGGCTCTGCAGGTCCCCTGCTGGAGGTGGGGCACAGTTGCCAGCCTCCTGTTTGTGAACAGGCCCAGGCAGCGCCCTGGAGCACAGTCCAGGAGTTACCCCTTAACCATGGGGTCCTGATTGGCAGCCTGGGGACTGGGTGACAGGGGTGGAAAGAGGGGGCCTGGCCAGGCTGCAGGCTCTGCAGGAAGCTGCCGCATCAGTTCCCGTGAGAGAGGCGGGAGGTCCCTGGGTTTCTTCCGCCCCCCGCGAATGAGTCTGCGCAGGCTGCTGTAACAAAACGCCTGAGCAACGGGGCTGTGTTTTCTCAAGTTCAAGGTCAAGGTGTGAGGGCTCAGAGTCTGATGGGGGCGCCCTTCCTGGCTCGTTGACAGCCCCCCTTCTCCTGTGACCTCACGTGGCCTGTCTGTGAGGCAGCAGAAGAGAGACAGAGATCTCTGATGACTCTTCCTCTTCAACGACCCCAGTCCTAGGGGATGAGGGCCCGGACTTAGGACCTCACTTGATTCCTTTCCTATGAAAGCCGTCTCTTCAGTTATGGTCACGTTGGCCGTCAGGGCTCCAACACCGAATTGCGAGAGGGACACAATTCAGTCCTTAACACCAGGAGAAGAGATGACGGAAACTTATTTTCATTACATACACATCTGACCCCCCCCGAGCCTCAGTTTCCTCACCTGTAAAATGGGGGTGGAAGGCGAGTGTCAATGGCCCCTGCCTGATGTGGCACTTTCGAAGCTGAAGTGTGAGGAGTGAGAGGGGCTGGCTTGGGTCAGGCTTGGCGTCCTGCGTCCCCCAGGGCTCAGGTGCAGCTCTCAGTGACAGCCGGGGGCGGGAGGGATGGAGACAAGCTCACCCGGCTCATTTAATGACATTACCTCTGTGACCCTGGGTGGGTCACCGAGCTGGATGGAGCCTGTGTCCTCATCTGTAGAACAGAGACGGGTCCTGGCAGGGTGGGCTGAGCAGCCCCGCGGGGGACGGAAGCCCTGGCATACAGCAGGTGCTCAGCAGAGGACGTGCCTGGCCTGGGACGGGCTCATTCGACGGGGTCACTTTAAAGCGGGCCCGTGTCATTAACCGTGGCAGCCCCATGAGGCCAGCTGCCCGCGGCCTGCGACTCACATAATAATAACAGCCACGACGGAGGTGGCTGGGGCCCGCCACCAGGCGCTGTCACCTGGGAACCCCACACCCAGGGTGTCTGTGCCGGGCCTGGCGCCCAGGCCCCTCCCACGCATGTGCCACGCCTGCCCCGGCCGACGGGGCTTGTGTGGCCACCCCGGCTCCTGTCCTGGAGCCCTGCTGGTCCTTGGCCGACCGGGCGAGGCAGGAAGAGCAGAGGCATTTGGGAGGACATGGGAACAGGGAAGCCTGCCCGTGCGGCCACAGCGTCCCCCGGGCCCAGGCACGCCAGGAGATCGGGCGGGTCCACCCCGAGGCCTGGTTTCTGTGAGGACATTCCTCTATACACACACGTCGCAGGGCACGGCCGCGTGTCGTGTGTGCGTGGAATGCCGTGTGTACGCGTGGTGACCGACGTTACGCACACCGCCACGTGCCTGTGCCCTGTGCGTGTCCGGGTCTGCACGGTACACCCAGGGCCTGGGCACGGCTGGGCAACCGCCAGGTGTCCTCCATCTCACCCCCGCGCCAGCCAGGGGACATGCAGGTCAGCACGCCCAGTTTGCGGATGGAGCGTGAGTCCCAGCCAGCGACACGCAGGCGCCCCGGTGTTAGAAGCAAGGACCCCCTCACTCCGCCCGCCCCGGGGTCCCCCGGGGGTGAGCCGTCCTCCCAGCAGGGGCTGCGTCTGGCCTGGTCTTGGTGCCCAAGCCCGGGGCCAGTCTGGTGCTGACGCACTGGACCTCAGACCCTGGTTTGCTCCCTCGCTTTATCTGAATGGGAACAGGGATTCTCAGCTGATGTGCCCGGTACCCAGGGTGGCTTGGTAATGTCTGGAGACTGTCCCCACGGGGGGCGCGGGGGCCAGCCAGGCCGCCACACGTCCTGCACAGCACAACACAGAGTCATCCAGACCCAGTGCCCGTGGTGCCCAGGTTGAGAGCCCAGCAGTGGAACAAAGGGACCGGTGTTACCTGGCCACTTGGCTGCCTGCCAGGGACGTGCCAGTCTCCTCCCAGCATGGGGACAGCAGTGTCCTGGGGTAGCCGCCTGGGCTAAGCTAAGCCGCCCACCAAGGGCCCCAACGGGCTGAGGTGTGGCGGGTCCTCAGCTTTGCCTGGTTCCCGCAGCTCCAGCGCCCGGACCTGCAAAGCTCAGGAGTGTCCGAGGGTCGCCGTCCCGTGTGTAGGAAGTGGAGATGGGGACCGGGGATCTTGCAGGACCACATTTGGGATGTCCCCTCCCTCCTCACACTGTCCAGTACAACAGCAGCTATGGAGCCTCGAATTCCGGACTCCCGCAGCCTCGTCCAGGGGTTTATTTTTTTCTCGAGGCAACATTTCTACAAGTGTGGTTGCAGGTTGATTTTAGAGACCAGATGAACAAACATTTTGTTTCTTGATTTATTTATTTTTATTTGTTCTTCTTAGGTGAACATGACAGCGTGTTTTGCCGTATTAAGCTTACGTGGAGTCGACGTACTCTGATTAGGATCCCATTTTCATGGTTGTGCAGGATGTGGGGTTTCACTGGTTGCGTATTCATATAGGAACAGGGGAAGGCTATGTTGATTCATTCCACTGTCTTTCCCCTTCCCATGCCCTCTCCCTTCCCTTCATTCCCCCTTGTCTAATCCAGTGAGTTTCTATTCTTCCCTCTTCCCTTATTATGTGTTAGCATCCACGTATCAGAGAGAACATTCAGCCTCTCTTGGTTTTTGGGGGATTAGCTTTTTCACTTAGCACAATAGTCTCCAGTTCCAGCCATTTACCAGCAAATGCCATTCTTCTTTATGGCTGAGTAATATTCCATTGTGTAGATATACCACATTTTCTGTTTTAATGTGGGTTAGAAAAGTTTCAGTACTTGCTATTTCCATGTTCCCAGCAACTTTATAACATAGAAAGTAGATACTGTGTATAACAAGAGTCAGCTGTGCTTGTTGAATCGCCCAGCTGTAATCCCAGCGACTCAGGAGGCTGAGACAGGAGGATCATGAGTTCAAAGCCAGCCTCAGCAATGACAAGGTGCTAAGCAACTCAGTGAAACCCTGTCTCTAAATAAAATACAAAATAGGGCTGGGGACATGGCTCAGGGGGCGAGTGCCCTGAGTTCAATCCCTGGTGCCAAAATAAAAGGGGTTCCTCAGAGGTGACGGGACCCAGTGATGATGGGGGACTGAGTTCCTCTCTCCAGGCTGCGCTCCCTGCCCCTCCCACGGGGTCTCAGCCTCAAGCGGAAGATCAGGTGATACCCCAAGGAGGGAAGCAAGAAAACCAGCAGAGAGCGTTCTGGGGACTCGGTCAGTGCTGGAGGGACACGTCCTCCCGGGCTGGGACATGGAGCTCACCTGTGGTTCGCTTCTCCAGGCGAGAAGACAAACTGCGCATCCAGAACGGCTGGCTGTGCCACCTGGCACCGGAGATCATCCGCCAGCTGTCCCCCGACACGGAGGAGGACAAGCTCCCTTTCTCCAAGCACTCTGACGTCTTTGCACTCGGGTAGGTGGACCGTCCGGGCCTTCGGGAGCCCCCGCCTGGGCAGAGGTCACTTCCCTAGACTTCCTTTGATGCATTTGCCAAGGGCCAAGGATACCTGTCTGTCTGTGGGGGCCAAGGTGGCTGGATCCAGGTGAGACGGGGGGATCTGAGCGGGGTATCGTAACAAGAATGACCCTAACACAGGCACATCTGGTTTCTAACTGGTTATGTGGCCATAACTAGTTCCCTAACTCATCCATTCACTCAGTGTCTATTTACTGAGTACCCACGATGTGCCGGGACAGCATCCCAGGCTGGGGATACAAGATGCAGGGTTGTATCAGTGATCGACTGCTGCGTAACAAATTACCCCCAAACTCGGCAACATGGATCAAATGTCTCGTCCTCTCCCTGGTTTCTTAGATCAGGAATTTGAGGGAGGTTTCCTGAGTGAGTCTGAGCTGGCCCCGGTTTCTCATGAGATTGCAGTGCCAGGATCGGGTCTCCACTGAAGGCTGGGTGGACTCAGGAGACACTTCCAAGGTGGCCACTCACATGGCTCTCAGGAGGAGGCCTCAGCTCCTCCCCTCACCTGCGTGAGCTCACGGTGCCAGTTAGGACCTAGTCTCAGAGATTACGTAGTATCTCCTCCTCCGTATCCTTCTTCTTTTTCTTTCTTTTTTTTTTTTTAGTTTTATTCTAGTTTGGATTGGTGCAGAATCGTACTCATTGCATGCATTTACAGGGTACAATGTAATACTGCAATACATGCCTACCTGTGTCAGGGCCGAAGCAGGAAAATCAGCCTATCCTTTGCTTTAAAGAGTCATCAATCCTACTTTCTTTCATTGCTTTGTGATGGAAACATTCCAGATCCTCTCTTGGGGTTGGGATGGGACTCGGGGTAGAGCCTGGCATGCTGGAAGTCCTGGTTTTCATCCCCAGCATCCAGGAAAAAAAGAAGAAAAAAGAAAACCCCCTCTCTTGCAGATGTATTGCTTAGCAGGCAAATGGACCGTAAACTTCCGCTATATTCCACTTGTTAGAAGCAAATGGCTAAATCGAGCCCACACTCGAGGAGAGAAAAATTAAGCTCTGCCTTTTACAGGAGAGAGTGTCAGAGAATCTGCAGGGACATATTTTGAAATCACCCTCGGCCCCTGCTGTGTCGTCTCGTGGAGGACAAGGAGGTGGTTAGCGTTGGTGTCGTGTGATAGACACTGTGAATGTGAGAGAGAAGAGAGCCCAGTCCCACTAGGGAAGGCTTCCAGGAGGAAGGCACCCCTGAGTCTGTTAGAGGTTGGAGACAGGGTAGACGGAGGCACGTGGAAAGATACAAAAGCTAACAAGAACAACTTTCCCCCAGGGGAGAAATCTATATGGGGTGGGGGAGGAAAGGAAGCTGATGGGGAAAGTAAGGCTGAGAGACTAGAGAGGAGAGTGCGATCCATGCTATAGGGACTCACTAGCAGAGTGAAGGAGTTTTCAGCCTCAGGGTACTAGGGAGTCATTGATGGTTGTAAAGCAGAGAAGTGACAGCATCATAATTTGAGTTTTAGTTCCATCGCATCTCTCTGGTTGCTGTGTAGCAAATAGAAGGGAGAAGGACATGGTCAAGGTTCAGTGACCCATCCGTAGGGAAGGTCCTGGAGTTGCCACAGACCCAGTGTCCATAGGTGTGACTCTCAGAAGCATTTAGGGAGTGGACATGCTGGAGTTTGGTGGTACCCAGCTGTCTGCCTTAAGCAGGCTGGTGGAGAATGGTGTCATTGGGCAAGGTAGAGACCCGGAGGTGAGCGAGGTAGGGTTGCGGGGACCAGGAGGACAAAGGATTCAGGTTTGCACACAGAGAGTTCAGGCAGCCTTGGAGCGACCCGACAGAACCAGCCAGAGGCAAACAAACCCACAGGTCCAGAGTTTGGAAAAGAGGAGGTTAAGACTTGGCAGCTATGGGTGGGAGCTATCATTGCAAGAGAGCAAGCAGGGTCTTTGGAAATGTAGACGGGAGGAGCTCAGGACGCAGCAGCCCCACGCAGGGGCAGAGCCAGCGAGCAGATGCAGCCAGGAAACCTTCCTGGCTCCCGTGCCTCCGACGGCCTGGCTCACCCTTGCCTGGCCTTGTCCGTGGCGTGGACGCAAGGACTGGGGTCTACCTGGGCCTGGGCACGTGGCGGGCTGTGGACATGGCGGTGAGACTTGGCATGGCTGAGGCTCGTTAGAGGGACGGTCTCCCCCGCAAAGCTCCCCCGCCACCGCCTCCCCATCAACCCCCGATGGGTGGTTTCGAGATCAGGATTCTCAACATCTGTCACTTGGGCGCCATGAGAGGCTGTCACTTGCCCTGATTAGTTAATGCCCGAATCTTTATCTAGTCAGATATTGTTATCTGAAACCAAATTGCAATAATTAAGTTGGTATATTTTAGAAGACATTTAGCACTCAAAAAAAGGGAAAAAAATGCAATTAACAAAATGTACCAGAGTAAGTAATTGGTTTTCCACCGGAATTTCCATCTTCAGCAACTCTTTTTTTCTTGAAGTGAATTTCTCTTAAAGTTGGGCTTGAAAGGAGTTTTAATGAGGGTTTTATTTCTGACACTGCTGAATCGCGAAGGACCTGGCGCTCTTGGGTTCCTGCCAATTAGGAGCATCCTGTTGCTTGGGAACCTCATGCCCAGGAATGACTGAGAGCAAAACCAAACTTTCATTAGTGGATTGAGCGCTGTGTTAAGCTCTGACTCTCGCAATCCTTACTTCTACCCTGGGAAGCAGGTACCACCTTCTTCCCAATTGACAGGTGAGGAAACCGAGGCTCAGATGGCTGGGTGCTTGGCCTTCGGGCAATTAGCCGGGAGCTGGATGGGCAGCAGCCTATGTCCACGGTGGGAGCTTTTAACCATGGAGCCCTGGGGGCCTTGGGAGTGATGTTGCAGTCCAAGCTCTGCTTCCCTCACCTGCCAATCCAGGATAACAAAACCCACTGAGGAGCTCTGAGGACTGAGTGGGAAAACATCTCGCAGGCACCCAGCACGGGGGAGAACTCCCTCCCCGCTCCACGTCAGAGCTGCCCACAATCCATTCATACCTCCTTCCCCAGACGCCAGCCGTCCACTGCAAAGCTGTACCCCCACATCATCACTTCCCCGATGACCAAGGACTTTTTTTGAAATAGCTCATTATGGGTTTTTTAATACCTCTATTTTATTGATTTATGTGGTGCTGAGGATGAACCCAGTGCCTCCCACGTGCTAGGCAAGTGCTCTACCGCGGAGCCACAGGACTTTCGAATGGATAGAGGACAGGCTTCCCAGTATAGCAGGCTATACTGGGCACAGTTCTGGAGTCCACTTAGCTGGCTTCAGCATCTAGCTGACCCTCTTGTTGGCTGTGTGATCCTGGATAAGGCACACCACCTCTCTGAACCTTAGTTTCTTCATTCATAAAATGGGCCTCACAGTGATTCTTCCCATTTTAGAATGTGGGCATTTATTATTCAGTTATGATGAGGCCAACAGATCGGGAGGTGATCGCCATTGAAAACACAGTTTATTACTCACAAGTCCCATCAGAGGGCACATGCCACCCCAGGCAGGGCATGGGAAGCACCAGGGTGGGTTTGGAGGCAGAGAAGCAGGAGGACTTTGTGGTGAGAGCCTTTTCCTGTGGTTTCCTTGGGTAGGAAACCGAGGCACGGGGTGGGCAGACTTGGGATGGGCTAGTGCGAGTAACTGCAGCAGGTTCTGAGGCCCCCAGGGGGCCCGGGGGACATTGGCTCTGCATGTGAAAGCCAGGTGGTCAAAGTGTCAGAATAAAAAGGCGAGCTTCAGACCCCTCCCTGAGCAACAGGTTTAGAACAGCGTCTAAAATTTAGCGTCTAAAAGATTCACAAGGCATGATCGCTTGCTAGGGTAACCATGGTCAGCTGCCAGTTTCCCCAGAGAGCTTGCCAGCCATGTCTCCCGACGGGCCAGCCCCAGAGCCCCCTGCAGCAGCCCCGGCCGTGCGGACCTGGGCAGGGCTGGCTGGACACTGTCCTGCGAGCAGTCAAGAAAATAACAGGTTGCTTCTTGCTCTTTCAAACGACCCGATCTCAGAGGCGAGGAGAAATCATTTCCTAGGATTGTGTCAGCTATTTCCTGAGTTGGGGAATCTGGTGCTCAGAGAGCCAGGGTTGCTCCCAGGGTACAGCTCAGTGACACCCCAGCATCCTGTGTTCCTCTGTCCCGGTCTCACCACCGTCCACGGCTCAGGGCACCGTGAGGACACCGCTGATCCATTGCCTCTCCCATGGCCACGGAGCTAGTTCTTCCCCATTCATGACGACATCGGGATTTCTAAAGCAGACAGTCACCTAGTCAGCCTCTGCAGCATGACTGTAGCCTCCACGCCCCGTGGCTCAGCATCCCAGATAAATCTCCCTCCGCTTTCATAAAGATGCTCTTTGGCAGCTAAGGACAACTGCCCTGGGGAGGGACGTCACCTACTCGTATGGTGCTGCTAGAAGGATTCTAACTTGCAAACCTGTTTTTCTTTTTCTTTGTTCTTGATTTTCTTTCCATCATTCTCAAAAATGGGTCATCCGGAGAAAATCCTAGTAGGAAGGAAAACGATCCTACGGTCTGGAGCGGACCCATGTCCACATTTCACTGTTCCATCTTATTCTCTGGTCCACGAATACATAAGGATGTTTTTTAACAGTAACATCAGACCCTACGTACAGTCTCGTGTCCTGCCTTTTTCGCTTAACATGATCTGTGGAGCACTGTTTTATGTCAGCAAAATTTCTTTGAAGTATTTTCATCACAACGTAATATTCCATCTCGCTTTATGGATTTACCTTAAGGCAGATAACTGATTTCCATTACTGGGCAATTGTGTTTTTGTTTTTTTTTTTTAACTTTTGTTCAGTGTTCTCTCCAATGCCTTGTTAGTGAACGTCGGTATCCTGAGTCATTCACCTACAGGAGTTTCCTAGAACTACAGCTTCGGGGTCCGAGATCCTAACCATATTCTATGAAACAGCTCAGGTTCCACATTCTGATTCATTTTCATTTAGGCATCAAAGAGAGTATCCTGAAATAAGCATGGTGCCTAAGAGGTTGAGAGAGTTTAATTGTGCCCCGGGGGACAAGATGCCACCCCCAGGAGGTAGAAACTGGGAAGAGGAGTGGTCATCCAGGAGGACGAGGTGGGTGGGTATTGGCAAGGAGGGAACAGGGTCAGAGGGACAGACCACACCAACGCTCTCCTACCGTGTCTGTCAACAGCACTATCTGGTATGAACTCCATGCCAGGGAGTGGCCTTTCAAGACCCAACCAGCAGAGGCAATAATATGGCAGATGGGCACAGGCATGAAACCCAACCTCAGCCAGATTGGCATGGGAAAAGAAATCTCGGTAAGTCAGTCCTGGGACGGTGCCAGGTCTGGGGGTCAAGGATGATGCAGGCACAGCCCTGGGTTTTCTTTCTCCTGTGTGTTAACGTTACAAATGCTTTCCTTGCAGTGACCAAAAAAAAAAAAAAAAAAAAAAAAGTCCCGCAACCTTGTTTCCTTTGAAGGTTAGCAGGCCATACTGTAGCACTATGCCTGCAATTTTGGGTGCCTACCACCAGGGGGCCTAGTAACACTTGCTTAGGTTAAACCAAGGACTCCCCTCATTCTATTATTTTCAAAATATATTTATTAAAATATCATAAATATTATTGGTGTTACTTTTACTTGTACCTACCTAATAATTATAAGGCACTATCCAACTCAGGACAAGATATACAGGAACAGAGAGACCTGCTTATAAATTAGTAATCTTCCTCTTAAACACAGCAGGGAGAATCCTCTTTTGATCAGAAGACAGATAATTCAGGGAAGCAGTAATGACCTGGTATGTCTGTGAGGATTACCTGACTCCAGGTTTCCTTTCTTGGATGAGGAGATAATAAATTATACAACTATAATAGTAATGTTTCTCCTCTGTGGCTCTAAAGGGTTCTTGTATTATTGGGATGTGGCTAGAGACTTCAGGATTTCCTTGTAGCCCTCAGTTTTGAGAAAAATGCCAAGAAACTCCTTGGGGAGTATTACTGATCTTGATGCATCCCAGGACTTCTAGCATAGAGCCTACCTAGTTTGTTATATGGACTCAGAGCAGGTGGGATGAAGGAAGATGGATGGCAGGCGAAGGATGAATAAGGGGATTGGTGTGGATGGGTGGTTAATGGATACATGGATGGATGGATGGATGGATACATGGATGGATGGATGGATGGATACATGGATGGATGGATGGATGGATGGATACATGGATGGATGGATGGATGGATAGATACATGGATGGATGGATATGGATGTATGTATGGATGGATATATAGATGGATGGATGGATGGATGAATATATGAATGGATATATGGATGGATGGATGGATATATGGATGGATGGATAATATGGATGGATGGATGGATGGATATATGGATGGATGGATGAATGGATATATGGATAGATGGATATATGGATGGATGGATGGATATATGGATGGATGAATGGATATATGGATAGATGGATATATGGATGGATGGATATATGGATGGATGGATGGATACATGGATGGATGGATGGATACATGGATGGATGGATGGATGGATGGATGGATGGATGGATGGATATATGGATGGATGGATGGATAGATATATGGATGGAAGGACGGATAGATATATGGATGGATGGATGGATGGATGGATGGATGGATGGATATATGGATGGATATATGGATGGATGGATGGATTGACGGATGGATACAGGGATGGACACAGGGATGGATACATGGATGGATGGGTGGTAGGTGGGTGGCTGGCTGGAGGGAAGGAAGGATGGAGGGATATGGAGGTGGAGCAGATGGGTAGACAAAGGGAGAGAGCCAATGAGGGGTCAAGGAGGAATAAAGAAGTCACTATTTATGTTCAGTACCCTCACTGGCTTCTTTTAGGACATTCTTCTCTTCTGCTGGGCCTTTGAACAAGAGGAAAGGCCTACCTTCACCAAGCTCATGGACATGCTGGAGAAACTGCCAAAGCGTAACCGCCGCCTGTCCCACCCTGGACATTTCTGGAAGTCTGCAGAGTAGGTTTTCTCCCTCAGCCTCTCCCGCCTGCCTTACCTCCTGGCCTGTCACCTTGTGCTCCCCTCCCTGACTCTGCCCCAACCGTCCCATCTCTACAAATGCAGCCGCTCTGCCCACAGGTTCCAGGGGAGTCCTCTGGGATCTGGGTCCAGAGTGCCTGCGGTACAGAGCCGGTGCCCTTGGAGTGGCACCCCGAATCTGCCAAGCCCCCCAGTTACGTGCTCAGGGACCCTCCAGCAGGCCCAGCTTGGTGGACATCCTCCTGGGGCAGCAGCCGGGCCCATCATGGCAGCTCTCGGCTTCCCACATTCTCCAAGACCCGAGCAAAAGGCAGGGAAGGTGCTCAGCTTCTTGCCTTCCGCTCGTCCCCTCAGCCATTCACTCTGGTTGCTTATTACTCAGTCTGCGCATATCAAATGTCTGTTGGGGCCAGACACCATTTCAGGAGGGGAAAGACAGGCGGACAAAAGAATTGAGGTTCTTTGGCTGCTGTGGGCAGGAAAGCCTCAGGGCATCCCGGGCGTCCGTGATGTGGGTGCTGGACTCACCCTCCCTGGATCTCCAGCCCTTAGTGACCCTGCCCCAACCCACGCCCAGGACAGTCATCCCTGGTCCAGAGGCTGCGTGTTCCAGTGGGAGCATCCTGAGTCCACACCCTGCCCTTCTGCCTCCTGGCTGTGCACCCTTGGACAAAGCACGTAACCTCTCTGGGCCTCAGTTTTCATCTGTGAAAGGGCTACCAGGTGCCTACCATGCAGCCTATTCTCAGGTTTACATGGGGTCAGATACGTGTGGCACTTAGCACAGAGCCCAGCCCATAATAGGAACCCCACACACACTGGAAAGAGTCCCTTTCACTTCTCAGGGGGCGCAGGGGCATCTCACGTCAACACCCCTGGCCCTCTGCCACTGCCGTATCCACCTCACCGCTCCCTGTGCTTCTCTCCCCTCTGCAGGCTGTGACCCTGGGACAGTGGACGATGCTGGGCTGCCTCAGCTCCTGAGCCACCTCTCCCTCCCTGCTCCGCCCTCTGCCAGCTCAGGCGGCCAGAAGCTCACCATCAGAGGGTCCCGGCCCGCCGGCTTGGGAGCACCGCACGGCTGCGCTCGGGGGCTGCCCTGCACCCCGGACATGCGCCCCTTTTCTCGGGCAGGGTCTGGGACCCCTGAGTAGGACCCATCTGGATCAGCCAGGGTGACGGGATCGATGAGGGAGGCCCCGGGGACTGTGGGGGAAGAGAACCCTGGGCTGATGCGGAGCCCCAGGGCTGCGGGGGCGGAGCCGGGAGGCCCCGCCCACAGAGGCAGGCGTGCAGGACCGGTCTGCGCCTGCGTCTGCCCGCTGTGCCCCAGGCCGCCTGCTCTGCTTCCCCTGAACAAGACAGTCTGCCCCAGCTTCGGAGCCCCAGCCTCGCCGCCTCGGCCTCTGGGTGGAGGGTCCCCGCCAGGCCCTCCTGGGAGGTGGGATGGGTTGCAGAGCCGAGCACCGGCTCAGTCAAGGCCACTGTGTCGAGCAAGGTCAAGGTGGGTGGGGGATGGCTACGCCCATTCCTCTGGACACATCTAGTCCCAGAGGCCGCGACCCAAGTCTGAAATGGTGTGTGACACCTTTGCACACGGCTCTGAAGTGCGGCACAGAACGGCCCCGTGTGTCTTTCCAGGTCTGGGTCTCTCTGGGGACCAGTCCCCTGTTCTGCCTTTGTCTCCTGCCCTGCGAGAGGGTCATCCCATCTCATCTCACTGACCTGCCCACCCCGGTCATTTGGAAGTGACTCCCTGGCTTCAGGGGGCTGCTTAGGGCTCATGACGCCCCCTGAAGTCTAGGCCCTGAGAACTAGGACTTGGGGGGGGGGGGTCGTTTCTAGTACATTCCTTCCCTGGCTCTTTGGCAACTGGTCCACTCACAGTGATGGCTCTGGGTCTCTGGGATGCAGGAGGATGGGTCTCCTGGTTGTGCACATGGTAACCTGTCTGAAGAGCTCCTCTGCCCCGAAGTAAGTCTAGCGGGGAAGCAGGGAGGGAAATTCTGCGTTTTCCGCTCCAGCCTGGGGCGGTCCCTGAGTGGCCTCCTGTTAGGAGCCAGGGTCCCCTTGCCTCTTTGTGCTCACTCATTGTCCTCTCTTCCCATCGCTGACCTTGCTCAAAGCCTGGGCTGGCGGCCTTTCCTGACCTCGGCGGTTCCCCCAGTGAAATGCATAAAGGGTGCTGGGGGCAGGTAGGGTCCAGTAGCCAGGGAGGGTCCAGACTCTGGATCATGTCCCCAAAGCCCCGACCGACCCCATGGATCTGACCTGGCACTAAAGGGAAATCTGTCTCCACAAAGAGCAATAGCAGAGGCAGCAGGGCAGCCTGTAGTCCCTCTGGACTTCCTGGACACTGCCCTGGCTTGGCGACCTTGAAGCTACTACCGTATCCACGCATCTCCCTCCCAGGGAGGGAAACTGAGGCTTCAAAACCCTACCTGCGCTGACATTCAAAATCCAACCTGATGCATGGGGATCTCCCCCACACCTGGGTGGCCCCGACTGCTCTGGGCTCCCGGCAAGCCTGCTTCCAGCGCCAGTTAGAACGACGGCAGCCCTGTGCTTCCCCAGAGCTGGGCCCAGGGGAGTCCCCTCTGCTCCCCCAAGGGCCTCCCTGCCTCGCCTTTCCACATCCCCACCTGTCTAGGACCAGGAGACTCAAGGCCCCATGAACATTCTGGGGACATCTGTCCCGGAGGCTCCTGACCGGCGTTCCCGAGTCTTGGAGGTATTTCTCACCCTTGCAAGAGACCCAGAGCTCTGGCGTTCTGAGAACAGCTCTTGTCTGAAGGTGCCTCCCCGTCCATCTGTCCCCCCAGTCCCTGGCCTAGGCCTGCACCACCCTGGCTGTGCCCAGCGACCCACTGAGTGCCTGAAACCCAGCCACTGGCCTCTCTTGAATCTTCACCTGGACTTCCTGGGTCCACCAACTTCAGATTTGCCATGTACCTTTGTGCCCAGAGAGGAAATGAGGAAGGGAACAGGCAGCCCTGGGGTCCTGCTCCCCCAAAGCTGAAAGGCCCACAGGAGCTGCAGTCTGACCCCCCGGGCTCTGCTGCTTCCAGAATTAACCACCACAGGCCCCATGGGGTCTCCCAAGGGGGTCCCTCTCATGGGATCCCGAGCACCTGTTGGGAATTAGGACAGGCCCCGGTGATCCCGGGAGAACGCCGGCCACCCCGCCCTCTGGGGCTCCTCGGCTTTGTGGATTTGGGTCGGTCCTTTGGCTCTTCGGCACCCCTTCTTGACTTCTCGCTCTTTCCCCCACCTCCCTGCTCTGTCCCCGCCTGCCACGCTCTCCAGGCAGTCAGACTGGGCGCCAGGCTCCAGGCTGCCCCGGCCCCCAGCCCCCGCTCCAGCTCCAGCACCCCGATAAGTCCAGGGAGAACCAGGCCACCCCCTCCCCGGCCCGTCCTATTCCTTCACCCTTCGCAGGGCGAAAGGGAAGAGGCGGCCTTATCCTGCTCCCTCTTAGCCGCTAGCCTGTCCTGCAGCTCATTCCGCATCACTCACCCAGTGAAGGGGTGTGTGTGTCTGCCTGTCCCCGCTGCCGACCCCCATCGCCAGCTCAACAGGAAGCTGTTTCCAGCTGAGCCTCACATTAGCAACCCTCTCGATTCAGGCTTCCCAATGCACAGTCCACAGGGTTCACCAGGGAGCCTGGGGACCTTACGGGGGAACCTGCTTCCTCTGAAGGGCACGTCACACTGACTTCCACCCTCTCTTCAGGCCCCACGTCTCTCATAAAACCAATGACCCTCTTGGCCTCGGGTGGGGACATCCTCCTGGGACCCCCTCCCCAGAGCCAAACCGCAAGCTAAATTGCCACTTCGGCCCTTGTCCTGGTTTTCCCCTGCGGATCAAAGGAAAGAATTCCAGCTTGCCATGAACTCGCGCCTCTCCCTCCACGTCCACCTTGGGCTCGGCCTGCACACGCCCTTGACTGATGTCGCTACTAGACTCCTGTGTCCGGGAAGCCTGGATCTTCCCTCTCCCTTGTCCCACATTGTGCCTCCCGAACACACACACAGAAATCCAGACCCCAATCCCTTCCCTCCTGTGGTCCATCCTCCGAGGCTCTCTGACCCCTGCACCATCGCCATCTCGAGAAGTCTAGAGCTGAGGTTGGCGAGCGGCGGCCCCAGCGCCAAATGACTCTTCTCTGTTTTATTTTTCTTTATCTGGGGGAAAAAATAGCAAAGGAATCATACTTCTCTCCTGACTTAGAAAAATTCTGTGAAGTTCAGATTTCAGGTTGACACACAGAACACTGTTCACGTAGAACCTCTTTCTTTACACGTTGTCCCAGCTGCTTCTGCGTTCCAATGACACAGCTATTTCAGGCAGATGATGTGGCCCACCACGTTAAAATACCTGTGACCCGGCCCGTGACTAGCTTTGGCAGCCTCCGATACTGAGGGCTGCTTCTCGAAGGGCAGAGGAACCGGGAGCAGCTGGCATGTGGAAGAAAGCCAGGGGTGGGGGCCTTGTTTCAACAGGGGACAGACTGTCCCGCGGGCTGCCCTAGGTGCAGCTGGCTCAGGGAGGGAGAAAGCCCCGACCCGGGGCGGGCTGAGCAGATGTTGGCGTGTGGCCTGCCTCCCGCGGAGGCCCTTCAGGCCCGAGGCCTGCTCTTTAGGTCTGCATGGTCGCTGGGGCTGGCAGATGGCCACTTTCTCAGGACCCGCATTTCTTCATCCAGGGACACCACCGTACGTTGGATCAGGGACCCTCTTTCCTCCTCAGGTAGCCCCCTCACCTCTCCAAAGGCCCGATGTGCCAATAGGGTCATGCGCAGGGATGGAACTCCGCCCGTGAACTCGTAGGGACACAGTTTGGTGTCTCCTGCTGATGCTGGAGGTTTCTAAGAGCTTTGGAGCAACCTCTGGGTTGCTTTCTCATGCCTGTCCTCAGCCCGCAGGCCCCAGATGTACCCTCCCTGTCTCCACGGCTTCACGTCACCGCGGTCTTGTCCAGCGTGTGTGGCCAGCGCACCCCCGTGTTAGCTTCCTAGAGCTGCCACCGCAAGTCACCCCACACTGGGTGGCTCAGTGCAAAAGAAATGGGTTCTCTCCGGGTTCGGAAGCAGAAAGTCCAAAAGCTCAAGGTTGGCATGCTCACTCCCAAGCCTGGAGGGGGTCCCTCCCAGCCCCCTGATCTTCTCCCCCTCACACCCTGCCCCCTACTGGGAATTGAACTCAGGGGCACCTAACCACTGAGTCACACCCCCAGCCCCATTTTGTATTTTATTTAGAGACAGAGTCTCACTGAGTTGCTTAGCACCTCGCTAAGTTACTGAGGCTGGCCTTGCACTCGCGATCCTCCTGCCTCAGCCTCCCAAGCTGCTGGTCCCTGACTCTCCTTTACCTCTTGGTTCTTTCTGGCAAACTTCAGCGTTCCTTGGCTCACGACTGTATCACTCACTCTGCTTCTGTCCTCACGTGCCACCGCCCTTGGGTCTCTGTCCTCAGGTGACCGTCTTCTTAGAACACCAGTCACAGGGCATCCTATCAGGAACGACCTCCTATCGGTGAACTCGCCATCTCTGCAGTGACCCCCATTGGTGCACGTGCCGAGGTCCCTGGGGCAGGACTTCGGTGTGTCTATTTTTGTTTATTTCCTTGTGGAGGGGTGGCCAGCGGGGATGGACCCCACCACAGCACCCTGTCAGGAGCTTTCTCTTGGACCTCGGTTGGTCACCTTCTTCCCTCCGTGCAGACCCCGGTTCCCCGGGAGATAGACTGCCCGTGGCCGAGTTCCAGCTGTCCTGGACTCGAGCCCCGTGGTGAAGGTGGGCGGCCTCTGTTCTGTGCAGGTGGCTTTCCTGTAACGCAACGGTCACTTCCGTGCGCCGGGCAGCCCCGTCTGCAGGGTCTGGCAACACGTCCTTCCGTCTCCATTTCACTTGCGCCCGTGCTCGGAGGCAGGGGAGCGCTGGGCGTCCTTCTTCTCTTCCTTGGTTTTGCCTGTGACGTGAGGAAGTTCGCAGGCAGCGGCAGGGCCTCCGTCCCTGGCCTCCAGTGCCCCTGCTCCCGCCCCACTTGGCCTTCACCTGCTCTCCCAGGGGAACGAGAGGCAGAAAATGAGAGGCTGGTCCTCAGCGAGTACTAGAGAATGCAGAGGGGGCGCCGGGTAAGAGCGAGGACCTGGCAGAGGGGTCACAGGGCTCCTGGCAGAGCTGGAGGGATTGGAATCCCAGCCTCACCCCAGGTGTGTTTACCAGGTTTATCAAGTGTCGTTTGTAAAGCGCCCCATTGAGTCAGGTGTCCCCCAGGGCAGAGTGACTTTCCACCTTCAGGGTCCCTGTTCGGTGGGCACTCACTATGTACCCAGCTGTTGAATGGCCACGTTGTCCTGCTCTGATGGCTGACGCTGGTAGGAACATAAACCAACCCAGGGTGCTGGGGCAGTGTCGAGGGGTGTCTCGGAGTTCACCTGTCCCCGAGAGCTCACCACCGCGAGTGACCTGTGCTTTGCCGCCCGCAAAGGAGGAGGAGGAGAGGGCGTCTGGAGGGGCTGCAGGGGTGGGAGCGTCCACCGTGCTCCCGTCCATTCGGCTGTCCGGGAAAGTGTGCAGATTCCTCCCCGCTCCTCCCGACCCCGCACCCTACACCCTGCACCCGTGGGCCAGCCCGACTCTCCTCTGGTGCTGGACGTCCACACTCGGCTTTGAGTTCCCGGGGACTGGCCAGTGAGTGGTCTTCCCTCTCAGGGGGAAGGGCCCTTCCTTCCCCATTCACAGGGGTCCTTCAGTCCTTTTCCCAACCCCCAGGCTAGGAAGGGTCGTTTTGCAGGGTTGGAGGACCCCTCCCTCCGCTGAGGAGCGAGCCGGCGCGTGCAGGTGATGGACAGGAGAGCCCGTGCCTTCCATCCACCTTCAGTTCCCTGCAAGACCAGATGGGCACTGCATTATGGGAAGGGTCCCAGGACAAGTATGGGATTTGTCTGTTTCTCAGACGCTCGTGTGTGGTTGTGATCTGAAAGACCCATAGGGACTCTTCCCAGGTTTCTCCGAGCTGGGTTCCGAATCCCTAACTCGATCATCCTTTCTGAGTTCAGCTTGGTGTCTTACTGGTTCTGCGGGAGCAAGTGTCTGTATTCCAGCCACAGAAAAAAAAGCAGCTGGCCCCCTTCCCCCGGCATTTACAGGCTGCTAGGCAAGGTACACCCCATCTGTCCCGGCTGCCCAGGAGGCTGGCACTGTGAGATGAACCAGGAAGCTGACCTGAGATGGCACTGGGTGGTCACGGCCACCGGGGACGCCTGTCCTTCCCTTCAGTGCTGGTATGAAAAGCTGAGCCCCAGAAAACTTGAACCTGGTCCCCAAGGCCATACGCTCCCTACCTAGGCCTGCCGATGGTCAATCCAGGTTCTGTGCATGAGGTTCCCTGCCCAGGTCCCTAGAGAGGAAAAACTCTAGCTCACAGTGTTTTCCAAAGGGACCCAGTTTGCTGTGTGTCGGTGACTTCCCCAATATGCCCCTGCTCAGAGACCACGGCGAAAAGAATCTAGAATTTTACATCCTTCGAACGATCAGCCCCTGGAACTTTTATCTCCCATCAGGCTACTGAGACAAAGATCCAGAAAGATCTATATCTAAAAGATCTAGATGGATGAAGATCTAGTCCAAAGAGGGCAAATATACAGCACGTCTGCCACACCGCCGACTCCTCTGCTCTTGGCAGACATTGCTAATCGATCCCAGCACCTCTCCCCGCAGATCCCAGATGCAACTGTAGAGCATTAGAGTTGCCACTCAAGGTGGACATGCATGACTGTCTCTGAGGCCCAGAGAAAGGAGGTCAATACCACAGGCCAGGTCCCTTCCAGGAGGCAGAGGCTGGTTTAAACTTGGAAATTTTCAGAAACACAGTTATCATTCATTCGCCGTCTGTCTGTCAGGGCCTTTCAGTCAGGGAACCTGGAAGATGCAGGAAGAAGGGTTTTGTCGTGGGGCCCTGGTGTCCGAGGCTACGTGGCAATCTGCCTGCAGCTTAGGAAGAATCACGATTCTCTGGGAGGGTTTCTCGGCAAGGCCTGAACTGCACCCCAGCCAGGTAACCGCTGGGCAGGGAGGGCCGACACATGGGGCCCCTGAGGTGGGCGGGGGAGCCAGGAGGGTCGTTCTGTATTGAGGCAGTTTGTAAAAGTTCCGTAGTTCAGCCCGGGCATCTGGGAAGCCAGAGAATGTCACACAGACCTGTGGGGAAGAGGAATCTTCTCTCTGTGAAAGGTTCAGGATCAAGTTTTCAAGCAGGTGTCTTCTGGGGTCCTAGTGGACCACCAGCTCCATACCTGAGCTCTTGAAATGCCCTTAACACCAGCTTGGTGGCCAAGAGTACCTCTCGTGGGCTGCCTCTTTGTTTCCTTCCTCCCCTCACTACACCTCCCCAGCTCCTGCTTGAGAGCGTCTCCCTCAGACTGTGCACCGAGGAGAAGCTGCGCAGTAGTAGAGATGATAAATAGCAGCCGCGCACCTCACTTACGATGAGTCGGAAGCACAGCTCTCTCCTGCCGCGGAGCCAGCAGCCGTCGTTGGTGCCGACATCTATTTACATCACGGCTTCTTAGATTTGAAAGTCTAATGATTAAAAACAAATCTTTGTTTTTCTTTTCAATCACTTAAAACACACAAAAAAACATCAGCTTGGCTAGTTCTTCTCCTTTAAAAATATCCTAACCTCTAGTGCTAGGCAGGTGGGGTGTTGGGAAACCCTGGGGCCAGGATGGCAGAGAGAATCACCTGCGGGCCTACCGAAGCCAGAGAGTTCCCTCCCCGGCAGCGGCCGTGTGCTAGTCCTGGTGGAGTAGGGCCCTTGCGTCCCATCGGGATGCCAGCGATGTCGGTTGGCACAGAACGCCCCAGGAGCGCACTTTCTTCCACAGCCACTCATTGGGTGGGTGGTTTACTGAGCACCTACTCCATTCACCCTGGGCATTTGGTGATGAGCCATGCAAAGTCTTCCCCCATTCCGAAGTTCAGAGCCTAAGAAAGACAAGGAACTGCCAACCACAGACGTATATGTTGCAGCTCACAAGGGTCGGAGGAAGGAAAACTCACAGGAGGAAGAAACCCCGGGTGGGCTTGACTGTGGAGAGAGGTCTTTGGGAGAAGGTGGCATCAGTCAAGATCTAAAGGAAGAGCGAGGGAGGATGATCATTGTCACCCTCAAGGCTGTTGACGCTGGACCCAGAGCGTTCTTTATGATAGGGCTGTGGTGTGCACTGTAGGACAGGGAGCATCCTCAACCCTCCCGCTTGGGTGCCAGGGCTCTGCCACCCCCAGCGTGGCATCCAGAAGAAAGTCTCCAGACGCTGCCCAAGGGTGTGCCTTGGCACACTACAGGATTCCAATCCAGCAGCTGCCCGCGTCAGCCTCCATGGGAACAGATGGAGCCAGACTCAGGGAATCGGGTCTCAAGGAGGAGGCCCCTGGAGTGGCCTGGCGGGGAGACAGGTTTAAAAAGCGCTCGGAAAGCCCTACACAGTGGTGCACGCCTGTGAGCCCCGCAACTCAGGAGGCTAAGGTAGGAGGATTGTAAGCTAGAGGCCAGCCTCAGCAACTTAGCAACATCCTAAGCAATTCAGCAAGACTCTGTCTCAAAAAAATAAATAGAAAGGGGCTGGGGTCAGTGGTAGAGTCCCTAGGTTCAATCTCCAGTACCAAACAAAAAAAAATAATTATGTTTCGAAGCACCAGGACCTCTTCCCTCTGTCCTAAAACCTCGAGGCTCCTGTTTGGGCCCTTCTCAAGCTGCTCTCTGGGCTACTCAGGGATCTCAGGAATGTCCCCTCATCTTCCCCAGAAAGGGGCCTCCCCTGACCCCACAGGGCCTTTCCCAGCTCCTTCTGGCTCCAGCCACTGTGGAGAAATGACACCGGCCCCTGACCACCTGGTGGAGACGAAGCTGCGCAGTTAGACGTGATGGGCGGCTCCCTCCTGATCCCGGGGCCGGTTGGGCTGGGCAGGTGGTGGACGTGGACAACCTAAGGGTCCTGCCCTTCCGCCCCCTGGAATCCAGCTCCTGGGCGAGGGGGTCCCAGGATCTTGGAGGGGCGAAAGCGGGAGCGGGTTCTGCAAAGAGCTGAGGCTGGGAAAGTTGCTTTGGGAATGTGGGACCCGTGGCCGCCAAGCACCTTCTAGAAGGCGACTGACCAGCATCCCGCCTTGGCAGGGCTCAGCCTTGGCCGCTGGAGCGCTCCCTGGACAATTGATGCCTGAATTTCTGCGCCAAGTTCCTCTACTTAGTTTTCTGTTTCAAATCTTGCCACTAGAATACTTTTTTAAATGGAGACATGAGCTTGTGCGTAGTGCAGGGTAGACCCGACCTGCCTGGCTATCCGCCCGGGCCCAGGGGGCGTGGCTTCAGGGGCGTGGCCCAGGGGGCGGGGCTCCAGGGGCGTGGCCTCAGCCTGCCCGCCTCCTGCCGGCCCCACCTCCGTCCTGTCCCCTTCGCTTTCTCTTTGTGAGGCCCCCGCTTCCCACCCCTTCCCACCCGCATGCTGCCATCTTGTCCCCCGCCCACTTCCAAAACACTCCTCCCCGTGACCATCGGGAATAAATGTTCCCAGAGCCCCAAGCCTCCTAGCAGAGGCTGGAAGCCCAAGAGGGACAGGGACCCCCACACCCCACCCACCCTGGCCTCTTGACCTTGACCTTGCCCTCTAGGACTGCCATAGCGCCTGCATCTGAGCTGCTGGAGCCTAAGAAAATCTGTCGCCTGTCTCCCAAGCTTGTGGTCCCCACCCAAGCTCCCTAAATCCAGAGTCAAGCAGGCCTCCTCCCTTGGTTCCCCGCGATTTGATTTCCTATAGTCACTTGGCCAACGTGGCCTAAGGGCCTCCTGTGCTTCTGAAAAAATGGGGGTGGGAAGTGGCCTCTGCCTCCAAGGTCCCTGGGGTCCGGTGGAAGAGTAAGAAGAGTTCTGACCCTAACGGGGCCCTGAGACCCCCCCAGGAGCACCCACCCCAGACAAGGGCCCTCGAGGACGGCTTTTCAGAGGAGGAGACTTCCGAACGCTGTCTTGAAATTTGAGTAGAGTGGGAGTGGGGAGTCGGGAACAGTGTGCAGGAAGGAGGAACAGCCCGTGCACAGGCTCAGAGGCAAGACCATGATTTATTGGGGGCTGAAAGCTACCTGCTCTTCCCTGCCTTGCCCCTGGCCTGCTGCCGTCCCCAGCTTGATAGTGCGCTGGCTCAGACGTGGCAACCTCGACTTCTCTCCTGGTCCTTCCTGTGACCTCGGTATCCTGGGGGTTTTGTGCTTGCTGGAGCCCGGCGGGCACTGAGGTCACCTCCAAGGCTCCCATACCTGCCGCTGCCGGCTCCCCACCTTGGAGGGTGGGCTTCTGCTATGCCTGGGTCATCTCCTCTTCTCTCTGAAGCATTTTCTTCTCTGTCTTTGCTTCTGCTTCGCTACTCCTTGGCCTCCTCTGTGTCTCTGATTTCTTTGAAGCCCAAAGACCTGACTTGCTGAACCACAAAGCCTCCCCCAGCAGTCTCACTGTGGCCTCTTTCCTGATCTGTATAAGGGCCGCTGGAGTGTTGAGATCAAGAACATGCATGGACATGGCAATGTACTGATGAAAAACCCGACCAAAAAGGTCTCCAGATATACATGACAGTTGGGATGGGTTCTTAGAGAAGTGACTGAAGAAGACCCAGGGGTCATAGTGGGCCACAAGCTAAAGTCTACAGTAGAGCCTAAAGTGTGGAAGAGAATGCATAGAAGCGATTGGTGGGATAGTGCGTCCTCTGTTGCTGTCAATATACGGCAGGGTTCGACGGACAGAAAACCCAGCACCTCTGATGACTCTAGGACTCCCAGGGTGTGTGTGGGTGCTGTAGGTTACTAGGGCTTATTCACCTGCTTGGTCTTGACTCCACGTACAATTCTGGAGCCAGTGCCTGCTGCGCATCACGGTCTCCCTGACTGTCTCAGCGTCCGCTCTTCTTTCAGAGTATCCTGGACTTTTCTTGCTACAGCCTGTGGCTCTTGGTCCGTCACCGACCCTGGGGTTGTGGGGGGGGGGGGTGTGAACGAAAGAGTCCATGTCAATAGCTTCACACAATACCTGGCACATAGTAGGTGCTCAATAAGCCTGGCTTCTCTTCTATCACCCAACTGAACTCCTCCCAGAATTCCGCCTCCTGGGGCATTCCTGAGAAATGGGCAAAATGGAAGGGGGTGTCCCCATCTCCCCGGAGGCTGGCGGCCTGGAGTCCAGGCCTCACTGACACAGTCCCCCAGCTGTCCCCAAGGCAACACATCCATAAGGCTCAATCCTAAGGAGCTGGAAAGTCTCTGGCAAGACCAGCTGGTCTGCCCACCCAGGTCCTCACAGAAGCAGGACATTCTCCCCCCAGGCCCCGAGGTGGAGGCCAGGGAGGTCGCGGGGCAGTGGAGGCCGGTGGAGCCAGGTGAGTGCACTGGCCTGAGACCCTCCCACAGTCGGGTGGTCCCTCTCCCCACCCCAGGCCTCTCGTTTCTCTCTCCCTGACCTTTGGCCTTTCTCCGGGGTCCACTCCACGGACTGACCGCATGACTCGCCGGGTTGGTCGCTCTCGAAGTGCTGGACCTTAGGAAATGTCCTCAGTTGTAAAAAGGCTTTCTCTCTGTAAATGACGCTGTTACCTTTTTCTATACACAGAGTATATATACCTATAAATATTATACATATATATTATATATACAAAGACTGATTCCTGTACAGAACCACGGACCGGGGGTCCGCACGTCGTCTCCCTGTGTGTGCGTGCTGGTCGCAGAACGAGCTCATGTATGATCTCATGTGTTCCGGGGTCGCCTCCTCCCTCTCTCTTTCCCTTCTCCACTCTGTCTCTGTCTCTTTCTGTCTCTCTCTCTCTGTCGTCTCTGTCTCTCTCTCACTTGCTGCCAATGTCTCTCTGCTGGGAAAGAATATTTGATTCCGATACCATCCAGGGAAGAAGGCCGGATGGACGGAGGGTCCGCTGTGTATATTTGTACAGAATCATTTATAACGTTTTCTACACTTCTCAAAAAAGTATTTCTAACTTGGGCTGTTGGACAATTTGTGAGCCTCTGAGCCGGCAAGCCTACTGTTTCTTGTGTTTAGTGCAATGTTTAGTGAGAATCCGATGTCTGAATTATTTATGCCAATAAAGAATTTGAGAATTCCTGCATCACACTGCCGCCAAAACAGGTCTGGATTCTCTTGTTGTCTGTCGTGCGGAGGGGGAATCCTGCGTGCTGATCAGCGCGTGCGTCAGCTATCACCATGATTGTGCCGTGTAACAAACATCCCCCTAACCCCATGGCTTATGGCAGCTTGCACCTGCCCTCCTGCACCCAGTCCAGGCTGGGCTTCACTAAGAGATGCCTCTCAGGTCATAGGTCAGGTTCAAGGTGGGTTCAAGGTCAGGTCCACATGTCTCCCTATTGCAGGGTCAAGGCCAATAGCAGGTAACCTTGAACATGAGAGCCAAGCTAGAAGGCACAAACACTCAGGGCATCATCTCAGACCACGACCCTTGGTCAACACAAGAAAACAGACACCATCCTCCACCCAACCAGCCACCAACATGTTTTCCCCGGAGGGAGGGGTGCGGTGTGGATGTGTCCGCACACAGACAGGGCTGTCCACGCTGAGCACAGCTGGGCGACCCCGTCAATCCCCAGGGCCACCCGACTCCACAGCCATCTGGTGCAGAGAGATGAACTGGCTGGGCCCAGCCACAGCAAGAAGCAAAGCTCAGGCCACTGGGGGCACGCACAGTGGGACTTTTAAAATCCACCGAGTGCTTTTACAAAACAAGAGCTCACCGGCCTGGAAAACCAGCCCGTGAGCAGGAGGACAGGAAGATGGGGCCAGAGCCACAGAGCCTTGCTGCCAGGGGACGAAAGAGCCGGCCTTACCTCTCCCGGTCCTCGAGGTCCTGCCCTCCGCCACTGGAGTGACCACGTGTAAGCTGTGTGGCTGCGGGCAGGTTGCTTAGCTTCTCTGAGCCTCCACGTCCTCATCTGTAAAATGAGCATAATTACCATACCTCCCTCCACCTTCCTCCCTGCGACACGAGGCTTAAGTATGTCACCTAACTACCGGGACCAGTGACCAAAGAGCACCCCAGAGTTCCCATCTCTCTCGACACTTTGCTCAGGCCCCGTGCTGCCCCCAATATCCCAGGGAAGAGCAGTTGGTATCTAACACTCTAAACTTGGCCACAGACACGGCTCCCTCCTCCCACTCACCACACAGGGGCTGGGTGTCTGAGTCGCCCCATTTCACAGAAGTGGAAACTGAGGTTCCGAGGAGCGGAAGTCCCCAGCAGCAACAATTGACTTTCAGCCGTCACTTAGACCAGGGTGTGACCCGGCTCTCCTCTCAGAACTTCAGTTTCTTCTAATGTAAAAGGGGGACAATAATCACGCTCCCTTCAAAGAGCTGGGATTAAAGCAGGTCAAACGCTTTCAACTCCCAGCAAAAAGCAACCAGTCAGCACCAGCTTTTCCAACCCCAGATCCGACACTTGGCTCTGAGATAGTTCGGACGTGGGGAAGGCGTGTGAGACAAACCAGAAAGCCCGGCCTTTTCTGTTTCAGGCAGGAGAGAAGAGGACAGAGTCTTTCTTGGGACCTGGGACTAATTGATTGCCCTGGTTCTGGCTTGTGGTCCTCTCTGGCCGCAGGGCTACCATCAATCAGGCACAGCAGGTGTTGGCTGATCCAGGGGAGCTTTGCAATTCACCGGAACTGAATGGCTCATTAACCTCCGCACACAGGCTGCAAGGGAGGCACTTGGGAAATGAAGCACAGGCACAGATGAGTCCACCTTTCTCCCAGTGGCAGGAACAAGGTGACAAGACCAATCAAACCCTGTGGGTCCCTCCTCACCTTTGCCCAGATGGAGACCCTCCTGATCCCTGTCTCCCAGTTCCCAGAAACAGTGCTTTCTTCTCATTTTGCCCTCATCCTATCAAGCAAATGCTCTCCCATTCCCATTACACAGATGAAGCACCTGTGGCTCAGAGAGGTTAAGTGACTTGTCTCAAGTCACACAGCAGTTAAGCATAGAGCCAGCATCCAAACCCAGGCCATTTGCATCTGGGACCCATGCTCCGAACTGCAATGCCAGATGGTGTCTGGGACAGACCACTTACAGTGAATTAGTGATTCTCAACAGGGCATGTTGTCCCCTGCCCAGGGCACATTTGACTCTGTCCAACTGGGAATACTAATAGCATCCAATAATTAGGTACGGGGATTGCTGTTCCAAATCCCATAATGCATAGCACAGACCCTCCCACCAGAAGCCATCCAGCCCCAAATGTCAGCGGAGAAGAAACCCACTCCATCCTCCGTCGCTAAGGACGGCACCGAGGGGCGCTCTGGCGGGTGTGTGGGCGCAATTAGAGCAGCTTTCATGGAATGAGAAAGACCAAGGTTGGGAACAATTCATCCACTGTCACCTTGCAGATACGCCCAGGGAAGAAGGCACATCAGTTGCTAAGAGACACACGCAAACTCAAGAAGAGTGACTAACCGCCTCGAGTGTGGCCGGCACAGCGCCAGAGATGCCACCGAGCCGCACGTGTCCCAGTTGTCCTTCACGCACCAACCGGCGACGTCGCTGCCCTCGCAGGGAGAAAACGCCATCCGGCCGCGCAGCTGCAGAGGCGGAGGCTCAGAGGGGCGGGATAGGCGCCCGGGTCACTCGCCCGAAAGGGGCACGGCTGGGATTAGAACCGGGGTCTCTGTCGTGGGCACGGATACCTTTTCAGTCCTGCAAACGACTGGCACTAAAGTCAGGCGGCCTCAGCCGGGGGCGCTTGCATGCGCGGGACAGAAGGCAGGGTTCGGCGTGTGTCCCGTCCAGCAGCTGCGAGGCCCTGGGCGAGCCCCTCCCCCGGGGAGCCTCCTGGTGCTTCAGCGACCTGGAGATCGCGATGGTGCAGATGTGGGGACATCGCAAAGGCTGCACGACTTGACTCGGATACGTGGTGCGTTGCGCACGGGGGTCTCTGGCCCTCTGTGGCCCACCTTCCCTCCCCGGAGCTGGCACCCAGGCGCACCCGGGTGAGCGTGCACACGGGCACAGAGATGCACCCGTGCCCGCTCTCACTCACGTGCACACACACACCCTGACCTCCGCACCCTGTCGCGCATCCACCCCTGGCCACCGCCGCCCTCTCCCTGGGGCAGGTACCTGTCCGCCTTGACACTGATGTTTGCAAAATACGCCGGAGGGCAGCTGCTGGTCCGAGCCACCAGGCTGTCGCTCCGCAGGGTCGGAGGCTCCTTCTAGGGCTGCAGCCTGGCAGCTGGCACTGCCCTGGATCCAGCCATCCCAATGGGCGATGGTGAGTCCCCGCCCTTCCAAGGGCTCCAAACAGCCACAACATTTGACAATCGGGTCATTGTTTCCCTGGACCGTTTATAACTCAGGAACTCCCCCCCGGGGCTTGTGCCCATTTGAAATGCCATCTTGGCTGCCAGCAATGCCAAACAAGGAAAAACGCATTCTTAGGCCCCAGGCCCTGAGAACAGTGGCTTCAGCCAGGCTCAGAGTGTTCCTGAAATATATCCATAGGATGTCAAAAAGGAAGGCGACACTGCGGGAAAGTAGATGTGTCTTTCTTTGCGGGACTTGTCAGAGCCTTGGATGTACTGTGTACATGATCGCTGTCTCAGAGGGGCTGCGGCGTCAGGTTTCTCAGCTTATTTGTCTCCAGGATCCTTGGTTCACTCTTTCCTGGAGGATTATGTTGCAGGGACTCCTTTGCAAAACCGCTTTTCAACCCTGGGAAACATTCAAAGTAGATTCCCGCACCCTTTACAGACCATGTAGCCCAATGGTCCATGTCACCTGAACCTTTCCACAAAAGGAAACCAAATAAAACGTTTAAGAAACTGACATAGTGCCTCAGCTTTTTTTAATCTTGCCAAAAAAAAAAAAAAAAAAAAAAAGATAAAGCAAAACAAAAACAGCAGAAAGCTCTTTCCAGTTTGCCATCGCCATCGTGAAGAAAGGTTATCACCAAAAATAAAACAAATAAATTAGAAAAGCCATCATGTGAGGAATCAAAGCTTAAATGTCCGATCCTTTTTCCGTAGGCCCGTGAACACCTAGACGCGGACGGGGACCAGTGCTTGGGGGCCGCCAGCAGCCCGAGGGGCTAGAAGCCTGGGGTTCGAAGCTCCGCCCCCACTCCTCGGCCCTGGGCTCTGATTGGTTGACATTTGGGCGTGCCCCGCCCCCTCTTGTTGGTGCTCCTGACAGGGGCTCCTGACAGGGGATCCTGAGATGCTCTTGGGAAGGCTTTGCTGGGGCTGCTGGTGGGGCTCTTCCCTGTAGAGTCACCCTGACTTTTCATTCAGGGAACAGAGCTTTGGAAGCTTCTCATGAAACCTCTCAGGTTTTCCATTTATTTGATGTTTTCTCTTCTTCTCTTTTTTTAATAACATCTGGTTCCACACCAGCAGCCTGGCTGTGGGGCGAGGCACTGAGGGTAAAAGGGACAGGATCAGACCTGTTAGTGTCTGGTTCAGCTCCATTCTGGGTTGTTTTCCAATCTCGGTGAGAATTTTTTAAAAGAGGAAAAGAAAAAGAAAAATCAGATCCTGCAATTTTAAAAAATGACTTAAATTAAAAAGAAAAAAATCAGAAATTGCTAGCACCACCTAGAAAGGGGACAGATAGCTGGGCAATGTCCCCTGGACGCTGGACTAGCAGAAGTGGGGGTTGCCCACATCACTTACAACTGACCTCCAGATCTGCTCCTAATTACGCAGCAAATTAAGTCCTCTTAAGCTGATTTCGCTTTCCATCGCAACGTATTCACTGACGTCTTGCTCCATTCCCGATTCCTGTATCTTGGAATAAAGTCTTAGATCATTCAAAGGACTTCATGCGACAGTAATGACAGCCGGGATCAGCAAACTCAGGGTCTGCACCCCATCAGATCTGCAGCCTAATCGACAGCTTGCGGGATAAGAACAATTCGGCTAGTTCTTAAATGGTCGAGTGGACTCTGAAGAGGACTATTCTGTGGCAGAGGAAAATGGCATGCACTGCTAATTTCGAGGGCGGTAATTAGCGTTGTATCGGAACATATGGGCCCATTTGTTTGCGTTTGGTAGTGTTTGCCTGGTCCTGCATCGGAGACAGGACATGGTGCTCAGCAACCGGTCTCTTCCAGATGGGCGGGTCAGAGGATGTCGGCCACACTGGATTAGGCTTGGGAAGAAGGTCTTTCCCCGTTTCCCTAGCCTGCAGGTTCATCCCTTCTCCTGGGAGCATCCTGGGGCAACCATTTCTGCCCGCACCACAGGATTCAGCCTGACCCCAGGATTTGGCCCGCCCACCATAGCTGATTGGTTCAGGCACAGACACCTGACCCGGGCTGAACCAATCAGATTTTCTCTTCAGGGACTTTAGAATTCTGATCTGGGACTTGCAGGGAAAGATGGGGTCCCCAAGTTAAATTTGAGGTTCAAAGGAATTTCTGCTGATGTCATTCCCTGACCAAATGTTTCTACATTTCCCAAGAGCTGAGTGCTCCCCACATCTCTTGGACTCCCTCACAATGCTCATTATTCTAATAGATTCACCTCCTTCCTGCCTGTCGCCTCTTCGTTTTCCCCCAAAATCGTCCTTAGCATTGTTTTGGTCATTTGCAAACCAAGGAAGCCTGAAGGGCCGAGAGACTCCGCCCAGACCTCTGTTCATGGATCATGTGCGCCAGGTCAGATCTTAATGTCAGTTCTGCACACCAAGTGGCCTTGGGAACACCCAGAGCCAACAGGTGAGGACAGTGTCCTCAAGTAAATTAGAAACATTTAACCAAGACCACTGAGTTTCTATTTTTAAAAATAATAACACAACCGTAGCACAGTAGCGCCTGCCTGTCATCCCGGCGACTAGGGAGGCTGAGGCAGGAGGATCACAAGTTCAAAGCCAGCCTCAGCAACTTAGCAAGACCCTATCTGAAAATTTTTAAAATAGAAAGGACTGGGGATGTAGCTCAGTGGTAACATTCTCCTGGGTCCAATCCCCAATACCAAACAAACAAACAAATAGTACAGGCAAATCTCAGAGTCAAAAGGTTCCCTTAAACCTACAGGAGGTTTTGAACTTAGGTATCTAGTTGTTTGGGGGGATTTTTTTGTTTTGTTTTGTTTTGTTGTTTTATCCTTCTGACCTGGGGACAGGACATGAGCTCACAGTACTAATGTCTGATTGGATGCCAAATGACTCAGAAGCTTTAAAACACCCAGGTTATTGGAGAAAAGTCCCCCACAGTCCTCCCTGACTCCCCCGAGCACTGAGGGCGACCTCCATAGCCATTCTCCTTGACCCCCTGGCAGCCAGGCCAATGAGTCACCAGGTGTTGAATGCCACCCGGTGCCAGGGGTTTATACTGAGTCCCCCACCAGCGCTCTGAAGCCGCTCTGTCCAGGACGGAAGCCACTGATCACAGGTGGCTATTTCTATTTCATTTGAATGAATTTAAATTAAATAAAAGTTGAAAATCAGTTCCTCCAGCACACCAGCCAGGTTTCCAGAGCTCGATAGCCACGTGTGGTCAGTGTCCACCTGGATGCCCATTTCATCAGAAAGTCCTCTTGCTCGGCAGAACTGAAAGGTCCTTGTTCCTAGCTCGCAGATGAGGGAAACTGAGGCCCAGGGTTATGCAGGCCACATGGCCACCCAGGATTGGCTCTCAGGTCTTTGATTCCAACCAATTCTGATTCCAGAGCCCCTCCAACACACACACACACACACACACACACACACACACGCCGAGCACTGAGCTCTGGTCCTAGAACAGAAAGAGATGGACATGGAGGAACCCTCCCAGTGGGGAAGACCACAGAGACACTCCCCAGCCCTGTCACGAGAGTTCCAGTCACGAAGCTTTTCCCACATAGCATCCCATTGGTTGTTCACAAAACCTGCAGCAAAGCCCAGAGAGGTAGAGTCAAGTGTTCAAGGTCACACAGCAAGTTTGTCACATGTTTCTCCTAAAACCAAGATGTGGTTTATCTAATATCGTCAGGTGGGTTCGGAGAAAGTTTGTTTTATGTTCCCTGGCAACCTGACCCACACGTCTAGAGTGGCAGCCGAGCGCTGAGCCCTGGAACACGACAGTACCGAACCGTAACCCCCAGAGCCGGGGGCTCAGGGACACCTTGCCCTTTGGACTGAGAACGTCCCCTCCTGTTCTCATTCCCTTGTCACCAAAACGCCCAGATCAGCATTGCTCAGTACAGAAGCCACTGTCCACATGGGCTGGTCAGAGTTGAGACGTGAGAGGAAAACGCACCCTGGACTTCAGTGAGGTGCAGAGATCCGGCCCAAATGTCCCATTAACGATTGGTGCGTCGGTTACATAGTAACGTGGTAGTTTTCAGTGGTGTCGGGGCAAATGACATGACCAGAGCCAGTTTCGCCTGTTTCTTCCACACCTTCTGACGTGGTTTCTAGAAAATGGACATTGGCGTCTGCAGCTTGTCCTGCGCTTTACCGGTCTGTGCTGCTCTGGAGGGCCTACTATGTGCTGGCCCTTGGGCTCTGCAGGACGCCTCAGAGTGGGACCAAAAGAGAACCCAAGGAGCATTCAGGCGAGAGCCCCGCTGCCCTGGGCTTGGTCTCTGCAGCTGGTCCCCGGCTGTGCCCCGGCCTGCCTTGTCACAGGGCGAGCCTATGCACATGACCGGGCTTCTCTGTGTCCTCCTCCATGAAATGGAAATAGCAATTATCCCTGCCTTCCGGAGTTATTTTCAAGAGCAAATGAAGTACATTAATCAATGAAAATGTCTGTCCTATAATGGGCGCTTAAATGCGTGACTGTGATGTGCAACCCGGGACCACGTTGCAATGTCTGCAAACGTGGTAGGGATGTGGGAACTGAGTTGGGGAGGTGCTACTGGCCTCTGGTGGGCGGAGCACAAGGGTGCCACTCAACATCCCCGCCCCCCAACAGGACGGCCCCACCACAGACTTATCCAATAGCGTCGCGACCCTGGAACCCGGATGTGGAGCACAGGCTACGACTATTACTAACCACTGACACCTTGAAAATCACCTCGTTAAGCGAGCAATCACGAGACAGTAGACTTCGTGAAGACAGGACTGTGCTGTGTCCCCAGTGCCCAGGACACTGGCATGTAGTAGGTGCTCAGGAAATATTTGCAGAATGGAGAATGAGAGAGGAACTTGGTGGGGCTGCCCGTGGTGGTTCCAGTCTCCGAAGCTTGAAGCTGGAACACGGAGAGTCGTTATTCTTATTAACACGGGACATATTTGCAGGCCCTGGGCACAGTGGCCTGGAAGCATGGAAAACAACTCGGGCTCGCGAGTAGGTGCGCCGGGCCAGCAGGAAGCCGGGCGCTGGGCGCTCGGGACACGCACCTGCTAGGGCTGGGGCCAGACCAGAGGCCTCCCGAAGATGGTGCTGAGGTGAGGCCGGGAGGAGAGGCGAGCCACATCTCCCCCGATTTCTGGAACTCCCTTCCCGGTGTCCTGATGGGATCCTTGGATCACTGAGGGGCTCGTTCCTTCGCAAGGCAACCTTCTCCATGATTCTTCCTAGAATGTTCTAGTGCGTCTCTCAGCCACGCCCACCAGCAGCCTCGGGCGCAGTCCCCTGGTCATTCTGAAGCCTGGTCAGTGTCCCAGGCACCTGCCGCAGGCCTGGCTCCGGAGGCTGCACTGCTGACGGCCGAGCCAGCTGCCTGCTCCCTCCTTGGCCTGGTTGGTAAGTCAGGCCGGCTGAGTCACGGCTCAGCTCCCCCCGTCGTGGGGTCTGGGTCCGCGCCAGGGGCACTGCCTGCCAGGGAGCCCGCAAGACAGACCAAAAAGAGCCCGGGAAACTCACTGAGGAAGAGACCAAGGAACATTCTGGAATCCCACACTCCACGTCGGAGTTCCCCAAGGTGCAGACCCCAGCAGACTGGCATGTCAAACCAAGGCGCCCAGTATGGGGGGACACCTGTCCCAGGTAGAAACAGTAACATAGTAATTGTCATTGCTACATGCTGTCACAGCTGATGACTGAAACCTGCTGGTCCCAAGTGGCCGGGCTCTTACAGACGTGTGCGCGCGTGGGTGCATTTCTATCCCACCACAAGGGTGCTAGTGACTGTTTTGTGTCCCGGGCCCCCTAATCCACACGCAGTAGCTGCTCAATAAATGTCACCCAGAGGCAGGTGCGGGGCATTATGTCACTTACTCCCACACAGCCAGGGCCAGGAGGGGATGCTTCCAAGCACCTACTCAAGAGGAGCCGTCGAGACCGGAAGCAAGGTGGCTTGGAAGTACAGGCAGCTGGTGAGCACAGAGTCCAGACTGGAAGTAGTTTCAGAGCCCGTGTGCGCTCTGGACCATCAGCCGCCTGCCAGGGAGCCCACAGGTCAGACCGGAAGAGCCCCAGAGCCTCGCTGCAGATTAGACCGAGAACGTTCTGAAATGTCACACTGCCCTGGTGGGCCCTGCAGTCAGGGGAAGGGGCCGGGCTGGGGGCCTCTGGGAAGGGCTACTGGGGCAAAGAGGGAGCTGCTCAGGCATTCCCCAACTCTGCCCTGTGAACCCCAATCACAAGGCCTTTCCTGCATAGTATTCCATTTGTTATTTAACAGCAGCGGCAGTGAAGCCCAGAGAGGTAAAGTAACTTCCTCAAGGTCACACAGCAGGCTCCTCAAAGATCTCCTGACTCCATGCTCAGTATCTTTTTCCTAAACTGCAAGCTCTGGCTCAAACCCAGAACCCTAACATTAGCAGGGACACAGGTGGGCCAGGAGACAAGGCCTGTTTCAATAGTTACTATATTTTCCCTGCCAACCTGGCCCAACACACCTAGTGGCAAATCCTAATTCCATACTTGGCTCTGACCAGCTTCCTCCCCTGAGCCTCAATTTGCTTGTCTAAGGAATGGGGATGTGTTATCTACCTTGCAGGTGGTGATGAAAATCCCTGACCTGGTGTCAGACTGAGCGGGGTGCATGTCCTGGTTCTCTTGCTGTGTGACCTTGGGAGAGAAGCTTAACTTCTCTGAGCCTCTCTTCACCTGCAGAGTGGAGTTAATCCATACCCACCTCCTGGGGTATGTGTGGGTACCAGGCAGGACCTGGCACATAGTAACTGTTCAATTAAAGTTCGTGGGCTGACGGCCCTTGTCAGGATCCAGCCGGGATGGGCAGGACACTGCAGACCTGGTGCGCCCACTCCAGGCTGACCCAGCCAGCTGGGGGAAACCTGAGCCGGGCGCCTTCTGGGCAGGAGGTTGCCACGGCTGCTGCCACCTCTGAAATGAAGGAAAGGTCAGAGCCTAGGAAGCATGGCCGGGCGGACAGAGGGCGCCTGCAGGGGAGGAGGGGCGGTGGCCGGGCCGCGAGCACCTCTCTCCCGGGAGGCCTGAACCACGGGGGCTGCCCGGGGCTTGGCCTCCCAGCCTGCAGAGCCGCCTCCCAGCCTGCCCCTGGGGAGGGGCCACCTGGTGTCAATTAAGCCCCAGTCACTCGGCCGCACCACGCCGGGCGGCTGATTAGTGCCGCTGGCTTCTCCAGATGGGGCGCACCGACTGAGGGGGACGCGCCAGGCCCGTGAGGCCTCTCCCAGCCCAGCCGGTGAGTACCCGCCTCCCGCCGATTGTCCTCCTGGGGCGTTTGAGGGCCGCCCAGCATCTCTGACCCCCTGCACCTGGGCCTTCCCCGCGGGGACCCAGCTGGTCAGTGTCCTGCTCAGGTCACACAGCTGCAAGAGCCTCCCCCACACGGCGTCTAGGGGGACGTGGTGGGCGAATGGGGACCGGTCTGCAGGACGAGTGGACCTGGTTCTCTGTGTCATCCTGTGTGGGCATCTGAGGCCATGTCCCTGCAGGCCACCAGCCCAGAGTCACTCTGTGGGGTGGCCCTCCGCGAGGAGCAGCCTGGAGAGCCTGCGGCCGTGAGGGCCGCTGTTCCGGGGAGGCCATGGGCTTCAGAGGGCCACGTGTCCTGGGGCACAGCAGGGCCGCAGCGGTCCCTGGCCCAGGACCCGGAGATGCTTCTGGGGCCACTGGTCCAGCCCCAAGCTGGCAATTCCGCAGGGGCTGAGCCACCTCCTGGCTCTCAGCAGGGAGTCAGTCCCAGGGGGAGAAAGGAGGGGGCGGTGCCTGCCTAAGGGACAGGCTTGGGGTGGCGGGGTTGTCATGGAGAGCAGTGAGTGACACATGAGCCGTTCCTGGGCCTGTGTGGGCTGTGGCCTCGGCTCCCGGCTGGGAGAAGTCCCCATATCCATGAAGGGCCCCCGAGGTGGGACCTCCTGGTGGTCTGTGGCCGTCACCTGCTTGTGGAGGCGGGGCGTGAGGGGCAGGCACGTGACCACCGAGTGTCACCCGTGGGCATCTGCCCACGTGCATAGGCCAGGGAGGAGGGCCGGCCACGGCTGGGAGCCAGGTGTGCACGCTGTGCCCGCGCGTGTGTGGGAAGCACTGATGCCCACGCGTGCCCAGGTGGGTTCCTTGGCAGAGACTGAGTCCGCGGCTGTGCCTTCCAGCTCCGTCTGCCTGGGGGTCAGCAGTGCCCGAGGCGAGCAGCCCAGGAGCGTCCTCACGGATCCACTGAGCAGCCCCAGCTGCCGGTTAACCGGGTTAACTGGCCGTGTCCCCGGGGCTGCTTTCCCACCTCCCAGGGCCACGCGGGCTGGCGGCCGCCCCAGAGCACCGGGTCCCTGGAACCGTGTCTGAGCGTGAGGCCAGTGGGGGGCGGGGAGGGGCGGCCCGGGGAAGCCCAGCTGCCTCCTGAAAACCCAGCTCCGTCCAGTGGGTCGGGTGCACCACCAGGGTCGCCCTGCCAGGACCCGGGGCCACCCTGGAGATGGGGCAGCCACGCCCCAGTTCAGTCCTTCACTCAACAAACACCCACCGAGCCCACCCTGCTGGGTGCCGAGGCTGGTGGTGCAGCTCGCCCCTGCGTCCCTCACCCGCGCCCGGGGTTTACGGAGCAGCCTGGAAGCCCGGTTCTCCTCTGGTCCCTCCTGCCAACCTGGACGCCAGAAGCGTCATCTCTTCCCGTTCCCCCGCTGTCCGTGCCCACGGAGCTTGGGCCCAAAAGACAGCAGCGACTTACCAGGCAGAGGGACACTGAGTTCTCTTCCTGGGTTCCTTTTAGCAAAGAATCAGGGCCCCACTTGGCAACGCCACTTAGCATGTCCACCTGGAATTGGTGACTCCCGCTGAAGCCAGAGAGGGCGATCATGATGGGGTCCGTGGGAACCCTCTGCACCAGGACAAGACGGGCTTCACGCTCGGACTTGTCCCAAAGGCAGTGGGATCGTTTTGACAATCGATGACCAAGCCTGCCTGAGATGCGCGCCCAGGTCGCTGGTAAATCCGAGGAGCTCCCGTTTCCTACGTGCCATGACCACCACGCTCGCCTCAGCTTGCTGAATTCTTGCCCGGCCCTCTGCTGGGTGGCTGAGGATTTCCCGCTTCACCTAGAGGAACTGAGACCGAGGAGAGCGACCCAGCTCCCCACAGCCTTGGTGACAGGATTCTTGGAGGGATTCGTGGACTTGGCAGCCAGGAGCCTTTGGTCCAAACACGCTTGAGGGGATGGCCCAGAGCTGAGCCATCCTGGGCGAAGCCAGGTGGGGTCTCCCCCGAGGGCCAGGCTCTCTTTGATTTCTTACCCCTGGGGTCGGGTGCCCTTCTGAACGCCCGAGGGGACCAGGCAGCTGACAAAGCACTTTGGTATGAAGTCACAGCCAGCCAAGGGGGACAGGACAGGGAAGGACACCTGGCAGGTGATGCATACGGTGACCGTGAAGGAGACCTGGGTCAGGGGGAGATGGCACTTTCTCTCAGGCATCCCTTCGAGAATCCATTCGGCAAACTTCACTAAGCTCCGACTGTATACCAGGCACCGTCCAGCCCAGGGGTAGAGGCCTGAGTGCAGAGTGAAGTTCCTCTCCGTAGCTGGGGTCCCATGCCCTGAGCATTCTCCCGGTGGGGGGCCCCTTGCCTTTTCAGCAAGAGTTCCTACCGTAGTCCCAGCCGGGGCCCTGGGGTCTCGGTGGCAACTGGCTGAACCTGCCTGCTCTGGTCAGGCTTTCTGGCCTTTGCGCCTGCGTGGAGTCTGGAGGGAGGAGTTTCATGAAAGGGCAAGTGCAGGAAGCCGGAGGCCAGCAGAAGAGGCTCAGCACCCACGGGACCTGGGCAGTGGGCTGCCTCTGGGAGTCACCTCCTGAGACCAGGGCAGGCCTTGTCAGTGGGCCACGTGTCAATCATCAGCTCAGGTTGTGCTTCGTGGGGGGTGAGGGGGGGGTCACAGTTTACGGACCGGCCAGCTTCCTCTACCAGAAGGGACGTCAGTAGCTGGAGAGCGGATGTCCTGGCCTGGCCAGGGACACTTGGGTGCGGTACTCAGGTCATTCACTGCACTGCCCCTGAGTGGTCCCTCTCGGATCAGGGAGGGAGGTGGATGATGACCTGAAAGGAAGCAGCAAATGCCAAGGGAGCCCAGGAGGGGACCCCAGACCCAGCACAAAAACGGGGCAGAGGAGCCTGGGGCCCCGGTTCAGATCCTAGCGCCGCGCTTGCCCGCTGCTGACCGCTAGCCCTTGGCTCCCAGAGCCTCTGCGTCCCCGGCTGGAGGCTGGGGATGCTACTCGGGCTCCCTTCCGGGAGGCTGGCAGGACTGGTGTGGAAGTGGTGCGGTCCAGTTCCTGGATGAGGCCCAGGGCGGTGTGCTGGACCCTGGCTGGGTCCCATCACAGGGGACCCGTGCGGCTGTGAAGATCCGGGTCCTTCCCTGCTGAACTCCGGGGTTCCCTAGGAGGCTCCAGGGGAGGAGCCAGAAATACGGCGGCCAGGGCCGGTCTTGCTTTTGATCCAAAAGACCCGACCCAGCACGCCGGTGTCAGTGCTTTGGGGAGGCAGGACCCGCAAGGCTGTGCGCGCTGGGGTGCGGCTGCGCCGGGCGGAGAGCTGGAGGGGGACCGAGGGCTGCGAGGCCCCTCGCCTCATCCCCAAGCCCAGGGCCCAGTCCGAGACCATCTCTAGACCTCAAGTCCCGCTCGCCCCCATTCAGCAGTGTTTCTTCAACGCCAGTCCCACACTGCGCTCCGAGGGTGGCACGGAATCAGAGGGAGGGTCCCCGCGCTCCCGAGCGCGGAGTTCACGGAGGGGCCGTGGAACAGTCAAGGGCACGGGGAGGAGCAGGGCCAGGGCCAGGGGCAGGACGCTGAGAGCGCCCAGACGTCGAGGCGGTCACTGTGGAGCGTCGGTGGGCGAGGCCTGCGGCAGACCTGTGGGGACACAGGCTGGCGGGGACGTGGCCAGGGCGCAGCTGGGAAGGGAGGCTGGGCGAACCCGGTGCCGACGAACGAGGGTGCAGAGTGTGGGCTCAGGTGGATGTGGTGGGCGCGTGTGGGTGTGCCTGGGTGTGAGCGTGGTGCACACGGGTGTGCGTGGGTGTATGTGGGTGTCATAGGTGTGTGTGTGTGTGTGTGTGTGTGTGTGTGTGTGTGTGAGGGGCCTATGTCCGGGAATAGGGGGACGTGGGTGGAGAGTGGGGAGTGTGGGTGTGTGCGGGCGTGCAAGAAAATACCGGTGAAGGAGTGAGCTCAGGAGATCTGAGTCTGGGCCCACGTGCACGTGGGGTCAGAGGGGACCGTGTGAGGGTTTGCTGTTGTGCAAGGACGCGTTTAAGGGCACGTGTGGCGGGGGCTTTGAGACAGGGTGTGGAGACACGTGTGAGAAGTCCTCTGACACCCCCACCTGCCAAGTGCATCTTGAAAATCGCTGTTCAATTAGGAAGAAAATTCTTATCCTCACACTAGAGAAAACAAAGTTGGTCCTAAAGAGGCTGGAATCTTGTTGACCAGTGAGTCCCACAGATTCAGGAGGCACACGTTCTGCCCACTCTGCCCCTGCACTCTGAGCTGGCGCCCCGGACAACCTTCCTGTTCGCAATGGGCACCACCAGACATGGCCGTGGGCCTCCAGATGTCCACAGGAATATGCAACCGGGGCGACTATAGTACATCCTGACCCTGCCAAGCAAAACCCCCACACAGGGACTCGTTCCCAACAAGAAAGTTAGCTATAGGAGGCCTTTGATGAAGTTCGGTGGCCATTAAAATCTGTGGTCTCTAAAGCACCTGACAGATTTAAACCACCCTCTCCCATGTCCTTCAACACACACACACACACACACACACACACACACATCTATCCATCCATCCTGCATCCATCCATCATCCATCCATCCATCCAACATTCATCCATCTATCCATCCATAATCCATCCATCATCTGTCCATCCATCCATCCATCCATCATCCGTCCACCCATCCATCTATCCATCATCCATCCATCATCCATCCATCATCCATCCATCATCCATCCATCCATAATCCATCCATCCATCCATCCATGATCCATCCATCCATGATCCATCCGTCCATAATCCATCCATCCATCCATCATCCATCCATCATCCATTCATTCATCATCTATCCATCATTCAGCCATTCTTTCAGTCATCTACCCATATATCTACCTTGTCATTCATCTATTCATCCATCCACCTATCCACATATCTATTCAGCCTTCCATTCATCCACCCACACCCCCCCATCCCTCCTATCCGTCATCTCTTCTATCTATCCACCTAGTCATTCATCTGTCCCTCCACCCATCCACCTACTCATCCATTTATCAACTGTCATTCACCCATCCATGTATCCTTTATAGCCACTTATCAATTCATATGTCCATCCATCCACCTCTCTGGGGTTGGGGTCCCCAAGACCACCCCCAGGTCTGATGACTCAGTAGGACTCAGGATTCAGCTGATAGTCATGCTCATGGGTTGATTATAGGGAAAGGAAGCAAAGCCAAATCACCAGAGGAAAGGAGCAGTGGGGTCAAGTCCAGAGGAAACCAGGAGCCAAGTGGAGTCACACAGGGCACACTTCATTCCTGGAGCGACAAATTGTGGCACCAGGTGTGAACGAGAGATTCGTAATAGACTCGGCATGCCAGGTGTTCACTGGGGCTGGTCACACGGGAACCCCTGCCAGCCCCGTACCCAGATCATTGTGGTTTAGACACACTGAGCTTCTCATCGATTCTGGGAATGCGGAAACCTTTACAAACTCCAGGTTCCCGAGGCGAGCCACTGCACTCGGGCCTCTCTAAGGAGAGCCGTCTCACACCTGCCGCGTGAAGACCCCGCTTCATGCCATCCAGCTGTCCGTCATCCTCTGTTCGTCCTCTCACTCAGCCATTCATCTACCCATGATCCACTGCGCATCCACCATCACCGTGTCCTGCCTGGGTACCACCCGCCATCTCCATCACTCCCTCCTTCCCCCGCCTGCCGGCCCATCCGCTCTCCTCCTGCCGCGCCGGCTCAGAGACCACAGAAAGGCATGAGATGTCCCTACCTCTGCGATCACGTTGCTCACATCCCGGTGCCTTAGAAGAGCTTCTCCCATCTTCTCCTCCACGGGGGAGATGAGGAACGCAGTCGAGAGGAGCCCTCCTGGGCCGTTTGTCTCTGGGAGGGACTGAGGGTCGCGGCTGAGCTCTGAGCCCTCAGTGAGCCCAGTGCCATCCAGCGACCCCAGCCCAGCCCAGCGTTGACACGCTTGCTCCGCACACCCTGTGCTATGGCCCCCCCTGGGGACTCCCTCATCTCCCCAGGAACCTGGCATTGGTCTCTTCCACCATCCCTGCTGGGTCCTCGGCCACCGCCAAATCAGGTCCAGGAGGCTGTGTATGGAGATGGGAGGGAAATATCTTGGGGACTGTCCCTGAGTTAGGTCTGGGGAGGGGACAGAGTTACTCTGCTGCTCTGCCTCTCCCCATCTTGCCTTTGCCTCCTTTGCTGGCTCTTTGAGCAACTATGCAGCTCCAACGCATCACTATTCCTCTGGCAATGGTGACACTCCACTTGCCACACCCCTGGCGTCCTCCACCCTCCTGTCTGCTCAGGGCTGGATGAACACACCAGGAACCAGACACTCGGAGTGGCTAAATAGTTCACCCAAGGTCACACAGAGCCGCACCTTACCCAAGCCTGTGTATTCCCCCATCCAGAATGTTCTTCCCCGCAACAGTTTGGGACCCTGCCTCAAAACTCCTTTGGGGGTGCCTCTCCACTCTGGCTAACATCTGTACCTCGATTTCCTTTCTGTCCCCATGAACTTAAGATGTGGAGACAGGAACACCAGGCGAGGGTTTATGCACCATTGGACCTCTGTCCCTGGTCCCACAGGACAGAAGGGCTTCGTTTACCAAGCACCTACCAGGGCTTTAGGTGGTGGTCAAAGCATCTGGCATGCCTCACCCTTACCTCTCTGGGGAAGTGTTACTGGACATTCTTAAGGCCACTTGAAGGACATTACACTAATCCAAAGCAGAGGGTCTGGCCACAGAAACCAGCAAGATGCCGGGGCCAGCCTAAGCATTTGGAATATTATCTCCAAGTGGCCAGCAGTTTTTGAGCAGTGGACATGGCCCACAGAGGGACCCACACTCGGTGTCTCAGCTTTTAAAGGGCATGTGTTCTTGTAGACGCCACCCCGCTCCAGGGTTGCCATGGAATATTTTTATCCTGATGTTGTTGAAACATGTACCAGCATAAAAGCAGGCGTGGGCTCCTCACTCTCCGCCTCACAGGCGGCTGTAAAACCACAACAATCCGCACATTCAACACAATCACCATCGCCCAACCAGTAAATTCACATTTGAAACGTGGGTGTGATGTGTAGCCTGACCTTCTGCTGAGACAACATTGCCACTCACAAAGTAAGTGCGGGACATGCGGCCAAGAGCATTTCTCTTCTTCTTTAAGAGCTTAGTTAGCACAGATTTCTTTGACTTCCAGAAGATTCTTTTGAGTCTCCCATGGTGGTGACTTGGTTTTCCACCGCTCTCTCCTCCTATGCTGGTGGAAATCCTCTGTTCACAGGGCATGGTGGGCCACCTCGGGCCTTTACCCAGACCCACGGGGGACTGTTTCTGAGACTCATCCCCAGCCTTTCCTCGTTACTGTGCCTTAAGGACAGTGGGGCTTCACAGCAGAGTAGCCGTCATGAACACCATGCAGAATGGGCACCAGAAACGGTGCTTAGAGAGAAGAGAGGTCTCAGTTAATCCAGGAAAGGATGCTGGCAAAATCCTACAAATTAAAACACAGGGTCACAGCACCAGCATGGTGTTTTGTGGGCTTCAGGGGATCCCAACTGGACAAGTTCAAGTTCAAGTGCATCTTGCACTGTTGGAGAGAATGGGTTCAAATGAGGGAGTCTAATGAGGATATTAGGGGGCATTCAGGTTCCATGCTGGGTGGGTTCCAAAGGCTAAAAGTGGAAGGAAGGACCTGAGCAAAGCTTTAAAGAAACACTAGGTGGATTTGAACTTCATGGTGATGCCCAGGGATCTGGCTTTAAGCTCCCAACCTTCCCAGCCCCTGGGCTGCCATCGGCGAGGAGGAAGGAATCCGCAGGCAACCAAGGGAGGAAACCTCAGCTGCTTTTCCCGGGCACGCAGAGACGCCAGATGGGGCTCCCCTGGGCTGCTCTGACCCTTGGTTGCTTCATCCGTCAAGCGAGACTGAGACCTTCCAACGTACTTGGCAGTAGGGACGGGTGAGTCCCGGCCCAGGCGGAAGGCAGGAGCCCCTCCTCTGATTCCTAGCTGCACGCCTTGCCAGCTGTGGGGCCTGAGATTAGTGCCTGAGCACATCTGGGCTGTGCTTCCTAGACTAGCGGGGAAACAGCAGGAGCACCCTCCCTGGCTGTTGTCGGAGCTGAACTCCGAGTGAGGTCCCCGTGGCAGCTGCAGCTCCGTGATTTGGGACATGGGGGCTCCTCTGGATTTCTTGCTATCTGCCTCTCCGCCCCTCAGGGTCCCCACTTCCCTCAGCCTGTGAAGACTCCTCCACGGGTTCTCCGCCTGTTTAATGCCACAGAGCCCTGGGCAGTCTGGGGAAGCCCACAGACCGCTTCTCAGAATAATGTGTTTAAATGCATAAAGCATAACACTCAGGATGGCCAGTGAACCAACCCTCTCGAGATATCCTTGTCGAGAATTCATTGGAAGGAGGCTAATGTGAGATGGTAATTTCTCGTGACATGGTTGCATGTTTTCTTGTTAATACATTCATGATCAGGACCCAGCTGTGAGCCTAAGAAATACTGCAATTTTAAAATCAGGCTGAGCCTAACTATTTGGAGATATTCGCAACGACTGTGAGGTGATACGAAAATACTTCGAACTTCTGTTGGGGACACAGTCATGGCTACTGACAACAGCTAGCACAGTGGCTTTGGGGCTCTATTTGCTGTAACCGCAGATGCTAAATTTCAGATAGAGGTTAGTACAAAATAAAGACATCATTTTTTTCCCACCCAAGTTCAAGTTCCCCTGAAGGATATTCTCAGACTCTTTACTCCACATGGAACAGCATTAACTGCCTGCCCTACGCCCGCTCTCTGCTCTTGACTCCATCCAACCCAACAGATTTATCTATATTTGTTCACTTCTTTTATGTACAAACATGCACACAGTGAAAAAGTCATCCATTGAGAGAAAAATCTTTGCGATAGGAAACAGTTCCCTGCCCACCCTTCCTGCTTTTATCCTGTGTCCCAGGGGCTCCCATTCTTCAGCTTCTAACTTCCTCTGCTGTTATCTCTCCATCTCTGGGTACCACGTTTACCCTCGCCGTTGACTGATGTTCAGACATACAGCCTTATCTGTTGACATTTCTTGCCCTGCTCTTCCAATCGAGGTCTGCTCCTATTTTTAGTTCCACACTGGTTACTGTGGCAACTTTACGAGATGCCACACACACTTTTCCTTCTTTCCCATCCATTACAGGTGGTGTGTTTGGACACTGCAACCCTTCAGAAGAGATGTCAGGGCTGCTCCCCATGCTCTGCCTTCTCCATGTTGACAAGGGCATCTTTGGGTGGGTGCATCCCACCCACCTAATACCATGACGAGCCCTTGGGAAGCAGGAACCTGCTTCAGCTTCTCTTATGTGGCCAAGCCACAATGCCTTGGCATGTAGTAAGGGATCAATAAGTCTGTGCTCTGTTCCGGGGCTACAGCACGCACCCCCACCCTGGCCTCGATTTTGGAAAATGAGCTCCTGGCCTTCCTCGTGGCCAGAGAGGGGAGTGAGAATGGTGTGAGGCAAGCCTGTCCCCAGTGAGAGGCCATGGTACAGCCCCAGGGGACATCGCCACCCTGAATTATGCGCCACAGGATTCCTCTCCTGCTTTTGGGATCTGAACGTCCCACCAGCGCTTCAAGCAAGCTTCCTGGGGGAGAAGACCAACGACCATCTGAAGCATGAGCTTCCCTCCCATCAACACCGCTAGGTTTTCAACCAGGTGAAACGCAGTCCCAGGAAAGGGACAGGGAGACCAGGGTGCATCAGGCAGAGGCTATCTGCTCCCATGCCCAAGTTGGAACAGTCGCCTGCCGGGGGCTATTCCTAGTTCAAAAAGAGAACCATTTCCTGGGAAAGGGATCTTCCTAAAGTCCCCCCTCAAAACTCCTCAATAGCAATCCAGGGCTCCCCAGTCCCTTGGGACCAAGTTCAAATTCACGCTCAACCCCAGTTTCTTTGCAACTGTGCCCTGGACTCTGGCCAAGTCTCTTTCCTTCCGGCTTAACGGTGCATGATCCAGCCAGAGAGAATCACCTGGATTTCCCAGGTCAGCAGGTGTCTTCTGTCCTTGCTCTACACAGCCGCTCCCTCAGCCTGGGGCTCTTCTTCCCCACACAGCCGTTCCTGCCTGCCTTGGCCGAGGCAGCTGCAACACTTCACCCAGAAGCCTTCCCGACCCCTCTGAATCTTATCTCCCACGGCCTCCGTGCTCCTCCCTCTCCTCTCCCAGAGCATACTGAACGGAGATTACTCATTGACTCACTCGTTCAAATGCAGATTCCCTAAAGGTGGCGACCAGGTGACATTCAGCAATAGCCCAGAGCAATGCTTGGAAGGTGAACTGTTCCGTGGAGATGCTCGTGGTTGGTGTGTGTGGATAGATGGACTGAGGGATGGATGGATGGATTGACAGATGAAATGTTAGATAAATAACTGGAAGGATGGGATGGATACATCAGTGAGTAAAAGGTTAGTGGTTGGAAGGATAGATGGTATGTGACCTTTTCATCCCTGGTGTAGTGGACACATGCCATCAAAACATGTACCCTGGAGCTGGGCAAAGTGACACATGCCTGTGATCCCAGCCACTCAGAGGCTGAGGCAGGAGGATCACAAGTTCAAGGCCAGCTTCAGCAACTTTTGAGACAGATCTCAAAAATTAAAAAAATAAATAAATAAAAATGGCTGGAGATATAGCCCAGGGATAGAGCACCCCTGGGTTTAGACCCCAGGACCACAAAAAAAGAAAAAAAAAAAATGTGGGATTATTTGATTGATTTCATTGCACAGAGCCCTTAAGTTCTTGTCCCAATTTGTCCCCAGCTCTCTCAGTAACCGAGGGAAGATATTTCACTCTCTAATGTCTCTGGGGCTGGAAATTGAGCTCAGTGATCGAGCACTTGCCTGGCATGCATGAGGTCCTGGGTCTAATCAGCACTGCAAAGAGAAAAAAAAAAGTCTGATTCTTCCGAGAACTTAAACTTACAGAATGGTTTGGGGGCTCTGAATTTCAGCTGCTTAGCCTCAGTGGTGTAAGCTGGCCTTTCTTTGAATTTATTATTCAGCAACAAACATTTCCTAAGGACGCATTATGCTCCAGTGATGACGGTAGGTGCCGGGGACAGGAAGTTGAAAAATCACCGCCTTCCAGGAGCTGAGAGTCCCGGCAAGAGGGGGCGGTGCGCATGCGCGGTGGCTAATTGCACAAGGACAGCAGCCGCATTAATCTTCGCCCCGGGTTTATTGGGTTCTTACTGGTAGGAGACTAAGTCTCGGATGGAGAGAGCAGAGAGGGTGCTCCTGGCAGGAGGAAGAACAAGAGGGAGACATCTTCTCCTGGCACGCAAATTAGGTGCCATTAGCTTCATGTCGCAAATGGAGAAAGTGAGACTCGTGGGGGTTAAGTCAATATTTCAAGGTCACATAGCTGATAAGTGGCAGAGCCAGAACACCACATGTCCCCAAGACCCAGGCTTGCCATGGCTCCCTGGCCCTAAGGTAGCACGCAGCAGAATGCAGGGGACAAGAACCATCTAAGGGGACACAGGGCAGCAAAGTTGACTCTTCAGGAGGGGACGTGGGGACTTGGCCCAGCTGAGTTTGGTGGGCTGCTCTGTGTACCTGGGGGCAGTGCCCACATATTTAGAGAGGGATCCTCCAGTGGACTCTGACACCTCGATGCCTGGTTTGCTGAGCCCTGGACCAAGGACAGGGTGTACATTTCCTCACCAGGTCACCTGACTCCATTCACATAGACGGCACAGCGCCAGAGTGGCACCAGCTTGCGATCAGACAGACTTGAGCTGGAATCCCAGTCCTCGGCCACAGTGGGACAGGCACGTGGCAGAACTCAGTGTCGGTCTCTAATGTGACTTCTCTGAGACTCAGTTTCCTCATCTAGAAAATGGGAATAAGGATGATGCCTACTCTGCCCATTGGCTGTAGCACAAGATAGAGATAGTGTATGTCAGACTGGCACACAGTAGGACTCAGTCGCTGGTGGGTCCCTTCTCTTGGCCCCTGGGCGTGAGCAGCCTGCTTAGATCACTCTTACGAGGTGATCCCTTTATGCACAGCGAAGCCCTGTGAGAATCACAGGGGAGAGACTCACGTACACCCTGAATGTTTGATCTTAGGGCTACAGTTCAAGTCATGCGGTTGCTCACATTAGCATTGTATTAGCTGGGTTTTCATTGCTAAAATACCTGATAAGAACAACTTGAAAGGAAGAAAAGTTTATTTGGGGCTCGTGGTTTCAGAAGTCTCAGTTGATGGTCGGCTGACTCCATTGCTCTGAGCCCGAGGTGAGGCAGAACATCATGGCAGAAGGGGGTGACGGGAAAGCTGCTCAGCTCGTGGCAGTCAGAAAGTAAGAGTGGGGTGGGGGAGGACCGGGACAAAGACAGGCCAAGGCCACACCCCTGTGCCCTGCTTCCGCCAGCCACGCCTTCCTCCAGCCACAACCCGCCTGGTGCAGATACCACCCAGTAGTCCACGTCTGGCTTTTCCACTTAGCCTACTGTCAGCTATGTTAGCATTTTTGAACGAACGAGGGAAGGCCCCCTATATGCCCATTTTACAGATGAAGACACTGAGGCTCAGAGAGGTAAAGTTTCTTGGCCGGCATCATTCAGGAAACTGTACAGCCAGGACTTGAGCCTGGGTCCATTTAATACTAAAAGTCATGTTCCCTGGGTGAGAAGATTCTACTCAGGCCAGCTGTCACTCACACCCCAAGGATTATGTAGTAAGGTCGTGCATTGATGGACCAGAGCTCCCGGGGCTAGATCAGCAGCCGGGTGGATGCAGTGGGAGTGTCCGCGAGAACTCAGAGGTAGCCCTGATGACCTCTACTTAGGTAGCTCTGCTCCCAGCCTTGGGACCGCTGTGTGGGGACCTGCTGAGCTGACCCTCTCTGGGCATGAGTCCTTCACTGCCAAAGTCCTCTGAGGATTCTGGGGCAGATCCTCCAGGGGGGCTGCTTTTCTCGCAGTGGCCGAGAACCCTGGGACTGTCCCATCCACGACAGCATGTGGGCGTCCCATAATTAGATGGTGGGTCTCCTTCCTAGAATTCTGAGACAGTCTACCAACAGGGGAAACCAGTGAGCCATGCAGCCATCTGTAATTGGTGGCTTGTTGGCTTTGTCCCCTGGAAAGGCTGCAATCGTGGGTTTTCTCCACCATGACTTTGATGGGCAGAGAAGGACCTGGCTGACAGTCTGATGGGGATGTCCTCCCCCGCACAGTCACCGCACAAAGCCACAACCCACTGAAATGGGTGCCTTCAGCCCAGGGCTTCTCCTGGGTCCTGGCCACCAACCCAGGGGTCATTGGCCTGAACAATCAGCTCATGTCAGTTAGGGCCTTTGCTGGGGACACTGTCTCTACTCTCCTCTCCACCCACAGGCACACAGATTCAACAAAGCAGAAAGGACGATAAGAGGCAGCCCTGTGGTGCGTCGGGCTGCTCCTGCCTGGAAACACTCCAAGCTCGGGCATACTGTGGGACACCAGGCACGTGACTGTCACCTCGAGGTGCCCATGTCCCCCTTCTGAAATGTGAGGGGCAGTGGAAATCCACCTTGCAGTTGGGATGTGGGGTGTCAACTCTTAGAAGAGAGGCGTGTTCGTTTCCTAGGGCTGCTGTGTTACCCAGCTTTCCGTCACTATAATAAAATACCCGAGATAATTAACTTACAAAGAGAAGATTTATTTTGGCTCCCAGTTTTTATTTGGGGGAAGGGGGGTTCCAGTCCATGATTGACTGACCCTTTTTGCTTTGGGCCTAAAGTGAGGCAGCCCACCATGGCATCGGGGTGACACTCCTACTTACCTCTTTACCAGGAAGCAAAAGAGGCGAGGAGGGCCCTGGTCCCACAATCCTCAATGAGCTAAAGACCTCCCGCTAGACCCCGCCTCTTAAAGGCCCAGCACCTCCCAATAGTACAACCCTAGGGACCGAGCTTCTAACACATGGGACTGTGGGGGACTTTCTGGATCTAGGCTACAGCAGCTGCCATGACACCCTACCAAACGAGGTGGCTCCTTCAGCAGACATTTCTTCTCTTGGAGTTCTGGAGGCCAGAAGTTCACATCAAAGCCTCAGCCGGCTGGATTCCTTCCAAGGGCCGCGAGGGAGAATCTGTTCTATGCCTCTCTGCTTCTGGCAGCCCCCGGCGTCCCTTCACCAGCAGGTGGCCTCCTCCCGGGACCTCACTTCGTCTTCCCTCTGTGTGAGTCTGTCTCAGCACACGATGTTCCTCGGGTAAGGTCACAGTCCTACGGAGCAGGGGCCCACCTACCCCAGGTGACATCGTCTTAACGAAGAACCCTGTTTCCAGTTAAGGTCCCGGGAGGACATCCGTAGGTGTCTGGGGCTGGGAGGACACAATTCAACCCACACCAGGAGGCAGGCGCCTGTAATTTAGGACCGTGTGAGATGGCCTTGGAACCTGTCACCCTTCCACCAGGCAGAAAGCGAGGAGAGGGGAGAGCAGGCAGGGGAGGGACCGGTGAGCACGAGACCATGAGGTGACCCCAGCGCCAAGGACAAGGGGGACACCTGCCACGGGGCCCTCCGCGCCGCCGCCTCTTCTCTTTTCTCCCCCTTTCTTCTTCCTTCTGGGTCACCGGGGGATGTCAGGAGGGTCCAGCTTGACTCCTCAGTGTGGGAAGATGTCCAACAGCTGGAGTCCCCGCAAAGTCAAGCCCGGCAGGCTTTGGGGGTGGCAGGTGGCATTGGAGGCACCGCTCTCAAGGGGACCCCCACCGGAACACTCTAAGGAGGAGCTGGCTCCCTGGAATGCAAGAGAATCCGTGTCTCAGGGGGTGGTAAGAGATCTCCTCCATCTCTAGGGAGGATAGTTAACAAGTTAACATGAAGCAGGAAAGAATGAGGAAAAGCAGACAGACAGACAGACAGACGGGGCGCGCTTCCTTGGTCTTACCTTGCAGTGCTAACAGGAGGTGCCACCCAGCCCGAGGCCGACCCCAGAAATACCTTCTCACCATGGGGCTGGACATGAAGGAGACATGTCTCTCCCTGTCCTGGAGCAACAGAAAGGTCAAGATGAGAAACCAAGTCCAAGACCCAGCCTCGGCCCCGAGGGAGCCCGCAGCCCATGGGTGAGCTTAGAGTCTACAGGAAACAGCTAGAGAACGGACAGGTGGCCACAGGGGCGACTGGAGAGAGGTCAGGGTTGCAGAACTGGGCAGCTCTGGGTCGAGAGGGCCTGTCGGCCATCTTGGTGAATGTGGGCAGCAGGAAGCCACGGGTGAGATTTGAGCAGGGGAGGAGGCGGGAGGAACATTCAGATGAGAAAGACCACTCTGGGGCTGCGAAGAACCCGGATGGGGCTGTGAGAACAGGAGCAGGCTGGCTCAGAGGTGCTCACAGTGATCCTGGTGGGAGATGATCCAAGTCTCCTAAATGTGGGTTGGCTCCCAGTTGCACCTGGTCAGATGGCAGGGGCCAGAGAGGAGAGGCCAGGCGCTACCTGCTTGGAATTCTCACCGCGGAAGAACTTGTGGGGCAAGTGGTTAAGCTGTGTGAGCCACAGAAGGCCTGTTACCAAGCTCTCGTCCTCACAGCAGCTAGCCGGGCATCTGCTCCCAGTCACGTGAGGGGGACTGAGAACATGCCCATAGGCACGGGCCCCTGGGCCAAGGCCCAGACCCAGCAGCTGGCATGGATAGCCACCAATCCGTCATCCCCGAGGACCCAGCGTCTGCTTCCCGCCAGGGTCTGGGAACCGGGGGAGCAAGGCACCATCTCGACCCTTGAGGATGTCCAGGCTAGTTGGGAGGATTTCTGTGCAAAAGGAAAAGAAGAATTAGCCAGGCCTGGGCAGTGGCCCAGAGGCTATTTGGGGGAAGAGGAAAAGTGATGGGTGGGGACAGGCTGTCGGAATGACCTCTGCATTCCCCAGCCCGGCAGCCAGCCTGGAGCACTGAGCAGAGTAACATGATCGGCCTGGAAATGTCTCCTTGGCGTGGAGGGATCGAAGGACAGGGTGTGTGTGTGTGTGTGTGTGTGTGTGTGTGTGTGTTGGGATGGGGACAGTTACCTAAATAGCCCAAGTCACAAGGCTCATGGACTGGGTTAGGACAGACACCAGGTCACAAGATGCACGCAGGAGTCACCACCAGAGTTGAGAAAGACGTCCAGGGCCTGACCTGGCCTTTCCCAGGATGGCTCCCGGCCAAGGGTGAAAATAACCCAGACAGTCAGAAGCCACAGGCCGGGATGGGCTTCAGGAAGGACCCCACGGGGTCTTCTAAACCAAACACTGTGCAGCATCTGACTTCCCACGGGCAGAGAAACGCCAGCCCAGGCATGGCATTCATAGCAGCAAAGAGCTGGACTCAGCCTGACGCTCATCAGCAGTGAATCAATAAAACGAAGTTTCTACCACGGATCCAACAATTTAAAAGAAAGAACTAGTTCTATGAGCATTCGCAAGGACCGAATCACAAACCTGTTCTGCAGAGCAAGAAAAGAAGCTTAGAGAAGACGGTGAAATCCTAATCATATTGATGCACAGGTGAACATTGGCACCTAATGCAAAATAATTCCATATAGACTTTATTGACATATATATGCATACACATCAGCAGAGACCAAGGTTGGAAAGACACTTAAGAAATTCTCAGCATCCACTCCCCCTGGAAAGCAGTGACATGGGTGGATATTTGTGTCACCTGCAGCAGATCATTTTTTTAATGTGACAAAATATTTTCAGTAATAATACAGTAATAATAAGTATTATTTTCATGGGTTTTTTTTTTTTGGATTTAAACCAATCATTTTTAAAGAATACATTTCAACATTAAAGATGTATTTAAATTCAGCAAAACAGATCATGGAGGAACCAAAAATTGGAGCTTAATGAATGCCAAGAGAGTAGTACGCCTCGTGGCTCATGCTGTGCTTCTCCGTTTTAAATTTTAAACACAAATGAATTTTAAACACCACTCTGGGTGATGGTAAGGAGTGATAGAAATAACTCTAGTGTGGTTTCTTTTTGTCTGTAATCACTATTTATTTTGAATCGACTGTTTAAACATAGGAAGATATAGTATCCAGAGATTGAAGACAAACTGAGTCTTAAGTGACTTTGAGCAATTCCAAAATGTTATTAACTCTCAAACTTTCAAAATAATCATGTGTAGGGGAATCTATCTGGTTATGTCAGGGACTAGGGGTAGACCTGGGGAGGTGGGTCTTTGAATTGGCATCCGTGTAAATAGTATTCATAAAAGAATGTGTTATAAGAGTGTGTCAATTTAGATCTTATTAGTAAAACTTAATAGCAATGCAGCAATGGTTTAGAACTTAAAATACTTCCTCAGGAATTTTTAACTTTAAAAAAAATTTTTTTATTTGTTATAATTAGTTAAACATGACAATAGATTGCATTTATGCATTTTGATAAATCATACATAATGGGAGTATAATCTCTCTTTTTTCTGATTGTACATGTCGCAGGATCACATGGGTCATGCAATCATACATGCACATGAGGTAGTAGTGTCTGTTTCACTCCACTGTCCTTCCTTCTCCCATGCCCCTTCCCCTCCCTACACTCCCCTCTACCTAATCTAGAGTAACTCTATTCTTCCCTAGAGCCAAACCCAAAAAGCCAAAGACTGAGTGTTTTCTCTGATATGCGGATGCTAATTAACAATAAGGAATTTTTTAACTTTTGACATTATTTAGAATAGCCAGGGCATAGTGATAAGAAAAGTCAGGCTGACTTAAGCCAGAGCTGTTATTGTTGGAAATTTTTCTACAGACAGATCACGCTTTTAGTGCCTGTATGCAGGGAGAGCTGCCCCCTTAGCCTGGCCCTTGGTATCCCATTGCTGAGGAGGGATGTAGGGCACTGGGTTTGGAGCTGGGAGTTAAAGAGGTCTTTTGCTTTATCTTTCATATGCTCATTTTTTGCAGCATGGTAGTCGAATATGGATTCTGACCTCAAACTGCCTGTCTCCAATCCAGGCCCCAAGGCAAGTTACTTTACTTTTTCTGGCCTCGGTTTCCTCATCTGTAATCTGGAGCTAATAATGCCTAAATCATTCAGTGGTTGTAAGAATGATGTAATTTGTATAAAAACCATATAAACACATCTTGGCAAATGGTCAGTCCTCAATAAATGCTAGATTTGTGTTAGAGGAATATGTATACATATATGAATGATGCAATTTTAAAAAGTATTTGTCTTGGACAAGGGCTGAAAGAAACTTGCCAAAGTGTTCACCAAGGTGGAGTAGGGAATATGAGGGACAGTGTTTTATTCTTTGTACTTTTGAAAATTTTCTGACCTCCTCTCTGGAGCCTGGGAAGCAGGGGCATGTGGTCTCCTTGGGGCCCCAGTGACTAAAACAGGGCCCGGTCCCCAGCACACCCTCAGCTTTGGCCTGCGACTTTGATTTCTGCCTGGGACACCTCCATCCTGGCCCTTGCCTGGCATGACCCCAAGCAGCACATTTTTTTTTTCCTCCTGTGAGCAAAATTTCTTAACCAGGAAGTGGGCAGGGGAGCCAGCCAGGCTTCCAGAGGAGAAGAAGGAGCTGGAACAGGTCAGTAGGAGTACAGGTGGCCTCTATCGTGGAGAGAGAGGACAGGGGCTTGGCCAGGAGTCTACCTGCAGGGCCGACTCTGGTACCTACCCACCCACTTCTCTATCCCTCTGTCTATTGGTCTATTCATCTCTCCTCCTGCCTTCCTATTGGCCTGTCTGCCTGTCCATCCTCTCAGGCATCCGCTATTTGATTTATTCATTTATTCCACAAATACCTAGTAAGCCCCTCTCTTGTTCCAGGCACCTGGGGCGTGGGAGTAAACGCCAGGACACAGCCCCTGCCTCCCAAGGCTGACACTCCAGTAGGGGGTCACAGTAATAAAACACACCACCAGACAAGGATAGAATCGCAAGTTGGGTGAAGAATCAGAGAAACAAGCAGGCTGCTCCCTGTCTGTCTGTCCATCCGTCAGCTAGACCCACCCCCTCCCCACCTCTCCTTAGACCTCCCAGTCTGTCCAGCTAACCGCCTGGACCAGTTCCCAGGGTCTGCTCCACCAGAGGCCCCTTCTCAGAACTGACCTTCACCGTCACCCAACTTTCCCAATGGCCAAATTCAATGGTACACCTGTTGAAAATACAGATTTCTAGAACCTTCCTGGACCATTCAGAACCAGAAGCCTATAACAGGCAGACAAACCCAAGGCAAGTGGGCTGAGCCACCTCTACTCCCTTCCCCCAACCCTCAGCCCGGAAGCCTCATCTGCAGCCGTGGATCTTGGAACAACTGGGCCAGGTGACAGGGCCCCAGGGACACATCTGGCTCTTTCTCACAGCTTGGAGCCTTGGGGGAGGGCTCACTAGACCAAGAATCAGGCCTGCCAGGCCTCCAGGAGAGCAGGGACAGCCATGCCCTGAGAATGGCCAGCTCCTGAGGAGGAGGAGGAGGAGGAGCCTCAGAGGGGACACAGCAGCCACAGAGCCAGGTGCGAGGTCAGGGCGGGGAAGGGCCAGTCGTTCTGTCTGAAGGGAGGGTGTTCCGCCCAGACTGTGCCCTGGTGCTCGGCACCCTGGTGATCCAGGGCAGAGTGTGAACCAGGTTAAAGGAAAATACCCAGGTGGGCGCCAGAGGGTGGGACAGCGTCCGCGGGAGGCCTGGAGGCCATGCAGCTCAGGGTGGGCAGAGAGCAATCGGAAAAGTGATCCTGCCGCTAGAAGCGGAGCTCAAGAGGGACCCAGCCCTCCCCTGAGGCTCCGGCGGATGAAAAGATGAGGCTTCCAAAGCAGAGCTTGGTCGCCGTGCAGCGTCCCCGGGAGACGGCGCTCTGGATGCTGGTCCTAGAGGAAGGACAGGGGTCATTTTCCATGTTAACTCACGGTGGCTCCGAGTGGGGTCTGGGCCCGGCACCGACGTTACCAGTGATCTGATGCCAGTTGTCTGCCGGGAGCCCCCCTCTGAGTCTTGGTGACATTTGGAGAGGACATCAGGGTCCAGGTGAGGACCCGCGCGCCTAGGCCCCACCGCCGCTCTGCCTTTCTCACCCTGGAGGGGGCGCTGTGAGCCCCGGGGCTTCGGTCCCCCGGGGAGGTGCAGCTGGCTCCATCTTCAGTGTCGGCCGGTCTCCCCAACCAGCCACAGGCACCCAGGGGAACTGCGCAAGCGCCCCGGGCGCGCGGAAGCAGGCTGTCAATCAAGTAAGCCGCAGGTGAAGGCAAAGGCGGGGACAGCCTGGCTGGGCCCCTCGCCCTCCTACGTCCAGAGACGTTCCCCAGGGACTTCAGCCGCGGAGCTAGAGGGAAGGAGGGCCGGGAAGGGCGGTCCAGGCAGGTGGGACCGCAGGGGCAGAGACACAGAGGTGTGAATGGCCGTGGTGTCTTCAGGAAAGTCCATCACAGTCAAAGTTTTGGCCAAAGCCGGGAGGCGAGAGGAAACGGGAATGGGGGAGAGGAAGGCACTGGTGCTTCTAAAGTCAGGGACCCAACAGGTAAGGCTCCCCATGTGAGCGCACGTTGGTCCAGCCTCCTGCCTGTCCCCACCCCTCACCCAAGGTGAGGACAGTCCCTCTCAGGTGAGGACAGTCCCTTTGGAGGACGACGTCGGGTCTGGTCGGGCTTGCTTTCCGAGGTTAGCCGTCGAGATGGATATTTCAATCCCAACTTCTAGTTTTTTGTATAAAATCAGATAAAAATCTGGCCACACCGAGTCCCCACCGTCTCTCTTCCATTTTTCCTGAGGACACTTCCTGGTAAATCACGGCCACACAGATGCTCCTCTCAGAGCCCCTTCCGGTCTCAGCCCTCCCACCCTGGCTCTCCCTGGCTCTCCTTCCTGCTCGGAGTCCCCTCCGGGCCAGCTCACTGGCACCTCAACCCCTGGCTTGGATGCAGACGGCACCCTCCGGGTCAGCAAGCTCCCTCCCGGTGATTTATGATCCTCGGTTGGCAGCGTTATTTTTAGCCATCTCTTGCCACCTTGGCTGTCCTCAGTTAGGGAGGAAATTCTGCCCTGCTTCCTGAGCATCAGAGGGGGTTATGTGAGTGGCTTTTCAACCAGACACAACCTTGTCCCCCAGGGCACACTGGGTAACATCTGGACACATTTTTGTTGTCATAACTAGGGTGGAGGGTGCTGCTTCATCTAGTGGGTAGACACCAGGCACACAGCTAATCCACTGTTCATGGGGCAGGAGGATCCATGGTCTCAACTTCAGAAGCAGGTTGGGTGGTTCCCCCAGAGGACCAAGAAGACAGCATGTACTGAGACTCTGTTTTCCTGAGAGGGGAAGTCCCACCTGTATGGAGGCTTCAAGTCTGACAAGTGTCGGGTTAACCATGGTTCCTTGAACCAATCCTTGTAATGTATCAGTCAGCTCTTGCTGCGTAACAATCTATCTATCCTCAAATGTAAATGTGTATTATGTTAAGTTATTTAAGTTCAATTCTGCACATTGGCAGTTGGAGTTGGGTTAGATGATTGGTATATCGGATCTCAGATGACCTTGCACATGCACCTGTGCCAGTTACCAGGGTGGCCATAGGCTGGCTGATCTAGAAGGCTCTGGCCTCAGATGGATCCTGTCTGCTCCAGCGATCCCCTCCTCCTCCAGCAGGCTAGTCAGAATCTGTACACGTAATGGACTTTAAGAGCAAGAGAACAGTTACGAGGACTCCTGAGTCTTACACTGCGATGTCACCTGTGTGGCATTCTATTGCTCAAAGCCAGTGACCTGACCAGCCCAGATTCAAGGGGTGAGGAAACAGGCTCCCACCCTTAGAGGAAGGAGTCACATAGCATGTCACCATGTTTATGATCTACCACGATGACATTCTCCTTCCAGACTGGGGTCACATATATGTTTAGAATCCTCATGGTTAGTAATCATAGTACTTAATCTGGCTCTAATCAACTGTTAGTTACTTAGCTGTGTGACCTTGAGCAGTTACTCAACCTCTCTGTGTCTTGGTTTCCTCACATCATGGGAAAAATATGCCTATCTTGCCTGCCTCATAGATTGTCAGAAAACCCAAATAAGACCACAGAGGTAGAAGCATATTTTATGATCAGTCCTTGAAACAGAGAGAGGCCTGGCTGCTTCTGCTGGGTGTATGCATCTCCCCCAGAGCGCTGTCCTCTGTCACTCATCAGTGACCAAGGCCTGGCCATCCCTCAGTAGATCTTCCCTCATCCTCACATTTTCCCAGGAAAAACCCAAGAGGTTTTGCCAGCAGCTCTCAGGACCTCTTTCACTCAAGTTCATACCCTCAGCTGCCAGAGCCCCTCTGGTGGATTCGTTATTTGTTCTGAAAGCAAACTTGGAGATTCCCTGAGTGGAACAGCCTCAGAGAAGCCCTCTCTCTGGCAAAGTTCAATAAACACGGCCCCGCAGGCTCAGGGCCGTCTCAGAGGCCACAGGCTCCCAGGGAGCAGGAAAGAGCTGTGTCCTCCCCAGATGGGGAGGGGTCTGTGCAGGAGTCTCACTTGCACGGTGTCCGGCTTCCCTTCTTCAGAGTCCCCCGGACCTTCCCCAGCAAGCGTCTCACTGGCCTGGAGAAACTGAGGCCAGAGACCTTAAAGGAAGAGTAGGTCAGTCCAGTCTTTGGGTCCTTGTGTTGTTGGGAACAGACAAAACAGAACCAACACGGCCACTTAGTAGTGACTGACTGGTCCTAGTTGTGGAATATGGACTTTGTGAGGGTCCCTGGCGTAAGCCAGACCATTCCTGTCCTGTTCACTGCTGACCCCCATGACTCACATCAGGCCCTGTCCCTAGGAGGTATGGGGTGGTCTAGAAGGAGCTCATTTAATCCTCCAAAGACCCAACCAGGCAGGTGCCATTATCCTCACCCGGTTTCACAGATGAGGAAACCGGAACCCAGAGAGGCAAAAGGATGCGTCCGAGGCCCGCAGCTAGGGGGCGGCAGAGTGCAGATGGCAAAACAAACAGGAATTTATTACAGTTCTGGAGGCTGCCAAGTCCAAGATCAAGGCCACAGCGGATTCCGTGTCTGGTGAGGGCTGCTCTTGTTTCACAGAGGCCGCCTTCTTGCTGGGACTCCCGGCAGAAGGGCCAGGCGGCTCCCTTCAACCTCTTTTATAAGGTCACGGATCCCACACAGGAAGGCAGCGACCTTATGACTTAATCACCTCCGGTAGGCGGAAGTTCTGACTACCGTCGCATTGGGAGTTAGTTACCATGTAGGAAACCCCGGGGGATGAAAACAGTCAACCCCACCACTGAGAAAGAAGGTTCTAGAACTTTCCAGAGTCACCCGAAAGTGAGTGGCGCCGCTGGGATTCGAACCCAGGCAGACCTAACGATAATAACGATGACGTCTTGTGCTTATATGGACTCTGTGAGGCAGCTACTATCATGATCTCCATTTCAACAAGGAGAAACAGAGTCACAGAGAACTAGTGATGTCCCCTGAGATCACAGAGGGAGCAAAGGGCAGTGCCGGTCAGGATTCGCACCCAGGGCTGGCCGTCTCGGGCCCACGGTGGAGTTGAACCCTTGGGAATGCTCATGAGATGACGGAGCAGGTGAGCGAGTGGGAGGCTCTCAGGGAAAGAAGTCTGAGCTCGGAGCAGCTGGTCTCCAAGGAGCAGCTGGCAGGGCAGGTGGATCATCCCCAGGAAAGATTCCCAAGAAAAGGACTCTTCTTACCAAGACCCCGGGAGGGCCCCTGCCGGCCCCGCTCCTGGGTGGGGCATTGGCCCCTTTCCTGGTGGGGAGGGAAGAGGGCACTTCAGGGAGGCGTCCTGACCCTCCCTCTGCCTGCAGAAGGGTCGTCAGACACTGGGTGAGAACTTGGTAGGGACCCCTGAGCCCGCTTCCCCCTGAGGAGTTGTGCAGAATCAGACCACAGCCCCCAACAGCCAGAGCCCCCCGGAGCACGGTTAGGAAGACAGGGCGCCAAGTCAGGGTCTAAGGTGCCTCCCCTTCCCCATGCCTCGGAACAAAAAGATGTCCACTCTCTCCTGGATGCCGGGGGTCCAAGCCTTATCCACTAAGCTCTGTCTGCCCTGGACCCCGCTAGTCCTCTCTATCCTTACTGTGGTCCTCCCCTTAATCCCCCACATAGAGGGACTCAGATGACCTCACTCCTCTGCTCAAAGCCCTCCGTGGCTCCCCAGCAACCTCAGAATTAAGTCCAAAGTCCCCACCCGAGACCTTAGGGTCTTCTCCCTCCCCTCTTGCTGACTCTACGACCCAGAGCACACGCGTGCCTCAGGGACTTTGCACTGGCTGTTCCTTCTGCCTGGAAACCTCTTGCCCCGGGTTTACACAAGCCTCATTCCCCCACCTCTAGGGGGTCTCTGATGAGGTGTCCCCTCATTGAGGAGGTTTCACTGGCCACCCAGCTTCCCCTCCGCCTATCCCTTGTCCTAGTTTTCTCCCCAGCACTATTGCCTCCGACACTGTAGAACATCAGCCTCATGACCACAGGGCCCGGGTGTGTGTTCATCCTGTGTCCTCAGCACCTGGCACAGGGTCCAGCTCTTAGCAGGTGCTCAGTAAACACGTGTTGGGTGAATGCAAATGACTCTACTGGATTAAAATGAATGGCCCTGTTTTACAGATGAAGAGTCTGAGGTTCAGAGAGGTAAAAAGACTTCCTTGAGTCTCAAATACCCCCAAATAGAAAAATTCAAATGAGGAAGAAGTCAGTTTTATAGACTGCCTAATATTCTGTCTTGTAGTCGTCTATTGTTGACAATTTAGATCATTTCTTCTGTCTGGTCCAAAACTCCATGACCCTCCTGTACCTTCTTCTTTTCTGTATCTGCTTATTTCCTGAAGATTTTATTTCTTCTCTCCTTTCCTCAGTTTCCCAGTCTCATTCATGGTATTCTGCGGGGCTGAAATTCAAATATTAGTATGAACAATAGTTTTATTGAATAGATCTCTGTTTAATTATTTTTACATTTGATTATTGGTAACTACTATTCAAAAACAATGCAGATTTATTTTCTTGTCTTCCGGGTTCCATGTTCTATGTCAGTTACTAAACCTATGATCTCATATTTGGGTTATTTATTTTGACTTATCATTTGATCAATGGGGCTTGCATTTGGGGTTTTTTTTTTTAGTATTATCTTTTTTTTTTTTTTTTTTTTTTTTGCGGTGCTGGGAATTAGAACCCAGGGCCTTGTGCTTGGGAGGCAAACACTCTACCAACTGAGCTACATCCCCAGCCCGTTAGCATTCTTTTGAGCTTGCGCCGTCTTTATCTGAGAATGCATTTCTAGCCCGTGGAAGGTACCTTAGCTGTGAGAGGTAATTAAAGGGGAGAGAATTCTTGGATGGGATCTGTTACCCAGGTCCATAGATGCTGCAGTTGCTGCTTCTCCATGTGCACGCGTGTGTGTGTGTGTATGTGTGTGTGTGTGTGTGTGTATGTGTGTGTATTTGTGCACAAAAGTACTCACTGGGCTATCATAAACCTTCAGCAAAATGCAGAAATCTGATTGTACAGCTCAAAAGAAAATTGAGAATTTATTTACTCATAAAACCATCAACCAGGTCACGAGATAAAACATTTCCATTGCCCTAGGATGTTCCTCCCGCGCCCCTCTCCAGCCAAGCCTCTACCCCCCAGATGCAACCAGGGTTATGATAAGAGCGTGATTGGGCTTCACCTGTCCTTGACCGTCCTATGAACGGAATCGCGTGGTGACAGAGACCCTCAGGTCTGGCTTAGTCCACTCGACCTTTCCTAGTTGAACTCCATCGATGTTGCGGTCACTCCTTTTTAGAAATCTGTTTCCGTCTAATAGCGTCAACATCCTACTGTTTACCCGGTTTCCTGGTGACGGGCACCCGGGTGGTTTCCGGTCTGGGATGGTCGCTGCCGTGCGGGTCTTTGTGAGGATGTTGGCTCCATCTCCCTGGGCAGCTAGGTAGGGGTGACCTTGCTGGACCGTGCAGAGGGTGCGTCTGGAAGAAGCTGCTGACCGCTTTCCCAGCCTGGTCGCTCCATTTTACCTTCCTGCCACCCGCATACGCGGGAGCCTCTTGTTCCCTGTCCTCGTCAGCACGTGGAATCGCAGGTGTTTAAGAGTCCTTGCCCCCTGGGGTGGCCGCCATGCTGGGTGTGAAGACAGAGTCCACTGTGGTTTTTCAGCTGAAGAGGCTGATCCTACTTTCTCCTGCTGGTTCATCATGCGGCATCTTCTTTCCTAAAACACCCGTAGACATTTGCCAACTTCCATCTTTGGCCTTTGGTACTGAGCATTGGAAATCTGCAGAAAGCCCTGGAAAGAACACCTGCGTGGTAGAGGTGTGAGTTGCGGTTTGGAGTTTTTTGGGTCTTTTTTTTTTTTTTTTAGTTTGTTTGGCTTCATTTTTTTTTTTCCTTCCTTATCTCTGAAATTTCCTGACATTGATTTTTGTTAGTTGTGTCTGGAACTCGCTCAGCTCAGTCAATTATAGACTGAAACCTCAAGATGGTTTTCTATTATTATTTTTTATTACTTTTCTCTCCTTGTTCTGTTCCCTTTTCTATAATTCCTGGCTTTGTCCTTCCTGAGTCTTGAGATGACATGAATCCTACTGATTCTTTCAGACCCAGAAGTAGCGAGAAGGGGAAAATGGAGATTGTTGTGGTTGAACATTTCTGGTTTGGGATTCCAGTCACTGGGAAAAAGGGATGGGGACAGATGTCATGGGCAACCCCACCAGAGGCCCAGTTTGGAGTCAAATACTGCATTTTCCGCAGTGGCTGCAGAATGAGAGGTAGTTAAGCCAGTACCCTAACTGTCTCCAAGCCTGGCTTCCATCCATGGCGGCCAACCATGAATTAGCTCCCTTTTGGGACTCCTTCCAATATGGCGGCCCCCAACATGGCCATCCCTAACATGGCCGTCCCTTCTGTGTCCTGCCCAGGGGCCCCGGTTGGATTTAAATGAACCCGTCAGTTCTCCCCTTTCATTCCTGAGGTGCCACCCTCTGTGGTCTCTTCCACCAACCTGAAGGTGACTCATTACTTCACACTTGACCTTCCACAACTCCGTTCAGACCTTCTTTCAATCCAATGCCTTCCACACTCGATTTTGCATAAACTGTATGAAGTTGGGCCAGTCTTGCCTAGTTCCCACCAATCAAGGCTGTCCCTGGGTTGTTTTTTTATTCCTTTGTTAATTCTGAAGATATCGAGGGATGCAGCTAAACCCAGCTGGAAAAGTCATCGTCTAACGCAGAAACCCTTTCCCGGTCCCTGAAGCCACACGAAGCTGCCATCTAATTAAAGAGAGATCAGATCTCACCTGTGAACAAGCGCCTTGTATTTCATCCCTCGGCCCGGGAGCCCTCTTATTAAATCTAAATTGCACACATAACCAAGTGTATCGCAGGCGCTTAATCATGGCCTCGGGCCTGTTTTTCTGCCAGAACCCAGGCACCTCCAGGTTCTGAGAAAACGAGAGAAGAGTCAGGTTAGAAGTTCTGTTTCCTTGGAAGGGTTTTTGATTATAATGAGGGGAGGTCTGTGTGGCCTTGTTTCCCAACTAGCCTCCCCCTTCCGGGGGCACCAGGTAGTTTGTGCCTCGGGGTCCTGTTAGCTCCCCTGTGGGATCCCCCACAGCACGGCCTCCCGGCTGGCCTCAGCCTGTGGGTCCTCTGCCTTCTGCTCTGGCCAGGCCGAATGTGCAGGTCCTGGAACAAGAGTTGCTGTCTTCCTTGGGCCTTTGCACACACCTGTCCCTCCCGGAATGCCACTTCCCTTCCCTGTCCCAGCGGAGCACCCGTTCACCCCCCACAACACTGCTCGCCCGAGGCAGCCGCTCCTCTGGAACATGGACGCCCTTCCCTGGGCTGCCTGTGAGCGGGCACAGGGCTCCCTGCACGTGCGCAGGCATTAGAAGGTAGATCTGGGCTCCGCGTCCTGCACTGGGGGCTGAGGGCGAGGCTGCTGGTCTCCTCCTCCTCTCCGCAGCCCTGAGCTGGCTCAGTGCTGGGCGTGGCATCGGGGATCACCACTGGCTTCTGAAAGAACAGAAGGAGGAACGACGGGCGAAGGGCGGATAAACGGATGGATGGATGGATGGGTGGATGGATGGATGGGTGGATGGACTGGTGGATGGGTGGGTGGGTGGATGGATGGATGGATGGATGGACTGGTGGATGGATGGGTGGGTGGATGGATGGATGGATGGATGGATGGACTGGTGGATGGATGGATAGACTGGTGGATGGGTGGATGGATGGATGGGTGGATAGATGGACTGGTGGATGGGTGGGTGGATGGATGGGTGGGTGGATGGACTGGTGGATGGATGGGTGGATGGATGGATGGATGGATTGGTGGATGGGTGGGTGGATGGATGGAAGGATGGATGGATGGACTGGTGGATGGATGGGTGGATGGATGGGTGGATGGGTGGGTGGATGGGTGGATGGACTGGTGGATGGGTGAGTGAATGGTTGGGTGTATGGGTGAATGGACTGGTGAATGGGTGGGTGAATGGATGGATGGATGGATGGACTGGTGGATGGATGGGTGGATGGTTGGGTGGATGGGTGGATGGACTGGTGGATGGGTGGGTGGGTGGGTGGTCTGCCAGATAAATGGATGGAGAGAAGGAAGGAAGAACAGATGGATGGATGGGTAGATTAATAAGTGGTGAGTGGATAATCGGAGAGACAGATAATGGAGGGAGGGAAGGAAGGAAGCAAGCAAGCAGAAAACATGGATGGGTGGATGGATGGATGGATGGATGGATGGACGAAGATGAGTAGAGTGGGGGGAGGGAGTTTCCTATGGGAGGCACTGATCTTAGCCTTAGTCCCCTTCTTAGGAGTTTGCTTCACCCTCTCTTGACCTATGGGGCTGGCTACCCCTATTTCACAGAATGTGAAGTAAACCCCGAGGGCAGACTTAACTTCCTGAGTGCTGTGAGACAGTGGAGGAAAGAAGGATGAGCCTCAGAACCCTGGACTCTGGTTGTGGCCTCCAGATTAGGGCTCTTTGCCAGGCACCGTGGCGCACACTCGTCATCTCAGCAACTCGGGAGGCTGAGGCAGGAGGATTGCGAGCTCAGAGCCAACCTCAGCAACTGAGCAAGACCCTGTCTCAAAACAAAACATAAAGAGGATTGGTGGTGTTGCTCAGTGGTTAAGCACCCCTGGGGTTTAATCCATGGTAACTTCCCCCCCCCAAAATTGGGGCTCTAAACCAGGGGCCTTTGGATGAGATTTCAGTGTCCGTGAACCCTCTAAAGTGGCGAGAGTTATATGCATCAGGGAAATTTCCTGGGGAGAAATTCTGTAGCTCTCTGCATATTCCCAGAGGAATCCGTGACCCCAGTAAATGGAGAGTGACATCGGGGCTGTGCAGGGTGGCGTGGGCTGCACTCTTTGCCAGTTCAGGAGTCTCTCCCAGGGGTGAGGTCCAGCGGTCAGCAGCCGGGTCCCTTGCTGGTTTCATGACCTCATCCCTCATGTCCCCCTTTCTTCCTTCCTTTAAAAATGGTTTCAAGGAAATGGCCTTTCGGATCATCCACAAGGTCCCTCAAATGCCACATGTACTGATCTTCCCCGTACCCTTCCCCTTCCCTAGTCCTCCCTAGCTACGTCCTGGCTCAGGGTCACGAATCCAGCCAGCATTTATCTATAAGTGTATCCAACAGCTCCACCAAGTTAGGCATCTAACAGCCCATCCTACCGATGAGGAAACTGAGGTTCTAAGTGGCCCAGTGACCACACCACTAGGGTGAAGCACGGCAGGGATCAGAAACTCTATTTTATCTCCATCCTTTCTCAGAGGAACCTTTTGAATCAGATGACATTATTTCCACTTGAAAGTAAGAGAACTGGTAACCAGAGAGAAAAGTCAGGTGCCAGTTCACCTCGCTCAAGCGGATGGAGCCACGATGTCTCTGGGAGCCGGCCCGGTGCCCCCTGTGAGTAGGCGGGAAACAGGGCCCAGGAGTCTGCCTTTCTTCATGTCCCATGTGACGTCCAGGCAGCTGCTCCAGGCGCCAATTTTGAGAGCCACAGTCTAGGAGGTGGTTTTCCTAAGAGGGTGAACTTGGGAAGGCTGGGGTCCGAGCCGAGTAGCCTCAGTCCCAGCTTCTCCCTCAGGCCTCGCTCAAGAGTCTCCTTCCCGATCGAGGCAAATCTGAGACCCGGCCAAGCGCATTGATCTTCAGGCACATGCTTGATCCTGCGCCTCTGCTCCTGGTCGGGATGCAGGGCGTCTCTCGGGCACCCTGCCACCTCCCTGGTGACCCCCATCCAGAGCTCACCCACGGCGACCAGTTTTCTGGTTTCTTTTTTGGTACCAGGGATTGAACCCAGAGGGGCTTATCCACTGAGCCACAGCCCCGGCCCTTTTTTACCTTTTATTTAGAGACAGGGTCTCACGGAGTTGCTGAGGGCCTCACTTGCAATCCTCCTGCCTCAGCCTCCCTGTCACCGGAATCACAGGCTTGCGCCACAGCGCCTGGCTGGGTAAGCGGAATTCTGAGTCCTGCCCCTGTGGCCAATGACTTTCTTCCTCTTGAATCCAGAAAGTGGAACCTCGTGATCTGTTCTCTTTGCGCTGGAGGCTCCTTAATGATAGAAGGGCATTTTATTTCCTATTTCTCACTGACTCTGACTACTCAGGTTGGGGACTGTATCTGTGCCTTCTCTGTGCCTCCTTCCTGTGTGTCAGGTGCCTGTCCCCAAAGACCCTTCCATTACCCTTGGCCAGACAAGGGTTTCTATATCACCTGTTTCCCTTCTCAGAACAGCCCTGCAAGGGGAGGTGTTTGTATCACAAATGGAGAAACTGAGGCAGAGGGAGAGAATTTACTTGCTCTGAATTCCACAGACTGCAAGCAGTAGCCACCAGCGGTTCCAACCCAGAGCCTGCCAGCCATCTTTCCTCCCAATGGAAACTTTGCCACCCAGTAGCTGTTTGTTGATTGACTAAAGGACGTGAACCCCTTCAAAATGCCTGTCTCTCCTATCGTTGGGGTTGCTGCATTACCAGTGCCCGGGATTACTTCCCAAGGGTGACCCAGAGCCAGGTCAGCTGTTCCCCCTGGAATGAGCCATGGATTTGTGTCCCCAGATCTTTAGTCTTTGCTGGGCTTGTGCCTGAGCTGATCACTTTGGGCAGCTGAGTGCTCGGGCCTGGAGATCCGGCTCAGTGATCAATGCATCCAGGACCCTGAGGTCAGTTGGGTCATCAATAGTATTTATTCTGGTTATAGAGATAAAAAAAAAAGGATGCCAAAAATATGATTTTTTTTCTCCCCTGGAGTTTTGAAGAGAGAGAGAGAGAGAGGAAGAACGGGGGAAATGAGCCTAATTATAATTGAAGTTAATGATGACTCATTTTTAAAATTGGTGTTTGACAAAAACAAGAGAGAACTGGAACCAGGGCAATTAGGAGGTAGGAGACCCTCAAACTCCGGGAGAAAAGCAGGAGAGGGACGTCGGGAAGCCAGGCGGAGGGACGGGGGTCTCGGGGCCTCAGGGAGCAGCCTGGAGAGTCGCTGTCGCCCACCCCTGAGCCTCCAGCCCCGCCGGCCACGGGCCTCCCCTCTGCCACTTTCCCGCCACGCCAATCCAGCCCTCCGCCTGGTCTCCCCTGAAACCCTGACAGGCCCCTGGTGTCTCCCTTCCTCTTCCTTCACCCTCTCCCCATCCTCTCACCTCACTCAGACGAGTGACCGCCATTCCCTTGTTCCAGAGCCTGCCGTAGCGTCTCAGAGCATGCCGGAGAGAGTCTCCATGCCCAGCCTTGATCTCCAGGTTCCCTTCTGAGTGGCGGGCTAATGTCCACCTGCCCGGCCTCGTCTCGAGTCACGTGGCCCCCGATTCAGTGCACGTGGGGATTCTGGCCCCCCAGTGGTTCCGACCTCAGGGCCTTTGCACACACTGGTCCCTCTGCCTGGACCACCCCTGCCTCACACGGGGGACGTGGGGGAGGCGGGTGTTCTTTCTTGACCTTAAGTCGAAGGCTGAAGTCAGAGCAAATGTTCCTGAACAGTTAACTGAAATAAGTCCCCCTGCCAGATTCTCTGTCCTCATAGCCCTTATCATAGCTTATCATGATGGCTTTGGTTCGCTGGTTCACCTTTATGCTGTCTTGTTTCTCCTCTGGACATGAAGGCAGGGCCTATAGATTTTTATTTGCTAAAGTATTACCCAGCACTCGACACAATCCACTATGCATAGTGGAGTAATCAAGAAAGCAGTCACTTCCTACAGTGGTTCTAGCTCTGGCTTCAGGCACAGCTGGATCCAGGAGATCATTGACACTGGAGACCTTTCTCTGTTCACCTCTTGGATCAGCTTTCTTCTGTGCTGTCTACAATCTCAGGCTGATGTGTGATACCAGCTTATCAACTCCAACGGCGAGAGTCTCTCTTTTCCAATCACCTCGGTGAAATTCACCATCATAAATTCACTTAATGAGTCTTTATAGAGCACTTACTATATCCTGGGCTTTGTTCTCAGAATCGAAGAGTCATCGGTACACATGATGGGTCTTGCCTTCTTGGAGCTTCCGTTTCAGTGAGGGATGCAGACAACGAACAGGTCAGGGGATCTGAAGTCATTGTAGCTGGGATGGAGTTGGAGAAGACCAGAGGGGCAGGGAGGACCCCAGTGAGAAAATGCTCCATCCCAGACAGATCAGGTCAGCTGCCGGGACCGGTAGTGTTTGGAGGGAGGCTGAGCTTTGGGTGGGGTTTGTCCTTAGCCATCTCAGCCTCCTTGTTTTTGGAAGGCCCTGAACTAGACCAGGGGATCAGAAAATATTGCCTTGTCTCAAGATGACCACCAGGATGGATGTGTGTCCTGGTTTCCATCTCAGAGGGTGTGACTGCCTGGGTCACAGTGTTGGGAACAGATCCAGGTTCATGGAGTGAGTGTGCTGTGATCCATTAGTAATGTCTGCCAGGGGTGTGGGAAGAGCGGCGTGGGCATCCATGCCAGGTAGTTACCACACTTGATCAAATGGTTAACAATGTACATCCCAGGGGAAAAGGTCCAGCCAGAAATAGATGTGGCACAACAGCAGAGTGAGCTTCCTGAGGTCACCTGTCACAAGGAAAACAGACTCTGAGGTCAGGTCACTCCTGGCCCCCGCCTCTTGTATACACTGTGTGACTTTGGGCGGATCCGATACCTCTCTGACCCTCAGTTTCTTCTTCGTCGCTTTATTACGGCAATAATCACGCCTAACACGTAGGCGTTTTTAAGGATTAAATGAGATCATATACCCAAAAGCATTCATTTGTAGGAGGGACTCACTGAGCCCTGCTTCCTTATTTCCACCCTCCCCTCCTGCCAGCATCCAGCCCAGGGAGATGAGATGTCAGAAAGGGGAGCGGGAAGATCCTGGAATAACTTGGGGTCGGGGGACTATGGAGGGGCTACCTGGACGTGAACTAAAACCAGACCAGCTGTAGAGTAATAGGGAGTTTTGCGAAGCAACCCTGAAGCTTCCAGAACTGGACATACAAGCCCATCTGGCTGTACGCAGTCCCTGGAGGGGCTCTCGGAGCCCTGGTCACGAGGATGCGCTCTAGAGCCAGTGCGTGGGGTCTGGCTGTGTGATGTCCCCTCTGAGCCTCGGTTTCCTCACCTGTGAAGTGGGAGCGGTCAGGTGCCTTCCCCAGAGAGCCGGTGCCTTAGTCACACGAGGTCCTCAGAAGCCCCTGGCCTCTCTGGTCTGGCAGGTGTCCACCTCCTCTGTGGCCTGGGAGAGCACCCTTAGACTCCTTTCTGTCACACCGTCCCCGCAAGATAATGGGGGACTGGACGTCACCTTGGGGAAGTGCCCCTGCTTCTTCCGGGAGGCATGTCCTTCCCGTGGCCGGGGGCCTGGAGGGCGGCTGAGCCTGAGGGGTGAGCGCACGGTGCAGAGGCTTCTGAGTCCCATCCGGGCAGATGGTGTCCCCGGGGACGGTCATTAATGATCACAGTAGCAGGACCTTGCACTTCCCATCCTAATGTCCCTGTAATCAGCCACGAAACCTTGCAGTCCGATACTTGGAGACCATTAGCCCAGTTCATGGCCTCTGCAGCGGTAGCGAACGTGACTGTGCCGTCCGTCACGGGGAAGCAGGGGCGGGCAGGAGGGTGAGGTCACAGCCGTGGCCTCGGCTCGCATGAGATCCGGGAAGGGGCTGCGGTGGGGCCTCAGCTCCTCAGCCACACGGCTGGGGCCCCTCCCCCAGGGGCTTCCAGGGACCCACGGCTGGAAGCCCGCGCGGCCCGGGCCTCTGAGCTCAGGTCCAAGAGGGTGACCACCACCCAGGCCTACCTGGTGGGTCTCCCAGCCTCTGTAAAGATGCCACAAACCCACTTATCTTGGTTCCCCCCAAAATGGCCTCAGCTTGGGGTGACCCTTGGGCTAGACAACACTGGTGGCGTCCACCACCCTGCCTCGGGTCAAGGGTACTCCCTTGGAGTGACAAAGGGCTATTTGGTGGCCGTTTCTTAGAAGGCCCGGTCTCCCCACCTGTCAGACAGCGGAGGCTTAGAGGCCAGCCCGTGTCCCTCTGGGTCCTGGCTCCGCCGTGTCCTCTGGGCAGCTGTACGAGCCCTCTGACTTTGACTTTCACGTACGCAAAATGGAAACCCCCACTTTTTTTTAAAAAGAAACAAATGGGTTTAACCCAGCGAGAGTGCTTGACTCGTGAGCGGTGCTGGGCAGTTGGCAGAACAGCAGTTCATGGAAAAACTAGGAAGTATCTCCGAGGGGCCTGGAGCTCGCGGGACACTGTCCTTCCCGGCCCCGAGGACACAGCAGCCAGCCTTCTGCTCCAAGCTTGCTGGTGGCTCTTGGCAGCCTCAGGGACTCGCTGGCTGTGGCCAGAGACATCAGCTGCTGGCCACGGGGGCCTCCCCGGGAGGCAGCTCAGAGAGGCAGCCTCTTCTCCCCGCCAGGCAAGGGCTTCGCGAGCGCAAGGGCGAGAGAAGACGAGAAGACAGAAGCCGCTGTCTTTTTGTCACCTGGTCTCAGAAGTGACATCCCATACTTGTGCCATCTTCTCTTCCTGAGAAGCAAGTTACAGCCACTCACGCTGGAAGGCCAGGGGATCATGGGGGATCCCGGCGTGAATGTCTGAGGAGGGAGAGGAGCGAGTTGGAGGTTGTCCCCCCTAAGGGACAGTTGTGTCCCCTCCAGAACCGGGTACCAGGTGAAATGCTCAGCAGGCACCACCCCATTTCATGGGAAGCAGACTCTGCGAGGCTAAGCATTAAACCACCTCTTGGTTGGAAAGAGGGGAACGTGGATGAGCCAGCAAAGAAAGACTGGTTTCCTCTGTAAAAAACAGAGAACACCCAGAGGAAAATAAAATGGATGGCAAGGAGGAAAAGCAGAAAAGAAAGAAGGAAGATGGGAAAAACTCAGCCGCCCCGTTCCGATTACCAGATGCCCGTCCTATTTTCTAGGTGGGAGAACTGGCCCAGAGAGGTCAGGTAACTCGCCCGGGGACCGGGAGGCGCTGCTAGAACCTGAACTCTGACCTTATCTTTGGCGTCTCCTTCCACAAAGGTCGGGCCACTGTCTTTGGGATGCAGCCAGGGACCGTCTGGGCTGCCCTGAGCTTGGACGGTTGCATCTCTGGTTAATGGGGTCAGGAAGCCAGCGTCCTGCCCGGGCAGGGAACCTTGCAAACAAGCCGTAATTCAGTAATGCAATTTCCTCGTCCAGGACAGCCTGGACGTTCTGCTCAGGGGAGCAAAATTCCTTAGCTTGTCTGACCTGGTCTCACTGGAGACGGGAAGGCCCCTGGCCATTGTGGCCAGCACTGCCCGGGTGGGTTAAAGGCATGAGAACGGTGCCAACTCCATTGGGAGGAACTGCCCTGAGCCCCCGCCCCGCCCCCCAAGTAGGAAAGCACTGTATCGAACCCCAGGAGACAAAGGACAGGCCTGTCCCCGTTCTGACCCTGACAGGGCAGGGCAGGGCACCTTCCAGATATGAACAGAAGTCATTCCCGGAAGGAACAGGGCCTTATGCCCCAGCCAGGCCTGGTTCCCTGTCCCACCTCTGCCACCCTCAGATGGGAAGACCCTCAGCCGCAGTCTCCTGACCCCTAAGACAGAAGGGATGCTGACCCAGCCTCACGGGGGTGCAACAGAGCCTGCCAAGGGTCCCCCCCGCAGCCACGCTTGGTGACAACTTGCTCTGCTCGGAGTGGGGAAGGTGCCCTGTAGAAATCGGGTAACTCCGTGCTTGGGTTCCTCGGGCGTGGTGCAGGCGTGGCCCTGGGTCACATTTAGCCAATCCAGTGGAGAATTCCAAGGCTGTTCCAAGAAAGTTCCGAGGCTTCTGAACAAGGCGAAGCCTTGGAAGGTGCAAGTTCAAGAGAGGGAGACCTTCCCAGCCGGGAAATACGTGCCAGTGGGTCATGACCCTATTTTAAAGGAAACTTAGACCAAACGAGTCCACGATGTTAACCAGCAGCCCAACAATGAGCGTGACTTTTAACCACCTCGGGGACAGAGTGTCCCCAGCATCGGAGAGGCAGGCAGATGCAAGACTGGTTAGGAGTCGCTCTGGTCTCTTGTCAAAGACAGCTTGCTGAGAACCCCTGGGGACATGGATGGATCCAGGGTCTGCCACACGCCCTCCTCCGGCCCCTTCTGCAGCGATTCTCAACTTGCTGGAAAACCCTGGGAGAACACATTTGCTCTGTGACCATGGGAGAAAGACTTAACCTCTCTGAGCTTCAGAAATTTGGGATCAGGTCAGCAGCTCACAGAGTGGTCATAAGGACTCAGAGTGACAGGTAGGCACAGTGACAGGGCTCGATATAAGTCCTCGGTTAACGGCAGTCCCCTTGTTATCCAGAGCCACACTTCAGGAGGATATCTGTGACTCGCTGGATCTTCTCGGGGCTCAAGGAGCGAAGCTGGCTCTCTACCCACAGCAGACCCGGGAGGAGCAGGCCCCTGGCTGGCAGTTGACAGAGGGAGAGGGGTCGGCGACCCCGGAAGGCTTAGGGCAGGCTGAGCACAGGTGAGGAGGACCCTCCCCTCGCCACCTCCGCTTGGCGCCGCTGGAGGCCTGAGGCCCCCGCCACGTCCCTCTTGGCGTTGGAGCTTCTGCTTGGTGTTGGGAGCAGAGAGATCATCTGTCCTGGTCACTGACCCTCGGTGTCCTGGGGGGACCCGGGAGCAGGTCTGTGACAGAGAAGGACGGTCTCATAGTCGTGGCTGCCGATGGTCCCGGGTCCATCGGAGCTGCTGGCCCTGGGGAGGGGACCCTGTGTGGGCTGGTGTGTGTCCAGGGTCCCCGAGACGCCCTCGCCTCTGCAGCCCGGTCCTCCTGGGTCACCCGTGAGGCCAGCCGTGTTTGGGGACTGCTGGCTGCAGATGGCCAGATATTAAATTCTGCTCAGACTCCCATCTGCTGGCTGCTCAGGCTGGCCCGGAAAATCCCCCTGGGCTGCTCTGGGCGCTGACCAGGCCGCTCTGCTGTCACCCAGCCCTCCAGTGACCCTCAGGCAGGGCGGCCTGCAGCTGAGCGGGACAGCCACCCCTCTGCCCGCCCAGAGCAGGCGCTACGGGCACAGTGCCCTCCTCATCTGCCTGCCCCTCTCGGCCTGTCTCCCTCTTGGACCCCCATGTCCCTGGGCCTTTGGAAGGATGAAGGGACATGACGTGGAGAGTGGTCACCCTACCTGGACTCTAGGTCATTCAGCAGCATCTCGAGGCTCCACCCACCCGGTATCCCAGCTGGGACCCCCAAAAGTATCTCCCGGCATTGCCAAGTGTCCCCTGAGGGTCAGCGTCACCCATGCTACAGCCGCTGCTGGAGGGTCTTTCCCACCGAGCGAGGCACGTGGTCAGCCCTGTGTGGGTGGAGCCACAGCAGGTGGGACCAGCTCCTGGGTTTCGGGGAGACAGCACGACTATGGGGTGCGTGGGACGCTGCCAGGCGGGTTGTAAGAACTCGAGAATAGCGCTTGTCATTCCCGTGTCCGCCGGAGCACCCTCTGGCCCCCGAGGCTGGAGGATGGAAGGTGCGGAACCTCGTGTGGTTTGATATTCGATCATCAAACGTGTGGAGACGGGATGGAGACCTGTCGGCCTGATTCCCAGGCAGGGCAGAGGGAAGACCGTGTCGTCACCGCCACTTGCTCTTTCCTACTGTAATTGTGGGGAATGTTTATTGGCCGTGTTCTCTGTCCCAGGAAACGCTCAAAGGAGTGCGATCCGGGAGGCCCAAGGAGGGGCTCCGTTCGCTCTCCGCGGTCCAGGCAGGCGTCAGGGTAGCCGAGGAACTGGCCACGGCCTCCCAGCAACCCACGGAGGATCCCCCAGCGCCCCTGGTGCCCCACAGGGAAGGGCTAATGTGACCTGAGCAGGGCCGCGGGCAGCTCAGGCAAAGGGAGGTGGCTGTGAGCTGGCTCTTGAGGAATTAGGGATTTCTTTTAAAAAATCTTGATAAGTAGGGGGGGAAGGGCGGCCCAGACCGAGGGCTGAGTCTGAACAAGCTGGAGGCTCAAAGTCTCCGCTGGGATTTCACAGGGCAGGCGACATCTGGAGGAGACTGTAGGAAGAGAAGCGGCCCAAGCCCCTTCCTGGCCTTGGGAGACCAGCCCCAAAACACCCTGGCCGGCTGCACTGAGCAGCCCCTGCGGGGGTCCAGCCACATCTGCCGAGCCCCTCCTGGGTCCTGTGGTCCCTGGGCCATTTCCCAGAAGTATCACAGTCCTGCGCCGGGTCCTCTGTGGAGCCCGGAACGCAGCAGGCTCCCGGGACATGGAGCTTTGGGTGTGAAAGTCAGGAAAGTCCCAGGCAAACCAGCAAGGCTGGTCGCCATCTGGGGTGGCCGGGCTTAAGGGCCCTTTACCCACATCCGCTGGGCCTCTGGGCTCAGCACCCCGGTGACTCAGCCCCACTCCCCTGGCTGACCAGGCTTCTCTCCTCCGAGGGCAGCGTGGGGCCGGGAGGGCGGGACACGGCTGCTCCCAGCTGCCCAGCGAGGCAGGTGGGTCCCAGAACGGGAGGGGAGGACCCGCCCAGGACCAGCCAGAGGGCCAGAAGCAGAGCGGGCAGCAGAGGAATCGAAACTGGAATTTCAACAGAAGGGTGATAATAATTGAGGTTTATCACGCTCTTACCACACGGAACACACCCCGGGCACCCAAGGCCCATTCTGACCCCAAAAGCTAGTGCCTGTACGTATCAGGACCGTGTTATACAAAGGGAAACTGAGGCACGGACACGCTCAGTGACGGGCCCCCTGGGCAGCCAGCGGGGAAACGGCCAAGTCGGGATCCGGAGCTGGAGAGTCAGACGGGACAGTTAAAGGTGACCGCTGGCCGCACCGCCCCCCACGAGCAGCCCTCGTCTCTGTCCCTGGGAGCGTCACTATTGGCAGGCTTGAGTCTGGGACCCTCGCGGAGTCTTAGAGTGAGGAGCGTCCCCAGAGCACGTGACAGACACACGCACCCCTTTTACTCCCTGGGGGGTCTCTGCCTGAGGATCCCCCAGAAGTGGCCACGTGTCCCTTGGACTGTGACATTTTGGTGGCAGCACGGGAGGTGCTGTGGGGAGCCGGAGCTGGGGTGCACGGAGCCCCCATCCATCCCCTCCTAGGGCACTGGGGAGCCACTGACTCTCTAACCCCAGGGACCTGAGGGACAGGCAGGTGACAGGAGAGTGGCGTCTACCATTCACTCGCGCTCCCTCTTCCTGTTTGGACTCTTGCTGTAACGGACACGCGGTGGCTGTACATCCTGAGGGGTCCCAGGTGCTCTTCCAGGCGGGGACGCCCCGTGTGATCGTCACGTCAGGGCCACGAGCAAACCCACCGCCTCGTATGGTTGTCCTCCCTTGGTGGTGACAGCGTTCAGGAACCGTCTTTCCGGCCACTTAGAAATCTACGATTGGCTCTGGTCAGCTGAAATCTGCCCGCTGGGCACAGGACACAGGACCGCCTCCTCACCTCCGCTTGTAACCGCGTGCCTGGGCCCAGCCTCTCCCCGTCTCCTCTGAGTCCCCTCTACAGTCCCCGGTGTCACGAACACACACAGACACGGGGACAAACTGAACACCAGGGGTCCATGAACGGCATGAGTTAGGCCAGGTTGGAGGTGAGAACAGGGCCGCTGGAACAGAGCAGGGCCACTTCGCCCATTTGAGGCGGTGGGAGAGGCTTCTTGGAGAAGGCACTGTCCCCCAGTGTCTTAAGGAGGAAGTACAGTTTAACCAGGCAAAGAGCTGGTGGGAAGGTGTTCCAAGCAGGAAGAGGAGCTTGTGCAAAGGCCCTGGGGTAGGTGGCAGGGGCCCAGGCCAGCACCCATTCTGTTTGGCAAGAGCATAGGTCATGGGGTGGGGAGTCTGGAGAGAGAAGCAGGGGGCCAGCCAGGGGCCTGTAGCTCATTCCATCATGAGGACAATAGACGGCCACTCGGGCTTGAAGTAAGGAAGGGGTCGCCATTCTACTTGTGTTGCGAGAAAATCATTCTGCCTGCTGTGTGGGAAATGGATGAGACAGTGGGGGAAGCTGGTGAGGATGAGGGCCGTGTCTTCTCCGTTCTTCGATTATCTTCAACACGTATCTCAGAAGGAAGGAAAGAAAGAAAGGGAGGGAAGGAAGGAAGGAGAGACGGGAGGGAGGAAACCCATGGGGTGGGACGGAACCAATAAACACAAGTCCCAAGAGGAAATAGCTCAGCTCGGAATGTGAAAAAGAGTGTGCAACAATCAGAGGAGGAAAGAGCCCCCGAGAGGGGTGAGCTGCGTGTGCCCGGCGTTGCTGGTGCGCAGGTGGAGACGGGAATTCAGCACGAGGCGTGATTGACAGGATTAGGACCTGACGTCCGCACAGAACCACGTATTTCTAAAGCGGCTTCCTGCTCTCTATCTCCTTTAATGGTCGTGACTACTCTGTAATTTGAGTATTAGGCTAAGTATTATTCCCTTTTCACAGATAAGGAAATTCACAACCAGAGACGTTAAGTGACTTTCCCCGCTGGTAAGAAACACAGTCCCCAGGAAGGGTTCCAATTCCCAGTTTCCTCTCTCTCTAGAGAACTCCAGAGGACCCCTAGAGTCCCTTCTGACCCAGAAATGATAGGTTTCTTCACTGGTGACACCCTTGCCCCATGGGAGTTTGCATTAACACCGCAAAATAGTATTTAAGCTCCAATTCAGAAAACTGGTTCTTTGGGATTGGCAGAGTGACACCGTATAAATAGAGCAGCTCCGGAGTCATCAAACTGATCCCCTCTCTTGCCGCCTGTGTGGACTTAGGCAAATCACTTTACCTCTCTGAGCCTCGGTTTCCTCATCTAAAAATGCAGATTTTTAAGACCAACTTCCTCCACCTCTTGAGAGAGTTCAGCACACACACACAAAGCATATAAAGGACTATATCAGAAAGAAACCCAACTCTAGAAAGACAGGAAAAGGAGCACATTGCTTGGCTCATTTCTTCTGCTCTCTGGTTGTCTTTTTAAGAAAAAGAGAAAAAAAAAAAAAACCCTTTATTTTATTTCATTGTTATGTGGTGCTGAGAATCAAACCCAGTGCCTCACACATACTAGGCAAGTGCTCTACCACGGAGCCATAACCCCATGTCTCTTCTCCTGGGTTGGAAGCCTCAATCTCTCCTCCTACAGATGAGTCTCTTCCAAATGGCAAGAACAAGACCCCCTCCCCAGCCCCAGCTTAACAACCTCAGGAGAAAGATGGCTTCCTTCACCCGGTAACGCATATCTGTTCCAGGGAAGGGCTCTGATTGGCTCTACTTGAGTCACATGCACATCCTGCAGACCAATCACTTTGTGGGAAGGGTATGAGGTACTCTGATTGGCCAGGCTTTAGTCACATGCTGACCAGGATGACCAAGGGAGTCCAATCAATGAAGAGAGGAAAGGCATCTAAGAGGTTAGGAAAGCCAGTAGACACGTCCAGGACAGTGTCTGGCAGGAGGTGGCCATTCCCCCCATGGGATTGTCCTTGCTGCCATGATTCTCTGGGAAAACCGATGACAGTTTTGCCTGTAACAAAATCAGAAGCTTGAGAAGATTCTAGCAGGGAGGGAAGAAGGGGAGACAGAATCCCAGGTCAGCCACACAGACCTTGGGAATACCAAGTTCATGCTCCTCAGCCGGGACCACCAGACCACCTGCCTCTTTAGAGAACAGTTTACAAGTAACTGGAATTTAAACAGGGGCTGGGGGCCATTGGGTCACTCCCTCCCCAGCCCGAAGCATACAGAGTGGACTCTGAGGAGGCTTCTTCTCTCATCTACTCATTTCTGTTCATCTGTTGCTTTATTTTTTTAAATATTTTTTTAAAAATTACAATATTTTTTTGCCCCTACCAGGTATGGCCGTAGTCCCAATTATCTTTTCTTTTTGAAAACTTTGAAATGTTGAACTGAAGGTGGGGCTACAAAGAACGAGGTCTGTGGCAGAGTTGGCGAACGTGTGTTGGTTCCAAATGATTTCCAAGGTCTTTAGAAGGGGCCACCTGTCCCCCTTCACAACCTCTGAGGGCTTCAAGCTGGGGCCAAGCCCAAGCCGCACAGGAACCCGGCTCATGGTCTTCGGCCCCAGAATCCTTCAAATGCGAAAGTCGGCAGCTTTGAAAGCTCAGGTTTCATGTCAAGTCTGAATCTGGAGCTTCTCTTGAGAGTCCGGAAGACCTGCTGGACTCAGGTTCCACTTAGCAGCATGTACTGGGGCCACGTGCGCCCCCTTTCCACCTGACATGCTCACGGCTTCTCCAGGGTCCTCATGGGACCCATCCCTCTGATTCATTAACGGTCGGCTCCTGCAGACATCTGAGCTGGTTGCCCCGGAGTAGAGGTCCTTGGTCTCTCCCCAGCCAACACGACGCCCAGAACCTTCTGCAGCAGCCTCTCCAAAAACTTCCCCAGAGTTAAAAACCTGCAGATCAGAGAGGAGACAAGGGTTCTCATCCAGAGGCAGGTGAGGCCAGCCTTGCCTTTTTCACACTCTGTTTTCCACCCCAGCCTATTAGGTGAAGCTTCTGGAAGGAATCAAAGGCAGGCATTCAAGTGGCCCTCATTGCATGGCAGACGAGGGCGTGTTTTCCCCAGGAAGACGGTTTTAAGCACCGTCAGAATTACCTCCATTCAGCCGGTGAATAGTGTAATTCTCAGGCTGCTCTGAGCTCGGAGAAGCTCTTCAATGGGCAGATGAGCAGAAAAGAAGGAATGGATGGTTCTTCAGCCGGCTGCCTCACTTGAGCGTGATTTATACCGCCTACTTCCAAAGGCTGCAGAGCGGCGAGGAAGAGGTGGTTCCCATTCCCGTTGAAAGAATGTTTATTGAGTACCTACTGTGTACTTCAGATGCCATCTTCAAGACCATCAATCCCCGACTCCACCTCCACCAGACCTCTGCTGAGTCCTTATGTCTCCCTTCCTTCTCGCTCTGCGCTCTCAGACATCTCCCGGCACTCAGACACCCGTGTTCTGAACTCAACGCCTCACTCCCCAAAACAAAGAGCTCCCCGACATCTTCCCTGGCTCAGGAAGCAAGGACTCCATCTCCATAACTGCTCAAGCTAAAACTTAGAAGTTATCCTTTTTTTTTTAAATAAAAAAGGAAAAAATGACAAATTTTAAGATTTGCAGATATTTGCCTGCATATACACACCAAGGAGAAAGAGCATATGGTGGCAGAAAGAGAAACGGTCTTGGAACAACATGGAAGCGGGGTGGACGGAGGAATCTCCAGCCGCTCACCGGCTCCATGGTCAGTGCTCTGGGCAGTAGGAAGGTTTCTGATCCCATCCTGGATTTATGTCTTCTCATTTCGGAGCCTCTATGGTTGAACCTCAGTAATATAACATTGACGATGACATGTGACAGGGAACATATAAACATGCATGGAAATAAATGGCCCCTGTGTTTGTGAAATGATAAGTGGGTCAAATAAGATAATGCAGGTGAAACGCTTGGCGGCAACGCTGCAGAGAGTCCATAAACAATAGCCATCACCACAGTTGTTAAGAAATAAGACCTGGACTCTGTAACTCACCCGAGAAACCCCAGAAACCTAGACACTTGGGGGCAGTCCTTTTGATCTCCGGTGTTTCGAGGTGCTAGATTATGAGGATTCAAGATGATTCCATAAAAGGAAAAGTTATCTTACTGGAAAATACTGAGTCAATATAATTTCCTCCTCAGAAAGACAACCAAATAACTAGAAGGTAGATAGAAACTTGTTCTCTCCTGCCGTGCACCATGGTCCTCCCCTGAAATCCCAGAGGCTCTGGAGGCTGAGGCAGGAGGATCACAAGTTCAAAGCCAGCCTCAGCAATTTAGTGAGGCCCTAAGCAACTCAGAGAGACCCTATCTCTAAATAAAATATTTTTAAAAAGGGCTGAAGATGTGGCTCAGAGGTTAAACCCCCCTGGGTTCAATCCCGGGGGCCAAAACTACTTGTTCTCTCCTATTCTTGCTCTCTGCAGCCAGGAAGGGTTACGGACAGGAGAGTCCTCTCCCCTTAGTCTGGGGGTCACATAGAAAACAAGACCTGGGAGGGGCCCTCGTGAGCGTCAGGCACTGTTGCTCCAGGAATGAGGAAACCGGGAAGCGGGTGCATAAGGTCATCTGCCCAGAGCAGGGATGGAAGGCATCCGGCTCTGGGTTATTCCATTCCTCCCCAACGTCATTGTCTTCCAGAGACTGGAACCTCTGCTTGTGAAAGTGACCTGAGTTATCCTTCTAGTCTCCCCTCAGCGGCATTTCTCTTATTTCCTAACACGTAATGATTACGCAGATTTGTGGGGTACAGAGAGGTTCCTCTTAGTCTCCTTCTTGCTTATCCACAAGAGCAAATTGTCACCAAGTCCTGCTGGTTCCTCCTGTGCCCCCCATTGGTCTACCCATAGGTTAGTTAAGGTACAACTAGTTGCTGTAACACGTGGACCCTGTAATCTCAGTGGCTTATTATAACAGGAGTCTGTTCTGATGATGACGTCAACACCTCTGCCTCTGTGTCATTGGTAAGAACCAGTCACATGACCTCACCCAGCTACAAGGTTGCTGGGAAATGTAGTCTGTGGATGAATGAATGAATGACATGCTGTCATTAACTCCCCAGCAGAGGCCAGGGTGGTGGACTCTATCACCAGTCCCATTTTACAGCGAGAAGATGAGGTTCAGAGACAGAATGTGGTTTTTCCCAAGATTACACAGCAAGGAAGCCGTGAGCCCCTGTCCTCTGACCTAGGAAGTGGTGAACCCCGGTTCTCTGACCTAGGAAGCGGTGAGCCCCGGTCCTCTGGCCTAGGAAGCGGTAAACCCCGGTCCTCTGACCTATGAAGTGGTGAACCCTGGTCCTCTGGCTCAGGACTTTTTCCAGCAGGTCTTTCATCAGTGTTCCTGTGGGGGCCACTTTAGGATAACTTCCATCCCATCCCACTGCTACCTCCCAGGAGCCTGGGAGCCTCACCTCCCCTGAGCAGGCATCCATTATGGGAGAGTCCCCCGCTGTATCACTCAGGGCCCTGACGAGAGGCGGATGCACACTCCACCTGTGTCATCGCAGAGAGATCAATGCAGGGCCAGTTTGCATGGGTCATGGGAAACCAGTAACAAGTGCAAGACCTGGGACCGCGTAGGACCTCCAAGAGACAGGGGAGGGAGTGGAGAGCAGAGCTGGCGAAGGAGCCGTGGGAAAGGACTTCCTGTAACTGAGGGACAAGGCCCCTGCTCTCTCCAGCCCCAAAGATCCGAGAGGGAGTGAGCCCATCCTAACTGTCCTCCCATCCCCCAAGCCCTGCCAGCGCCCTCTACTGGCAAAAGGTCAGCCTGCAGGGCTCCTGGCAGGTGGCAGAGGCAGGTGCATGGACCTCAGGAGACCAGCAGACCTCTTTCAGACGGAAGGATGGGTAGGCGGCCCCACCTGGGAGGTTCCTTTGGTTTCGAGCACTACAAACTGACTGGCAGAACGAGGAACTCAAAAGCGGGCTTCAGGGTAGCCTTATTAAAGCCAAATAACTGGGCCTCAGGGGCAGGAAACAGACCCCAAGACGTCACACCGATGGGGAGGGCAGTTCCCCAGAGCTAGTTGGGCTGCGTTGTGACAAGAAGGCTGGGAACGCTGGACCCATGAAAACAGGCGATGGTCCACTGGGCTCACCGCTGCCAACAAGAAGAGCCTCACCCGAGCTCATCAGGACCAGCCGCGGGTGCTCGATCGACATTTGCGGGTTGCAGGAGTCAATGAGCCAAGCCATGCCAAGGAACTTGGGCTTCATCCAGAGGACACAGGAGACTTTGGAGAGCTTTGAGCTCAGGAGGCGACGCGGTCAGAGCTGAACCTCAGACAGAGCTCGCTGACCCGGGGAGGGAGGTCGGATTGCAGCCAGGGGGCTGCCTGCTGATGGGTGGTCCCAGGTAGGCAGGCTGCGGCTCAGACTGGCGAGTGGTAGACAAGGAAAGTTGGGGCGACAGCAGAGCGACTCGGGCTCAGGATGCAGCCAGCCCTTGGGACCGTGTGCCTGCGGCCGTTGACGCAGCTGCTAGGAGCCCTCCCGGTGGGCCAGCATGGGGGGCCCAGCCCTGGTGGGGTGAGGTGCTCTGACACCAGCCCCAGTCCCAGCCAATCTGTCCCTGGAGAAGAGCAACCGCTGCAGGAGGGTCCCAAGGATTCCTGGAGAAAGGTGGGAACTCGACTCAGCACAAACCGGGTCCGTGAGGGACATGGCGGGAAAGAATCTCAGCCTGCGTCGGCAGGGACATGGATTCATTTAGGAAAGCAAGAAATGCGGGCTCAAACGAGAAAGGCGCCATCTCAGGAGGGAGAGACTCCTTTCTGGGATTCCTGGCTCCTCTTTTAAAAAAAACTTGGTGAGGGGTGGGCATGGGGGGTGTGGAAGGATGGCGTCCGTCACTCGCTCTCAGGATCCTTATGGTGATGTGGTCTCCATGATCCGGTCGCTAGATCCCTTTGGAAAATCCCCTGAACTCTAGGTTTCCTGAAACCTCTCTCTCTTAATCCTCTTGTTGGTGGCTAGTTAGCCGTGTCCAAGGTGGTTTTCAGAAGTGGGCGCATTTGTGGTCATTTTTAAATGGACAGATTCCCCAGTGATTTGGGAGAGACCGGCTTGGGGGCACACAGAACTCTAAAGAGACGTTTTCTTGTCCTTCCTTTCTGTCTCCTTCCTACTTTTTCTGTCCCACCTCGTCACACGCTGATGCGAAGTCCCCGCAGGCTGGATGTGGCTTCATCCAGAGCAAAGCCCTGAGCCACACCAAGGGTCCAGCCCACCTGTAGTAGCAACACAGAAGCCCTGGGGAGCTCTTGGCTGTGCCGGGACTTGCAGGGCACGTTTCTGGAAAGGTCCCCTCTCCCTCCTCCCTGCCCGCCGTCCCTGGGTCCCCCACCAGCCTCCTCCAGCCTCCAGCTCAGCAGTCATGCCCGCAGGGGTAGGTGTCCCTCCTGGGCTCGGGCTGGGGGGCACGCCTCCTCTGGACTCCCATCTCCTCCACCGCCAGGCCCACCATCGCCCTGGACATTCTGTGTGACCTTGAGCATGGTAATGAACCTTCTCTGGAAGGTTCCATTTCCTTCCCTGAAAAATAAGGTCACATGGCAGCCACCTAACAGGGTCACTGTGCGCCTTGATGGTGTGGCCCCGAGAGCGTCCTGGCCTTGGTGTCCCAGCAGAGTGAGCAGGCAGGAAGCGTTGGTCGTGGTGGCCTGAGTCACTTCGAGGTCTTGAGGCCCTTTGCAGAATCTGTTAGAGACCTTATTTCACCCCCGCCTGAGGTTTCCCGAGACCTCAGACGGCTGCTCATCGATTCCCGCAGTTGTCCTGCTAGTATCGACCACATATCAACCCTGCCTTCCTCTCAGGGCTGTTAATTGGCCCAAGAACCGTGGCGGGGGCGGGGGACCTAACAGATTTATGAATGAAGTCAGATTCCTTTCCCGCGGTGGCACTCATTCAGAAAGTTAACTCTTAAAGTTCTTCAAAAAAGTCTTCAGGAGATTTTTTTTTTTTTTTAATTGACAGTACCTAGTTTGTCTGTTCTATTATTCGCTGACTGAATGAAAAGTTTACTTCCTGTGTTTAACCATCCGTTATTGAGCACCAACGGTATGCACATCTGCCCAAGATGGCTTCCCCGCCAAGTTCCTAAAATCGGCCAAGGTCCAGACTCCACCCCCTCATCCTGCTCATCAGAATCTGTTCACCTGTTTGTTTACTTGTGAGCTTTTCTCTTACTTACGTCTCGATTTCTATCTGATCTGCCTCCCAGACCAGAATCCCAGCTCTGCTCCTCCGTCTCTCTGTGGCCCACAATGTATGGTGGTTGCTCAATGAGTATTTATCAGATCAATGGAAACAAAGCAATGGGCCAGGCATTTTTGCGGCACGGCCGGGGGATTATATATGTAAATAGTACAAGGATGCAATTTGAGCCTCCAAAAGCCAATTCATCCCAGCAGCTCAGGAGGCTGAGGCAGGAGGATGATGGCAAGTTCAAAGCCAGCCTCAGCCAAAGCGAGGCCCTAAGCAACTCAGGGAGACCCTGTCTCTAAATAAACTACAAAATAGGGCTGGGGAGGTGGCTCAGGGGTCAAGTGCCCCTGAGTTCAATCCCTGGTACCCCCCTCCCCCCAAAAAGCTAATTCATTGAATGGTCAAGAAAAGACTCGGGAAGCATCATTACGGTTCTGGAAAGAACTGGATGTGTCTAAGAGACGGGCCTTAAGGTCCTCTGAGAGGCAGAGAAAAGGAGGAGGACGGGCCTCGAATGCTCCGGTTCATCCCTTTGAATTTTTTTCATCCCTCTGCCTCTTCCCATGGCCTTACGCCAGGTGTCCCGGCAGCAGGGCCCCTGTCTGTCTGTTCTGGCTCATTTGGGCACAGGTTGGAGAGCAGCGTGGCACATGGCAGAGTCCACATCTTCTAGAACAGACCCTGAGATGCGGGCTGGAGTGCCAGAGCGGACTGGGGGGGAGATTCCAGGAAACTCCAGGCGTGGGGTGGGGAAGCGGGGCAGGGGAGGGGAGGATGGCTGGCAGGCTGGCTCACCTGTGTGGGGGGGGGCGGGGACCAGGTAGAGCACACACCCCAGTTGCCCTGCTGGGGGCAAGGGATTTGGGACCCTTGTGCCCCCACCCTTGCAGGCATTGGTTGGGAGTGTTGCAAGTTACAGATGCTGAGAGCAGCAGGGGCCAAGGTCACAGGGGTGGGACACCAGCGGGTGGCCCTGCAGTAAACAGGAAATGAACAATGGATGCAAGTGGCTCAGGGTCTGCTGCAGGCCAGGTGCCTGGCAGCCATTAGTGGATGTGCATTTCAAAGCTTTGGAAGGGCAGGAAGATACTAGGGTTCAGAGAGGTTAGGTAACGGCCCGAGGTCACACAGCGAGCAGGAAGCAGAGTCTGGATTTGGGCCAAGTCTCCTCTGGCTTCTGTTCACCCTCTTTCTGACTCTCATGTTAACTGGTGGGACACAGAGTGGTGTGGTTACCCTGGGCTGGAAACTTCAGGAAAGGCACCTCCTTTTCCTATTCATCCTCTAACCCACTGTCTTCTCCTTGGTTCCAGGTCTGAGTCTGCCCAACCTTGTCCCAAAGTCCAGCCAATGGACCCCTTTGCCCTGAGGTCACCCCAAACCCCTAGGGCTCCACCTCCAACAGACTCTCCCTTCAGATTGGAGGGCATTGGTGGCTAAGAGATCTGAGTTCAAATTCTGAAGTTCCCGGCTTAACCATGTGACCTTGAGCAAGTTAAATCTGCTTCTCTGTGCCTCGGTTTCCCCCAGATGTTGGCCAATAACACCCAACTCACTGGGTAGCTGTGGAGAATAAGGAAGGCGACAGAGACACATACTAAGTGCTCAAGAAACGGTCTCCACGGTGATCGTGATGGAGACACGCGTAGCTTGTCAGTTGCTACCCCTGTGCCCCAAACTGCCCCTTCCAACATCCCCCCACACCAGCAGCCATCATGTAGTGTACAAGCACTTAGACCCTCGGGATCGTCTTCCCGAGCTCAAATCCTGGCTCTGCCATTTCCCAAGGTGAAAACTGGCAAAGCGATCTGCCCATCCAGGCTGAGCGTCCCATACGCAAAATGTTTAGGACCAGAAATGTTTTGGATTTCAGATGTTTTCAGATCCTGGAACATTTGCATCTACACAAGGAGATTCCAAGGATGGGACACAAAATTCATTTATATTTCACAGACTCTTCACACGCAGAGCCCAGAAGTCATTGGAAGTCCTATTTTTGGTGCACCTGCGTTTGGACCTCGCGTGGGGTGTGGACTTCTTCGCTTGTGACATTACGTCAGAAGGTCTAGCCCGTGGGGCATTTGGGGTTTCCAGTTTGGGGTCGTTGAACTGGTGTACCGCGGGTCAAGTCGGGCAAGGCTGGCACGGCACCGGCATGCCTGGTGGTGAGGTCTTGCTCTTCACCCAGGTGTTCATATCCCCGTATTCCTTGTCATCGTCACCATTAACGTCACCTAAAATTCCTTCTGTGCATCCGAAAACCTCTATTAAATACCTACTGTGTGCCAAATATTGCATGGAGTGCTGGGGACCAAGCTGGAGAAAACAGGGTCCCTGTGAATGCAGAGCAAGCTGACCAGCCCTGGGACGGTGAGAGGAACCAAAGGATGTCGTTGTCTTATGCAGGGAAGCGGCCCGGGGGTCAATCCAGGAGAGGCCTTCTCGGGGCCTGCTGTCTCCCCTGCCCAGGTTTCTTTCTTTCTTTCTTTTTTAACTTTGAAAGATTAATTTTTTTTTATTGTAAACAAATGGGATACATGTTGTTTCTCTGTACATGGAGTAAAGCATACCATTTGCGTAATCATAAATTTACATAGGGTAGTGTTGTTAGATTCATTCTGTTATTTTTTCCCTTCTCCCCACCCCTCCAACCCTCCTTTCACTCTATACAGTCCTTTCTTCCTCCATTCTTGCCCCCCTCCCTAACCCTAACTCTAACCCTAACACTAACCCCTCCCCCCCATTATGTGTCATCATCCACTTATTAGCGATATCATTCATCCTTTGGTTTTTTGAGAGTGGCTTATCTCACTTAGCATGATATTCTCCAATTTCATCCATTTGCCTGCAAATGCCATAATTTTATCATTCTTTATGACTGAGTAATATTCCATTGTATATATATACCACAGTGTCTTTATCCATTCATCAATTGAAGGGCATCTAGGTTGGTTCCACAGTCTGGCTATTGTGAACTGAGCAGCTATGAACATTGATGTGGCTGTATCTCTGTAGGATGCTGATTTTAAGTCCTTTGGGTATAGGCCAAGGAGTGGGATAGCTCGGTCAAATGGTGGGTCCATTCCAAGCTTTCTGAGGAATCTCCATACTGCTTTCCAGAGTGGCTGCACTAATTTGCAGCCCCACCAGCAATGTATGAGTGTACCTTTCTCCCCACATCCTCGCCAACACCTGTTGTTGCTTTAAATTTTTTTTAAGTTTTTATTTTTTAACTTTTTATTTGTTCTTTTTAGTCATACATGAGTAGAGTGCATCTTGACATACTATACATACATAGAGTATAACTTATTCTAACTAGAATCCCATTCCTGGGATACAGAGTTTCACAGTTGTGTGTTCATATGTGAACCCAGCAAAGTTACATCTATTCATTCCACTGTCTTTCCTATTCCCTCCCACTCCCTTCCCTCCCTTCCCATTTGTCTAATCCAGTGAACTTCTACTCTTCCCTACCCCCCTCTTATTATGTGTCAGCATCTGCATATCAGAGAGAACATTCAGCCTTTGGTTCTTTGGGGCTGTATTATTTCACTTAGCACAATAGTCTCTAGTTCCATCCATTTACCAGCAAATGCCTTAATGTCATTCTTCCTTACGGCTGAGTAATATTCCACTGTGTATACATACCATATTTTCTTTGGTTGGTTCTATAGCTTAGCTATGGTGAATTGAGTTGCTATAAACATTGACAAGGCTGTGTTACTGTACTATGCTGATTTTAAGTCCTCTGGATATAAACCAAGGGGTTGGATAGCTGGGTCAAATGGTGGATCCATTCCAAGTTTTCTGAGGAATCTCCATACTGCTTCCCAAAATGGTTGCACCAATTTGCAGTCCCACCAGCAATGTATGAGCATACCTCTTCCCTCACATCCTTTCCAACACTTATTGTTGCTTAGCTTCTTGATAATTGCCATTCTGACTGGGGTGAGATGGAGTCTCAGTGTAGTTTTAATTTGCATTTGCCTAATTTCTGGAGATGTTGAACATTTTTTCAAATATGTGTTGATGAACTGTGTTTCTTCTTCTGCAAAGTTCAGTTCCTCAGCCCATTTGCTGATTGGGTTATTTGTTTTTTGGGTGTTAAGTTTTTTGAGTTCTTTATATATCCCAGAGATTAATGCTCTATCTGAGGCGCCTGTGGTAAAGATTCTCTCCCATTCCGCTGGCTCTCTCTTCATGTTCTTTGCTGTGAAGAAGCTTTTCAGTTTGATGCCATCGCGTTTATTGGTTCTTCACTTGACTTCTTGTGCTTCAGGGGTCTTGTTGCAGCGTCAGTTCCTACGCTGACATAATGGACAGTTGCTCTGCTCAGATTTCTAACTGCCCCCAAAGCCTCCCACTCTGGCCCTACAGCACAGCTGGAGTCCCCCATGCTCCCTGTCCCTCTCCTTGACAAGCCAACCCTTGGCTCACTGAGGCCAGGACAGGACCTCAAGGTCATTGAACGTGCCATGACCTGGCCGACACGCAATGCTGAAGAAATGAAGGAGGGACAGACAAGAAACGGGACAGGTGGGAGCTTCACCCTCTGTAAGCTCACAGCTTAGCCACCGTTCTCTGGAAGCTTGCAGAAGACATGAGATTCCTGGTTCAAAGACGCTGGAGTGTACTGTGAGCAGCAATAGTATTTGTGCCACTTCCCCAAGCCCCGATTCCCCCAGGGCAGCACAAAGAGGACCAGGTGACAAGTATTGGATTAAAGAAGGGGGATCCCAAAGCTAGAGACACTGAACCTTGTACAGTGTTTCATCGGCAGTTAGTGTCTGTGTGCTCCTGGACAATAATGATGCCTGCCCTTTCCTCTAAATGGACACAGCATTTCTGCCTTCCACAATCACTTTCTCCACAGTTTTGTAAAGAGGCTGGAGACGTGTGGCCTTCCTACAGATAGATATGGATAGATTAGCACATGGGCAGGCAGGCAGGTAGGTAGGTGGAAGGGTGGGGGGGTGGATGGAAGGATATATGGATAGATGGATGAATAAATGATGGATATGTGGATGGATGGATGGATGGATGGATGAATGGATGAATGGATGAATGGATGAATGGATGGATGGATGGATGGATGGATGAATGGATGGATGTATGGATATATGGATGGATGGATATATGGATGGATGGATGGATGGATGGATGAATGGGTGGATGGATATATGGATGGATGAATGGATGGATAGATGAATGGATGGATGGATGGATGGATGGATGAATGGATATATGGATGGATGGATGGATGGATGGATGGATGGATGAATGGATATATGGATGGATGGATGGATGGATGGATGATATATGGATGGATGGATGGATGGATGAATGGATGGATGGATATATGGATGGATGGATCGATGGATGGATGGATGGATATATGGATGGATGGATGGATATATGGATGGATGAATGGATGGATGGATAGATGAATGAATGGATATATGGATGGATGAATGGGTGGATGGATATATGGATGGATGGATGAATGGATGGATGGATATATGGATGGATGAATGGATGGATGGATGGATGAATGGATGGATATATGGATGGATGGATGGATGGATGGATGGATGGATGAATGGATGGATGAATGAATGATGGAAATATGGATGAATGGATGGATGGGTGAATGGATGGATGGATATGGATAGATGGATGGATGGATGGATGGATATATGGATGGATGGATGGATATATGGATGGATGGATAGATGTATGTATGTATGGATGGATGGATGGATGAATGAATGGATGAAATGAGAAGCTGGCAGATGGAGGGAGGGAGGGAGAGATGGACAGATGGGCTGGTAGATGGAGGGAAGGATGAATGGAAGGATGACAGACAGATAAGCTCCTAGATGGAGGGAGGGGTGATTGATTGATGGATGGACAGCTGGGTGGGCGACTGGCTGGACAGGTTGTGGGCAGGGTCGGAGGGTGGAATGTCGCCAGGCAGTGCTCTCTAAGTTATATTCTTTGGAGTCCCAAGAGCTCGGGGAGCTCCTGAGGAGAAGAGAGCAGGCAGGGAAGCGTCCTGCCCCTCCCTCATTCACTCCTAGCTCCTCTTTCACCTTCTCTAAACACTGAAGCATGCACACAGTCCCGTGGAAGTTGCTAGAATCCCCCTAGCTGTTCTTCACTGGTGCAGAGAAGTGACTCCGAAACTTGAAAGCACATCAGAATCACTGGAGGCGTCTTGAAACCCAGAGCAGCAGGTGCCGGCCCGGGAGTTACTGACTCAGTGGGCTTGGGAGAGGCCCATGATATCTGCATCTGCAACAAGTCTCCAGCTGTGTGGGTGCTGCTGGTCTGGGGACCCCCGTTTATGAGTCGCTAGTATAAATTGTCCTAATCCTTCCACGCGATTGGATTAAGTTATTTAATGCCTGCAACCTGCGAGCAAATGGCTAAACATATTGCAGAGCACTGAGATAGATTCAGACCTGGCTTCCACCCTCAAAGTGGAAACAAGAATCCCACAAAGGCCAGTGTCAACAACAGGAGATGGAGAGACAGGGGGAGCCTTGGTTGAACGTGTTCTGTGGGCCAAAGACTCTGCCATGAGCTCCACGTGCAGGATCTCATTTAATTGGCACTGTCCCATGAGGTCCAAGTTGAGGCTCAGAAAGAGTAATTAACTCGCCTAAGGTCACACAGCTAGCGAGTAGCAGAGCCCAGATCGGACTCCTCAGCTTTGAAATCACACTGTGTACCTCCTTCCCTCCCCACTTCCACACAATTAGAGAAGAGGATGAGACAGTTTGCTGGAGTGTCTGTTTGAATAAATCAAATGTCAGAGCGTATGAAGCTCACGGAGCTCAGGACTGCCAGGCTGGGGAGAATTCAGTGGGTTCTCTCATTAGAGCTTCAACCGTCGGGTGAGGCCTTCCGCATCCCTTCCACGGTTTCGGGGCTACCGACGGCCTGCGGTGTCACCGCTTACTTATGGACCGTGGGCCTGGCTGACTTCGCCATGAGTCTTGCTATTCCAGGAGTCAGAATCCTGCCAGGGCGTCTCGGCTGCCCCAGCCCCGGGCACCGTGCCAGGCACAAGGCCCACCAGAAAGGAGGAGGAGTGAGTAGCTAAGTGGATGATAGAAGATGCCGCAGAGAAGTCCCAGATCAGTCCCCATGAAGACGGACGGAGGAAGGCAGAGCCCCAGATGGAAAGCAGGGGACACTCAGGGACGCACGACTCCCCAGCCTTGCTCCCAGGCCCCTGAGAGGCCACGGAAGAGCCCAAAGCAACCTAGAACGGAGAAGGAACTGCATTCGTGTCCAACCCCTTAATTTTATAAGACAGGGAAACAGAGATCCAGAGAGGGAGCAGCCTTGCCCAAGGTCACACAGCAGATGGAAGACAGAGCCAGGGAAGAGGTCAAGTTTCTCCATCCTGGTTTTGTGGTTTTCCTAAATACCAAGCTGGAATTCTCCCGCCCCTCCCTTGACTACCTCTCCATTACCCTCCCCTGGGGACTGGCCTCAGAATTTTTATGATTCTTAGGAATAAATCACACTGTCATATTTTCTGTACATGTCTGTGATATGGTAGAGAGAGGCAGGATCATAAGAGATCTCTGTTTTGGCTTGTAGGAGGGGAGCCAGGTCATTGTACTCCAGGTATCTACAGGTGAGAATGAAGATCCAGCCCAGCTCACAGGGTTAACTTTCCAGGCCCCAAGCAACCAACTTGGAACCAGATGGCCCCTGCCTCAGTTTCCCCTGGAGAGTTTCCTAAAAATGCAGCCACCTCAGATCAGTAGATTCCAAATCTTTGGAGGCAGCATCCAGGACTGGGATTCTCCTTCTTGGGGGATTCTTATACGCCTGCCTCACATGACATTCAGAGCAAGGTGCCCCTTGCCACTCAAAGGCAGCGCTCACTGAAGCTGAAATCCATTTCCTTGGCCAGAGCTCCTTAATGGGGCTCAAGGGGTTTAATTTGCTGGAACACCACTTTGGAAGCACGTGAGTATAAACACTTTAGGAAGGACATGCCCTCCACTTTGCCACAGACTCCACTACTCCCTGGAGCCTCACACCTGATCCACTTCACATGTTCCCCGGAAGCACAAACATTGGCAACTTCTGCAATCCCAGCCATTGTCTTCAAAATACAAATTCTTTGGTCAGCCCTTTGCACCTCAGCATGACTTAGACCCTCAGGACTGAACTCCAGGTATGGAGGATCCCTGCAAACCTTGTGGTCCCTTGATCTGGGGTGGGACAGGCAGGAGACTCTGTTATGAGGTAAAGGAGAGCTGAAGGACTAAATTACACTACCAACAGTACCCTTAGGGCTCCTCTTGATCCCCTAGAGGATTCGGGACCCCACCCCTCCTCTCTCTTTCCCCAGCACCCCAACCTCACATCCTGCTCAGGGCTACTTCTGCATGGACAGGTGCTGGGTGAGAGGCTGGGAACCAGGAGGTGCAGCCAACCCAGGGTGGCCCAGCATCCTCATCCCACCCGAGTCAGCCTGGCTTAGCAGGGACCCAGACAAGGGGTCCCAAACTCTGAGTACAGGAAACCAGGGACTCACTTGGCAGGTCTCAGAAAACAAGCCGCTTCGGTGAAGGTTTAGCGCCATCTGTTGGTCATTCTGGAAACTGCCTCGGTTGAACAGGTCCAGGGAGTGAAGGGCACCCATGATCTTGCCTGCCGGGCTCTCAGGGAAGAAGCTGCCTCCTTCTTTGACGATCGGGTTCAGCAACTCTTAACTTTTACAAAGTCTAAGGTCCAGTCCTAAAGCTTCTAGACACGGTGACAGGGGAAATGGCAAAGAACCGTAGAAAACCACTCTTGCCCTGGATTTTGCCTATAATCCAGGGAGGCAGCCATGCCCAAGTTAAGATCTCCTTTTGAAACCCAGAGATGCCAAGGGATTTGCCCAAGCTCACACCGGACATTAGTGACAGAGCCAATTCTGGAAGCCAAGTGCTCCAACCCCAGAACTAATGTTATTTCTTATGCCCAGCCTGCCTCTTTAAGCCTTAAAGGGCCCCTCCTCTTGCTTCCCTGCTGGAATCCTCCAAATGTCTGTAGGCCATTTGTCACCCAGAATTGTGACCCTTCTTCCTCCATGGTGACTCCAGGCTCTCAGACAGATCTGTTCTGATCACTGCGTAAGGGACAGAGAGAATCTGTGTGTCTTGGGAACAGGGGGACACAGTGCCCCCCCCCCAGGTCTTTCGGTATCTCTTAGGGGCCTGTAATTCAGGACAGTAAAGCAGACCAAGGGACATTTCTTAGGGATGAAGTAGTGAGAAAGACAGTGAGTAATGGATAAAGGGTTGGCTAAAAGGGTTCAAGGTCATCACGCATGGAGCTGGTCTATACAGTCGGTGCCTAATAAGAGATGGTTGTTGTCATTATGTCACTAAATCCAGTTGCCACTCAGCTCCTCGTTCACTTAAACATTTTTTCCGGCTTCTGGTTGGAACTGCTGTTCTGAGACTTGGGCAGGCAACAGAATCACCCTGGGGGGGTGGGGCTTATGGCAAACGCAGACCGCTGGACCCCACCTTGAGGGTTCGACTCTGTGGGTTTGGGGCAGGGCCCAGGAACTGGCATTTCCAGCAGGTTCTCCAGGGATGCTGATCCAGCCATCCCAGGAACACACTTTGGGAACCACTGGCTTGGTCCTGTCTGACAGTAAACCAAGTGGTCTTCCCAAGTGCGCTGTGATTCTGAAAGAGGCGGGAAAGTGTCCTTGAACTCCTCAAAGGTGCCCGATCCCTCTCACATCGCTCATCCATTCCTCCCCGCACCCCCTGCCGGCGACGAGAATGAGGCAGAATTCACCCCATTTGAGGGATGAGGAAGCTGAGACTCAGCCAGGAACCAGCCCAAGAACTCTCGGCAGGACAGAAGCCCAGGGCTGTCTGTTTGTAGACACGAACCGGCCACCACACCCGCTCTGCCGCTCCCGCCTGACCCCTAGGCTCACCCACGGACACAGCAGGGGGACAAAGTGCTCTCACGCTGTGCCCGGCCCAGAGCCCTTCGAGGGTTGCCACTGCTGGGTGACTGCTGCAGATGCCGCTCCATCGCAGCCTATCGAATCAGCCCCTCTCTGCAGCCAAAAGATGATTATGTTTTCATTAGCCCTGGATAATGTATCACCCACTCCAGGTCGGAAAACGAACCTGTTCCCTTCCCTGGGCTCCGCCAGAGGGCTCCCCTCTCCTGGGCCCACCCTGAGCTGAGGGGGGAGCTCTCCCCCTGCCCGCCATCCAGGGGCTGTCATCACGGTGACCATTTATGGTGTCCCTGCCGGGCAGGTGCCTGGATGTGCCTCTGCCAGCTTAGGCCTCCTTGGTCCCAGAGAAGGGTGGTATTGCCACCATCCCCACTCCCCTGCACATCGGGTGAGCCTGAGCGCCCACAGCCACCTGAAAGCCACCATGGCCAAGGAGCATTTGGGGGACGGTCACTGAGCATCGTCCCAGGAATGCCTGGTTTGATGGTAAAAATATCTGGCCGTTTGCTTCCTGTTGTGACGATCACTCATGCAACCCAGCCTTAGTGTGGCAGGTCCCCAAGCCCTAGGAGTCCCTCCCCAGACTCTGCCGGGGTCCCCTTCCCCCTCTCCCCACGAGGACCCGGCGGAAGGAAGTGGAGTCTGACTTGGGGATCCCAGGACCTGAGTTCTAAGACCTTCTCTGTCACCCATCACTGGGGCTCTGGAGCAGGTGGCTTTGCCTCCAGAGACTGTTTTCCCTTCTATAAAAAAAAAACAGACTAAGGAAGAGAGTCATGGCACCATTATTATCACAATTCAGTGATCTCTACCTAAAGATGCTGGGCTCGGGGCTGGCAGGATGTGAAGTGCCCAATGTAAGGCAGCCACCATGCCTTACTACGACAGGAAGTGTCGCTACTAGCTCCCCTTAGCCCTCCAGACCAGCCAGAAAAAGGATGGGGAAGCATCTCCCTCTCCCTCTCTCTGTCTCTCCCTCTCTCTGTCTCTCTATCTATCTGTCTCTGGCTACTTATGTCTCTTTGCCAATTTCCCTCTCTCTCTTTCCTCTGTGCCTCCCTGTCTCGTTCTGTCTCTTCTTCCACCTCGTCTCTGTCTGCCAGCGCTCTCTCTCTCTCTCTCTCTCTCTCTCACACACACACACACACACACACACACACACACACCCAGGACTCCTCATGGTGACTGGCTCCTCTCCTGGGCTCCCAGGCTCTGTCTCTGAGATCCCCGTCTCAAAAGCCACGTTTCCATGCTTTGCTATCAATTGCACCACGTCACCTGGTGGTGAGAACAGAATTGGGGGAGAGCGGGATTCTGTCTCCCCCTCCCCAAACCCAAGCCAACTCTGCCTCCTGCAGACACAGCTCAGCCTTGGCCCTGACCTCACCATCCTAGGGTCCTGTGTTCCCTACCAAGCACCCTTCTCCTGGATTTCAAAACCGCTGGTGTTCCAGGACAGGCGAGGCACCCCCATCCCGAGCCTCTCTGGACCCCGACTCCCACACCCCCGGGCAGACCCCGTTTGGACCAGGTGAACTGCCAGGCCCGTGCAAGAGCAGCTTCCCTTCCCCTGGCTTCCTGATTTTCCCCAGTTGCCATGGTAATTGAGGAGCCGAGTTCTGAGACCCACACCACTGAAACCCAGCGCTCAACTTTGAAATGGTTCAGGCTGGAGCCCCGGGTCCAGGATGGGAAGGGACGGGGCTCCAGCCTGGACCTCCTGCCAACACAGCCAGCCTTTATGTCGCGGCTACCGTCATCGTGGTCTGCAACTCTTTCCTGAGCATTTACTATATGCCAGGCTCTCTAGGTCAAGGGCTGCAGCAGCGTGGGCTTCCTGCATCCTCACAATGACCCCAGGCCGTTTGGCCGCTGAGGAAACAGGCCCTGGATCTTGCCCCCCACGCCCCCCACGGGATGGTGTGGTCAGGGAGAGGCAGAGCCTGGTGTTGATGGCATTTCTCTGGTCCTCCTTCCAAGGTGTTGAAGACAACGCCGAGCTCCCGCAAACCAGCAAACCAGCATCAGCTGCTGCTTTACCGCTTCCTCCCCTCCTCACCCCCCACACCCCTCTTCCTGCGCCCAAAGTCACACCCCCTTATCCCCTGCCTGATGTGCAAGACGATCTGAAAAGCACTTATTAGCGACAAAGGGGGGTGGTTTTCTTCTTTGCCTCTGTACACAAGTCAGAGCCTGAGTGGGCTGCATTCCCTTGGCAAGGCTGGGGAGGAGGAAAGATGGGGCCACCCAGAGCCAGGTGCGGAGTGTGTGTTTGCGTGTGTGTGTGTGTGTGTGTGTGTGTGTGTGTGAGAGAGAGAGAGAGAGAGAGAGAGAGAGAGAGAATCCTGCTCTTTCCTTGAGGCCCCCACCCCCTGCTTCCCCAAGTGTCTGAGCAACAGCGACAGTGAAATGCAAAATCCTTTGCAATCTGCCCAGGAAAAGACAGCTTTTGAGACGGGTTTATATGGTTACCCATATGTTAGGGCCCCTAAGAAAGGAAGGGAAGCTTGGTTTGCTGCATCTGCCCCTCCCCCAGCCCAGCCTTTGGCCTCTCCCACACGCGGGTCTCCTAGGTCGCAGGCCAACAAGTCCCCTCCATCCTCCCCACTCCCCAGGATGCCAGGCCTTAGCTGTGCTCCAGAAAAGACCAGAATCAGACAACATTTCCGGAAAGGGCTGACCCGCCCTCTGCCCACCCCAGAGCCAGGGCCAGTACCCAGGCCCTGACACCCTGCTCCATCCTGGGGGTTTCCAGCTCTGCTCAGGGTGCGGGTCTGTGCATTCTGCTGTCCCATTAAGAGATATCGTCCCAACACTGATGTAGAGACAGAAATAGCCATCCCTGCCTCCTGCGGGGCTCTCTCTGCCCAAAGAGAGCTGCCCTTCCCTGCCCGGCTACCACATTCAGCCCCCTCCAGACTCCCAGAAATTGTCATTGTGTCTATGTGTGTGTGTATGTGTGTGTGTGTGTATGTGTGTGTGTTTCCTGATAGAAAAAAATGGAAATTAGGTTATATAAAAGATGTATGCTTTGGAGACCAGAGCGGCTCTTTTAATGAGGGTTGCGACGTCTCCCTCCCCACACCCATAAAGCAGCCGGGTTGGACGTCACCGCTAATTCGTTTCGGCGATGATAGGATAAAGGAGGGACATTAAGAAATAAATTCCCCCTCACGACCCTCGCTGAGCTCACAGCTCAGTCCCTACATATTTATGCCGTGTTTCCAGTCGCTGGGCGAGGAGCTACTTAGCGCCGCGGCTCCTCCGAGGGGCTGTCGGGCGGCAGCGGCGGCCGAGCGGACGGGGTGAGCCAGGGGCGCGCGCGGGGCGTCGGGCACTGCGCGGGGGAAGCCTGCAGCCTGCGTCCCGAACTTGGGTTTGCTGGGGCCGGGGGAGGAGGGAGGAAGAGGAGGGGACAAGGGAGAGGTGGGGGCTAGGCGAGGGGGTGGGGAGCGATCGGGGCGGCACAAAGCGGAGGGACAGGGGAGGGGCGCGCGCGGCTCCTACCCGGAGGTGAGTGGGAGCGGCTGGAGCCCTCCAGCCGCGCGGGGCTGCCGACCCGGAGGCTTCGGCTCCGCGAGCGCGGCGGCACGGGTGTCCGGGAGGAGGAGGAAGCGCAGGAGCAGGAGAAGGAGGCGGCGGCGGCGGCGGGCGGGCGCGCAGCGCGGAGAGCGGCCTCGGCGCTGCCCGGCTCCGCGGCAGGTGAGTTCCCGGCCCCGGCGTCCCGCGCCCCCTCGCTGTCCCCTACTGCTCGCGGCTCTCGCGTCGGCCCCCAGGGCGCCCGGGAGGCACGGGCTTTGCCGCGCGTCCCAAGTTGGGTCGGGCGGCCTCCTCCTCCTCCCAGCGGGCGGCGGGCGGCTGGGGGTCCGGTCCCCAGGGTCGACGCGGCCGCCCCGCTGCAACTTTGCGGGGCCCGCTGCCTTCCCAGCCGCGCGCTCGGCTCGGCGCTGCGCTGCGCTGGGTAATGGCGGACCGCTGGGCACCGACGCTCCCGGCTGGCAGCCTGAGGCTGGGGACGCCCGTCCCTGGGGATCGCTGCACCTGCCCACCCTCAACTTTCCGCGTTCCGGGTGCGGGGCTCTCCGAATGCGGCGCACCTGCGCTCGCGGTAATGGCGGACTCCTGGCACCGCCAGCTGCCGCGGCAGGGGGCCCGCGGCCGGGAGGGCTCTGCTCCAGGAACGCTGAGCTCGGGGACGCCGCTCCCGCCTGGCTTCCAACTTTGCCAGGATCCTCTTTTGCGCTCCCGCGGCAATGGCGGGGCCGCCTGCACCTCTTGCTTCTCTGTACGGGCGGGATTAGGGTGTGAGAACCTGGGAAAGTTGTTTCTCCCCCAGGAGCGAGGCTCTAGGGCTCCTGGCACGTCCCCAGAGTGGGCAAGGGGCGCGCTCCGCCGTGGTTCAGGGACGGGCAACGCGCCCAGCGCCATGGGTTTGCTTCCAGGTGGCCACGGCTCCCCGCTGGGGACCTGCGAGATCCAACTTCCCTGACCACCCAGGGTCTTTGGGTCGGTGGGTGTAGACAGGGCTCTTGGTACAGCGATCTAGAGGACATGTGACGCTAGCCCCCACCCCCAGGACACCACGATCTGGTCCGAGCGCCCGCAGTTCGCAGCGCGCCGGAGATGGCGATAGCGCTGAGTGGGGCGGGCTCGCGGAGAGGAGAGGCGCGCGCAGAGAAGGCGGCAGTGGAGCGAGGTCAGGAACCTTTCCAGTGACTCCCCGTGGGTTTTAATCCTAGATCTACCCTTTACTTGCTGCGTGACCTTAGGTAAGTCCCTTCATCTAAGCCTCAGTGGTAACATGCGGAAGCAAGACCTTTCTCGTGGGGATCTTAAAAAATCACGAACGTAAATACAAAGCCCAGGGCAAGTGCTCATTACGCAGGAAATGTTGCTGCTGTGTTTTATTTGAACGCCCTGGGACGGATCCGGGAGACTCCCAGGTCTTGGTTTCCTGCCTGCGCTGAATGGAGGGTCGGCCCCTGAGGGTAAGAAAGGCTGCTCCTACCTCCATCTCCACCCTAGCAGTCCTGGGGAAGAGGGGTTGGGGTTCCTCTGGCAGACCCCCTCTGCTCCCATTGTCCAACTCAAACCTGGCAAGTAGGTTTGGGGTAAGCACCCTGGCGGTCACCACGGAGGGAGCATTCCCAAAGGCACCCCTGGCACCGGTGCAGGGCAGGCTAGCCCTGCGTACCTTTGGTGACCCAGGACCTTGGAACACAGGAGGAAGGAGCTCCCCCCCAGACTCCTCCCCCAGAGGAATGAGGAGCCCCACCACTTTGTTTAGTGCTTCTGTAATTGGGATCAGGGCAAACAGGTCTGAAGAGACACCAGAAGACCCTGGCAGCAGCTTTCTGGAGGGGAGACTAGATTTCCCCCATTGCATTTTGCTTTGGGTGGGTTTTGGTTTTGTATTTTAACCCTGGAGCCCTGCCAGAAGCAGAGAGATCAGGCCCGTTCTTTGCCCTCAGCAATCTCCTGGGTAGGTCTGAGAAGCCACGGCAGGTTGGGGAAGGTCAGCCCTTGGCTCCTGCACCTCTGACCCAGCCCCTGTCTAGCAGCCCAGATTGCCAAAGCCCTCTGACAAGCACACCGCTCTCTTTAGGTTCCAAGGTGCTGTCACCTGCAAGATATTTCTGGAACCTCTGAACAGCTCCCCCAGGTCTCTAGCCTAGGGATCCAAATCCCACATTTGCAGATGTGGAAACTGAGGCAGGGCAAACGGTCACCCCTGGCAAGTGGTCCTGCTGAAGACCTCAACCCTGGTTTGGGGCTTCCTAACTGGGAGTGTTTTGCATGCGTAGCAATGCCTGCCGCCCTCTTTGGGTATTTCCTCATGGATCTGCCCAGCCAGAGGAAGGGGGACCCCAATCATCAGGGGCATACCAGCACGTTCAGAAGTTATGATGTCCCCCAGTGTCCCAGGCCATGCAGACAGAGAGCAAGCCACATACTAGAGAGACCTGTTGAAGACCCCTGGGTGAGAGCAAGTTTAGTGCAGCCGGTGGCTATGCAACTTACCGTATATCACTTACCCTCTCTGAGCCTCAGTCCCATTATCTGTGAAGTGAGAACAAGAACTCCCTCAAGGGGTTGTTTTGAAGATTTTATGATAATGTGTGTAAAAGGGGCTCTGGAAACGACAGTTTCATGCCAAGACGTGATTGTAAGGAAGTAAAGAAACCTCAGTGGGACATCTCCTGTGCACGCCTTTTGGGTCAGCAGTGTGGACGTGGCCTCCAGACCGGCCGGCCCTTTGTGCTTCCTGCCTTTTAAAAATTTTCCTCCCAATAACTGAAGCCAGCCCAGAAGACTTGTCTTCCCCTGGGAAGGACACTGGGTGAAGGCTGAGAGGCCGGAGGGGTGGCTGATGTAGGAGGTTCCCAGAGGGTCTCTGCCGCCAGCGGCGAAGGAGCTGTCCAAGGTACCACATGGGCAGTTGTCCAGAACCTTCCCTTGGGACAGTGGTACTGACGTCCCAGGACACAGGAAGACGCGGGGTCAGCTCAGCCGGGTATTGTGAGCAGGAGTGATTGTGGGGTTGTGATTGTGTGGCCCTCTCGGCTGTATGTTTCAGGGTGTCTCAGGATAAGGCTCTGCGTGCTGCTGCCTGTCACTTGCGTTCTGCGGGTTTGTGCAGGGACTGGCCAAGCCCTGGAATGCGGTTAAGAGCTACAGGCAACCACCTGTGTCCATGAGTGCAGGGGCTCTTTCCTGTTAGAAACTGAAATGCACAGCAGTCGAATTTGGCATTTCCGGACCAATTTTCATCTGGGCTGTTTGTGCAGAGGATAGGTTTTCCATCCCAGATCAACAGCGTGGAAGCTGGGAAGGCTAGAGACGCGACCCCGTCCCTCATCCCAAAATATGATAGCATTTGCACATCATCTGATCCAGCGAATGCCAAATGTCAGCCCACCGGACGGTCGGCATCAGAATCCACCAAGGCACTGGCTGAAAACTGGGGTGTCAGACTCCACCCCCTTTCTGGGGAGCTGGCATCTCCAGGAGGAGCCTGGAAGGATCTGGACTTGTAACGAGACTGCTCCAGGTCATTCTCATGCCTTCAGATCTTAACCCTCAGCCTCACCGTATGCATAGGGAAACCGAGGCCCAGAGCAGACAAGTGACCTGGCAAAAGTCACACAGCCCATTATCGACACAGCTGGGATTGATTCCCCAGTGTCTTGACTCTGTCCTGAGCTTGCCGATGGGAACTGAATGTTTCTATCAGCCTAGAGAAGCCCCAGAGGTGTAGAACTCAAAGGAAATTTCTTTCTGTCTCTTTGGGTTGTCATTACAAATTGGCAAACTGTTCAGGACAGACTGGACACGGTCCTTCCCGCTATGACCGTGCTGGATGTCGGCTGTGAGATCCCACCTCATGTTGGGCATTAGCCCCCGGGGTTAATCTTTTCAGGGAGAACATTTCTTTTAAAAGTAGGTGTAATTTCAGAAATCAGGTAATCGTGGGAGCTAATGGAACCCAGTTAACTGCCATTGATTTCACCAAAACCCTGCTTGGAGCTCCTTGCGTGGCCAGCTCAGGCCCCCGCCCTGCTTCTGCAAACCCTGCGGACGTTTCTGTGGCTCCCGTGCCTGTCCCTCCGGAGTGGGAATGCTGGCTAGCGCCCTTTAATACTGAGCCGTTGAGCTCACTTGACTCTAGTCAATGAAATAGATGTAGATGCCACAGAAAATGTCCCTAAGTCCCCAACACGAGCATGCTCAACAGGGTGGAGTGGGCACGAATCTTAGCATGATCATATTTCATGAGGACCAGAGCAGCTCTCATGGGTGATTCTGCAGCCGACATCAGCACTTTTGCTAAATGTGACATGAGGAGAGGCAACTAGCAAGTCCAGGGCCAGGCCCCAGGGGCAGGTGCCCAGATTAGGTGGTGCGAGCCCTGTTTGACAAAGCCTGCGGTCCCCTCAGGCGGAAAGCACCGAGGAAGCCACATACCAGGCTGTCTGTGAGAGAAGGTGAGGCGAGGTGCTGCTTCCACCCCGGGACGGTGGCCGAGGGAGTCGGGGACGCTTCTGGAGAAGGCGGGATGGGGGCTGGTAGCCTGATTGCTACCACCCTTTCAGTGACGCGGGGTCTCCAGGGCCACGCTGTGGCAACAGCAGTCAGCTAGAAAGGCAGAGCATCTTAAAATGTCATCCTGAGACACACCCAGGGCCAGGCCCGGGCATCTGGGGACACAGTGACTGGGTGTGCTTGTGTTAACCTCTGTGACCCACCGGCAGTCATCCACGCTGGGGGGACTGTAACTGCTACTTGGGGTTGTTCGGAGGGTTCAGTGGGACAGTGTGCGTGTGTGACTCTGGAAAAGGGACAAGGAACAGCATCTGGCCCATCTCAGAGACCACCATGAAGAAATGCAAAAAGGAGAGACGCCCGTAGGGGGTCGGTTGATCTGGCCCACCCGCTTCCTGTCTCCCAACTTCAGCTTTCTCATCTGAACAGAGTCGAAATTCAAGGGCATCTCTCTGTTCGGAGGCTGGCAGATTATGTCCTCGTAGGCTGGCGTATGGTTTTCTGAGTTTGGTCAGTTTGAATTTTCTTGAAGTTTCGGTTTTCCGGTTTGGATTTGGATTTGGGTTTTGTTTAGTTTACTTTTTGGGTTTGCCTTTAGTTTAGCTCTGCACCCTTAACTGTTATGTATATCACTTACTCGGCCCTTGGAGGCATTAGTTACATCCCCTGGACTAATTATCTGGAAAAAACCTTTTCTGCTTTAACTTTTTATTCCTCACCTAAGACAAACACTTACCCAATTGGCATCCATCAGTCACATTGGATAGACAGGTGGCCCTGTTCAGATGGAAAACAGAATCCTTTGCAAGAGGCCGGGAGGATTCCCCAATTCCAACCCCAGCAAAATTTTCTTTCTCCACCTCTGATTTGCATGTTCTGTTCCTTCCTGCGATCCGTCACCTCCTCTCAGTTGGAATATTCAGGAACAGGGGTCCTGATTTTTCGGTCACCCACGATGCTTCGGGAGTTTTGAACTAAAACCACCTGAAAGAAATTCTACAGGTTTTCAGAAGTGCCCTGAGGGGCATCTCAGCTTCTGCCGGGAGCATTTGCCCAACGTTGCCCAACATTAAATAAGACTCGGGAATCTCTTCTTTATGCCAAACCTGACAGCTAAATTGCTACTCTGAGATTATAAAGGTGGGCTTCCCTGGAATCCATTTCCAGTTAGGAATGAAGATGGGTCTTGTGAATTCCAAAAAAAAAGCTTACTGGACTTCAGATAGTATCAATGAGCAGACATCAGGTCTCAGCTAACGGATTTTGATTTCTTGTCATAAACGAGAGTCGGGTCAGCTGCTTTTACATTTAAGGAATAAGCCCCGAGCTTCCTGCACCACGCCAGACCCGGCAGGAGAGGCTGTGGCCTAAAGAAGGGGGAAGATATGTCCCTACCTTCAGGTAGCTCACGGTGTCAAAAAAGGTACCAACTTGCCTGTAACTTGAATGCAATGAGGCCAATGATGTGGACAATCTATCCCGTTTGGTCATTAAAATAGCCACATTAAAATAACCCACCCTGGGCTGGGTTCCCTTCCAGGAATTTTAAGCAAAATAAAAAAGTAAGAAATGTCACCTACGGGGGACCCATCAGAATAGTACTCAATAGCAACTGACATATTTTGGGCATGTTTTTCTCTCTGATTTTGAAGCAGTAGCCCAGCTCTGAAATATTCAATAAGAAAAATAAAGACCAATTATGCTCCCGTACAAGCGTTTGAGTAATGAACAGAGTCAATAACATCCACATGCTTGTTAGGACAGGATTTAGCTGGAAATGCCTCTAGTTATCAGTTCTTCCCTCATATCATGAAGTCATTGAGATGAAATCCCTCGATTTCTTACAAAGCAGGGCATTAATTAATAGGACTGGATGGGATTGCTGGCTGGATTTTTTTTTTTTTTATTGTGTTTGGTTATCTTTATAACAAACTTACAAAACTCCTAGGCAAAGATAAAATGTTTCCTTTACAGTTACCTTCAATGTCCATGATTTCTGGGGGCACCTTCCTCAAGACTTGCAGTCACAAAGTTTGGCATTTCCTTCTGAATGTCCCTGTGAGAAGGATATCCCGTTGGCCTTTGAGGGTGCAGCTGGATTTCAGGAATAGCATAAAGCCACTGGGAGTCACATTGTTTGCTTAAAGCAAGCAATCACGTAAGATAAAATGTGGAGATTCTGTTTTTAAAAACAAGGTGATGTAGTCAGACGGGATTTCTTGTCAGTTTTAAAACCAGTGTCTAAGTCAAGCATAATGGACTTCATCTCCCCAAAAGACTTCCTGCTCAGGATCTTCCTGACCCAGGGATGCTGGGAGCCAGGGAGACTGCTTTCCTCTCTCCAGATTGACTACTAAGGTTGCCCCTAAAAAAAAAAAATTAAAAATATAAAAGGCAACCTTTGCTGAGTATTATATGAGATTTTTGCAAGTATTGTTAATTTTCTTAGGCATGATAACGGTATTGTAGGTTTTGTGGAATATGCTCTTTATTCCCAAGGTAGGCATGCTTAAGCACTAAGGGCTGAAACGTCATCATGTGAGCGTTTTATTAAAATGGTCTCTTGTAAAGTGAGACAGGGAGTGAGATAATCAGACAGATGGACAGACAGAGGACAGATGAATACATAAACAGATGACAGACGCATAGACAGACAAGTAGATAAGGATCGCTGGAGAGGAGCCAAGAAACACATGCTAATAGCTGTTGGATCTGCTTGAAAGTTTAAGGGTGATGCTATGCTGCTCTTTAAACAGTCCATCCTTAAATATTTCCTCATAAAAAAGTTGGGAGGCAGGAACTGTTCCAGTTAGACTCTTCTCTGGGTTACATTTTTCCAGGTTTCTCAGAGAAGCGATCCTCCCCTGCCATCCACACCCCTCTCCGCGGACGTCCGCACCCGCCAGCGGGCTCCGTCTCCTCCTCTCTCCCTCTCTTTTCCTGGAAGAAATAATCCTGCAGTTTAGCAGAATGTCCCTGTTTTCCATGGCAGGTCTTTCTTTACATTTTCCCCTCGGCATTTTAATTAGGGCTGTGAGTCACCGTGCTTTATGAGTGCTGGTGACAATGTCATTTACGGCTGTTTAGCATCCCAATCCAGCGCTCGCTCATCACATCAGGGGCATTGAGCAGCTTCCGCCGTCAGCAGCAGAGCAGGCTCCGGGCCTCTTGAGGAACTGAGAAATGAGCCTGAGCTTCGTCCTTGGAGGAGCTTCCAGAGTCACCCACTGCGGGGCTGGCGGGGTGGCCTGGGCGCGCCCGGATGCAGGGACGCTCCACTGGTGGCTCAGAAGGGCAGCTCCGACCTCCTGGGGTCAGCGTGTTTTCTCACTTGCTCAGTGCGCAGTATCATCACATGGGCTCTTGGACGCTGAGACCCCTCCGGATGCAATGGCAGGACCCGGGAGCCCACCCGGGCTGCATGCAGTCCCCTCTACTGCCATCCATTCTCTGTCACTGTGGGCCATCTCCGCACCTCAGTTTCCTCTTCTGTAAACAGTGTGGGGTCACTTCATTGGGTAATGGGGACCCTTTAGTGCTTGGCGCGTACTGGGTGCTCTGTCACTTGATTGGCGATGAGGAGGAGGATTAGGATAACTTGGCTGAGACACACCCTGCCCTTATCTATCCGAATGGCTTCAGATTTTCTTCGTTCCTACGCCCAAGGGGCGATGGAGGTGCGGATTTGTCAGTCAGGAGCCAAGCGGGAAAGGCACGGCAGGCGCCCGCGGTTTGCAAGATGGTTCACTGAGGGGATCAGTAGGCACTGCTGCTTTGCACCGTGAAAGGGAGGCGCCGCAGTTGGGGTCTCCCAGCAAACGCCGTGCTCAGAAAGGACTGCAGACCCTGCAAGACCACAGCAGGGAGAGGGCGGAGGAAGAAATACCCAGCCTCGCTCCCATCCCTCTTCTCCTCCCTCTCCCTGGTCAGTCCCTGCCACCGGGCAAACCCAATTGGAAGCCACAGGGCGAGGGGCCTGTTGATGTCATAGAAATCAGCCTCCTCCTGGAGCCCGAGTGAGTTTGGAGGAGGGTGGACCGAGGATCTGGGAATGAGGACGGATAACAAGCACAGGCGGGGGACAAAGAGGAAGAGGCGACTGACCATCAGCCATAAGGCCACCGTCTGTCATCTCCCAGCCAGGGAGGTGCTGGAGTGACTGTCTACTGCAGGGTCCTCAGGAAATCCTCAGAACAAATCAGGCCTTGGCTTTCATTTCTAACACTGAAATACCTCCCAAGGGACCTGGAGGAACTGGAAGTGGACATGACAAAATCAAATGAACCACACAGGGCCTCCCGGCTAGCCCAGCCAAGGACAGGTGGACCCTGGGGCGACCAGAGGCCCGGTTTCTCGAGCAGGCGAAGCTTGTTGAATAACCTGTTGAAACGGCTTTGGTGGTCAGCGACCGGTGGGTGACTGTTGAATGTCCACTCAGAATTGTTCCGGGGTACGGCCACCTGCAGCCACGGCCAGCTGTGCCCCGCCAGGCCAGCTGTGCGAATCTCACTGAAGCTGGAAGAGTTCTTGGATGCCACAGCAGGGCATTCTGTGGCAGTGTCCCAGAAGCCTGAGATTTTTCTTGCTGACCGTGGCAGAGAGTTGCAGCTCAAACTCGGAGAAGCTGTCTGGGCGCGGCGACCGGATGCTCCAGAAAACACTCTGGAGTAGAGGCGGGAGTCTGCGTCTCCAGCATTGCTGTGACATCAGCCAGGTGTTTCGTGCCCTCACCAAGGCCTGGCACTGGGCTGAGCGCTGGATCTGCAAAAGCACAGGTTTCCAGAACAGAGTGGAAACTGCCCTCGGGGGACCCGTTTTCCATTGTTTTATTTGGTGAAGGTAAAGTTCATGTGATATAAAAGGAACCTTTTTATTGCTTTCTTTTTGTTTTGTTTTGGTTTTTGGTACTAGAGATTGAACCCAAGGGTACTTAACCACTGAGCCACATCCCCAGCCCTTTTGATTTTTTTAGTTTGAGACAGGGTCTCCCGCTAAGTTGCTTAGGGCCTCGCTAAGCTGCTCTCCAACTTGCGATCCTCCTTCCTCAGCCTCCAGAGTCGCTGGGATTACAGGTGCATGCCACCACATCCCACTAAAGAGGAACCGTTTAAAAGTGATAATTAGAACATTCCAAGTGCTGTACAACCACCACTCTGCCTAGATCTAATACGTTTTCGTCACCCCAATGGGAAACTCCAGACCCACTAAGAATTGAAAACAGGTGTCCAGATGAAAACCTAAGGTTTACTTAGGTTTACTAAGTTTACTTAGTGCCATGCACTAAGGTTTACTGCACAGCACAATCCACAATAGCCTAAAGGCAAAAATGACCCCCATCATGGGGTGATCAATGAAGGAGCAAAATGTGGTCCCTCCAGACTCTGGAATATGATGCAGCCATGAACAGGGATGGAGCTCTGGCCTCTGCAGCAACACAGGTAAACCCTGAAGACACACTGCTGATTTACAGAAGCCAGACTCACAAGGCTTCTACCATAGATCCTACTTAAAGGAGATACCCAGCGTGGACAACCCCATAGGTAGAACAGGGGTTGCCCAGGGCTTAGGGAAGGGGAAGAGGGAAAGACGACCAATGCCCACTTTTTAAAAACTTTTATTTTTAAGCAATTTTAAACTTGTGGAAAAGTTGCAAAATAGTACAACTGGGTGAGGCTAATGCCTTACTGGGGGCCAGGGGCCCAGCAGGTGGCTACTGTAAGAGGAGATCAAGACCAAGTCAGGCCTGGCCATCTGAAGGCGGGGTCGCTGAGGCAAGCCTGTGGAGTGGAGGGTGGATTCCGCTCAGCTCCTGAGCTGATGTGACATCCATAGAGGGAAACCCATTTGGAGAGACAGGCGTCATTTGGGGAAGTGTTTTGGTGCCACACCAAGGTGAGAGAAGCAGCCCTGGGGAGTCTGGGATGACTGGCCCATTCCCAGGGAAAAGGAGGCCAGGGTGGAGCCCCAGCCACGGCGCACAAGCCGGGACAGGTGCTGTCAGCTCTGAGATCCCATCGAGTGCCTGGGTCCTGAAACCAGACGCAGTCGCCGAGCATGCTTGTCCCTTCTTCCAGCTTCCGTTAACACTCTGTACCCAGCAGGCGTCCAGGGTCCCAGCAAGAAACCCGTGACCGAGGAACGCTGATGCTGGCCAAGGGGACCTGGGAGCGCCGACCCCACCGCAGGAGCGGCCGTTGCTAACCTCCCGGCCGACAGGCCCCGTGTGGGCAAAGCTCTCACTCTTCCCCAGAAGTCAGAAATCCACATCTTACGTGAAACCTCCAGTTTTTAAATGGCGGTAACCAATTTGGAGGGGGAAAAAAAATTCTCTTTTAACAGCGGTAAGGGGACGCAACTCACCTTTATGCCTCCAGGCTGTTATTTATAGATTCTGACCAGAGCCTTTTTGAAGCATGTCGTAGCGTAGATCTGAAGCACTTCTTTGCAGAACAGGATATAGATTGAGTTGGAATTGGAATTTCATTTGAAATTGCCATTTTTGTAGGTCACGAAATAGTGGAATGACAGCAATTTGGTACGGTTCAACCTGATATTATCACGCTCACTCGCTCAAAGTCTTCTGTGCGCAGCCTCCTGGGATTGCACTGAAGTATCACCGGCACTCAGAGGCGACAGGGACAGGTCTTTTACAAAGTATCATGTGCACACGAATCGCCTGCGGATCTTAAAGGGCAGAGGCTGCTGCAGAGGTCTGGGAGGCGCTGGAGGTGATGCTGGTCCCTGGACCACACCCTCTGCAGATGATTTTACAGACTCCATGAAGACTCATCCAAGTTTTGTTACCCCAGGGCATGACATCTCGTTCCTATGTTCGGGTGCTGTGGGCATGTGGAGATCCAGTCTCCGACTTATTGACCACCTACACGGTACAAAAGCCAGTGCTGCAGAGTCACAAGAGTAAACCTGAGCAAAGCCATCTCTGTCCTCAAGAGGCATCCACCCTAAAGCTCGCTGGGATGATCAGGGTTTTTTGGAACAAAGTAGTTACTCAATAAAAGCCAAGCAAATTAGCCAGTGATAGCAGAAGTCTCTGATTACTACGAACCTTCTTCTTTTTATTTTTAAAAACTACATTTTCGTGTGTGATTCTCTTACAACACTAAAAATGTATAGGCTTTTATCCTAATGATAAAATTGATCTTTTAAACGTTTACCTTGCCCAAGAACTGGAATCCATTAGCCTTATGATTTCTTCATATATATCTGTTCTAAATCCTGGAGAGGCAGGTAGTAATTGGAGGTGGTTCACCAGGAGGGGAGGTAAGGCAAGACGTAACTGCTTTGGCTTCTTTCAAATCATCAAGAAACAGTACAATTAGATAAAAAGAGCATCTACCCAGAGGTATGCTGCTCACAGGTGGGAATCAACATTGCTCTCAAGGACTTGCAGAAAATTTCCTAATTTCATGGGGAGGCAAGGAAAAGGAGTTTGAAACCTGAATTTGGGGATCCCGAGTTTAATCCTAGCTCTGACTGATTCTAAGACCCTCAGGCAAGTCCATTTCGACTCCGAGCTGTATACTGTGGGGTTCATCCAGTGAGTTCTGCCTCACAGAAGCACTTACTGAGTGCTCAGAAAAATTGTGTTAATGCTATGTGAGTGCACAGACACACACCGTGAAAAAGTGACACACATGATTCCAGGCTTCCTGGGGTTCCGTGAACCCTGTTGGAGGTCCACAGACTCCCTATTATGCATGGAATAGAAAATCTCTTGGAATAGAAAATGCCTAGAGTCCCTTTCAACTTCCAATTACCAGTTCATGCCTCCCTGGGTGACTGTGCTCCCTCCTGTCCTTGGTCCTTGTCCCCCATCCATGCTAATTTGGACAAATACATTTTATCCAATCTGAGAGTCTTGATCTTTTGTTCAAGCTTAGCCCAGTTACGTTTATTGTTATTATCAGTATGTCTGATGTGTAGAGTTGTTTCTGCTGTTGTCGTTTTTTGGTTTTCTATTTAATGTGTTTTGTCTTTGCTGAAAATCATTTTGGCCTAGGCAGATGCTGTGATTTCTTACAGGGAATTTCTAAGATATAGGATCTGATGTTATCACAGCTTCCTTAAACCAGTCATTTTTGCTTCTTTTCCCTTCCCCCAGCACCTTTTTCTGTTCTCTGGACTAAGCCTCCCTGCCCCGGGGAGCACCCAAGGATACCAAGCATGAGAGTAGAACCCTCGGTTGAGTCTGGGGTTAATGCTGAACTGCAATTTAGAGGTGCTCTTCCTGTGTCCTATAAATAAAGGCTCAACATTGTATTACTGTTGACATTTACAGTTTACAAAGTACTCCTTACAGTGTCTGTCCTATTGAATCTCCACAGAATCCTCAGGAACTAGTACTTATTACCTTTTCAATTTCACAAAAGAAGATTGAGAGTCAAGTTGTTAAATGGCTTGCCCAAAATCAGACAGCCCAGTGATGACCAGGGCTGGGGACTAAGCCAAAGCAAGTGTGCTTCCTGGATCCTCCTCAGTCCTCAGAATTACGAAAGGAAAGCTGTCAAGAAGTGCTGACCCAATTAAATCATGTATTCCACTCAAGAAGGGCAACTCTGTCAAATGAGTGTCACTCATTCTTATTCCTTCCTTCACCCCACCCTTCAGTGTCCCCTCACTTAGGAAAAAGGCCTCACACACCATCCTCATGTGGAAGGAAGCCAGAAGCTAGGAAGTTACCAGAGATACCTCCCTTTCTCTCACCCACTCTGTCTAGCCAATTACCAAATCTCCTTGACTCACTCTCCCAAATCTCTCTTAAATCTAACCATCCCTTGCCGGGCATGGTGGCACATGCCTGTCATCCCAGCAGCTCAGGAGGCTAAGGCAGAAGGATAGCGAGTTCAAAAATCAGCCTCAACTTAGTGAGGCTGTGAGCAACTCAGCGAGACCCTGTCTCTAAATCAAATATTTTAAAAGGGCTGGAGATGTGGCTTAGTGGTTAAGTAACCCCCGGGGTCAGTCCCTAGTACCAAAATGAAAAACTACCCACCCCCTCTCCATTCATCACCTGAACCTACCCACCACTGCCTCTCGCCTCTGGCCTCCAGCAGACTCCAAACTAGGCCTCCCAGAGCCGGCCTTGCCTTTTCTACCTGTTTTCCATTCAGCAGTCGCCACAGAGATCTTCGTAAAATCAAAATCTGACCACAGAACTCCTCTCGAAACCTTCCTTGGCTTGCCATCGCCTAGGAATAGGGTCCAAAGTCTTTCCTCACTGCTGGGGAGGCCTGGGGGATCCAGCTGCCTGTGGCTGCCCTCCGCCTCTCTGTCAAGACGCTAGCTTTCTTCCCCACCGCGAGGGACTGCGTCTCACGCTCAGGATGCCCACTCCCTCCCGACTGGGCTCTTCCCCACCTCCGACCTCCACCCTCCACCTCTGCATCCGGCCAGCTCTGTATCCTGACCCTTCTCCAGGAAGCCCCGACACCCCGGCCACCAGCAGGCAGACCCTGGGGCTCCCTTTCCTCTTCTGTTCCCCGGGGACTAGTCACCGTTCCAGTCCCAAGCTCCACACTGACACGTGGGAGCCATGACGAGTTAGCGAATGGATGAATGACAGGAGGGAAGCACGAGAAAGGAGGGGAAAGAAAGGACAGGAAGGAGAAGCAGAAAGGCAAGGAGGGTGAGGTGTACTGGAGTTGAAAATATACACCTTTTTTTTTTTTTTGTACTGGGGCTTGAACCCAGGGGTGTTAACCACTGAGCCACATCCCCAGCCCCTTTTTCATATTTTATTTTGAGACGGTGCCTTGCTTAGTTGCTGAGGCTGGCCTCAAACTTATAAGCCTCCTGCCTCAGCCTCCCAGGTTTCTGGAATTCCAGGTGTGCCCCACTGGATCCCTGTGCATCGTTTTAAAGTGATTCTCAAGAGACATTTCAGAGACCACTCAGTTCCCTCCTTGTAGTAAGGAGACCATCCTCCTCTTGGTCATGATCGCGTCATGTATCTGGCCAGGAAATGGTTCCTTTTCCTCGGCGTGTTGTTATCTACAGTGACTCTAACAGTGATAGTTAACAGCAGCGTGCACTTTATGTGGGTTATCCGGTTGGTTATCCCGTTGGTTATCCCATGGAGTGTATTGGTAGAAGTTGTCGTCATTCCCGTGCCACAGATGGGGAAACTGAGGCCAGCAGGGGATAGAGCTGGGTCACAAACCCTTGTCTTTCTGGCTCAGAATTCATGGCTTTGACTACTAAGCGGGCCTTACAGCAAGGGGGCGTGTCCAGCGAGGGGGCGTGTTCAGAGGGCGTGTCCAGCGAGGGGCGTGTCCAGCAAGGGGCGTTCCAGAGGGCGTGTCCAGCGAGGGGGCGTGTCCAGAGGGGCATGTCCGCCGAGAGTGGAAGGCAGAGGTATCTGCAGAGATTTTGATGCTACGCAGTGGTCCATGCATGAACGGAATTTAAGAACATTGGCCCCCAATCCTGGAGTGCTCTGGAACGTTCTGTATATAGTGCCACACAGGTTGCTGAGCTCACTCACTGTAATGAGCTTCGCAAAACAAAGATGACATGAACCCTAGGTGATCACCTGATCTTTTCCAGGGTGGGGATGACAGCCCTCCGGATGTGTTCCTCCGAATGATGGGTGGACCAGGGACGCTCACCCTGCGCCCTAGTGGTCTTGACTCACCAGGTCCTGGGGCCATGAGCCTCTGGGGTTCCATGTTACAACACACCTAATGGTGCTTTGGGAGTCCACGCAGGAGCTAGTGACAGGTACCCACTCCCTTGGGAAGCAGGACCAGTCCCTCTGTCCACACCTTCACCTGGTCCTTCAGCACAAAGCGCTTTACCTAGTATGTGTCCATCAGAGATACTCGATGGAAAAATGACGACTCACATGACCAGAATCAGTGGCAGTGAGTGGATGGATCGTTTCTGGGGCATTTAGCATAGTCTATGGTGACCTGGAAAAACTTAGAGTGAATTATTACCTCATTCCATCCGCACTCTGGACAGCGTCTATCATCAGCTCCATTTTATAGACGTAGAAACTGTGACTCAGAGAGGTTAAGTAACTTGCCCAGCATCACAGAGCCAAGTTGGGAAGCCCAGACAGTGTGACTTCGGAGAGCATGCCCTTTTGATTAGAATGGCAATACAAAATTACAGTAAGAAATGAAAATCAAAATAGTAGTCAATAATCAAATACAAAAGGATTTATAAAAAGGTGAGCTTCTCTTGCCCCTGACCCTTATCCTTCCATCCCCTTTCTGAGATGGAACCACCTTACAGCTAGCTTAGGTTCTTTCCAGAAATATCCTGTTCATCTCCAAGCTTATGTGGAGGTATGGATGGATGAATACAGAGGACGGATATTTAAATGTGTTCCTATGGCAGTGTTCTCCCCCTCTCTCTTTAAATTTAGAAATTCAGGTGAAGACCTTTCCTCCAATGATCCTTTAAAACTAGCCCCTCCCCGCAATTGAATGCCTTCCCCAAATTCCATTGCACAGAGGTGACCAGAGTTTACTTAGTCATCCTCTGTTGACCAGCAATGAGGTTGTCCTCAATCTCTTGATGTTCTGAATAATCCTGCAAGGATATGTGTGTGTGTGTGTGTGTGTGTGTGTGTGTGTGTGTTTTCAAGAATGTTCCTTACCGTTAGCTGCAGGAGAAGGCCCAAAATTTCCATTGCTTGGCCAAAGGTATGTGTATTTTAAGTTTTGGGAAGAGATTGTCAAACTGCCCTTCATAGAGGTTGTACCACCCAGCGATGTAAGAGAGAGTGGGTCTCTCAAGCCCCCTGACCCAGGATCGGTGCTGTCAATTTTCCAACAATCCTTTGCGTTCTTGCTTCTAACTCTAAACTGAGCCCGTTGCTACCCCTGAGGTCTCACCATGACACTGATGGCCTTCTGTGATTGGGGAGGTGCTTTGGGGCCCTGTCTTTGGGAATCCCCAAGGCGCAGACCGCCAACTGACTGGCCTGGTTGGCAGGGGGTTGGCAGATTTTCAGCTCTGACTTGCCGGCGTGGGAGAAGGCGCTTCAACTTCTCAACTTGATTCCTGGGTGGTGATCTCTCCGGGAAAGACTGCAAATTAGCAGTTCAGGAGACGTAAGGAAGTCGGTTGTTGGGGGTATTTTTTTAAAGAGGAGCACAGTTGGGTTGACGCTTTCAGTCTTGTGCTGCTGTGGGGGATGGCGGCGTTAGGTTTTGTTTCTGAAGACGTGGAATTTGCTTTTAAAGGAGACTGGAGGGAGATGGGAAACAGGGCCGCCACTAGCCGGGGGAGATTTTGTGGGTGTGCAAACTGAAAACAGCGGAGTTCACAGGCTGGGTTTGGTTTTCTTTAATATCGTTCATTTAAAAGGCAAGGTACAAGTGATGAAGAAAGTAATTTACATGATATTCAAGTAGAACAAAGGTATTCAGTACCAAGCACGGATCCCTCCTCCTTCTGACTTCCAGTAGGCCTTGTAAGATGCAACCATTAATATCCATTCCTTCCAGAATAATCACTGCCTTTACGTGTACAGAATCTGCCCATTGAGCCTTTTATTTTCACCTTCCGGTATAGCTGGGAGCTCATTTCTTACCTGTAAATAGAGATGCGCCTCATTCTTCTTAATGAAACAATTCATGGTGAGGCTGGGTTAGATTTCAACGGGCACTGGGGAGACAGGATTTTGAATGCTGGACTTTTAATCCAGGTGACCTCCTACTATCCCTCCTTACCTGGTCCTGGGTGGGTTTCCTCCCTCACCCTGCCCATTCCCAGGGGGTCAGCTTCTCAAGGTGGCCAGACATTTGCAGACCCTCTTAGTCCTATCTCTGGGGTATATTTTTTTTTAGAAGCTAAAGCTTTAATAAGTACCTTCTGCCTAAGTTCTCAGTAGAATCTTGGGAGAGTTGGAGGGGGAAGAGTAGAAAACAGAGAAGACCAAGGGGCACCGTTTAGACCCTCGCTGCCCAGGCCATTAGTTTATTTTTATAGCCGTTACACTGAAAAGGGTAAAAGGTGAGGTGGGGTGTGTGGCCCAGAGGTCGAGCGCTTGCCTCATGCCTGAAGCCCAGACTAAAAAAAAGTACCAGGGAAATCCATTTTCTCCACCAAAATTCTGTTTAGCCCACTGTGCCCCATCCAGCATCATTTCAACCTGTAATCCAGAGTTCAAGACTTTTTACATTCTTTTGCTCAGACTGCCCTTTGAAAACCAAGGTGTTTTGCTCTTCTGGCTCCTCTTGACCACCGCTGGCTGGACCGGTCCCAGCAGAGGTTCTCCATGGCCCCAGGGGGCCCGCGGCTGCCATATTGGACCACGGGGCTGGGGACCACTGAGCCGGCCGGGGTCCGTGTTGAGTGAGGCCCCGGGATCTCCAGGCCCCTGTTCCTTGTTTTGGAACCAGGAAGCCAGTCCGGGGGATCTCAACGGCTTCCCTTCGTCCTAATCTTCATCCGGCTTTCAGCGCTAGAAATGGAAAGCCATCACAAACCAGGACAAGCGGGTGTCCTAGAGAAGCTTAATCTCCTCCTCTGTAAAACGAGGAGCCACGGATGTGACCCTGATCGGGGTAGCGGCAGATGCGGAAGCACTTTGGGGAGGCCCGGGAGGGAGCGGGGGCGGTACAGTACCTCGGGATTGTCATCAGGATTACGGTTGACCACGGGAACCCTCGGCATGGGCTCACGTAGACCCAGGCTACCGCCTTCCTCAAGTCACCTCGCCGAACCTCGGGTCTGGATCAGACACCCCCTCCCCAGAGGCCGTGGCACCAGGCTTGGCATGCGGTAAACTCACATCGCTCAAATATGCTGCCGGGGCTGCTCCCCCAGTCGCAGAAATGAGGCCCAGAGTGGGCAACGGCAGACCCAGGGTCACACAGCAAGGAGGTGACGGCAGAGGCTGGCGGGTTGGGGTTGTGCCTTCCCATTGGCCCTCACCCCTGGGATCAGCCACTCATTTCCTGAAATGCGGTAAATGAAATCCGTGTCCCCAAAGCCACTGAAGTGCTCAGCTGAGGCTCGAGGCCAAGCATTGTTTCCATGGTACACGCTCCGGTGTGCACACGGGGCGGGGCTCGTTGAAGATCTCGGCTCCGAAGGCAGAGGCTGGGCTGCAGGCGGTTCCAGCCAGCTCCGTCTCCCTGTGGATGGTGACCCCCACTGTGACCCAGGGGAGATTCCTGCCTGTGATTTCCAGGTGACAGAAAGGCCCTTTGATGGGACCATGATGGAGCAGAAAGCATCCTGAACGGAGACCCAGGAAGCCCGAATCGTGACATCTTACGTAACAGTGAGAGGAAGACTCGGTGGCCTGCTGTTTCCTGCGTTCGCTCTTCCACGGGGCCTCCCCGTTACCCAGCTGGGCGGTGACTGCCAACGGCCCGCTTTACGGATGAGGAAACCGATGTGTGCGTGAATGAAGAACTCGCTGGGAAACACGCAGGGAGAGCCAGGACGCGCCTTAGAAGGCGGGGCGGCGGCCTGAGAAGGCTTGTGGGTCCTAGACCTTCACAGACTGGGACCGGTGGGGGCCTAGAGCAGCTTGATTGATCGGTCTGTATAATGGTCACCCCCGAGCCCGACCCTGGTCAGGATGAGATTGAAATAGGACTGCGGATGAGAGACAGAGCCTTGTGGGAGTGTCGGGAAGAGATGGGGGCACTCAGAACGCAGAGAGCAGATTGTGTCGCGTGTGCATCTGTGTGTGTGTGGTGCTCACGCACATGCGTGGACACCGAGTACCCCTACTTCCAGTTCCTCACGGGATCAGCCGTCTCTCCTAGTGCCGAGGCCCGAGGGGTCAAGAGCATCCCTATTTCCCAAGCCCAGCCTGATTCTAGAAGGAGGCAGAGAGAGCGAGCGAGCGCGGGGTGTGGGGGGCAATAAGGGGAAGCGCGGAGTAGCTCTGAGCAGCTAGCCGGGCAGGCGCAGGTGGGGTGTGGGGGTGGCTTTATTTGTTTTCTTTTTTCTTAAGCAAAGGACAGAAGGTCAAGTCCAGTCTCTGTCCTCAGCTGAGGCCCGCCCACTCCAGCCAGGGGAAGAAATAGGCATAGGTTCTCGCCCCCAAAGAACCTCACCTCCGGCTTCCTTTTTCCTTAAAGAATGGAGCCCGAGCCAACCACCCAGCCGTCTCTGGCCTAGCGGGGCAGCCGGCAACCTGGGTTTGGCTCCTGGAGAGCTCGGGGCGCAGAGAGGGGCCCTCCTGGTGAGGAAGGGCTCAGGGACTCGGTTGTCTTCCCTGCAAACTAGAACCCGGCAGCCAGAGGCTGGAGGACACTGGAGTGGTCAACACACAGGCCACACACAGCAGAGAATGGCCCCGTGTGGGGTGACGCAGGGACACTCGGCGAGCCAGGCGGAGCCGGAGCCTGGGCCCGGGCGCTCCCCACTCCTCACTCACCCCGGCCGCTGCGGGGCCACCTCCACAGGGAGGTGGGGTCTCTGCAACCTCCGCCTGCTCTCAGAGCCCACGGGAGCTTCTCAGTGCCCGAGCCCTGGGGTGACCCGGGAAGTCACCAGAGGGAACCGAGGGAGGCAGGGAGGCAGTGCGGTTTGTTCGCGGTGGCAGGTGGCGCTGCCTCCTGGTGGGCAGAGTGCCGAGGGCTGACAGGAAGGGCTGCTGGCCTGGGGCCGGAGCTGGACCCGAGGGGAGAGAGAGGGACGTCGCCCCCACACCCCGTAGCTCCCCGTCCCCAGCCCGGACCTGTCACCCGCATTGTGTTACTGAGCTTTTTCCGCTGCGGTGACCCAGAGACCTGACCGCAGCCATTTCAGAGGAGGCAAAGTTTATGGGGCCCTCGTGACTTGAGAGGTTCAGTCCGTGGACGGCCGACTCCATTACTCTGGGCCCAAGAGGGGACAAGACATGGTGGCGGAAGGGTGGGTCGAGGGAAGGCACTCAGACAGGGCACTAGGAAGCAGCGAGAGCTCCAGTCCCCAGGAACAACGTAAACCCTGGTGACCCACCTCCTGCAGCCACACCCTACCTGCCCGCGGTCACCACCCAGTTAATCCCTAGCAGGGGACCGAGAATCCCCTGACCCAGCTCACTCTGAACCTTCCTGCTGTCTCACCTGCGCTGGGGGGGACACCTCGCCTCCAAACCACACCACACCGGGACACAGTGGCCCACAGACACACACAAGTGCACACCCCGGCCACACCCGATCTCGCTGAGCAAGAGGAATCCGTGGCTGGGAAATTGCAAAGAGCAGAACAGGGACCTGAGGAAGTAACTAGAACATAAGTTTTAAAATCGTTAGTGTGTGAGTGTCAAAGCCCAGGCTCCGGAGTGGGGCTGGCCGGGTTTCAAGCCCTCCCTCTGCTCCTCTGTCCTGAGGGGTCTCGAGCCAAGATCTGAGTCCTCTCCGGCCTCGGCTTCCTTGTCTGTTGGGGATCCCGTGAGGGAAACACACACGTGAAGGGCGTCCATGCGGTGACTGTCGTTGCCTTGAGTCTTCGGGGACTTTTCTTCTTCATCTGTGAGCGGGATGTGCCCGCTCAACCCCAGGGTTACAGAGGCCGTTCTTACGCTCCTCCCTCTGGGTCTCAGATGGTCTGCGGGGCCCAGATGTCTTCCGGGGTTTTGGGTGGACCTGTGTCTTCGGCGTCGACCGTGTGTTTTAATATGGTTAAGTCTATATTTTTTGAACTTAAAACAAGCTAATCGTTATAAAAATGGTCACAAAGGTCCGTGGGTCTCCCCTACCCCCGGGTCCGTGGAAGGTGGCATCTGTCGGCTCCCAGTGATGAGGGTTTGCGGGACAGGGGGAACGAGGAGCCCAGAGAGCCGAGCTCCTGAGCCAGGAATGGAGTTTGCAAAGCGCCCAGAGCGGAAAGCCACGTGGTCCTGTGAGCCTTCATGTTTGGTCTCTGACTGTCCCTGATGTCCCCCGAGGAGACCCTCCGGTCACCGAGGGCTTGCATCATGCGGGTGAGGCCGGCAGCCTGCGGCTAAGCGGGGAGGCTGTCCCCCGTGGGGGTGGGTTGCATTCCTCGGTCGCCTCCCAGCCTCCCAGTGTCTGGACGGGCCTCGACCGTGGTCTGCACTTCCCCCCCGTCTTGACGGCGGGGAGGGTGGTCCCCCTTCCATGGCTCATCTTTCTTTTCTCCATTGCCGCCCTTGTCCCTTCCCTTCAGCTCCGCAAGTCCCGGATCTGGTCTGCATCCAGCAAGCCGGTGACCGAGAAGAGCCGGCATCCATCACGCGTCACCTCTAGACACGTCCCCAGACGCTCTCCCCGGCCCGCCTGACCTGTGGCTCGGGGACACGTCCCACTGCTCGGCCCTGCTTCCTCGGAGAGCAGGCGGGGACGCAGACGCGTGAAATCATGCCACCGAGGGCCACCAGGCCGTGAGCGGGTGACTAAGACCTGACGTCAGAGACGGCGAGGCTGCACCCTCTGGGCAGAGCTGCACCCTGGCCCCTCCTGGAGGACCCGCCTTGGCTCCGTAGGTGTCGGGGTCCCCGGGCAGGACCCCTGGCTGCCAGACGCCATGGAAGAGCACATGTTTGGGGTTCAGCAGATCCAGCCCAACGTCATCTCCGTCCGCCTCTTCAAACGCAAAGTCGGGGGCCTGGGGTTCCTGGTGAAGGAGCGGGTCAGCAAGCCCCCCGTGATCATCTCGGACCTGATCCGGGGCGGCGCGGCCGAGCAGAGCGGCCTGGTCCAGGCTGGGGACATCATCCTCGCCGTCAACGGCCGGCCCCTGGTGGACCTGAGCTATGACAGTGCCCTGGAGGTGCTCCGGGGCATTGCCTCCGAGACCCACGTGGTCCTCATCCTGAGAGGCCCCGAGGGCTTCACCACGCACCTGGAGACCACCTTCACTGGGGACGGGACCCCCAAGACCATCCGGGTGACGCAGCCCCTGGGTCCGCCCACCAAAGCCGTCGATCTGTCCCAGCAGCCGTCGGCCAGCAAAGAGCAGCTGCCGGCAGGGGCTGGGGCCCCGGGTCCCGGGAACGGCCCCCAGTGTGCCCAGGACCACGGGCCGGAAGCCAGCGCGCTGTCCCACGCCAATGGCCTGGCCCCCAGGCCGCCCAGCCAGGACCCTGCCAGGAAGAGTAGCAAGGTCGGCCCCCCGGGCAGCCAGGAGCCCAGTGAACTGCTCAGAGAGATAGAACCCGTGCTGAGCCTCCTCACCAGTGGAAGGGCACCCGCCCCGGCCGAGACCAGAGACACGGGGGTCCAGGTGGACAGGTAAGCCCCCAGGTGCGCCCAGTGTGTGCGCATGCGTGTGTGTGTGTGTGCATCCTGTGTGTGTGTGTGTGTGCATCCTATGTGTGTGTGTGCATCCTCTGTGTGTGCGCGCATCCTGTGTGTGTGTGTGTGTGTGTGCATGTGTGCATCCTCTGTGTGTGCGCGCATCCTGTGTGTGTGTGTGTGTGTGTGTGCATGTGTGCATCCTCTGTGTGTGTGTGCATCCTGTGTGCGCGCATCCTGTGTGTGTGTGCGTGTGTGCATCCTGTGTGTGTGTGTGCATCCTCTGTGTGTGTGTGCATCCTCTGTGTGTGCGCGCATCCTGTGTGTGTGTGCGTGTGTGCACCCAGTGTGTGCGTGTGTGTATGTGTGTGTGTGTGCATCCTGTGTGTGTGTGTGCATCCTGTGTGTGTGCGTGTGTGCACCCAGTGTGTGCGCGTGCGCGTGTGTGCATCCTCTGTGTGTGTGTGCATGTGTGCATCCTGTGTGTGTGTGCATCTGTGTGTGTGTGTGTGTGCATCTCTGTGTGTGTGTGTGTGTGTGCATCCTGTGTGTGCTTGTGTGTGCATCCTGTGTGTGTGTGTGTGTGCATCCTGTGCGTGTGTGTGTGTGCATCTGTGTGTGTATGTGTGTGTGTGTGTGTGTGCATCCTCTGTGTGTGTGTGTGTGTGTGTGTGTGTGCACGTGCACTCCTGAGCCCTGAAAACTAACTGTGAAAGGTGAGTGGACCGAGGCTGCGGCTCTCACCCCAGGCCCAGTCCTGGGACCCCGGCCCTCCCATCTCCATCCCACGTCATCCCCCCAGACCCCCGCGAGGTGGTGTTTAAGACTGAGGCTCGGGACGCACCTTCCGCGAGTCTGGGCGCGAGTTCGAGGTGCGTGCGCATCTTGTGCCGGGGCATGTGGCCTGAGCCCAGGCCAAGGGAAGAGAGAGAGGGTCCGAGCCCCAGGCAGCCTGGCTGCCTTTGTCCCCACCCTGGCCAGCCGAGGACCAGGAAGGCTTGCAAGGAAGAGCGAGGGGTCAGAGGAAAGGCCAGGTCCCGATTCCAAGGCAGCGGGCTCTCTGGGTCCCGTGGGAGTCGGCGCTAGCACGTGAAGGTCAGGGTCCCGGCGCCTCGGTGTTGGCCAGATTGGCACTTCCTGGTCCCTGGGGCGGGAGAGCTGGCGACACCAAGGGAGAAGCCGGCCCCTTCCCCAGGAGAAACGGGCAGCGGGGCAGGTGGTTCCCGCAGCTCTGAAGGTGAGGGAGCGGAGTTTTCTGCCTTCCATCCTCAGGGTGGGTCCCACGCTCGCCCTGCAGACCCCGTGCTGCCGGGGGCTGCTCATACCCGAGGGAGGCTCAGGCCTAGGGCCACCCAGAAAGCCAGACCACTATTTCCCCCCCAGAGCCCCTAAGTGTCCCCAGAGAATTTGGAGAGAGGTCCCCAGGAAGCCCCAGGGGCCCTGCATACGTTGGTTTAACGAATGTTCATTGAGGACCTACTGCGTGCCAGGCACTATTCTAGAATCTAGGCATAGAGTCACGAGTGAGATAGACAAACCTGCCTGACCTCAGGTGGCGTCCGGTGCGGTGGAGAAAATGGGCAGTAAACCAGGCAGATGTGTACAATGTGTAGTATGCTAGTGATACGTGCTGAAGAGAGAAATAGAGAAGGGCTGAGGATCGGAAGTGGTGAGGAGGGTGGAATTTTAAATAGGGAGGCTAGGGCTCCTCTCCCTGGGAAGGCCACTTTCAAAGACCTGGAGGAAGAGAGGGAACCTGGCAACTTTCAGGGGGAAGAACATTCCAGGTGGAGAGAGTGGTCTGTGCAAAGGTCCTGGGGTAGGAGTGTCTCTGGTGTGTTGGAGAAACTCCATGGAACCCAGTCTTCCTCCTTATGGGGCAGCTCCAGAACTGCCCTTGGGTAGCCCTTGTGTCTGCGGCAGCCTTCCTGAGCCCACCATTGCATGCTGGGATTTTTCCCTAACTTCCCACACCTGGGCCAAAACTGAACTCATTCCAGCAAGACTTCAGAGTCCCCAGGTAGGAAGATGGAGGCTCTATCAGAGGCCCCTGGGCAGAGGGGGAACAAGGGTCCCTCACTGCACCGTGAGTCCCTGCTCTCCAGCTCACCCCCTTCCCTCTGCCAGGTCCCTGGGGACAACCTGAGTGTCCTTGGAACTTTTAGTTCCCTTCTCCTGAAGAGGGAAGGCAGAGAGTCTCGCCCACGCAGCGGGTTGAGGGGACCCTTTGGATGGGACAGATGCCTGGGGGCTCCTGTGGTCCTGGACGTCCATTCCCAGAGCTGGCCGCCAGGATCGGTCCTCAGGGTTCTCCTGGCTGGCGATGGGAGGCCTGCTTCCCTCGGATGAGCCCGGCGGCCTTCCGGGCTGGGACCCAGGACCCGCTTCCCGGGCTCCCTGTGGCCCCACACCATCAGGCCTCCCTGCGATGCGCTACCCGGCCGGCCTCCCGAGTCTTGGTCGGCGGACTTAAATCCTGGAGCAGCTGTGGGGTCCGGAACTGAAGGTCTCGCCTCGTCTGCCGGGTGACACTGTCGTCCCCAAGGCTGCTCCGGGCGCGACCTCCGCCTCCCGGTCTCATCCGCCCGCCCTGGTCCTCGGCACCCCTCTCTCTAGACATTCAGAGGAGGCTGAGTGGGATGGGGGCTTGGTGGGCAGAGCCGCCTCCCACAGGCAGCCGACCCCGCCCGTCCAGCGACCCACGCCCTTGACCTCGTGCCGGGGTGACTACCGGGGCTCCTGGGGGCTCCGCTCCCGTCCCGCCTGGACCTCCCTGAATCACCGTGTGTGGTGCGAAGGCCCCGGGGAGCCGCGGTGGGGGGCTGCTCCCCTCCAGGATGCCGATCCACCCCCGTCCCCAGCCTGGGGCACAGAGACCGTCCAGAACATCTGCTCGCTGGGCCCGAAGGGTTTTGGGGAGCCCTGGGGGCGCCTCCGAGCACCACCCCAGGGGAGACGCTCCTGCTCTGTTTCTCCAAAGAGGCAGCAGGGCCGGGCCCCCACGGACTCCACAGGCTGCGGCCAGCCTCCGACCTCAGCCTCCGACCTCAGCCTCCGACCTCAGCCTCCGACCTCCCCCATCCACCACAGCCCTCCCTCTGCCCCCGTCCCAGCCGCGCCATGGAGCAAAGGCAGCAGGAAGACCTGCTTTGGAGGAGGTGAGGTTTGGGAGGAGGTGAGGTTTGAGAGGAGGGCACCCAGGAGGTCCAGGGCCCAGGGAGGCCACTGTGGGAACGGCGGTAAGGAAGAGTGACGCCCAGGGTAGCCTCCCTAGGTCAGTGGCTGGCACCCGGTGGGACTCAAAGCCCCTGCTGTGTTAGCAGGCGTGTCGAAGGGCTCCCTTTACTGGCCGGAAGCTACTTTGTGGCTGACGTGACCTCCCACCTTCGCGTGTTTTTATCCATTGAAAGCGCCTGTCGGGGCCCCGGCTGGGTCTCTAGTGCGAGGGTCAGGCTCCGCACCCACCCCGGAGGGAAAGCGGGGTGCTGTTGGGGCAACTCCTATGTCACCAGCGGTGTCGCCTTGGTGACATGAATTTCCAGGGAAGTCGGAGTCCCTTGAAGCCACCTTCATGTGTGACAGAGCTGGGGTCTCAGTCTGCTTCTGATCTGTGGGACGGTCCCAAGGTCCTGTGGCCATCAGACCAGTTTGCCTCGTGTGGGTTTGTACCCCAGCCCTGGGGCTGCCTCTCTCCCTCTGCAGCACCAGGTCACCAGGCTGAAGTCAGGACCTTGTCAAGAATCAGCGCCCCGAGGCAGGGACTGGAGCCCAAGACAGGCTGTTGTTTGGGGTCACCCTCGGGGCTGGCAGGCCTGGGGGTACTCAAGCCCAAAGTTCTCTTCCTCCCAACCAAGGGTCCCTCCACCCAGGCCGCCTTTGCGGTGGGGATTAGTACTGGCACCCTGGACGCTGGATGAATGGTCACCTGCTGCCTTTGGTGACCAGCCAAGCCTGGAGCCCCAGATCCAGGGCACCCCCAGTCCGTGGCTTCTGGGGCCCCGGGGACGTGGGCTCCTCCTGCTCAGCCAGCTTTCCCTCGCTCCAGGAAACAGTCTTGCCAGGCTCACTCCCGGGCCACCCTGTGGGGTGTGGCATTTGGGGGGAGAGAAGTGATATTTACCCTGGAGACTGTTCCCTTCCTCGCCCCAGGAGGTGGGGAGGAAAGGAGGCTTCCATCGGGTCCCCTAGCACCTTGGGTACTTGGGAAGCGGTCACTTTAAAAGGCTGCAGTTGGAAGACAGTCCAGGTTGCTCGTCGCTTGGCTTGCTGCCCTGAAGGGAGGGCGCTAAGGAGGCCAAGGTCCCCGGCCCAGCGTCCATCTGGACCAGCAGGTCATCCTCGCCCTGCGTTCTGGTAACTGTCCCCGCTCGCCGGACGCTGGGTTAGTGACACAGTACCTTCTTCAGAGAGCGTGTGGATAAATAGGACGTGTGTGGTTTTAGCCTGCTTTTCTGAAGGAGGGAGCTGAGGCTCAGAGAGGTGAAGCCACTTATCCAGAGTCACACAGCCCCAGTCCCAGGGTGCTGCCCTGATTCTACCTAGAAGTTTCACAGCAGGTGTCCAGAGTTAAAAGGGAGCCGAGGCAGGAGAATGCCGCCAGAGGATTGGAAGCCAGTTTCACGGTGGGGGTGAGGGAGGAGGCTCCTTCAGGGGCGGGGGGGGGGGGGGGGGGGGGGGGGCGGGGCAAAGCAGACTTTTGTAGCCTTAGGCTAGTCAGCCTCCACTGAGCCCTCGGGGGAGTCTGGCCCTGTGCAGAAGCCTTTTGATCAATTATGTTCTTTGCTTTCGATGGTGCACACCCCTCCCCCATCCTGATGCAGAAACCAAGCCTCAGAGAGGGGTAGCCTCTTGTCCCAGGTCACACAGCTTACAAGTGACAAAGCTGGGACTGGACCCCCAGCCTGGGCTCTTCTCCTCTGCCGGCCTGGTCCATGTGTGTTGGCCTCAGTGCACGAGGCTGCTGACCAGCAAGTTTCTGAGGATATCCAAATATTTTCTCAGAGTCTGCAAGGACACCGGGCCCCTGGGTGCCACCTAGAGGTGGTGCCCCCGGCCCCTGGCCTGGCGCTGCTAATGCCGGTGGAGAAGCCCAGGACCCGGCCTTCAGGACCCGGAGCAGAGCCTCCCCGGGTCAGGGAGGCCCCCGCTTGGCTCTGCGTTCTTCCACCTGTGGTCACCCTGGGTCCTCGCCAGCCCTTCCCGCCCTGTGACGGGGACGCCCTTCCTTCCTCTAATCTCCGCTCCCGCCTGGACTCTCGCCATTCCGGCTTCACCCTGTCCCGGGCACCGGGTACCCAGTGTTCGTTCAGAGCGTGGCCCTAGCGGGTGGTTCCGAGCCTCGATTCCGGGGCCGTCTGACCCCGGGGTCTCCACGTGATGCGCCTCATCGCTTTGGGTCACTCTGCGGGGACATTACTGCAGCTCAGGAACCGAATGCAATCACTCGGCCTTCACGCTGGAGCCGGCGGCCCTTCCTTCTCCCCTGGACAGCCCGGCAGGACGGCTTCCCTCCACCTCTTCCCGACACCGCTCTGCCCGTCGGGAGGTCCCTGCTGCCTGGTCCCTGGGCCCCGTGCTCTTGGGAAGAGCTCGGGAATAAGTCCACCTGCCCAGCCACCAAAATTTGCCTGCGACAGGGGCTTCTGACCATCTCCCACGAGTGGAGCGTCCACCCGGCCCCCGCACTCTTCAGAGCCCCGGGGATCCGAGGATGCTGGCCTCCGAGGGCCAGAAGGAGCAGAAAGGAAGAAGAAACAAACGCGACAGAGATCGTGCTGTACAGGAAGTAGATTAGCGACTCGAGGGGGAGTGGCTGGGGTGGGGAAGAACATCAGAGTGGGGGTCAGGGGAGGCCAGAAGGCGCTGACCGCGTGAAATCCAGGGACTGGCGTTCCCGGCAGAGGACACAGCAGAAGCAAAGGCCCTGAGGCAGGAACCAGGTCGGGATGTTCAAGAAACCGGAAGAAGGTCTGAGGGGCTCGAGTTGGTGACTGGGGAGGGTGGTGGGCGGTGAGGTGGGACGCAGGGGTGAGGCCGTCACCCATCCTACCCCCGCCCCCACTCGCTCACCGTATCAGTCGCCAAAACTATTAAAGCAAATTAGCGCACACTGGGCGGCTTCAAACCCGACACCCTGCGCTCTCACAGATCGGGAGGTCCGGCGTCTGGTCTCCCCGGGGTGAAATCAGATCGGGACATCAATCAGCAAGGCTGCGTCCCTTTCTGGGCTTCCTTGCCCTTTCCAGCTTCTAGATTTGCACTGTTGACGTCCCCTGGCTGGTGGCCCATCCTCCAGCCTCAAAGCCTCCTGCCTCTGTGGCTCTCGCACCTCCTCCTCCAGCCGACCTCTGCCTCTTGGAAGGTGTTTTAGTCGGATTCTTTTTTTTGTCACTGTGACCAAAAGACCTGACAGAATAACGTCGAGGAGGAAAAATTTATTTGGACTCATAGTTTCACGTAGAGTCCATGATTGGCCAGCTCCGGGTCTGTGGGCCCCAAGGGAGGCAGAACATCATGGCAGAAGGGTCTGGCAGAGGACACACACAGCAGCTCAGGACACGGCACCAGGAAGCAGAGAGAGCCCCGCTCTCCAGGGACAAAATATAAACTCCAAAGACTGGCCTCTCGTGACCTCCTTCCTCCAGCCACGGCCCACCTGCCTGTAGCTGTCACCCAGTTAATCCGTATCTGTGGAGTAATCCACCGATTAGGTTAAGGTCCTCATAATCTAATCAGGTTACCTCCTAACACTCTCGCATTGTCTCCCACATGAGCTCTGAGCGGACACCTCATGTCTAAACCCTAACACGACTCAGGGCCCACAGAGAACCCAGACAGTCCCCCCATCTCCAGATCCTTAACGTCCCAGCGCATCTGCGAAGACTTTTTTTTGCATGAGTTCATCTTCTGTTACTATGACCAAACACCTGAGGCTGGGTACTTTATGAAGAAAAGAGTTTTCTCTGTTTCCTCACAGTTCTGAAAGTTCAAGAGCACAGTGCTGGCATCAGCTCGGCCCTGGTGAAGACCTCGCAGCAAATGGCGTTCCGGCCGGAGCGTGCGGGAGAGGAAGTCAGGACAGGACAGGAAGCCTGAGCGAGGGGTGGGGCCGGGCTTCCTCTTTCTAAAGGCTCCGTCGTGAGAGCGAGCTCCGTGTCCCAGGAGGACCACCTTAATCCCTTCCCAGGGCAGTTCCTCTGGGACACAGCGACCTCCTGCTACGTCCACCTCCTAAAGGTTCCACCAGCTCAGCGTCCTGCACTGAGGACCTCGGTCCCAACCCTCAAGTCATATCCGAGCCACAGTGGTAACACCTACAGGCTCAAGGGACCAGGACCTCACTAAGCAACACCGCGGACCAGGACTGTGGCCAGGTCCTGGGCTGCACCTGGCGACCTCAACCTCCTCCAGCTCCTTCTCCCTACTTGCCCACTGAGAAAAGCCCCTGCACCTCTCAGGGCCTCAGTTTCCCCATCTGTAAAACTGGGAGGCAGATTAGACAAGTCCTGGGATTCCCTCCAGACCTGCCCCTCAGGCGCCTTGTGAAGGTCAATGACGGACACACCCATTGCGGGTCCAGCGCCCGCCCAGCGGCGCCCACAGACGTGGCCCTGTTGGATTCTCCAGAACGTCCCTCGGAGGACGGACCTCCACCCGGGGGGCTGAGGGTCACAGGCGGTTCTCCGAGTTTGCTTTGGCCTGCGCGGTTCTCTCAAAAGACAATGATGTGGCAAAATAAGGAAATCAAGAGATTTCACATTAAAGGGGCTTCTAGCCTTTCAAGACATGGACACAAGTTGTCCCTCAGTGTCGGTGGGCACGGGTCCCGGGAGCCCCAGGTCCGAGGACGCCCAAGTCCTTTAAATGCGGTGGCTGAGTATCCGCACCTGAGTTGCAGAACTTCCCACCTCACGCTCCGGCGAGCTCCAGTTTCTTGTGGGCGCTACTCCAACGTGAAGACCGGGTTCGTCCTTGTCACACTGCAGGGTTTAGGAAATGATGACGAGGAAAAGAACCTGCACATTTTTCCAGGATAGGAACCATTATTATTTTCAAACATCTCCAGCCTGCGACGGGTGGCGCCCATGATGTGGACGCCGTGGACCCAGCCCTGTGAATCAGAAAACCTCTTCCCACCGAGGCTTCTTCCTGGGGAGGCGGCCAACCCAGGATCCGGGAGGGGCTGCCGCTCTCCAGCACCCAGATCAGCCCGACCCTGCTCTTCTTTCCCTCCTGGACTCTGAAGGTGCGAGTTCGAGGACCCCGCCCTACTCGGGGACCCTAGAAATGAAGAGTCTGCCCGGGGACCGCTTGGCCGCCAGCGCCCGCGGTAGCATCCCGCTCTCAGAAGCATTTCATTTGACATGAAACCAGGAGCAGAGCTCTGCTGAGACCCCAGTCCAGTCTCCACGGCCCCCGGCACCCTGACCAGGTGGAGGCCGGGAGCGAAGGCCGACATGCGGAGGATGAGGAGAGTAGCCATCAGCGGGAGCCAGGCTCTGTGCAGGCGCGGGCAGGGCTTCCCGCCAGGGCCAGCTGCTCCTTGGCGCCTCCTTGCCTGGCTGGGCCGGAGCTGGCAGCAGCCCGCACCTCGCGGTGCCCGGCACACGTGCCTGGCCCTCCTGCTCCCCTGCCAGGTCCAGGCGTGGGCCCGCGGTCAGCGCCCCATGCGTGCGTCCCTTGGAGTCAGCCCAGGACCCCCGTGCCTCCTCTGCAAGAGAACCTGGCCCCAGGGAGCCGGTGGAGGACGCGGCGAGGGTCCTGCAAAGAGGCTACCCCGACGCTCGGCTCGGGGGAGGACCATCCAGCCAGTGGAGTGGAAGGAAAAGGGATTTAGTGGAGTCCTTGCCAAGAGGGCAGAGAGCGCTGCCAGGAGGGGGCTGGCGCCACACCTGCCTCCTGCGAGACGGAGGAGCTGGGGGAGGGAGGACGGAAGGAGCCGCAGCCAACCAGCTAGCGCCGGGGACTCGGGCCTCCTGCCACGGTCCACGGTGGGATTCCAGGGTTCCCACGGAGACCCCCGCTCAGGCTGGGGCTCAGGAATCTGAATTCCAACAATCCTTCATTGCATTGGATGCACCTGAAGCTTGGGAGTCACCAACTGTGTCCATTTGGTGGTTCTGAGGACGCCGGTTCCCGTCACAATACCCAGTCCCCCGGAGGGGTGGCTTTCGTAAGGACCCCTGGGAGCCACTTAGCAAAGGCAACTCTCTCAGTCCCACGTGGGACAAGGGGCTCCTCTTCTCAGGCCCTGGGGGGCGGGAAGGAGAAGCCTGAGTCTCAGGTGCTCCTCGCCTTCTGCAGGGTCCGCAGGGACCTCGTGGTGTCCTGACTCAGGTGGAGCCCGCCGGGCACAGGACAGGACCCGCCACGGAAGAGTCTCTGGCCCAAAACGTCCATCGTGCCGAGGCTGAGAATCTAAATCACTCGGAGCGCCTGGGTGGGTGCAGGACTCCTGGGGACAAAGCGGAGTCACTGTCCAGCTGGAGAGAAACCCCCTCTGCCTCCTTCTCTGGGTCCCCAGCATCATTGTTTTGTTCTGTTTGATTTTTAATGGAAAAATGATAAAACAGAGCTTCCAAAATTGTCCTTACCAGAGGCATGCGATCAACAGATCGAGCTCTTCCGTCAAGCACATCCAATATTTAAATTTAAGGTTCTTCATGAATGTCAGCTCCAACCCAATGGCTCCCCGGGGTTCACGGTGATGCTCAGCTAGGGCAACAGTGAGAGTTACCTCATTTTCCTTCAAGGCTGTGTGACCTTTGACAAGTGACCTAACCTCTCTGGACTTCAGCTTCCTTAGCTCGTGTTTAGTTAGTACAGACTGTGTGCTAGACATTTTATATGCATCATCTCACTTATTCTCCAGGAGAGGGGTGGTGTGCAGTGGGCCTTGAAGGATGGGTAGGACTTGGTTCTTAGCAGAAAGATGAAAGGTCATCCAGGGGCTGGGCACAGTGTTGTGCACCGGTAATCCCAGCTAGTCAGGAGGCTGAGATCGGAGGATCACAAGGTCAAGGCCAACCTCAGCGGAACCTGACTCAGAATAAAAAAATAAAAAGGCTGGGGATGTGGCTCAGTGGTAGAGCCCCCCGGGTTCAACCCCCAATACAGCAAAATGAAAAGAGAGAAAAAATAAAATAAAAACATGAAAGGCCTCTAGGAAGGAGCAGGATATAGAGGCGACGTGTCCCTTAGAATGGGGAGAGAGCGGGCATCAAGACCAGGAATGATGGGCGGCTCAGACAGGAAGTCCAGAGGGACCGCAAGGGTCCCAGGACTCATGAGCTCCAGGGACAAGATGTGACCGTCCCCAGGGTCTGAGTGAAGACGTCGCCCCCTCCGTGCCCAGGAGAGGTGCCCCTCTCTCAACGGGAAGCCCGGGTGCCTCTCGCTCCCCGTCCCTTGAGACGTGAAGGCTGCCCGCTGCCGTGGCCACAAGCCACCTACGGCCCTTGACCTGGGAATTGGTTAAGGTGGCGCGAAACTGAAACTTCTGTACCTCAGGGAGAAGGGCCAGGTTTCAAGGGCTCAACGGCCAGGTGTGGCTAGTGGCCAGGACTGGACAGTACGGGCCTGAAATGTCTGCCGATGCTGACGGTGCCATTCTAGAGGGTGACGACTGGGAGGAATCTTTGCTTCCGCCTGGTCAGCCCGAAAGCAAGAGGGTAGGACGGGTGGCCGGGCCGCCCCTCTGCTGAGGGACGGGACCCCTGCAGCACCCACGGCCTCAGAGAGAGGTCAGCGGAGACAGGTCGTGTCCAGAGCGCCGTGCTGACGCCACCTGTATACACCCCACCGCGGGCTGCAGAGCAGCCTAGCGCGACCCTCCAGAGGCAGGTCCCAGGTGAGCAGCTGGGCGCCAGCTCCTTCCCGGGGCTTCTCCTGGAGAATGGAAGCGGAACAGCTCAAGCTAGAGGTCCCCCGGTCCCATTTTCCCTCTTTCCCCTGCTCGTCGCACATGCCTCTAAAATAAGTTTGTGTTGCCACGAACGCTTCAAGTGCATCACTGAAACAAAGGTGTTCATGGATTCAAAAAAGAAGGAGAAGAGAAGCCTGAAGCTCCCCCTCAGGGTCGCAGAGACAGCCAGGTGAGGCACTTCAGAGTTGCCTGAGTAATTGACCCTGCCGTGTTTATAATGGAAACGTGGCGTTTCCTGTTCTGTCGCCCCTGGCTTGGAATGGATATCGTGACTAGTTCTCCCTGTCGCTATTTTTTTTAAAGGAAAGGATCGGGGCTAGCCATCCGTCCGACCTGGTATCCAAACCGTAGTTCTTCTGGCTCTGTGCGTACTGTGTGACCTTGGGAAACTTATGTAACCTCTCTGGGCTCAGTTTTCTCATCCGTAAGATAGGACTCTTAACGTCTGCAGAGAGTTAATGAAATAACTTCGGGGCTCCTACCTGGCACGTTCCAGAAGCTCAGTGTACGTTGCCCTCCTCCCTTGTCTGTTGAGGCCCCATTTGTGGCCATGTGATGCCTTCAGAGCTGAAATGGAGCGGAGTGACGTTGGGAGCGGCCCTCTCCACAGATAATCCCTCTGTCTGTCGCCGCGTAGGTAAGCCGTTGACTTGGGGAACGTCTGTAGTCAAGAGCCACTCCGGGTGTGCTTTGGTGACATTTTAAATGGGTAAAACACAGTGTTCCCTCTGATAAATGCAAACATCTCCAAGCAGAGGAGCAGGAGTGGCTTTGGCATGGACCCAGGGACCAGGTGAGACCCCGCACGGGGTCCGGCTGGCCCCACTCAGCAGCTGGAGAGGTCACGTGGGGCTGTGCACTCAGGCGAACTGGCTTCCGGTTCATCCCAAATGCCTGTGGCCACAGAGAGAGTTGCCTTGCCCGGAGCTGACACCACAGGACAAAATCGATGGGAGTTCCAAAGGGACAGTCGGGCAGCCCTGGCAGGGCGGAAGGAAGAACGGGTGAGGGGCCACGGCCCTCTGGATGTTGACACGGAGTCCTAGCTCCGTCTAACCGGACGGCCAGCCTGTGGGACCGAGCTAGGAGGGCTCCGTCCTAGTCTCTTCGAGGTCAAGGGAGCTTAGTGGTTAAGAAGTCAGGTTTGAGACTCAGGAACAAGCCGAGTCTGCATCCACCATCTCTAGCTGTGTGATGGAAGCTAGGGACCTAACTTCTCTGAACCTCGGTTTGCTCAGATGATGCTGATTGTGATGCTGATGATGGTCATGGTGAAGAGGAGGAGGAAGATGGTGGTGGTGGTGATGGTGGTGATGGTGGTGATGGTGGTGGTGATGGTGGTGGTGATGGTGGTGATGGTGGTGATGGTGATGGTGATGGTGGTGGTGGTGGTGGTGGTGGTGGTGATGGTGGTGGTGGTGGTGATGGTGGTGGTGGTGGTGGTGGTGATGGTGGTGGTGGTGGTGGTGGTGGTGGTGATGGTGATGGTGGTGGTGATGGTAGTGATAATGGTGATGGTGGTGATGGTGGTGATGGTGGTGGTGATGGTGGTGATGGTGATGGTGGTGATGGTGATGGTGGTGGTGATGGTGGTGGTGATGGTGGTGATGGTGGTGATGGTGATGGTGGTGGTGGTGGTGGTGGTGGTGGTGATGGTGGTGGTGGTGGTGGTGGTGATGGTGGTGGTGGTGGTGGTGGTGGTGGTGATGGTGATGGTGGTGGTGATGGTAGTGATAATGGTGATGGTGATGGTGGTGGTAATGGTGGTGGTGGTGATGGTGGTGGTGGTGGTGGTGGTGATGGTGATGGTGGTGGTGATGGTGGTGGTGGTGGTGGTGGTGGTGATGGTGATGGTGGTGGTGATGGTGGTGGTGGTGGTGGTGGTGGTGATAATGGTGATGGTGGTGATGGTGGTGATGGTGGTGATGGTGATGGTGGTGGTGATGGTGATGGTAGTGATAATGGTGATGGTGGTGATGGTGGTGATGGTGGTGGTGATGGTGGTGATGGTGATAATGGTGATGGTGGTGGATGGCAGTGAGGGCCACTACTGCGGAAGGACATGGAGGTCAGCTGGACCTTACCCTGACTGACCGTGTGACCCTGAGCAGTGGCTTCTCGCCCTCACTTAGCTGTCTATGAGGCGCGGTCACTCAGCATTCCTGCCTCCCAGGACGGTGGCAGGGGGGGTGGATCAACCCCTGTGCGGTGTCCGGCACCTGCATCGGGCTCAGTGAACACACGGTCGTTATGAAGAGTGACGGCGTTTCCTTGCTTCCTCTGCTTTCGAGTCACCCTGTTACCCTGGGCCGGGCTTGTTCATAGGAGGCCAAGGCCCGGGCTGGACTGGGAAGGACCCGTGGCCTGGCCTGGGGGCCTTGTCTGCCTCCTGCTCCTGTGTTACCCCACTAGGTGTCACGGCAGCGAGCCGTTCAGGGGTGCGTGGCGTGGCGCTCAGAGGAGACGGGCCTCCCGTGCTCCCAGGCCGTGAGGCGCGGAGGGAGAGAGGAATGAGCGGAGTCCTGCTCGCGGCCATCCTGAGGCCGTGTCCACAAACCAGTGTGGATGCCAGGCGCAGGGGTCAGCTCAAAAGCCATACCCACACCAGGGTGGACGCCGGGCACGGGGGTCAGTTGGATGAGCTCACCTGCTGCTGGACAGGGCTGCCTCCCCACGTGGCTGGGGAGCAGCAGGCAGGGTGTCCAGCCTGACGGGTCCCCAGGGAGCCCTGTGCGTGAGGCGCCGACTCCCAGCAGACTCGGGACGGTCAGATGGAGGCGGGAGTCTGATGTCCCCACCTTGCCTTGCAGGGACTTGGACGGCAGGTCACACAGAGCTCTGCCCCTCGGCGGGGAGAAGGACCGTGTCCTCAGTGACCTGTGGGGGAAGGGCAACACGCCCGTGGTCCTCAACAACCCGTACTCGGAGAGGGAGCAGGTGAGTGTGGCTCCGGCCAGGCCCTGGACGCTGGGAGGCCGGATGGGGCGGCGGGGCGCACGGGGGATGTGGATTTTGGCTGTTTTGTTTCGATTGCGAGTTTGTCCTTTTTCAAACTTTAATTCTGTCTCTACCAGGAAAGGTATTGGTGTGATTCCACATTGAAACGAGGTAAAAGATGCCTGGTGATACTTTTTTCTCTCTCTTTGCCTCAACCCAGCCAGTTTCCTTCTCCAGACGCCAGCAACACCAATAGTTTTTGTGGGTTCATTAGCAATATCTTAGGCTTAGACAAATGTACACACACCAACTCTTTTCATAATTTCATATAAGAGCCCATTACCCCTATTATTTTGTCCCTTGTATTCTCACTTATCCACAGGTCTAGGGGATCGATCCCAATTAACAGGTAAATTGAGTCCTGTTTCTTTTTGATGGCTACATACTATTCCAAGAGTCCTTCATAGTGGATACGTGGGTCATTGCCACTCTTCTGTTGTCACAGTGCTGTCAGACATAACACTGTGCAGACGCCTCAATCGGCCCATGAGGGGGGTTCTCAATAGAATAAATTCCTGTTGGTGAAATCGTGGCATCAGAGATCATGAACATTTATGATTTGAGCAGAAGTTGCTAAGGACTTGCTCTAGATGTCGTCGCTGTCCCTCCAGCGAGGCAGGAGCCTGACTTTTCCCGCGGCCTCGCCAGCTCCATCTGCCCTCAGACGTCTTGGTCTTTGCCAGTCTGCTGAGACGTGTTGACAGCTGAGTCGGTTCCCTTTCCAAGAGCGGCTTGGGTTGGCTGGAGATCAGAAGTGCCTTTTCCTCTCCCGCCCAGGCGGCAGCCGGGCCAGCCCGAGCAGCTCCAGCGGAGCGTGTGCTGCCCGCCTCTCCTCTGCCCTGCAGAGCAGGAGAGGTGGAAGGACCCAGGGAGGGCCGGGGGGCAGCCCAGGTCTGTCCGCACGGGGGCCCTGCATCCTTGCCTCTGAACTTGACCAACGGTGGCGCCTTTCAGTGCCAGCTCATCCTCACAAGGACTCAGGGCCTCTCTGTCGCTTGGGCTGGGCGTTCCTGGTGGAAGTGGGCTTCCCAGCTGCCGGTGGCTGGACAGAAGAGGACTTCAGGGTTCTGCTGCGTGTCAGACGCGTGCACCTGCTGGGTGACCCTGGCGGTGATGCCCGGGCATGGCAGGTGGAGGGCACAGCGGGACACTCTTACGATTCTGTCCTCACACATCCAAGCCACGCTGGGCCTGGGGGTGCAGCTCAGTGGAAGAGCGTGGGCGTGGCCTACGGGAAGTGGTGGGTGGGCGTGGCCTGCAGGAGTTGGTGGGTGGGCGTGGCCTGCAGGAGGTGGTGGATAGGCGTGGCCTGCAGGAGGTGGTGGGTGGGCGTGGCCTGCAGGAGGTAGTGGGTGGGCGTGGCCTGCAGGAGGCCATGGGTGGGCGTGGCCTGCAGGAGGTTGTGGGTTCAACCCCCAGAGCGGGGAAGTCAAGGCCGCCCTGTGTGTTCAGGGAACTTTTGATGAACAAGAATTTCGGCATCTGGAGGGATGATTAAGTGAGTGAATATGGCATAAATTTTCTTTATAATTAATTTCTTAATTGAAAAGGAAGGGACGTGGTCCTATTGGGATCCCTCCCAAGACAAAGCAGGAGACAGAGAGGCCGGCTCCAGCCAGATTGCAGGCTGTAGATATTATTTGCTGGGTCTCCATTATATTGTCCTAAGAGATCATTTATGTTTTGAATTTCTCGTGGTTTCAAATGTTTACGTAGACATATTTCTAGCTTTGGTTTTAGAACGTGCACCGTCTGACCACACTGGGCTTATCCTCTTATGGGGCAGCCATTCCGTATGGGCCGAATGACCGCTGTCCTCCCTAGATGGGGCATGAATCTCTGATTGGCCACACTCCCCACCACGCCCTACCGTCCTTCCCTCCTGAAGATCCCATGTCCGTGGTCATTTAGGACATCCGTCCTTCTGCTTTTCTTGTAAGAGTCAGAATGAAGTTCAATCTTTTTTCGTATCCGTGTCCTTATTATAAGTGGCAGGGAGGAATAGACCAAGAAGTTCCTATTCGTCAGCGGAGACGGAAAAGATTTCACGTTGTGTCAAAATGAAGGACATTCTTATGAGTTGAATACGCAGTCAAGTGCTGTGTCTTGAAGCCATGCCGGCTGCATGGCGATGATCTGCCCGTCACCTCTGGGTTTGTCACTCTGGGCTGCAGACGCCCTGAAGTTCGCGGTTACTGGGAGGAAGCCGAGGAGACCTCGAGAGACACTGACAGGCACCACAAAGATCTAGTGACTGTGGGGACATGGCCATTTCCCTTCCTGCCGCCCACCTTGGGTGAAAAGTGGCGGTTTGGACAACATCACCTTGAGCCTCTAGCCTAAGGGGCGGGGCTCAGCATGGAGAGCAAGCGGAGGCCAATCCTAGGGGAACCGCCAGTTTCTCTGCAGAGCACTGTGGAGAGAGGGTCAGGGAGGAGCACAGGGGACTTGCCCCAGAGACTCAACTGATGTGGCAGAAGGAGAAATGGACTCTGCGGCCGGGCGCCGTGGCATATGCCTGTCATCCCAGCAGCTTGGGAGGCTGAGGCAGGAGGATCGCAAGTTCAAAGCCAGCCTCAGTAACAGTGAGGCCCTAAGCAACTCAGTGAGACCCTGTCTCTAAATAAAATACCAAATAGGGCTAGGAAGTGGCTCAGTGGTCAGTGCCCCTGAGTTCAATCCCTGGCACCAAAGAAAAAAGAAATGGACTCTGTGGGTCAGTCCTCTGCAGTCCAGGGAACCCTGACGGACTTGGGTTTAGGTTTGCTGCATGACTCGGTGTTCAGTGCTCAGCAGTGTCCTCGACCCCGTGAGACTCAAGCCACCGGCTGCACGTCCAGGTGCGATGTCCCCAGTACCTCTCAGACTCAGCCGGGGGGAGGCGAGACCCAAGCGCTCGGTTAGACTTGAGTCCCGGGTTCAGAGCTAAGGGACCAGCCCAGTGCCCTCCTGCAGGACATCCCCAGAGCCTCTTCTGTCCTGAAAGACGCCTCCATTTCAGCCTCTGAACCGCCTGCTTGCAGCTTCTAGAATAAGCTTCCCGCCTCCCAGTTCCTACATCTGCTTCTTTCGAAGCACCCGCAGGGGTTAGCATTGTTCATAGCACAAAAGGGGACCAGCCACTGCCTGCTTCTCTGCGTCAGAAGAGGCCAGGGGCAGTGCAAGCTGGCCCCCGGGACTGGACAAAAAGTAACAGAATACTCATGAAGCACGGCAGATGCAGGCTAGACACGAGAAAGAACTTTCTGACTCAGAAGACTTAGTTCCCTTGCGGGGGGTGGGGAGAGTGAAGTCGTTCCCTTTGACCCGGAAGGAATTCCCGCCATCCTGGAGGCTCCTGTTTGTCTAAATTCAAGGAGAATCACCATAGAGACACCTTCTCTTAGACCAATCTCAGAAAGCTAAGCTGCTCATTTTTCTCCAGTCGTCGTTTCTCTTACTCACCGTCTCGCCTGATACCCCGTGGTTGATGGAATGGGTCACTTTGGCCCTCACCAGAAATTCTCCCCAAACCTGTATGCACATGGCCCTGTCATGGAAGCAAAGATGGACGCAGCCTTCCCTGCCTTTGAGACCCCCGCAGTCACGTGTGGGGGGACAGATGCATATACCCTGCAGTTAGTCCTAAAGAGGCGGGGGACACGAAACGCTGTGGGAACGTAAATACCTCAGCAGCTGCCCACAAGCATTGGCCCCAAGAGCTGCCCTGGGGCCTGGGTTTTGAGGATCAAATAGGAGTTTGCTTACAGGCAGAGGAATGTCCGCGGCTGATGGATCCGTCATCCTTATCAGATCCCGAGACGGCCTTTCAGGCTGACCCGCCGGCCCTTTCCGTAATAATCACCTTTCCATGGAGATGGAGAGCGTGAGAAACTGCTTTGTCCCCAGGCCCTGTGAAACCTCGGGATTTGAACCGGGCCCTCCTGCTGCCCTCGTTTAAGTCGGTTTCCCTCGCCTACCGCGTTTGCCCTCCTGTGGGACAAGGCCCAGAACCGGTGCCCTGCTTGGGGACAGCCCTCTACTTTCAGATACTAAGCACTAGTCCAACCCCGAGTGGGCCTGGGAGAAGTTAGGAAGTTCCACTTGGGATCCTCCCCTCTCATCCATCGCCCACTGCCCTCGCCCCCCGGCCCAGCCTCCTGCTGACCTGGGTGGAGGGACGGTGGTTTCCTGGTGACATCCCCTCTGGGCCCCGCCACCTCCCCGGCTGCTTCCTAAATGTCAGAATCTGTTGAGAAGCCCCCTCTCCTTCCAGGTAAGGAGACCCTCTCTGCAGCCTCTGGAGGCTCCCCATCCCCAGGCAAGCGGGGACAGGCTGGCAGGCCACTGCTTCGTCCCCACTCGTGAGTGGACAAAGGTCACCAGGCCCTTCTCTCCTCCAGCCTGTGCCGGCTGTGCCAAAAACCAGAAGGAGCAGCCCGCCCAGCCGGCCGGGGCGCGGGGGCGACCTCAGCGGGACGCACACAGGCTCAGGAGTCGGGAGGAAAGCAGAGCCCCGGGCAGGCGGGCAGCCACCGCCACCCCGGGCTCCTCGGCTCAGCCCCGTGGGGTGCGGCCGGGGCTGGGGCCCTCCTGGCAGTGAAGACCAGGAGCGCCGAGCCTCCTTTCCCAACTGGGACTGATGACCCGGGATGACATGAGATCAAGGTGTCAGTCATGGCGAACGTGGCTGGTATTTACCGGGCAGCGCCAGGCGCCGGGCTGAGCACATGAGGTCCCGTCCTCTCTTCGTCCCTCACCCAACCCGTGAAGGACGATCTGCCCTCTGTATCCGTGGGGTCTGCACCTGAGCACAGATCACAAAAAAAAAAAAAAAACTTTTTAATTGCAACTGTGCTGAGCATGGATTCCCCAAGCCTCACAGAGTAACGAGCATTCACAGCACTTACGTGGTGTTAGGGACAGTAGGTCACCTAGAGGTGGTTTAAGGTGTGCAGGAGGACTCTGCAGGTTCTGTACAAACCCTACCCCACCGTCAGGGGACCTGACGCCCTGCAGGGGTTCCTGGAACCAGTCCTCCGTGGATACAGAGGGATGACGCTTCTGTTACTGTCCCTATTTATTTATTTGTGGTCCTGAGGATGGAGCCCAGGGGTGCTTAACCACTGAGCCACATCCCCAGCCCTTTTTATTTTATTTTTTTTTTATTTTGAGACAGGTTGTCACTAAGTTGCTGAGACTGGCCTCCCACTTGCGATCCTCCTGCCTCAGCCTCCCCGGTTGCTGGGATTATAGACTTGGGCCACCATGCCCAGCTGTTGTCCCCATTTTCCAGCTGAGGAGACTGAGACACGGTGGGTTTAGTGGCTCGGGGAGGGTCACAAACTCAGTATGCGCTGGAGATAGGATGTGATCCCGGGTCTTGGAGCTCCAGAGCTCCCTCTCAACTTCACAGGCTCAAAGCGAGGGGTCAGAAAACTTCTTTGTTGTCTTCGCTGTTCTTATCTGGCTAATGGGAGGCAGAGGGAGAATAAGAAGCACATTCCTGTTGTACACAGGAGACCCTTGTGACCCAGAAGCAGGAAGGGACCACAGGGTGGGTTGAGACAGACCTGCAACTCACTCTCTTTGTGATTACATCACCGTCCTGTCCATCATCCAGGTCAGTGCTGGGGGCCCCCGGGCGCCGAGCCCAGGAATATCCAGGCAAGCAGCGGTGCACAGGCAGGAGCTCCGGGCCCCGGGACCTGAGCCCGGCTTCATCGCTGGTGATTCATCCATTGCTAAATAGCCACTTTGCTTCTGGCACCCTCAGTTTCCTCATCTCAAAAATGGGTGCCCCTGAGGATTCAATGAGCCAGTGGACGTGCAAAGGCCCAGCCCGGGGCTGAGCACCAACCAGGCATTGACTAAAGGCAGCTGGAAAGGAAAGGAAATGACACACTGCCCCTCAGGAGGTCGCAGCAAGCCACCGTCTTTTCATTGAGTATTTGCCTTGATTTCTGGAAACTTCCACCCCCGAGACAAGCTGCAGACGTGGCCACGCATAGCAGGCACGCGGCTGTGGCCTCGTTTCACAAACGCAGGCACCAGCGTGACCCTCGGAGGCCACCTGACTGGCATCAGCAGGGTCCACAGGTGCTCTGCAGGCACATCCCGGGGTGCCTGTGGTCACCCCTTTCCCCAGGGCCCTCTCTATAGATTGATTCCTCCCTATCGAGGGTGCCCCAGATCCAAGCTCGAAGCTGCCGCTCAACTCACCTGGCCCCCCACCCGGCTCAGGCCAACTGTCCCTTGTCTCCTCCAGCTCATGACCAGAGTTAGACACCCTGGTTGGATGGTCCCCAACCTGTCTCTAGGGTCCCCCTTCTTCAGGTTACCCAGGATGCCCAGCGGCAGACCCTCCTTGAAGATGCTTTCCAGCAATTTCTCCCAAACAGAGTCCCCGGGGGGGGGGGGGGCAGCAGAATCCAGCTGAGCTGACATGTCACGCCCTCCACCAGATCCGCCCTCTGCTTCTTGGCTCCAGGTCCTCACAGATTCCTTCATCAAGAGCCCGCGACAAGTCCTGCGGCCCCGGGGGGTCGGTGCCAGGGTGGAGCCAGGAAGTGCGCCCGGAATGGACGGGTGTTTGGGTCCAGCCCTCTGGAATTTCCATATATTTTGCTAACTGTTTGTTTTAATAGCTGAGTATTGAGTATTTCCAGTGCAGCCTGTCCCAACTTATCTGGGTGGGACAAGGACATTCTGGTGAGGAAATCAGTGGTACTCCTCTGCATGCTTATTGGCTGCCTGCACCCAAATGATTCAAGGCGTTTGCCCACGAAGGCTGACTTGGGTCAAAGAGATTTTTCTCCCTTTCTTTGCAAATCAATATCAACTGCCAAAACCCCCTCCAGAGACTCTTGGAGAGGTCACGGGAGACCTTGGCTGAAGGTTCCAGGATCTTGTAAGAGCTAAAAACTTACTGTGCGGTTTCCAGCGTTTCCACTGAACAGGACGCACAGCACGACAGAGCGTCTTGGGGAGAAATTGCGAGACCGTTACAGGATTCACTTTTAAAGTGAATTTCTAGGGCACTTTTACATTCTGATCTGGTAACGGGACCAAGCTTAAAGTCTGGTCCCTTCTGACTGCTGTGTTCTCACTTGATTTGGAGGGAGCATCAGCAATCTAGATTAAAGACCCCTTTGGCCAGGCACTGTGGCGCACACCTGTCATCCCAGTGGCTCGGGAGGCCGAGGCAGGAGGATCTCTAGTTCAAAACCAGCCTCAGCAATGGTGAGGCCCTAAGCAACTCAGTGAGACCCTGTCTCTATATAAAATTCAAAATAGGGCTGGGGATGTGGCTCTGTGGTCAGGTGCCCCTTAGTTCAATCCCCAGTACTCCCAAAAATAAAGGCCCCTTTGTCCTGGAAGATCCTTGCACCCCCTCCACTCCCAAAGCATGGCTAGTCTAATTCCTGAGCACCCCGACTCCCCACGGCCTGAAGATCATGGACTTGAATCCGGGGGAGGGGTCAGAATAAGTCATTGCTGACGTCTCCGGAGTTGCTGTAAATAACGAATCACTTGGGACGTAGGTATCGCTTTGAGCGCACCACAGGGTCCTAAGCACAACTGGAGTCGCGCTCCAGTTTTGTTAATTGCATGGGTGGTGGGGACCTGCTGCTTCGCGGGTCTGCCGGCCTGGGCTCTGAGCTGCCCCGGCTTGGAACCGGCGTAGCTGGCTGCCCGGGAGAGCTGGCACCCACGGGGTAGGGGGAGGTGTTGCCGAGCCGCGGCGAGGGCGTCTGGGCCCTGGCGGGGGTGGCCTGCTGCCCAGCTCGGCCCCGGCATGCTGCCCTTGTTTCAGGTCGAGCCAAGCATGCAGGTCGCTGCGGGCTTGTGATGAGCAGCGGTGGCCGGTGCCAACGGTGCCAGACGCGGGAGGCGCTGGCTTTGAACAAGTTCAGGCCTTCGCGCCCTGTTCCTGCGCCAGGGCTGCCAGAGCCGTTACCGCCAGCTGGGATGTGTATTGCCTCACAGCTGTGGAGACCGGGACTCCAGAACCAAGCCATGGGCAGACTGAGGGCCAGGAGGGTCCTGCCCCGGGCCTCTGTCCTTGCCTGGCAGATCACATGACATTCTCCCTGTGTGTGTGCCTCCGTCTCCAGATTTGCCTTTTTTCCTAAAGACGCTGGTTACCTTGGAATCGGGGACCATCTGAAATTGGTCACTTTAACCTGATTACCTCCAAAAAGACCCTCCCTCCAGCCAGGCGCCGGGACTCCGGAGGCTGAGGCAGGAGGATCGCAATCAGCAAGACCAGCGCCTACAGGGTCAGCTACAGGCAAGACCCTGTCTCAAAATAAAAAGGACTGGGGATGGGGCTCCAGGGTAGAGCACTTACCCAGCCTGGGGGAGGCCCTGGTTCCATCCCCAGTGCAAAAAAAAAAAAAGATAGAAAAAAAGAAAGGACCTCATCCCCAAAGGTCGCATTTGGAATTACTGGAGTCGAGGGCATCGGTGTATGAATTTGCAGGAACTCGGTTCCGCCCCTAACAGCTCCCAGGAGGCTCTGTAGGTGCCACCCAGGTGCCGCCTCTGCTGGTGGTGGCTGCCAGAGCAGGTGTCCCCAGGAGACTCGTGACAGTGACCCCACTTTGGCAAGGGCAGGCCCTGGCCTGTCTCTTCCTGGTCTGGGGTTGAGCGTCCGTCTCCTGCCTCCTCCGGCTTCCCAGTCCTCCTGCTCCCTGCCCCCCAGGTCCACGCCCACTCCGCCCTTCCCCTCGTCCTCCTGTGCCTGGCTCCCTGCGGCGACCCCAGTGCCCCTCGCCTCCCTCCGGTCCTGCACCTCTTCCCCACCCAGCTGGCCTCTCCGCACTGTGGCCCCGGCTTCTCTGGGGGCATCTCTCCGCCTGCCGTGGTCCCCGCGGCCGTAGACTCTCGGTGTCCGACTGAAGCGCGACGTAGCGGTCAGTGTCCAGCTTCGCAGGGTGTGACAGCAACGTGCCTTGGGTAGAAATCACACTTGGAATTTTGAACCTGGATCCTCTCCTGGGCCAGGGGGCGCCGTGTGCTCCTCCCTCGCTGAGCAGTGACAGCGAGTCTCGGCTCCCAGCAGCCCCCGGGTGGCTGCGTTGCTGAGCCGGGGTGGTCAGGTGAGGTGGGGTCAGCGCCGCTCCTGAGCACGCGGCATGTGCAGCGTGGGCTGATCACGGGTCACCCGTCTCCTTGACGCTGGCTTCCGCGAGGTCACTCGCTCAGTCAGGCGGCTTCGGGCCCCTTTGTTCTCCACTAAATCCAGACCACGGTCCGGGGCCGAGCCTTCAAGTGTCTCTGCAGTTTCAGGATTCGTGCAGATTTTTGCATTTGTCCGCTCAGGCTGCGACCGCAGAGTCCCCTAGCCCGGCTGCTTTAAGCCACAGAACTTCACTTCCTCCTGGTTCTGGAGACTGGATGTCTGAGATTGGGGTGCCCAGTTCCTACCTGGTCCCTCTTCCCTAAATAGTACTGTCTAACAGCTGTTCACAGCGCACCCGGCATCCCAAGTGACCCAGAGAGGATGGGACGGAGACCGAGGCCTGAGTAGCTGTGTGCAAACGTCCCCGTGCCACTTTGTATAAGGGACCTGAGCGCCTGTGGTTTGGGTATCCTGTGGGGGGACCTGGAATCAATCCCCTGTTAGCCAGATTTTCACCACTGTGACCAAGATACCGGATTGACAGGGACTTCGAGGGGGAGAAGTCTAGGTGGGCTCACGGTTTCAGAGTTCGGTCCGTGGTGGGCCCACTCTATCCGGTGTGAGAAGCTGCCTCCCGGGGCACATCCCCAGGGACCCGCTTCCTCCGGTCACAACCATCCTGCCCGCCGTCACCGCCTGCTCAGAGGAGGATGGACTGCTTACGTCACAGCTCTCCGGGCCGAGCATTTGGCCTCCGAACATTCCTGCTGGTCACACGAGCTTCCGGGGGACACCTCGGATCCAAACCAGGGCCCCCCTTCAGGTACCAAGGGACCGTCTCATCCCAGCATCCACGTAGATCCCTGCGACTCCATAGCGACGAGACCGATAGGTTCACACAAGCACACGCCTGTGGCCCCACTGGCACAGGCAGGGGTAAGCGCCATGAAGCCATCTAAGGCGTGGTCAGGTGACCAGGGAGCCGGGGTGCTGTTTTGAAAGAAGGTTCCAGAAAGCTCTCTGACACAGCTGCACGTGAGCACCCTGTGGTCAGCCAGCGGAACTGGATTCTTCACGTCACTGTCTACAGACTTTTTCTACAAGGGACAAGAGTCAAAATATATATACATATTTTTGTCTTGGTGGATGTCCAGTCTCGGGCCCCATCTCACCCGCCCGCTCTGCCTCTGTCGTACAAGAGAAGCCCCCGGACTCATGGGACACCATGAGTGGGCCAGTGTCCCAACAAATCTGTCGAGGACCCCGAAATTTGAACCCCGTGTACCGTTCATGTGTCGCAAGGTATTTTTCTTGTATTCAACAATATGATTCGTCTGATGTTCAATAATCTAAAGATGGAGAAACCCTCCTTGGCTCCTGGGCTGTACAGAAACAGGCCTCCGGCCCAGTGCAGCCAAGACTCCTCCCGGCATTCTGGCTTGGGGACTTGAGGTCTCCCTGCCTCCTTTCAGGCGGAGGCTGTGAGACCTTTTCCGCGGGGCTCCTGCGGCCTCCGTAAGCAGAGGTGTTGACGGGCCTCACCCGTGAGCTCAGGGCCGGTTTTGCAAATTTAGGAGCCGGAGTCCCGCGAGCCCTCCCCGGCCCCTCCCAGGAGAGCCGGCCTCTCCGCCCTCTGAGGACCTCCCTTGTGCCCCAGCAGACACAAAGCCAGGAAAGGACACGTGTAGCCACCGCCCGGCGCCCACGTGGGCCCTGTCCCCAACACCCTCACTTCTCAGGGCCCCTCCTCTGCCTCTGGGTCTCCACTCAGAAGAGTCACCGGCATCCTGCGCGCAGGCCCCTGGCTGCCATGGGAACCTCCCCGCTTGTCCCCTCCTGAGTCAGCCCATGTCACTGCTGGCTAATTAAAACATCAGAGCCTCAGTACAGCAACCCCGCCAGAGGCCTCAATGCCGGTTTCCAGCGTGCGATCCAGGGAAGCCTGGTCGGAGGAGGACGTGGCGAGCTCGGCGGGCTGCTCTCTCCCTCCCTCGGCTCCTGGCAAGGAGGCCGGAGGCTGCCCGCCCACTGGCCACGCCCCACACCTCCTCCCCAGCCCTCGGCCCTGCGCCCTCCCCGCCCCGCAGCAGCACCAGGTCCGTCATCCCCTCCCTGAGAGGCCGGCTGCTCCCTCTAGGACATTAATGTGGGCGGCCCAGACCGTTTCCACCTGGGGAAGTGCAGCCCAGTGTGTAGGGAAGATGGCAGGAAGACGGTCCATCTGGGCAAGTAGCATTGTTTCTTCCTCAGAGATGCAAGTGGTCAAGGCCTCCCGAGGGGTGGCTTGCGGTAGAGGTCTGCTCTGGTGGGCAGCCATCAGCGCAGGGCGGCTGGAAGAGGCAGGAGTGGCGATAAAACTCTGGAGAAGCACGCGGGATGTCTGGCGGAGTCTTGGAAGGAAGTGGCGTGGTTTGCCTGCAGCTCCGTGTGGAGACACAAGCCGACCAACTTAAGAGTCCACTGCGGGCAGAAAGTACCAGGAGGAGTCAGAGAGAACCCAAGCTGCGCCCCATGCTGCCCAGTGTCTGTGGTACAGTGTCTTAGTCTGCTTTCTGTTGCTGTGACTGAGTACTGCAGGCAAGGTACTTTATAAAGAAGAGAGGTTTACTCGGCTCACGGTGCTGGAGGCTGGAAGTTCCGGAGCCTGGTGCCGGCATCTGCTCGGCCTCTGGTGAGGGCCCTCCCGCTGCTGCGTCACAACATGGCGGGCCGGGCCGAGCCCACTGACTCGGGCCTCTTCTTCTTATGAAGTCCCTAATGCCATCGTGGAGACCTGGCCTTCATGACCTTATCTGGGCTTCATTTCTTGCCAAAGTCCCCACATCCAAGTCCCATCAGTGCATCAGACTCTGGGGACAAGGTTCTCCACACAGGAACTTACGGGGTGCCACTCAAACGGCGGCCTGTGGTGGTGACGCCCACAGCCGGCGGTTGTCATTGCCACGTGGGGAGAGTGACGGCTGGCCGCCACTCCTGGGGTCGAGTGAGAGGTGATGGGGTGCTGGTCGGTGCAGGAGGAGGGAGTGGACGGACCCTGGAGCCCTGGAGAGGGTGACCGTGGATGGAGCTCGTGGCGGACGGCACAGAGAGGAAGGCCCAGATCCGCCCGCGGGCTCCTTGATCCGTCTTCCCTCCGCCGGAAACTCAGCCTGCTGTTCCCTCCCCTCCCGTCTCTGGAGTCTTAGCTCGGAGCTCAGAGTCCCCTGCAGGAGCCTCTCACCTCCGGACCTTTCGCAGCGCTGGGGGGGGAACCCAGGTCCTGTGCGCGCTCGGCAGCCCCCCCACTGGGCTGCACCCCTAACCCCCGGGTCACCTCAGGACTCAATGGCAATGGCTCAACCGCATCCCCTCCCCCACACCGAACTGTGACTCCGCGGGAGCAGGGGTCACCTGTGTCTGGTCGGTCACCGTAGCCCTTGCTGCCCTGCCTGTCCCTTCGGAGACGCTCGGTAAAGGTCACATGAGTGACTGATCCTGGGTGACCCAGAGGCAGGATCGTAACAGGTTAGGGACACTTGGGGTCGGGGGAGCCTCTCCAGGCTCCAGGGTCCTGCTCATCAGCTCTGAGGTTTTGAACAGCGTGGTTGACCTCTCTGTCGTCCGTCACTTTCTCATCAAGGTCGTTGATGGGCAGAGTAAGTACTTGAGGACTGTCAGTTAGTCCTCGGTGTGAGTCCCTCAGGGCTCTCTACGGCTTCCGTCATGGACTCGGCACATTCACTGACATCTCAGCTGTCCCGACCTGCTTGAGCTCTCCAAGTTAAGGACATGTGGCCCTGGCCTCCATTCCGACCTCCCCCCTCGCCCTCACCCTTGCCCTGCACACCAACCTCACTGGCCTCCTTGCTGGTCCTTAGAACTGCACAAGCTCTCCCTACCTCAGGGCCTTTGCACCTGATGCTTTCCCCTCTACTTTGTCCCCGTCACCTCCCACTCTTTTATATTCTTATCTCCACTTCTCTCACAGTGATGCTCCAAAAGGACAAAGATATTGCTATGTCCCCAACGTCTGTTCATCGACCACATAAGTACTGGACTCAAGGTCACCCAGGCCCACTCTTGGAAGGAGCAGCCCTCAGCTGTGGCTCATCCTCTCCCCTCCCTGGCTTGGTTTCGCCCTGGGGTGTGTCCGCTGCGTCTCTCTTACAGTTGCTGAGTGGCTGATGCCTATCTGACACACGGCCACACCTCTGCCCAGGCAGGTTTGACGGCCTCCCAGAAACGTCCAGGAAAGAAGCGATCCTTACCAGCGAGGTCTAGAATGGATGGGGCAACCTAGGACTTATCACCACTACCCACCCCCCAACCTCCTGGTCTGTTTGTTTCCAGATGTGAAGGCAAATGGGGGACGAAAGGTGTTTGGGACAGAAGTGGCAGTATGTGCAAAGGCCCTGAGGCAGGAACACGCTTGCACTTTCCAGAGACAGACACCTGAAATTTGGAGAAAACAGTCTGTGTTTCAAACTTTCTGACTTAAACTCTCTGTTTTCTCAGTACTTGCCAGAAATGGTGAATTTGAGCTAGAGTAGGAAAACCTAGAAACTCGTACAGAGGACTGCGTCCCTACAGTGGCCTCCTCATTCAGAGATGCCAATAGGTCATTTATTCACTCAACAAACCTTCCCCGAGTCCCTACTCAATATGCCAGACCCTGGGCCAGACATCAGAGAATACCTTTGAGTTTCTGACCCTTCTCCCCAGAACAGAACCCAGAAGCCTCTTCTGTGATGCTTGCTTCTGCCCAGGTATCTGCCACCCAGGGAGGGTCAGATCCTCCTGTCAGTTGGTGACTCAGGGAAGATTCCAGAAAGAGTGATACCTCCCAGTCCCAGAGGAGACGGTTTTCCGGCTCCCTCAAGATGCTGCCTAACGCCCTCCTCTCTCCTCTAGCCCCCTGCCTCGGGGAAACAGTCCCCCACGAAGAACGGCAGTCCCTCCAAGTGCCCCCGCTTCCTCAAGGTCAAGAACTGGGAGACGGACGTGGTTCTCACCGACACCCTCCACCTGAAGAGCACCCTGGTGAGTAGCCCGGCGGGTGGGCCGGGCGGCTCCGTCCAGGTTCGTCGCTGCTGTGAGAATCGTCCCCCGCACAGAGAGGTGCAGCCGCACCCGGCCGGTCCCTGCCAGGTCCCCGCCAGGTCTAGCCACAGCGTGACAACCAAGGGGTTCTCCAGACATTGTCTGACATCCCCTGGACGGGAGGTGCGGCCCTGTTTGAGAACTGCCGACGGAGACCCACTCCTTTACCTGACTGCTTTTTATGGGGCACCCTGTTCCCAAATGAATTTAAGGGGCGTCACCAGCTGGGAAAATACTCTCTTTGCTCTCACCATCTGACCACTGATGAAGAATTAAACAGACCCTGCCCCGATGTCACCCTGCCCTGCTTCCTCGAAACTTCTGTATCGTATTTTTAGTAGTCAACACACCAACGTATTACTTTAAATTTTGGTTGAAAACGGGCTTTGAGGAGAAATGTATCTGTTAGCTATCGCAGCGTAACAAACTGGCCCAAAATTCAATGACTGAAAACAACTACTGTTTATGACTTTTGAAAATCTACGGATCAGCTGCTGATCTGCACCAGACTCCCTTGATCTTAGTGAGGTAGTATCATGTACCTATAGCCACCCGAGGGGACAGCTCAGGGCAGGGGGATCTAGGATGGCCCTGATTGAGATGACTCTCTGGTGTCTGGTCTCTGCTCTTCCAGCAAGCCAGCCAGAACTTGCTTGCCTGTGGTTGCAACAACAGGCAAGCTCTGTTGAGGACCAGGCTTGGACATGGTACAGGGTCCCTTTGCCACACTCTGTGGGCCAAAACTAGCCCAGATCCAAGAAAGAAGGAGACAGAGCCCCCTCTTGATGGGAAGCCACTACAAGGTCACACTGCAAACCCATACGGGGAGGGGAAGAATTGGGATCATGTTTGCAATTAGTCTATGATAGACATGGTCACATGAGCCACCGCAGCCTCCGTTAGTTCCTCTTTGGTTAACACAGAATCAAAAAAATATTCTGGAATTAGTACCAGTGATTTTGATTCCGAGTCAGAACACTTCTGATCCCCTAAGTGACCTTTAGGAGTCTTAAGTTGTGACTCGCTGTCCCTTACTTTGGCTGATGACCATGTCCAACAATCATGTGAAGCTGGTCACTGAGAAATCCCCTCTGGAATCCAGGGCCAGGTCAGCCCTGCCATGAGCATCAGCTCCTGGTCTCCAGCCGGGCGCCACTAACCTTGGGTGAAACCAAGCGGGGACCCACCTCTCTCTGCCTTCCAGGAAACGGGCTGCACGGAGCACATCTGCATGGGGTCCATCATGCTGCCTTCTCAGCACACCCGGAGGCCCGAGGACGTGCGCACCAAGGACCAGCTCTTCCCCCTCGCCAAAGAGTTCATTGATCAGTACTACTCATCGATTAAAAGGCAAGTGGGCGTCAGCTCCCGGCAGCCTGGGGTACTGAGGCCTGGGGACGAGGCGTCAGCTCCAGAGTTGCAGAGAGTCCAGCCAGGCCCTGACTTGAAGGCCTTAACCTGTCAAACTCGGAGGTTGAAACCTGGTTGCCCACTGGCTCCTGTTTGACCCATGAAAGGATTGCTTAAAATTTGGAACATTTCATGCAATTCTGCACCTAGAGAAAAACTCCCAGTTGCTCACAAGAAGAAGGGCATGTTCACAAAACCCATGTGCAGTAAGAAAAATTACTATTAAAGAACCTTCCAGAAATCACCTGAGCTCCATCCACAGGAGAAAGGAGAAATAGGCATTGGCAGAGTTGAGAGGTGGAATCCAGGTTGCGTAGCCCTTGTCCAAAATGTTTTGTGCCAGAGGTATTTCAGAGCTCAGAGGTTTTCAGAATTTTAGAATATTTGCATAGACTTTACCCAGCGAACATCCCTAGTCTGAAAATCTAAAACCCAAGGGGCTGAGGGTGTTCTTCCGTGGTAGAACGCATGCTCAGCAGGTACCAGGCCCCTGGGTTCCATCCCCAGCACCAAAAAGTAAGTAAATAAATAAAAGGCAGAAACTTTACGTAAAATCTGACATGCTTCCAAATCCCAAAACTTCCCACATTCAGAAGAGGGCGTCTCCACCCACGCTGCAGCCAAGACAGTGGAGGGTTAAGCCATGAAGCTCACACACAGCTCTGACCACGGAGTGAACACTGTTCGTACAGAATCACCTAGATAAGGTTTTTAGACACGTGGAACAGTGTCGCGCCTGGTTTACACAGGTGGCGGATGTATCTGAGAATAGGGAAGGCCACATTCCGGACAGCAGCCACTTCTGGGGAGAGGGGCTGTGCTGGGGAATTTATTCCTAAGGAGCTACAGCATCGTTTCCTAGGCCGGTCGGGGACCTGGGTCCTCATCCTATTATTCTATATGCTTTCTTATGAGTTTAAAATTTTCCATAATAATTTTTAACTGTCTAAAATTGAATGCATTCCCAACCTTTTAAAACTTAGAAGATTTCCCTTTAAAAGGAGGACTTCCCAGTTTCTGCTGAACCAGATTTGACAGCCCTGGGTCCCCACACCTATCAGGCAGCTGTTGGCTGGCGCAGAGTCATGGCTGGCCCCACAGACAAGGCCTGGCTCCTGGTTCAACGCAGTTCCCACCCAACTGGTGTCATCTACAAACACTGCTGAGCCTCTGTGGTCACCTGAGTGTAGCGTCTCTGGTTTAAGCTCCAACTGTTGCATGAAGAAGCCAACCGGGGACTTCCTACAGCCCCACTGTCCTCCTCGCCCCTCCCACCGACCTCTCCTTCAGAAGAGAGGGTAATGCTGTTGGTTAGCTTTCCGTCCCTGTGACAAAACACCTGAGAGAATCAACTTAAAAGAGGGAAAAGGTTTGTCTGGGCTGATCATTTCGGTCTCTCGGCCCCATTGCTGTTGGGCCTGTGGCAAAGCAGCACACCATGGTGGGAGAGCCTGGTGGAGGAGGCTGCTCACCAGAAAACAAGAGAGGGAGGAAGGGGCCCAGATCCCATGGTCCCCTTCCAGGACACACCCCCAATGACCTCACTTCCTCCCATGAGGCCCCGCCTCTTAAAGGTTCCACCACCTCCCAGCAGATTCACAGCCCGGCGACAAACCATCTCAGGAGCCTTTGGGGGATGCTTCCAAATCATGGCGGTGATGTTCCCATGCTCCTTCCCTCCCCACTCAGATTTGGCTCCAAAGCACACATGGAAAGACTGGAAGAGGTGAACAAGGAAATCGAAAGCACCAGCACGTACCAGCTCAAGGACACAGAGCTCATCTACGGGGCCAAGCATGCCTGGCGGAACGCCTCCCGCTGCGTCGGCAGGATCCAGTGGTCCAAGCTGCAGGTAGGCTGCGAGGCTCAGGTCCCCTGAGGACGCCTTGGGGAGGGGACAAGAGAAGGGGAGCAGAGAGAGCTTTGGGCAGGCCCAAGTCCTTTCACCTGTTGGCCACGTTGACCTATCAGATGGTGGTCATGGAGCCCACGTTCTCAAATCATGGCCAAATCCTGACCAGAGCCACATCTCCTGAGCCCACACTGTGTTGTGTAAAGTCAGTTTGCACATCTCTTGCTAGGACTCAGGCTGTCCAGTTTGCCGCAGAACCCACCGCTCCCTTTTGCCTTACACCAACTTTTTTTTTTTTTTTTTTTTGCGGTGCTGGGGATCAAACCCAGGGCCTTGTGCTTGCAAAGCAAGCACTCTACCAACTGAGCTATCTCCCCAGCTCTACACCAACTTTTATTTACATTCTCTGCCTCCTCCTTGAAGGTATCAGTTTCCATATCCCTGATACGATTTTATTCTAGGGAATAGTTTAATGTGGGAAGTATTAGTTATCAAGATCACAAGAGTTTTGTGTTTGATTTTGGTTTGTTTGAGTTTTAAATCCCTTAATCCCTAGTAACTGAACAGAAAATCTAACCAGCCCATTAAAACTCATCTCCTATTTACTATCCCTTACTTAGCCTTTAGGAGATTTTTCCTGGTCTAACTGACGTTGGTTATTAGCATAGAAGAAAGAAAACATATAAGGTAGCCTGGGACTGAGAATGAGGTGCGGGGTGACCCTTGGGGTGGGCTCTGGGCGAGGGAGGAGCCGGCCCACGATCCCACCGGGCACCTCTTACAGGTGTTCGATGCCCGCGACTGTACCACGGCTCACGGGATGTTCAACTACATCTGCAACCACGTCAAGTATGCCACCAACAAAGGGAACCTCAGGTGAGCTGCCGGCTGGTGGGGGTGAGGGAGCTCCTGTCCCCACAGCGTGGAGCTGGCCCCCTGCTGGGGAGATGGGCCACACTGGGAGAGAAGTCCAGCCGTTGCTCGTCCATGCCACATGTCCCTTTTCTCCTGGGGACGTAGTTTCCCATGTGATTTGCAAACGACAACAAAAAAGGTCCCGCTCAACCCTCAGTTCCATACCACCTATGAAGCCTGGGTTCCCAAGAATAGGAAAGTCCCTTCGCCAGTGACAGCCTCCTTTGACCGTGTCCTGCCCTGCTCCCCAGGGCTGCCTCCAAACCTCCCTTAGCTTGAAAGGCAATATTTTTTTGCCAAAGGCACAGCGATGCACACCTGTAATTCCAGCAACCGGGGAGGCTGAGGCAGGAGGATCGCAAGTTCAAGGCCAGCCTGGGAAACTTGGAGAGACACTCAACAGCTTAGTGAGACCCTGTCTTTAAAAAATAATAAAGAGGCCTGGGAAGTCAATCCCCAGTACGATAACCAATCAGTAGCCATTTCTCCTCCCCCGCTGCGAGGACTGTTCTCGCAGGCTCCACCACGCCACGCCCGGACCCCACTTGCATTAATTAAAAGAATCAAAACCACAGCAGCCGGCCACGGCGGGGAGGCTTCCCTGGGGGCTGCTGGCTTCCACACTGATGGCCCAACAGGGACAGGCAGCTGGAGGAGATCGGCTGTGAGGACCTGCCCCATCTTGGGAACCCAGGGGGCCGCTTCCAGGATACTCCCACAATCCCCCTCTGCAGACCAGCTACCCCGAGCCCTTCCAGAGGTGGCTTATCTGCTTTAAGCATGGGTTTTTCTTGGGCACTGAATCCCCCAGTAGGAGAGAATCTGTATGGGGAGTTAGTGGCGTTTAGATCTCCCTCCTGAGCGACCTCACCCCCGAGACAACATGAAAGAAGCATCCTGCGTATCCTGACCAAGAACGGAGGACCCCACTAAGGCTGAGCCCTCCAGGAGCTTGTGAGCTATTCTGATGGCTTCCGGGCCACCCAGGCCTGGCCACGAGCAGAGCACCACCTATTTTTCTTCAATGATCTACTGCAGCGGAGGGGGGTCTTCATGAGCACTCCCAAAGAAAATAGCCAGCTGTTGTTTTCTTATGTGTTTAAACCTCACGTCTGAGAATAATGAGAGAGTCATAAGAGAGTGTCCACCACGGATATGGAAAGAGTTTCTACATCCGGGATGAAGGAAGGCCAAAGACGAGGGAGAGAGAGAATCTCATTAAACGGCGCAGTACGTTGGCCCGCCCTGCCGCAAGCCTGTGCCCGGGAGAGGCACGTGGCGTCTCCCGCCCGGGTGTCTTCCGTGGGCCTGGGATCCCGCGCACGTAGCACAAGCATCACACCCGCTCCCCGGGTGTGACTCTGCTGTTGCCAAACATGCTCCTGCATGTTCGTTCCACAAAGGCACCGAGTCGGGCGCTCAACCGAGGCTCAGCAACACCGGAGGGAAAACTGACTCACCCTGCGCTCATCTCCACGGCGGCCCCAAGGCGCGTTGGCTCAGAGATTTCCAACGGCGCTCTTTGTGTGATTTTTGCCCCCGTCCCCCTCCCACGCACCCCAACTTTCACACTGAAGGGCTGGCGCCCCACCCCTGCAGTATTAAACGGTGCTTTCTTTTGTATAGAGGGGAAGGCGCAGAAAGACGGCCCCGGGATCCGGGCGAGCCAGGGGCTGCCGCGCGGGAGAGTCTGAGTCAGGACTTGGATGTGGCACAGGACGGCAAGTGGATGGCAGGCCGGGCTCCTGCGGGAACACACGTGGGAGCAGATCCACGAGCCGCGGGGGGAACTTCGGATGCCATCCCTCTGTTGATACGAGAAGCCAGGACCTGGTTCCGTAGCCAGGAATTGGATCCCTTGGTGGAACAGGTGAAGCCAGACCGTGGGAAGAGCGCCTGGCATAAGATACCGTGCAACCTGGGTGGAGAAGTCACCCTGCTGCTTTCAGTTATTACTGTTTTTTTCAATCCTTCCCCAGTGCCAAGGAGAAAAGCTCCGTTTGGTCCTGTGACATCATTCACCCTGGGGTGACGTGCCCATCCTGCTTTGCACAGAGAGACCCGGGCTCCAGCCAGGGGCTGACCCTCCGCAGCTTTGCACGACTTCGTTCCGGAAGACGGTCCTCACGGGGCCTGTGCAGGCGGGCAGGGCCCTGGCTGGCAACCTGCGGGTCTCTCTGGGGTTCGAGGGCCTTTCTCGCTCACTGTCAGTCTGTCGATGGACGGTGGCTCCGGGCCGGGCCCGCTGGATGGGGACGGGTTGTTGAACCAGGCCTGTCTTCCCGGCCACAGTGCTGAAAGGGGTTTTGCCAACACACGTCAGAGTGGGTCTCAAACCTGCCTCCCCCAGGACGGGGTTTGAGGAGGTCGGTGACCGAGGCCTGGGGAGGCGACGGGAGGTTAAGGAAGAGTGGGTGGAGCGGGTGGAGGGTTTGTTCAGGTGCTTCTTAGGTTTCAAAGGAAGGCTGGCTGGTGGGACCTGGAATCCACTGTGCCGTGACTGGGGTCTCCGCTTGCTGCCGAGCTGTCTGTCCTCTCCGAAGCCCCTGGCTCTGGGCGCATCCTCCTGCCTCTGCCTCCTCGGGCCTCCACCCTCCACCTTCCAGTGAGGCCCCTGCCTTCCAACAGCAGCCCCTTGACCCTGGGGACCTCGACAGAGTCCTGGTCCTCCCTGAGCCTCAGGCAGCTCTGGGTCTGGGCAGCATCGTCTCCAGTTGGTCCCCAGAACCCACATCCCACCCGAGGTCAGCTGACCCCATCTCTCCCCAACAGGTCGGCCATCACCATTTTTCCCCAGAGGACGGACGGCAAGCACGACTTCCGAGTGTGGAACTCCCAGCTCATCCGCTACGCCGGCTACAAGCAGCCGGACGGCTCCACCCTGGGGGACCCAGCCAACGTGGAGTTCACGGAGGTGAGCCCGCGCACCCACCCCGGCTTCCACATTGTGGCCCCTGGGGAGCAGCCTTCGGGCACAGGTTCCCCGTCTTCAGATTGGCAGCTGCCCCCCGTTTCCAGCCTCTGGCTCTTCCACAGTCCGGCACTGGGTCCCTTTCACGTCACCTCCCACCTCGTGACGGAAACCCTTGTTCCTAGCTGGGCAGAGCCAGTCTCCGCGAGGCCAGTGAGCTATCCGAGGGCGCCGCGTAAGCCTGGGGAGAGTTGGGGCCTCAGGCAAAGCTGCCACTCTTATTGGTTCACACTGCTGGCCGCCCACGGCCGTTCATAAAAGCCACCAGGGGAGCCGCCACCGCCCCTCCCCACCCACGGTTCTTCCAGCTGGACCTGTGGACGGGCCGGGCACCCCTGCCTTGGCCACCCAACCCTCCCCAGGTGAGCCTCGTCCCCTCCCGCACTCAGGCCCCCTCTGGCTCCACCCTGCACCTCCTCCAAGACCCCACGAGGCCAGAGGGCGACCCAGCTGCTACCTCCTGGCTGCTGACTTCATCTGCAGGTGGCTTTTCTTATTAAAATGTGATCATCCTGAGAGGCGCCTGTAACCAGGGCAACCAGGAGCTGCACCTGTGCCCTGCCTGGCTCAGCCAGGCTCCGCTTGGCTGAGCACTAAGGGTGCACTTGGCCTTGACCTTGCCTCTTCCTCCCGCTCTGCCTTCTAGAACCTTCCTTGACTGGCACGCTTACTCCTGAGCCCACCAGTCAGCACCCCCTCCTCTCGGCCAACCCAACACAAAGCATGGCCCAAACCTAACCACCTGATCACCCCCTCGCAACCCTCTAGCCACACACTGCCCAGAAGGGTGACCCCCAAGTGCCTCCCCTGTGGCTAGTCCAACTGAAATGTGCGCTAAGTGAAGATGCACGCCAGATCTCCAAGGCTAAAGACTCAAAACACAGTGGGGCTGGACATAGTGGCACACGTCTGTGGTCCCAGCAGCTCCGGAGGCTGAGGCAGGAGGATTGCAGGTTCAAAGCTGGCCTCAGCAACTTAGCGAGGCCCTAAGCAACTTTACGAGAACTTGTCTCAAAAATCAAAGTGGCCTGGGGATGTGGCTCAGTGGTTAAGTGCTCCTGGATTCAATCCCCTGGTACCAAAAAAAAAAAAAAATATATATATATATATATATATCAGTGGAAAAGAGCTCATTCATTGATCATTCTTGTATTGGTTGGGGATGTGGCTTCGTGATAGAGATTTGCCTAGCATAATCCCCAGCACCCCCAAGATCACTCTTGCATTGATGGCATATTGAAATCATAAAAAGGTAGGTACAGTAAGCTAATATATTAAGAAATGCGGGATCTTATTGGATGAATAAATACATATTTAATTTTAACATGAATATTAATATTTTAACTATTTCAGTAGATCTGTTTTGATGACTTCTCCCTGATCATTTAGCATTGCTATTCAATGTATTCCATTGTTACATGTTACGTGTAGTTGATATATTTTAGATGAATGTTGTCAATTTAATTGTAGCATCGAATAGACCATTTCGAATACACCGATGAGAATACTTTAATCCATGAGCACTATTCTATAAAGTGCATGAATCTAAATGAATATTTAATAAAATTGTTTTCACCTCTTTTTTAATGGAGCTGCTAGAGTTAATTACTCAGTTGGCTCACATACAATACCTATTTGGCAGCTGCCCTTAAAAATGCATTTTATACAGTACTTCTCCATCAGAGTCAGGAGACCTTCTTTGTGTCTTGACGTATCTAATGCCACCCCACAGAGTGAGCCCAGGACAGATGCCGGAATAAGGTGGGTCCTCTGGAGTTCCCAGCGGGCACAGAGGACCAGGGAGACCTTCCGGACGAAGTGCCTGCTGTGGGGGACTCGCCTTGGAACCTCGGCTCAGCCCTCGGCCCCACGTACCCTGTGTGTGGAGGGCGTGGGGCGCAGTGAGCTGACCCGTGGTCTCTTTGCAGATCTGCATCCAGCAAGGCTGGAAGCCCCCGCGGGGCCGCTTCGACGTGCTTCCGCTCCTGCTGCAGGCCAACGGCAATGACCCGGAGCTTTTCCAGATCCCGCCAGAGCTGGTGCTGGAAGTACCCATCAGACACCCCAAGTGAGAGGGGCCGGCGGGGGCGGGCCTCCCAGGACCCCTCTCTGCCCAGCCTGGGCCCCCTGGCTCTCTCTGCCGCCCAGACTGTGGTTAAAAGGGGGTCTTGGTTCCTGTCCTCCCTGGGGGCTTAGGCAGTGTGGGTTCCCCTCCCCGGTCATATTTGGAGCCCCCTTTTTTCAGAGTCCTACCCTCCTCTCCTCACCCCAGTCTGTGAGCCGTCTGGGAGGACCTGCCCTTTCCCCAGCTCAGGGTTAGAAGAGCGGAAGCGCCTCCTCTCGCTGTGGGCGCAAAGGTTCAGTAGCGAAGTCGACTCAACTCAGCCGACCCTGTGCAGGTCAAGTTCAAATGCACCTGGTGCTGGGAGGAGCTGCAGGGTCCCGGCCAGCAACACTGGCTGCCTTTGCACTTGGAGAGTGAAAGAAATCCACCGCCAGGCACTAGACTCAGGGACCGAATTCAGGGAGGCTGCTAAAAATCTCAGTATGGGGCTGCGATGTACTTTAAAGGTCAAAGTGAACCCTTTTTTTTTTTAAATCCACGATGAACCATATAGCCACATTTTAAACCAAAACGGGATCCAGCTCAGAACTGAGATTGGGGTGAGACAAGCCAGGAGAGTCACACAGGGAGGGATGGGAGTCTATTTAAAGTTTTGTTCAAAATACACAAACGGGTATGTAGCATTAGATTCTATTTTTTTTAATTGCATTAATTTAAACTGTTGCATGAATAAGCAATAGCATCCATCTTGATTACGGCTCCGGTTGGGGCCCCCTTAAATTTTGTGCTCTAGACCCGCGCCTCGTGGGTATTGCCCTTGCCCTGGCCCTGGACGGAAGCGCGTGTCCCGGGGCTGGGCTGCCACCTGCTCTCTGGGAGCACACCCAGGCTCCTTCATCCGCTCACCGACTCAGTCCACATGGGCATTGTCCTCGCTCCCAGTCAGGCACCGTGTGAGCTTTTGGGGCTGATACAGTCCCTGCCTCTGTGGTTTTACCTTCTCAAAGAGGAGAACATCCTACACACCCAATTATGTCATGCTGCTGGGCGCTATAAAGTTACTGAATTCCAAGAAAGTGCTTCAGCAAGAATCTTGTGGTGCCCAGAAGCCCGAAGCCACGTGAGCCCGATGGGGCATCAGAGAAGGCTTCCCAGAGTAAGCAGCATTTTAGTTGAGAATTAAGTATAGGAAGGAGCTGGAAGCACAGATGGGAGGGAGAGGATCCCAGGAGGAAGGAGCTGCCTGTGCAAAGGCCCTGGGGCAGGAAGGCGTGCCACGGGTGGCAGCAGAAGAGTTCTCCACGCCCTTTCTCCTGGACTCACTCTCAGTGTGGGTTTGGAAGACCAATAGCTGCCCATGGCCGAGGTTCCCAGACCTGGGTGTCCATCTGAATCACCTGGGAAAGCTCTGTTGTAGAAATGCATATGCTCAGGACTCCATTGTGGAGCCCATAATCCCGCAGAGCTGAAAGGGCCAGGTTTGGACGTGGACCTTCCCCGTCAGTCCCTGGCATGTCAACATCCCCAGACTAAGGTTGTCCCGCCCATGTGCCTGCCCAGGGGACGCCTGCCCCATGGCAAACTGGGTTGCCTTGCTGTCCGCAGGTTTGACTGGTTCAAGGACCTGGGCCTCAAGTGGTACGGCCTCCCCGCCGTGTCCAACATGCTTCTGGAGATCGGCGGCCTGGAGTTCAGCGCCTGTCCCTTCAGCGGCTGGTACATGGGCACGGAGATTGGTGTCCGCGACTACTGTGATAACTCACGCTACAACATCCTGGAGGTAAGGTCCCTCGGTGGTCCCCAGAGCAGGAAGCCTAAGGCAGAGGTGCCCAGTGGGCAGAGCTTGTCCCCAGCGGGGCTTTGGAACCTGGAGACTGCAAGGAGTTGGAACAGAACCGCAGTCCCCGCGACATTCTGGAAGCCTCTATGTCTTCGCCAGTGATGAGAGCATCGGCAAGCACACAGCACGTGCCGCATGCTGACGCTGTTTGAGCACCTTATGTGTACAGTCGACCCCCAGTGTCTGCAGGGGATTCTTCCAGGCACCCCACAGAAGCCCCCCTTTACATAAAACGGCTCCATATCTGCATCTGACCTACACGCTCGCCTGGATAATTTAGATCACCTCTCGGCGACTTATAATACCTGGGGCCGTGTGAGTGCGACGTCAGTGGTTGTTGAACAGTGTGGTTCAGAGAATAAGGGCCAGAAAAATGTCTCTACGTGTTCTCTGCAGAGGCAAATTTTTTTTCCAAATATTTTCCATCAGAGGCTGGTTGAATCTGCAGGCGCGGAACCCGCAGGTCTGGAGGCAGTACCAGCTGGCTGCAGGTGGTTGGGCAGCCTGCGGGGTTTGGTTTGTGTAGGTGACTGGTGTCTTTCTTCCGAGGTAATGGCTGTGATAGTCTCCCAGTTATTGTTTCTCTCAGTGGCTCAAACCCACCAGCCGCATCACGTTCTCGTTTAATCCTCACCTTAAACTTAAGGTACGATAATCCCCTTCAGGTGGAGAAAATGAGGTCTTTCAGAGGGCTTAAGGGACAAACTCAAGGTCATGCAGCAAGGGAGGGTGGCCTTTCTCCACAGAGGGTCTGGTTCCCTGCCCTGCTGAGTCTTCCTTGTGTCCTGAAGGGTCTGGGTACAAAGGCAAGAGTCCAGCTCAGAGTCGAGCATTAGGTTTCTGTTGTTAAAATCCACGGGTTCAGGGGGTCCTTGGTCTCACGGCACCTTGGAGCCACCTGGGGGCCTTTATGATGTCTAGGTCCCCCTCCCCAGAATTCTGATGTTACTTATCTGGCATGGACCCCAGACAAGGGCATTTTTTAACATTAATTTTTTTTACAATAATTTTTAACCTTCCTCAGAAGGTTCCACTGGCTAGCACACATCCGTACAAACTTCTGGCAAGAAAGGGGGAAATATTTCAGGTAATTTCCATGGATATGGCTCAAGTTGCATTGGGGATTTATTTTTTAAGTCGTGTAGTTTTTATTTTTTTTTTCTCTGATTGTTATTGTTTAATTTTTTTTTAAATGCTGTAGAACGCCAGACACGGTAGCACACACCCGTCATCCCATTGGCTCAGGAGGCTGAGGCAGGAGGATTGAGAGTTCAAGGCCAGCCTCGGCAACTTAGCGAGGCCCTAAGCAACTCAGTGAGATCCCATCTCAAAATAAAATACAAAAAAAAGGGCTGGGATGTGGCTCAGTGGTTAAGCACCCCGGGCTCAATCTCTGATAATAATAAATAATAATAATAATAATACTGGGGCTGGGGAGGTAGCTCAGTTGGTAGAGTGCTTGCCTCACAAGCACAAGGCCCTGGGTTCAAATCCCCAGCACCGCAAAAAAAAAAATAATAATAATAATAGTGATATAGATAGTAATAACCACATGACTGGTCACACGATGCTTTGCTCTTTCATGAACTATCTCAGGTTTCATATGCACCTGTGCAAAGCAGCAGCAAATGGTTTGCTTTTCTGCTTTAGACCCCAGCAGAACCCAAAGCCCGGGCCTCAAAGAGGGCAATAGCCAGTGCTTTTCTGATCTCTGTGCACGCATCCCTGGCAAGGTGGCGTCACCAGTAGCTAAGCGAGCCCGTCTCCCGCCCCGGCCCCGGTTCCAGCTGCCATTGTGTACCTACGCTGACAGCTGGGTGGGAAACGACTTCCCCCACCCGAGACTCTGCTGCCTTTCAGCCCGGTAATGAGACCGGGGCTCCTCCAGAGGCTGGCGTGACAGGGGTGAGAAGCGGAGCTTTAATTAGCCAGCCCGCTGCCGGCGCTTCCCTGCCCCGCTCCGGAGCCTGCGTCTGCTTCCGCCATCGGCTCTGTCACCAGCTCTCTTCCAAGTCATTTTGACACAGGTGTCAGCGGGTTGGGAGGCAGCTCCCAGGACTGGGCTGTCAGGCATGCCCTGAGCTCTGCCTCCCAGGCCACCTGGATCTGCGGACTCTGGACAAGTCCAGACACCGCTCTGGGACTCAGTCTCCCCATCTGTCAGAGCCCAGCAGGGATCCGGTCTCAGGGATCCGGTCCTGCAGGGCGAACCGGAATGAGGGGACCTTTTCCTAGTAGGAAACAGTCGATGTCACTCCTGAAACCCTCCAAAGACCACCCTCACATTTGGAATAGAATCCTGGCTTCCTGGCGTGCCCTCCAGGGTCCCACGTCCCCCAACCCTGCTTCTCTCTCCCACCAGCCTGCAAGCACACTGGTCTTCTTTCTGGTTCTCAGATGGGCCCAACCTGATCCCACCACAGGGCCTTTGCACTCACTGTTCTCGCTCAAATGTCCCCAGGTCTGTGAAGGTCTCGCTTCTTCTCGTCATTTGACCTTGAATGCCATCCCCACAGGGGCCTCCGTGACTACCCAGGCTGAATCACCCAGCCCCACCCCTCTTCCTCCCATTTCCTCTATCTTATTTCTTTCCTAGGAATCAACACTTATCATAGCACTAACTCTCTCTCCACTCTGGTGGAAGGTCACTTAATGATTCAAGGGCCAGCCCCGTCTCTTTCATTTCCTGCTGCTCAATTAAAAACAAACAAACAAAAAAAAGAACCACAACCACTTTTGCACAGTGAGTCAGTTCACCTGAGAATGAGCCGTCCATTCAGGGACCGCGGGGACGGCCCCCTGCCCTCCTGCAGTCTGAGGCGCAGAGGTGCCCCAGCCTGGGAGTCCGTTTCGTTCCCCGGCAGGAAGTAGCCAAGAAGATGAACCTGGACATGAGGAAGACGTCATCCCTGTGGAAGGACCAGGCGCTGGTGGAGATCAACATCGCCGTCCTCTACAGCTTCCAGGTAGCTCCAGGCTCCACCTCCAGGGAGCCTGGCCGAGGGGGCCACAGGCCTGCCTCCCAAAACCCACCTGGACGGGATCCTGTCACCAGCATGACCTGCTTCCTGTCCCCAAACCTCCCTCTCCTGGGGGTCCCTGGTGGGGACCGTTTGATGAAGACAGGAACAGAGGGGGAGGGAGGTCACCACCCACTGCTCACGGTTCATCAGAACTGTGGTGACAGCCAGGCACAGTGGTGCATGCCTGGAATCCCTGCCGCTCCGGAGGCCGAAGCAGGAGGATCGTGAGTTCAAAGCCAGCCTCAGCAACTTAGCGAGGCGCTAAGCAACTCAACGAGACCCTGTCTCCAAATAAAATACACAGAGGGCTGGGGAGGTGGCTCAGTGGTCGAGCCCCCCTGGGTTCAATCTCTAGTACTGCCCCCCAAAAACTTATGACAGGTGTCCGGTGTGTCTTGTCCTCTCCTGGAGACTCAGATTGTCACATAACCGGGAATATCCTCACTACCAGAGCCTCGCGGGCCCCGGGAAAGGGTGTCCTAACGCGGAGTTAGACAGTCGGGCAGTTTCTTTGTCTTGCCAGTTGGAAGAACGCAGTCCTCAGGCACAGGGGCGAGGGTCAGGTGACAGGGTCTGTCCGAGCCATCGAGGGGAGCCGCCGTCCTCTTGGGGTTCTTAAAGGTGCATCCGGTGGCCCTGCGGGCGACTGGTGGGCTGCGGGATGCTGGTGTGGACCGGGAAGCCTCCGCGTTCTGAGTTTAACAAGCCCATCCGACGTGAACGACTTCCATCCCGAGTTTAGGCCACGAAGAGGACGGTCCCACCTGTGGTCCCACCTGTGATCCGCCACGTCCGCTGGGGTCTCTTGGCGGTCGGCCGTTGCTAGGGGTGGGGCCAGGGTAACTAAGAGGGCTGCTGTGGTTGCAGCGCGGGGAACAGAAGCTAGTGGCTGAAGCCGACGGAGTAGCACGTCACAGGGTGCCCCCGGACCCCCGGGCTCCTTTCAGGTTGGCTGGGGTCCCCGTCCCCTCCTGTCCTCCTCTTGGCCGCCTAGGGGAGCTCTCCACCTGCCTCAGTATCAGGGCGGCAGGATACTTTAAGAGCACCAAGGGGACACTTTGTAACAAACACAGCTACGTTCTGTGATCACCGCGGGGTTCTCTGGTGTTGGCAAAGTGGGAGAACTAGAGATCTGGGGACCATCTCTAGAATGGGCACCAGCTCTGTCCTCCCGGGCTTCCTCCCGCCAGGCCGTGCGTGGATGAGGAGAAGCGGGGGCTGGATAGGGAGGGACACAGGACCAGAACAAGTGACAGAGAAATGCCAAGAGGATCACAGGTTCCCTTCACACTGCCTAGAATCATCTCCAGGACCACAGGACCACCATCTTTTCTTTTTTTTTTTTTTTTTTTAATTTTATTTACTTATTTATTTTATTTATTTATTTTTGGTACTAGAGATCGAATCCAGGGAAGCTTTACCCCTGAGCCGTATCCCCAGCCCTTTTTATTTTTATTTTATTTTATTTTTTTATTTTGAGACAGGTTCTTGCTCAATTGTTTAGGGCCTCACTTCATTGCCGAGGCTGACCTCCAACTTGCGATCCTCCTCCCTCGGCCTCCTGAGTCTCTGGGATTACAGGCGTGCACCGCTGGGCTTGGCTTCCCCACCTCCTCTGACTCCCGGTCCCCTCTCTTCTCACAGAGTGACAAAGTGACCATCGTCGACCACCACTCTGCCACCGAGTCCTTCATTAAGCACATGGAGAACGAATACCGCTGTCGCGGGGGCTGCCCGGCCGACTGGGTGTGGATCGTGCCCCCCATGTCTGGCAGCATCACCCCCGTCTTCCACCAGGAGATGCTGAACTACAGACTCACACCCTCCTTCGAATACCAGGTCCTGCCCCCTCTGCCCCTTTCCGTGCTGGGTCTTCCATATCTACTGTGCATGTAGTATCGGGAGCACATCTTAATTGGGGCCTTTGGATGTGCAAATGCCCAGTGGCCACGGGTGACTCATGGCTCCCATATTGGACAACAGAGCTCTTGCTGAAAGACAGAGCGAGTGCTCAGAGGTCACAAGGAGAAAGTTTGAGGGGACCCAGGGCTGATGGGCTGGGCTGGCAGCTCTACAGGGAGGCAGGAATAGCTGCAGTGGCCACGGGTGGAATCCCTGCCTTCCAGGGCTGGAGGTCGGGCTGCCTCGAGCCCCAGAGAATCCTGGGCATCTCCTTCATGGCAGTGACCAGAGTCCTCACTTCTCTTCCCAGCCTGACCCTTGGAACACCCATGTGTGGAAAGGTACCAACGGAACCCCCACGAAGAGGCGAGCCATCGGCTTCAAGAAGCTGGCCGAGTGAGTGCCCTTCCACGGGGACCAGGGGTGCACCCACACACTCCGTAGCCCCCGGAAAGGAGGCCAGGCGGCTGCCACACCCTCCGACCTCCCTGTGGTCAGACTGATCCATCTTCCCCAACCCTATGATTTTCTTTGCCTCTGAGTTCAGGGTGTGAATTTCGCCTCCTGAGAAAGAGCTCCTTCCTTCTCAGACTGTGGGGACTTCAGTTTCTTGTCCTGGTTTCTTAGATGCTTGTCCTGACCAGAGCAGCATGTTGGTAAACGGAATCGCTGAACCGTAGTAGCAGCAATACCTTGATTTGTAACGTCTGCCAATTCCCATGGTGTAAATATTCCCACTGTGGCCATTTTCAAGGGGAAGCCGGGAGCCCGGAGGAGCCGGGATGAGCCTGCTTCAGCACACGCTGCCCGGAGAGCCCTCGGGCCCCAGCACCCCACCCGTTCACGTCCTCATTCATTCATTGAACCAACAAAGGAGCGCCAGGTGCCTTCTCCATGCCAGGCGCTGTGCTCTGGGGATGTCACAGCAAGACAGTCAAATGTGGTCCCTGATGTCCCAGCCATCATCTGTCAAAAAGTGAAATGAATATAGTAAACGTTGCATCTGTGGCAAGGGCATTGAGAAGTGGTTCACGGTGCCCTAAAACAGATGTCACCGAGTCTGAGAGGTCAGGGAGGACGCCCCTGAAGAGGACTGACCATTGAACCCAAGAATGACATAAATAAGAGTTAATTGAGGGGCTGGAGAGGTAGCTCAGTCGGCAGAGTGCTTGCCTTGTAAGCACGAGGCCCTGGGTTCGATCCCCAGCACCCAAAAAAAAAAAAAAAAAAAAGAGTTAATTGAGCAAAGAAGGAAGAGAGGGGACTGTGGACCAAGACGGCTGAGGGGCCAGTTCTTCCTGAAGGATGCTCGGCCAGCTGGAACCAGCTGAGCAGGGTGGGTGGACTGAGCCAATCGAATGGGGACACCAAGCTTCTGCCCAAAGAGAACTCCACGCGTCCCCCGTGTTTGGGGCCGACCTTTGGCAGACCCCGGGTGGACTGAGCTAGCTTGAGTCCAGAACCCTCCATGTATGCTGTCTATTGATGTAACGAGGGCCAGCTATGCCGTGGACCTGGGGTGGGTTCATGGGTCCTGAGCCCCCGGATTGGCCCCTGGGATGCCCCTCCCCCTCTCTCCACCCTGTCCCACCTGCCAGCCAAGGAGGAGCCCAACGCCAGCACCGTCTCCCTCGTGGGAGGATCTCGAATGTTCTCAAACTTTGGCTTCAGTTCAGCTCCCCTGTCTCCGGGAGGAGAAGGGAGACAGAAATCTAAAACATTAATTGCACTATTAAGTTTGGAGTAGAAACAATGGGATTTAATTATAGATGCGTTTTTATGCTCAGATCCTTCCAAGGGAACCCTCCGCACACCTTTTATTCCTTTCGGCTGCCCCCCCTTAGCTCAGCGTCTTCCCGCGGCGTGGGTGGCTTCCCTAATTCTAAAAAATGATAACTTTACCACCAATAATCCCCAGGTGGGAGTTAATTAGCAGTTCGTCTAGGCCGAGATTCCTAGCAAGAATAGGGAAGAGGGCTCAGGAGTGGAGCCCAGGTATTCCTGAGTCTCTAGCCTGGCTGCCACCCCCAGCCCCTGCCAAGAGCGGGGATGAGGTTCTCTGTTTAGCTAGAAAGAGGCTGAATTTGACATTGAAGCTCCCCAGGGCGTAGGTGACAGCCGCATCTTTTTAGATTCATAATTTTTAACAGACATTTCTTCAGCGCCTGTGAGGTGCCAGGTGCAAGGCCAGGCCCTGGACGTGCATTGCTGAGTAAGCCCTTCCTCTGTGGATCCACAGCCCCTGGGACCTTCTGACGCTGGGCCTGCTGAATCGGTGGTGACCTGTTTCTCTCCAATATACACACACACGCTCACACACCAGATAAGCCCGCGACAGTGGCTTCTTCGCTAGGCACACCGAGGTTCCCATGACTGGAGCCGTCAAATAACTAACTAGCAAAAGCAACCAGCCCTTTTAGCTTGTGACTGATGGCTTGGGGTATCTGATCGAGTACGCCCAGCACGGTGCCCACACTCAGGGGCTTTGGCCCCTTAACGCATCAAAGATCAAGAGAGTCAATTCTCTGATTTCCTGGATCAGGGTTCTGGCCCGAAAGTCTTAACTTGGAGTCCGTTTCCCACTTTTCCTCTCCGTCCCTCTCTCTCAGAGCTGTCAAGTTCTCGGCCAAGCTGATGGGGCAGGCAATGGCCAAGAGGGTCAAAGCCACCATCCTCTATGCCACGGAGACGGGCAAGTCGCAAGCCTACGCCAAGACCTTGTGTGAGATCTTCAAACACGCCTTTGATGCCAAGGTGGGTAGCGGGCAGTGCCCCTCATGGTAAATGCAGTTGGGAAGGGGAGAGAGGGAAGGCAGCAGAGAAGAGCCTCTGACTGTGGATGAAAGGACACTAGAAGGTGCCCATCAGGACACACAGATGTCCATTTCAGGGGACAAGCCCTCCACAGAGTCCAGGAACCACCAAATGAAATCCCTGTCTCTAAGTTAGCGGGTTCATGAGAAACCATCCTGAAGCCAGTTTGGGAAGTTCTGTGCTAAATACAGCTCAGCGGGCTTCGTGGTAAAGAATTCCTCAGTCCTTAATTTATAAACATGCATAATAATCTCCAAAGCGGAAAGGATAGACGATAAATGTTTCCCAAATATAATTGACCGTGGGTCATTTCTTGTCATGGAGAGCCCCAGGAGACTGGACTTCCTTAGCTCCTACTTTGAGAAACCTACTCTGTGTGCAGGTGAAGGCCGAGACTCAGGGTGACCATCTTTACCTCAGGCAGGTATCTCAGACTCACCTGCCCCAGGGGCTTCCCCCTGCTGGAGGCAGGTTTAGAGGAGGGGTTGAGCAGACCCACTTAGATCGGGGTCAGGAAGAATCCAGGGTGAGTCGGCTGTAAGAAGCCCGAGGACTTCCTCCAAGATCTGTCTGTCCTGGCAGCCAGTCCTTGGATCCTGGCCCCAGACTTCAGGCCACAGTGACCATAGGAAGACCCCGTGCTACTGAAAGGCTTTTAGTCCTGTCCACTTGAGCCCGCTGAAATACTGACACCCCAGGACATCTGGTTCCCTTCCAAAGGAGTTGACTCAAAATGACTCACCTTTTCCCCTCTCTCTCTCCTCTTCCCGTGGCTTCTGGTTCTCTCCCCCCACTTTTCCCTCCTCATCGCCGTCTCCCTTCCCCTCCCCACGCCCGCCAGGTGATGTCCATGGAAGAATATGACATTGTGCACCTAGAGCACGAGACTCTGGTCCTGGTGGTCACCAGCACCTTCGGCAATGGAGACCCCCCTGAGAATGGGGAGGTGAGAGGCGCTCCCCCTGTTCTAGGATGGGGTACCACCAGCAGGAAGCAGGAGGGCCGTGGCCGGGACCCTCCCGCTATACCTGCCATTCAGAAATAAACCCTCCCAGAGCCGCAGAGCCAGCGACCTCAGTTTGATCCAGGTCATGCAAAGACTGGACTGTTCCCGATTCTCAGTCCATGGGTATCCACTGTATACAGTGAAAGTGTCACCTGAGTGAGCTACTTGTTTGGAATGGGTGTTCCCATCATGAGCTTGGTGTCCCCTGTTAAAGACGTGGGGACAATATTTGTATAAAGAGAAGGTCACAAAGAAGTATGGTGAGCTGGGGTCAGAGCTTCCACACCTGTAGTCCCTTAAACAGCTGACCTTCCATTACACCTGCTGCTCGGCATGGCTGTCCACCTGAGCCCCTGACCATCCTTGACACCTGACCACGAAGCATCAGGCTCCTCTTTGACAGACTAGGACCCCGGGCCCCGGGCCCGACCCCGTGGCAGATTAGTTAATACGTTCATACTTCACATTTCCTTCATCTGTTCTGACCTCCAGAAATTCGGCTGTGCGCTAATGGAAATGAGGCACCCCAACTCTATGCAGGAGGAGAGGAAGTAAGTGACCGGCCCCTCCAATGTCAACGATACCCCCCCTGGGGTCACTGAAAATTATTTGTTGGCACCTGGGGACATTTGAGTTCTGGATGGTGGTTGTGACCCACCGTCCATTAAAGGTTGATTTTTAGCTGGCAGGTGTCTGGAATCCACTGGGGCTAATATCTTGGTCTCCGCAACTAAGTCATTTCTAAGCTCTGTGACTCAGCTTCTCTTTAGAGATGATAATACCTACCTTAATTTTCTGATTAGTAAGAATCAAATCAAAAACTAGGAGAGAGAGTCCTGGGGAAAGTTAAGGGCGCTGTGTAAACATCAGTTCTTATTCTCCCCCGGCTTTGGAAACCCCCACTCAAAATCAGTGAAGGTGACCTCTGGGGCTTTTCTGCCTGATGCTCAAGGTGGCCCTGCAGCCAATGCAGAAGTTAAGTTCAAAAGCTTGGCAAGATAACCTTGCAAGGCAGGGACACCCGGGGTCCACCGATGTGCAGCAAGAATCGCTTCTAGCCTGGGACTGGGTTCTAAAGGCGTCTCACAAGGTAGCCCGCCTGTCTTCAAGATCACCTCCAAAAAAAGCCGCGGCATCCCCCATGAGGGCGCCTGCGTACTGGGCTCCAGGGGACCAACTCAAAGTTCCCCCAGCTTGGAGCAGATCCCTCTGGCTTAAGCTGAGCATCGCACGTCATAGCTGGCTGGTGTCGAGAGACCGGTATGCAGAAAATCACTCTTGGATTTCTCCGCGCAGAGCACATGCTGCCAGACCCATCACCACGTCCCTTGTGGACTGCTCTTGTCCCCGCCCAGCTCCAGCATCTTGGTCCTGGCTCTCCACCCCCGTCTCTTTCCCGGCCATCCTGGGTGGCCCCCCGGCAGGGCCCCCGAGATAGGGCTCCATCCATTCTCCCCTCTAGGTACCCGGAACCCTTGCGTTTCTTTCCCCGTAAAGGGCCTTCCCTCCCCCACGGTGACACTGAAGTCCACGGTCTGGCTGCAGCCCGTGACAGCCAGCACAGGTAGAGCGTGTCCGTGCACGCGTGCATGCGTGTGCAAGTGCGTGCGTGCATGTGCGTGTGTGTAAGGTACGTGTGCGCGCACACCCGTACGTATGCATGCCCCACGCCCCAGCATCCCTGGCCACCCCCGGGTCTCAAAGTGACCTGGATTCTAACCCAGGCGGCACCATTCATTCATTCGGCCACCTGGAGCAAACCACGTGACTTCCGTGGGCCTTGGTCTTCCTCGGCTGCCAAATGGGGAGAGGTGATCCTGCCCTGCCCGCCTGTAGGGGCTGTTGCCAAGGATCCCGGGGTGGTAACGACGAGGAATGCATTTGGAGAAACCTCCAGCCTCATCCGAGTACACGTGCTGCTATTCTTACCCCACAACCACTAGCCATGCCTCCCCACGAACCCCACACACACCCCCTGATATGTTGCATGACTTATTTGGAGAAGTGACTCAATGTGAGACTATTTTGGGGCAGAAAATACACTTACATATATTTAGAACTTTCCTGATGCCGGAGCGAAAACTTTGAAGAACATCCAGTTTAGAAACCCTGCTGCCAGAATGCACAATTTCTTTTTCTGTCTTTTTTTTTTTTCCTTTTTGCATTCAGATTTGTGCCTTGGGTTCTCGTCTTGATTGGAGAGTTTGGGGTTGCTTTTGTTTGTTTATTTGTCAGGTATTGGGGTTGGGGTTGGGGCTGGGGTGTGGGTTTGTTTTTAATACCTTGTGTGCAAATAAAACTTCCCCCTTTGGGAGGAAAGCGGGTAGGTTTTTTGTTTTTGTTTTTTTGAATCTCAAGATTCCTGGGCCTCTCGTGCTGAGTTTGGGTCCCAGGGCATCTTCCTTCCCCTTGAAACTAATTTAATTAAAAAAAGAAAAAGAAAAAGCCATGTCTTTTCATGCTGGGTATCAGTGCTAAACATTTTTTTGTGTGTTTGCTTGAAATGGGACCTATGATAGATCCAGGAAAAGTCTAAGATCCATCACTCTGTGAAAGGGAAGTGTCAGCTAGAATAGCCCAGCCCTGTCCAGTAGAACCTTCCCCACCCCTGGTACTAGGGATTGAACCCAGGGACACTCTACCACTAAGCCACATTCCCAGCCCTTTTTATTTTTTTATTTTGAGACAAGGTCTCACTGAGTTGCTGCACATCTTGCTAAGTTGCTGAGGCTGACCTCAGTCCTCTTGTCTCAGCCTCCCTAGTCTCTGGGGTGACAGGTATGCCCCACCATGCCCAGCTTCCAGGACTTTCTACAGCGATATAGATATCCTGCGTCTGTACTGACCATATACCGGTCACCGTCCACACGTGGCTACTGGACTCCTGAATTTTTAGTTGTATCTCATTCTCATCTAACTTTAGATAGCCATGCTTAAGCGGTGGCTGCCGTACTGGAGAGGGTGGGTCAAGTGAGACCCTGGCACTAGCAAATTGGCATTTCTTGGGGGCTTGTTAGAAATGCTGGCTTTCAGGTCCCGCCCCAGACCTCATGAACCAGAAACCCTGGAACGATTTTTGTGTGTGTGAAAATTTGGAGAGCAAGAAAATATAGACTCGTGGTGAGAGGAGGGTCCATTCTGTTCCCGACTTCTTATTCATTGAGCCATTTTAACTGGACAGAAACCTTTCAAGTTACAGGGAGGGTCACATACACATCCTTAAAGAGGCCAGAGGAGTGGTATGAATTGACTCAACCCATCAGAGAAGGTACTAGAACCAGGACCAGTGACTTGGAGATCCACAGAGGGTGTTGGCTTCAGAAGGGGGCTACCAGCCGAACCTCACAGACTCTCGTTGGCCTTGGCAGGAGCTACAAAGTCCGATTCAACAGCGTCTCCTCCTACTCCGACTCACGCAAGTCATCGGGCGACGGGTCTGACCTCAGAGACAACTTTGAGAGCGCTGGACCCCTGGCCAACGTGAGGTGAGCAAGGGTCCTGGGGCCAGGGGATGCTGAGGCTCTCGGGGAACTGGACCTGGTTGCAAGATGGGTTCTTCTTCATTCCAAGGGGACCTCTTCCGCTTCCTTGCCCTTCTATCCCTTATAAAAGCAGCTGCACCCTGGCCGTCAGGAACCCTCCATTACAGCAAATTGCCTGATCTTCCCGTGTGCGCACTTGACCCTTCCTGTGGCCTCTCTTACCCTTCACCCTCTCTCAGAGCCCATCACCCACAGTTCACCCCAGCATGTGTGCTGAAGCATATTAGTTCCTGAATATTGGCCACCGAGCCACCCTGCCCAGGGAACACATTTTAGACTTGGTAGAAGTTTCTGGAGTTACCCTGCCATGACCCAGGGACTCGAACCCTGCATACACATAAAATTCACCCAAGGGTCCCTGCCATGTGCCAACCCAATAAGCCAAGCCCTACTTGCAGAGATCCTGATGTAACTGGTGTAAAATCAGGCTCACACCTGACCTTTTTCCTTTAAATTCTCCAGTTGACTCTAATCTGCAAATTTTTAAAATACCGGCGTAACCCCAAGTTTTCCAAAGCAGACTCACTTGCCATGAGATAATTTTAGGTGGCACATGGACAAATGTTTTGTTTGTTTTAACCGTTGTACATTCAGTTGAATGTGGACTTGCAAGGACACGAAACTGGGATGTCAGACCCTCGGTCTCGTGGATATTGGTCAAGACAAGGCCGATATAAATGAACCTGTAGGCAGAACATTCAGGTTTACCCACAGACTTCTTTAACCCTCGCTAACTAACTGACATTTCTTAGCAACTGCTCAGAGCAATGCTCAGTAGACAGAGTTCCTAGATATTGAAGGATCGTGTCCACCAGCACATTTTTAAATAGGCTTTTTTTTTTTGTACTGGGGATTGAACTCGGGGGCACTCGACCACCGAGCCCCACCCCAGCCCTATTATGTATTTTATTTAGAGACAGGGTCTCACTGAGTTGCTTAGTGCCTCGCTTTTGCTGAGGCTGGCTTTGAACTGGAGATCCTCCTGCCTCAGCCTCCCGAGTTGCTGGGATGATAGGCATGTGCCACCGTGCCCAGCAAGTCTTTATTTTTAAAAGCAATTTTAGGTTGGCAACAAACTTGTACAGAAAGTACAAAAAAGAAAACTGAATCATATCCCACAGGCCCCCCATCCCCCTACCCTGCACACATGCGGCCTCCCAACATCCTGAGACAACATGGTCCATTTATTATTAGAGTCAGTGAATCTACAGTCATTATCAGCCAAGGCCTATAGTTTGGAGTTCACTCTAAAGAGTGGCACATTTTGTGGGTTTTGACATCGGTACATTTTTTTAGCTCAACACTGAAACTTCAGTTCTGGAGTTTGACAGTCAGACCTATTTTTTTTTTTTTTTCTTATTAAATCTATCACAGCAGAAGTTGGCAGACAGATGCCCGCAGGCCAAGTCCAGAATGGCCACTGCTTGTTTTGTATAACCCATAAGCTAAAAATGTTTTCTTATAGATGAGCAATTGTAATTAATGATAGAAAACATCTTTGAGCTTTAGTTAAACAAAACATTATGCCCCCCCAAAAAATAAAATCCCATTCTTCTCATTAGTAGACCTGAAAAAAAATTATACTCGACTATCATTATGTTTTTAATTTCATCAATTAAAAAATGTACTGGAGGGTTTTGTTTCTCTTGTTATATAAATACCCAAGGAGTAGCTTCAATTTTATAGTCCCCCAAATATTTGCCATTTGACCCAACATGTAAGTATTAGTTAACTGCTATGGGAGACTTAAAAGGAAAGTTTTGAAATCATAAATAAAAATTGTGGGAGAAATGTGAGTCTATCAGTGACCACGGAGTAGGTCTCTGGGTCCCCCAAGAAGCAAATTAACAAATTGACCCTCTGAACCCTTTGTTGGCAAACACAAAAGTTGAATGTCTTAGTCAATACAAGATGCTGTAACAAAATACCATGAACTGGGTGGCTCACAAGCAACAATAATTTATTGCTCACAGTTCTGGAGGTCAGGAAGTCCAAGATCAAAGCCCTGGCAAATTCAGTATGTGCTGAGGCCTCGCTCTCTAGTGGATAGATGGGTGTCTTCTCCCTGCATCCTGACTTAGTAGAAGGGAAGAAGTCTGTTCTCTCCAGCCCCTTATAAGGACACTGATCTCATGCTCTAGGGCTCTGCCTTGATGACTTAATTATCTCCAAAGGCCCCACCTCCTTATTCCATCATGTTGGAGATTAGATTTCAACATGAATTTTGAGAAGACACCAATAGTCTGTCCATAGCGTGGAGTTTGATGAGCTAGAGAGTAAAAGTAAAAAACAAGTTAAAGAACATGAAAAGTGTTGAATGGTACCAGAGGGAGTCAAATATGGCGGATATCACAAGTACCAATAACGGATACAAGTAACCACAGGGCATGCTCAGTGCTAGCAGTTTCCAGATCTGCACTGAGTCAAAGCTAAGGCGAAGGCTTGGGTCAGGAATGTCCTTTCCTGATGCCCCTCCTGCCAGTCCAGTCTGGTCACCTGTCAGGTTGCCACCCTGTGAGGAAAAGGTGAGGTACCAGATCCAACAAGGCTGTGGGTTACGGAGTGAGGGGAGAAGATGCTGCCTGATCAAGAGTGGACTTGATTCAGAAAAGTGCAGGAAAGAAGAAGAAGGTGACATGGGACAGTGTAAGTGTTTGAGAGGAGTGTCAATCTCCCTCTGTGAGATGCCTGAACCCCTCTCAAGTTCATCGTCCATGATGGGGAGTCCCTCCCTTCCCAACTTCCCTCCCTTTCCCTTCTCCTCCCCCTGCATCTGTCACGTCTGGTCCCCAAGATTCTCAAAAGGAGATTCAGGGACAGGGCAAGACCCCCAGTGGCAGGTTAAATGGCACCATTCTTGACCTGTGAGGTGACAGTCTTCGGCAGGATGAAGGGTTCTCGTCCCCTCTGTGGACCTATTGCTCCACTTCCTGTGAGGTCCAGAACAGAAGGTCCAACCCCCAGAAATGTGGTACAGAGTGTGGATAAGACTAGAAGCTCACAAGAAGGGCCCTCCGGGACACCATCCTCCACTCCCCACGCTCAGCCCGTGTCCTCACCTCAACATGGAGGGAAAGCACATCAACTGGACGCCCACGGGCTCAAACGCCGGCATTCACTGGTGGTATCTCTACAGAGAGAAAGAGAAACTAATGGAGCCAGCATGGTTATAACTCTTTCCTCCCCTTTTAGAAAATGCTAATTACACACCAGTTTCTGATGTGCTAATGACAAGTCCTCCTGGTCACTTTAGTAGCTACAGGTCCCTGAGAACCATTGTGTGGGAGTCTTCATTAGCTGTCTAATCTAAGTGTGCCTCTGGCAGAATTCAGGCCTTCCACTACGATAGACTCTGGTTCCCCATGAGTCCAGCAGAGAAAGGGACATGGGTCCCAGGTCATTGCTGTCCCCGCCTCATCCTCCTTAGAACCATTTGGAACTTTCTCCTGAGGCTGGTGAGAGCCAGCAGAGACCAAACAGAAGAGAGAGAAGAGACCTCAGGGGTTCTCAGGCTCCATGGTGGCCTTCTGCAGATGGCTTGGGGTCACCTAAACACCATCAGCTAAACACAGTCCCACCCGAGATTCAGGTTAGGTGTGCCTTGGGCTTGGGCTGCTGTAACGGATTACAGCAGACTGTGCCGAAGCAACAGAAATTGATTTTCTCATTGTTCCAGAAGTTCAAGATCAAAGTGCCCCAGACGTGACTTCCGGTATGGCCTCTCCTCCTGGCCTGCCGATGGCCTTCTCCTTTCTCACTCTGCAGAGAGAGACAGAGAGACATAGAAAGGGCACACACAAGCTGGTGTCACCCCTCTTGTTATAAGGGCGCTGGTCCTGTTGGGTTCGGGCCCTACCCTTCTGACCTCATTAGCTTGAATGACCTCCACCAGGCCCAACCTCCAAATTCAGCCCCCCTGGAGGGTTTAGGGCTCCACCGTGAATTCCAAGGGCACAGGGTTCAGCCCGTAACAGCGGACCCCAGCACGGACCTTCCGTTGTCTCCTGGGTAGGTTCTCGGTGTTCGGCCTCGGCTCCCGGGCCTACCCACACTTCTGTGCCTTCGGACACGCGGTGGACACCCTCCTGGAAGAACTGGGAGGGGAGAGGATCCTGAAGATGAGGGAGGGGGACGAGCTCTGTGGGCAGGAGGAGGCGTTCAGGACCTGGGCCAAGAAGGTCTTCAAGGTAAGCTGGACCTCAGAGACCCAGGGAGAGACCACAGCCAACCATGGAGAGAGAGAAAGACCCCGGGGCACCTCCCCGCTGTGCCCAGCCCGGAGAGAGCTTGAAACCCCTCAAGTGAATCCGAGTGGCCGCCACTCACACCCTTTCCCCTCCCAGAATCCCACACTGTACATTTTGGGCAGAGGATTTGGTCCACAAATAAAAAATGGAGGTGCCGCTCAGCAGTAGAGGGCTTGCCCGGGACGCACGAGGCCCTGTGGTTCCATCCCAGCGCTGCAGAAAAACAAACAAAATGACAGCGTCTATGTATGTATAACATACCAGGACGATTAAAGTAGAACCAAAGGCCTCCTGCCCCTCTGTCCACTTCGTATGTGCTCAGCAGCCAAAGTGGCCACCATTGCCCTCTCAGAGAGCGGAGAACATTCTCACCGAGGTAGAACATCCTGCTGGACAGATGGGAAGTCACAGGAGGAGAAATGAAGCATTTCGTGTGGGGCACAAGTAATTGGCCATCCCGGGAGCGGGGGACATTGAGTGTGGACCCTGAGTGTGGACCCTGTTGCCTTTACCCACTCCTTACACCACCCTGAAACGTGTCCTCCTCCGCAGCCCCGGGAACTTGTGTCATTGAACTGGCACATACTCAGAGAACAGAAGGGGAAACCGAGGCCCCTGGGCAGCAAGGACTTCTGGGAGGGAGGCTGTTTCCGTAAGCCCGTTCCTGCGTTGCCACACAGAACAGAAGGGTCGAGATAACTTGGCTTTTTTTCCACACCAAGTTATGAGTACCAGGGACGTGTGCTTGACCGCTGAGCCGCACCCCCAGCCCTTTTTATTTTATGTGGAGACAGCGTCTTGCTAAGTTGCCCAGGCTGGCCTTGATCTTGTGATCATCCTTCCTCAGCCTCCTGAGAGGCTGGGATTACAGGCGTGTGCCATCGCATCCAGCGATTGTGTGGTTCTCGTCTTCGGACTGTGGAATTACTAAGTGTTCATCGTAGCATCTTTGTGGGAAATCCCTTAGCCTAACCGTTTCCTCGCTGTGGGAAGAAGCAGGACCTGTTAAAAGCCACTATCACCTTCAGCTCTCAACCTCCTGTTCTCCCCACCCCCACTCCTAGTTCTAGCACTACTAATCTAATGTCTGTGTCTATGAATTTCCCTGTTCTGTTCATTTCATATGAATGGAACCACATAATAGGTGGCCTTTCGGGACTGGCTTCTTCCACCACTTAGCATTACGTTTCCAAGGTACATCCATGCTATAGCAGGAATCAGGACTTTGTCCCTTTTCATGGCTGAATAATATTCTATTGTGTGGATATGCCACATTTTATTTATCTGTTTGTCTATGGATGGCTATTTGAATTGCTTTAAAATCAACAAAGCCAGGCAATATCAAAAGCTATCCTTGAAAACTTTAATTTTCTTTTTGGCAATGCTGGGGATGGAACCCAGACCTTGCACATGCTAGGTAAGTGCCCACTGAGCTATACCCGCTTAAATGTTATTATTAAAAAAAGAATTCTGTGGTGGCATGCATCTATAGTCCCAGCTACTCAGGAGGCTGAGGCAGGAGGATCACTTGAGCCTGGGAGTTCTAGATCAGCCTGGGCAACACAGGGAGACCCTGTGTCAAAAATAATAATAATAATTTTGAACAGTAATTCTTAGATCATTAATGTTGGGGAACAGATAGCTTGACCAAAACAAAAAAGAAAAAAAAAAAAGTGTGATCTGGAAATGTAGATCAATGGCAGAGCACTTACCCAGCATGCACCAGGCCCTGTGTTCAATACTTTTCTGCAAACAGAAAAGAAAAATGTAATGCAAGAATGCAGGCATCCGATCTATTTACTTTTAAATCTTTTGAGGAAGATGAGTAGGAAATTCTATGGCATTTACTTCCTTCTTTAATGCTCAGCCTCCCCCCATGTTGGTTTTAGAGATAAATGCCACCAGAGCTATGTCTTCAGTAGAGATTAGGTCCTAAAATCAACGGAAAATGTGATGTGTCCAGCACCTTCCGGGCACTTAAAAAACATAGGGTGGGTGGATGGATGGGTGGATATGTGGATGCGTGGGTGGATGGATTGATGGATGAATGGATGGACAGACGGACGGACAGATGGACAGATGGATGGGTCAATGGATTGATGGATGGATAGACGGAAGGATCGATGGATAGTGGATAGGTGAATGGCGGGTAGATAGATTGATGAATGGACAGATGGATGGATGGTTGGTGACTAGGTGGATGGGTGGGTGGGTGGATTGATAGATGAATGGACAAATGGACAGATGGATGGATGGATAGATGGAAGAATGTATGGATGGTGGATAGGCAGATTAGTGTAGGTAGCTAGATTGATGAATGAATGGACGGATGGTTGGATAAATAGATGGAAGGATGGGTGGTTAGATTGATAGATGGAAGGATGGATGGATAGTAGATAGGTGGATGATGGGTTAATAGGTTGATGGATGAACAGATGGATGGATGGATGGTGGATAGGTGGATGGGTGGGTGGATGTATTGATGGATGAATAAACAGATGGATGGATGGATGGATATATGGAAGGATGGGTGGATGGTGAATAGGTGGATGGGTGGGTGGATGTATTGATGGATGAATAAACGGATGGATGGATGGATATATGGAAGGATGGGTGGATGGTGAATAGGTGGATGGGTAGGTGGTTGCATTGATGGGTGGAAGGCTACAGGGAGGTAGAGAGAAAGGGAAAAGGGAAAGAAGGAAAGGAGGTTGAGTGGATGGAAAAATAGATGCCATGACTCGGGACTACTGGGGGGCAGCCTCTCTTGACCAAAAGAGGCCACCAGAAGGTCTCTGTGTGCCGCAGGCGGCCTGCGACGTGTTCTGTGTCGGGGACGACGTCAACATCGAGAAGGCCAACAACTCCCTCATCAGCAACGACCGCAGCTGGAAGAGGAACAAGTTCCGCCTCACCTACGTGGCCGAAGCACCAGAACTCACGCAGGGTACGGGCGCCGCCCCCGGGAGGCCCCACCTGCCAGCGGGGAGGGGGAGGGGCACCTCCACCGGGAAGGGTGCTGGGGCCGCGCGCTCGCGGGGTGGTGGGCGAGTTGCTCAAGGGCAGTCCTTTAAGAGTGGACTCGCCCCACGCCCAGTGCCCCGGGAGAGTGACCTGTCCCCCTGACCACCCTTCTCAACCTGCTTCAACCCCGACCAGTCCCGGCCGAGCTCTCCTCTCTCACCCCTTCACTTGACTCCAGAGGGCAATAGCGGTGGGACTCCAGGGTCCCTGAGGCCTGGAGCCTGTGGCCTCCTCTCAGGGAGACGCTCCTTTCCCCCAGGTCTTTCCAACGTCCACAAGAAGCGAGTCTCCGCCGCGCGGCTCCTGAGTCGCCAGAACCTCCAGAGTCCTAAATCCAGGTAGGAACGTGGAAGCACTGGAACTGCCCACCTGGGCCCCAGGGCCACGCGCACCTCGGGAGGGCCTCTGCTGCTCCACCCAGGGCCTGCCCAGCTCCCGACCACTCAAAGTGCCATGGGGGCCCTTGCTGCCTGTCACGTCTGGGTTTCCTCTCGCCTCTGGATCAAGTTCCGATCTGGAGGCAGGGACAGAGGAGATGGAAAGGGGGACAGAGAACAGAGTCGAGGGATTTTTCACAATGCTCTTGTGGAATTGCCGGAAGCTCCGCGGACCCCAGCAGCTTCATCAGGAATCACTGAGTCCGGCATTTTCTCAGTGTGGATCATTTCTCTCTAGAGGGCTACAAAATAGCTAGCTGACCCCTGCCTTAAATGTCTCTGGGATGACAGTTCATCTGGTCCCCAAAAATGCACTCCGTGTTTTGACATCCTAATTGTTAGAAATTATCTTAGTATCTAACCTCACCAAATATCCAATGTATGTAATATAGTTAAATATCTTATTATCTAATATAACCCAAGTATGTCTTCCTGGTAGTTTGTGTGAAATCCAGTTAGTCTTTGCAGGGACACCCCGGACAGATTCATTTCTTGCACATGAGAGATCGGCCAGATGTGATGGCATATGCCTGTAAGCCTATCCACTCAGGAGGCTGAGGCAGGAGGATCGCAAGTTGGAGGCCAGCCTCAGCAACTTAGTGAGACCCTGTCTCAAAATAAAAAATTAAAAGAGCTAGGGATGTAGCTCAGTGGTGAAGATCCCTGGGTTCCATCCCCAGTACCACCACTCTCAAAAAAAAAAAAAAAAAAATCAAATAGGAGACATGCAAATAACCAAGGCCCCTAACCAATCTCCTGTGGGTCCTGATACCTTCAATCATCCTGCCTCAGACCCGGTTTCCCAAGCTTTGGGCTGTAGTAAAAGGAGACACTCTGTACTGCTGGAAATGTCATTTGCAGACCTGGTCACTGCACAGCGGAAGCCGTATGATCACCACCGAGCACGCGGGGACTATTGTTGGGGCTGCTGATCTGAACAGGATGTGCTCAGGCTACCCGAGAATACAGGCGCTGTCCTAACAGCCTGCTCTCCCATTAAGCTGATGTCCTCCCTGCTCCTTGACATCTCTCTCCTCAAAATGATCAAACCAGGGCTGTCCACCCCTCTACTTGTATAAACAATTTTTTTTTTTTTTAGCACTAATGAATGTCTTTGTGTTGATCCCTGTTGAATTTCACTTTGTAGTTAACAGCCCAGGAAGGGCTTTTGAAATCTTGATTCTTCGCACAGCATAATGCAAACAGTGGCTCTCTGGCTGCGCAGCCTGGGTTCTGACCCCAGCTCTCCCCTGCACTAGCTGTGTGGCCTTGGACCAGTCTCTCGGGGACTCCGGGCCAGTGTCTCCTTATCTATAACATTGCAATGGTTGCTGGAGAGATTGCTAATGTTTATCTAGCTTTCCGAGTCCTGAGCATGATACTGAGCCCTCCGCACAGGATCTCAGGTAATTCATGCCAGGAAAAAGAGCCGGTGATCATCCACGTTTTAAATGGGGGAAATGACAGGTAATGGAAGTGACTTTTCCAAGGTCACGCTGACCTGGTTATCTGCCTCCAAAATCAAGGCGCCCAGAGACAATACTGATGTCCTCAATGGCATTGCAGCACCATGTGAGTGTTAAAAATGAGATCCGTAGAGCGATCTCCTGTCTAAGGTCCCCATTCCCACCCTCTGTCCCTCCCAGCTTCGTCTCTCCTACAGATGAGCACGCATGCTTTCCGTGTGGTCTTCAAAACCTTGGATAAAAGCGATCCACCTGTTAGAGCCAACCTGTTGGTCTCTCCTAGATCCTAAACATTCAAGTAGACAGGGACATCGATCTCTGAATAATTAGTTAAATACAGCGCTCTGATAAAGAGAGAGATTCTGCACGTGGCCTGTGTATCTCGCTTTCCATTCCTGTTCTGTGGAAAGGCGTGACCTGAACAGCATGGAGGAGGGGCAGAGAATCTGCTCCCGCTATGGAAGACCAGGCTAGAAGCACCCCTAAACCACAGCGCATAAGCGGCAAGGAAACCTGCAAATATTTTGATGCGAAACTGAACCAAAGTCCCCAGATGAGCCCCTGCCCTTCCAGGAAGGGCACCTCTCAGCTGAGGGTCTAAAAGGGACTGATGAGAAAATTCCAAACAAGGTTAAAAACTAGAGCATAGTATTAAAATCGGTTGTGAATTAGCAGGAAGAGGACCAAATTATACCTAAGTATTTATCTCTTTGAAAGCATGCTCTGTAGCCCTATCTATTTTCAGGCTTAATACCATTTTCAGCTTCATCGGGTTTGTTTTTTTTTTTTTTCTTTCTAATGCATAATTGAGCGGCAAAGCATGATTCTCTCATGTTCTCCTGCCCCAGGCCAAAGTTGGGCTCTTTGGCCCAGGAGGCTGTGACTAAGACTTCCCAAATCACCTCCACTAGAGACCCTTAATTGCAAACAAAGTGCCCAGGAGGAAGTAAACAGCTTTTTCAGGGTGATCTTTGCGAATCTAAAGGGAAAAGTGACCACAATATTTCCTGCCTGGAAAGAAATGTTCTAATCCACGCACAGCAATTAGCTCAGGAGGCCGAGGAGTAATGGAGCGCAGGCGGGTGGGTGAGAACGGTAAGTCCTAGAAGTCAGGAAGAGCAGAGGAGTCCCCGGCCTGGATCTCCAAGTGGCGATAGCCAGAGCCGCGGTGAGGATGGGCCTGGGCCCTGGGTGTCTGCGAGGGTAGCAGACGTGGCGTTGGAGGGTCCTCGTTGGAATTCTCGTCTCCCCCTGGGCACAGCCTTCCCGGTCTCAGCCAAGGACCTCAGCTCAGGTCAGAACCTCCAGCATCATCCCTGCCTCCTCTCTCCGCCTCACACTGGACATGCTGTTCTCAGCAGATGCACTTGGCCTTGTTCAGTTACGTCCCAGGCCTACGGCGGCCACCTTGAGCAAACCTGTGACCACCTCTCGTCTGACTGAAAGAGCTGCCCAACTCATCTCCGTTTCTCGGCTTTTCTCTCAAAGATCTGTTTTCCAAACAGCAGCCTGAGCTGAATTAAAGCATGTCACCCCTCCGATTTCACAGCCTGCAGTGGCTTGCCGCTGAGCATAGGGAACCCTCCAAACTCTTTGCCATGATGAACTGTGACAGGGCCCACAGGATCTGGCCCCTGACATTCTCCAAACCCTCTAGCTGTCTTTCCGTTCCTCGAACAGCTCGTGCCTTTTTCTGCCTCAGGGCCTTTGCATGTCCATCCCTCCCTCCCTTCCTGGAACACTCTTGATCTTTGCACACCCACTTCTCATTTTCAAGTTCCCATTCAAATGTCAGATCATAAAGAAGTCTCCCTGACCACCCTCTTTGACCTCAACCCATTGCCACCCATGTATCTGCAACACCCAGCCCATGCAGGTACTCTGGGTCATGTGGCCATTCAGTTCTGGGATCTCAATGAGGAGACTGCAAAGCCCCTTTGCTCAAAATTCCTCCCTGCTGGGCAGAGCCCTGGCCCACCTTCTAACCTGCCTGCTGGCTACTTTCATTTCCTCCTACCCCTTCCTGCCTGACCACCCTCTGCTACATTCAAGAGGACCTGGGGGAAGTAGCCGGGAGCGTGAGGCAGCTCAGCAAGTTCAGGTCCTCTGCATTCTGATTTTGTGCAAATCGTGATGGTCTGGAAAGAAAGCGGGAATTGATTTGCCGGCCTTTCAAAGGCTCCCTCTGGGTGAGCGCAGTAGGCTCCCAAATGAGAGACCTACAGCGCCCCCTGCTGGCTGCTGGCTTTTGCTAGTTTCCTGCCTGCAACCCAAGGTAATGAGGTCTTTGCTCCCCGGGAACCAGGCTGGTGAGCTCGGGGGAGAATCAGTCATGCAAGTCCGTATCATTTGACAAGATCATTGCTCCAGAGAGGGCGAGACCTGCTTGGAAAGGAGAGAGGAGCCCCAGGCCCTAAAGTACCATTCACAATTATGACCACAAGCTCCCCATCACTTACTAAGGTCAGGGGCGCCTTGCTTCAAGAAAACACTGGGCCATTCCCCCAATAACCACACACAAAAATGTGCCAACTCGACTATTTTTAATAAGGATGGCTATTTGTAGCACAAAAGGGCTCTTGGTTGTGCCAAAAATGCCTCTAAATAGTGAGCCCCGTTGGTCTATTCAAGTGTGATTTACATCCCGTGGAGAAAGCAGGAACTCTCACACTGAATATCCAAGCGCCTCTATCCACCGAAAGCAATTGGCCTTGGAAAGCCAGCACGGCCCAGAGCACAAGGATCCCACGTACCAAGGCGTCTGTCTCCAGCCCAGCCTTCGCAGGGACCAGCTGAAGCGCAGTATCGCCTGCGCTGAAACTTTTCAAAGGACCAGAACAATCACGTGCTGAGAATTCTTTCTTCAAGTTCAGATGCAGAAGTCAGTGTGAGAGGGCGTGACCGGGCAGGAGTGAATGTGGGTCTCCAGGTGTTCTTCTTACACCTCGCAATTTTACGATCTAGGTGAATTTGTAAGAAAGAGGAACCGAGGACTCCAGTTGCAAGAGCGGGTGGAGCTGGGAATTCCTAGGAGAGACTGGCACTGGACACAGGGTCTACCCAGCTACTGACTGGTTCGGGGAAGTCTGAGGTTCCTTCATCCATCAGATAACTTTTTGAGAACCTAGTATATGCTATATGCTGTCATCAGCCTAGACAAAACAGAAAGATGCCTTACCTCGTAGAGTTCGTGTTGTCCTGCCAGGGGGTAGCTCACAGACCTCAGAAGGAAGTCAATGATGCTCTGGGTCAGAGGAGGGGAAATGGAGAAAATTAAATCGAAGGCAGGAAGACAGAAGGGCAAATATGTCTGAGGGTTGAGCCTGGGCTGCTCCAATGGTCAGAGTTTGGAAGAAATGCAAAGGAACTGTCAAAGCAGACTGGGGCCGGTGCACGGTGGTGCGAGCCTGTCATCCCAGTGGCTCAGGAGGCTGAGGCAGGAGGATTGTGTGTTCAAGGCCAGCCTCAGCAACTTAGAGCAAGGCCCTAAGCAACTCGGCGAGACCCTGTCTCTAAATAAAATACAAAAAGGGCTGGGGATGTGGTCAGTGGTTGGGTACCCCTGGGTTCAATCCCTAATACAAAACAACAACAACAAAAAAAACCAGTTTGGGCAGCTATGTCTAGTGCTGCTTCCTTGATCCAGATGAACCCAGGAAAGCCACCCTTGGACTGGCAGCCAGGGGCTCCTGGGAGACCTTGACACAAGCTGTGGTGTAGAACGATGGGTTCAGGACTCGTTGGCACAGGGCCCCAAGAAAGATGGAGGGAGGGTGGAGTTGGGGCCAAAAGGACCGAGAGAAGCAAAGAGAGGGCAGAAGCTGGTGGCCCTTGCCCTATTTCCCCCCTTGTCCTTCCCTGCAGCCGATCCACCATCTTCGTGCGTCTCCACACCAATGGGAATCAGGAGCTCCAGTATCAGCCCGGAGACCACCTGGGCGTCTTCCCTGGCAACCACGAGGACCTCGTGAACGCCCTCATCGAGCGCCTGGAGGACGCACCCCCTGCCAACCAGATGGTGAAAGTGGAGTTGCTGGAGGAGCGGAACACGGCTCTGGGTAACGCCCCCAGGGACCCTTCCCCTGCCTGGGGAAGACCCAGAGGTGGTGGGCGCGTGGGCATGGGACACGTCGCGCCTCCCACCCGCGGATCCAGGCAGGAGAGCGGGTCTCCGCCACCCCCAGCTTCTGAGACGGACGCCCCCTTTCTCACGGTCGACCCTCCCTTGACCCGCTGTCTGAGCAGAGGCCCATGATGGAAGGACCTGGGCAGCTCGTCACTGGGAGGAGGGGCGTCTACCCTCCTAGTCTCCACTGTTCCTCCAAAATACCTGTTGCGCCCCAACTGGAGAACAGCTGACGTCTCACTGAGACCCCTCGGGATCCAGAGGTCCCACAGGAAGCTTCATGGCCCGTCAGGAGTAGAACCCACCTAAGTTGGCCGTGTTCCAACCTGTTTAAGGGACCATCCTTGACATGCTGTGGGGGATTGTCCAAAGACAAAAGGGTCCCCGTGATTCATCCCAGTAGAACAGGTGGGCTGAAAAGTACCTCGAGGTAGAAGAATCATCGTCCGCCCCCCCACAGATACCAAAACCCACGGATGCTCAGGTCCCGTGTGTAAATGGCCTAGATTTGCACATAACCCATGTGCATCTCCCTGCCTACCTTAAATGATCCTCCAGGCGACTTGTGACATCCAACACGATGCAAACCCTCTGTGAATAGTCATTGTCCCATATGGTTTAGGGATGATGAGAAGAAAGAACCAGTCTGTCCACATTCGGAACAGACAAAAAAAATTTTTCAAGCAAATATTTTCAATCCTCAGTAGAATCCACAGAATGCAGAAGGTGTGGATTTAGAGGCCCGACTGTGCAGTGGGGGACTTGGAAGAGGATCTGACACCAGACTTCCTGACTTCACACTTAGGAGCTGTGTGGCCTCGGACACACCCCTGAACCTCTCTGTGCTTGCATTTTTCCCAGCGGGGAGATGATAATAGCACTCACCATGTAGGATTGCTATGAGGATTAAATGACTAGATGGCATAAAGGGCTGAGAACCGTGCTTGGCACGTGGAGAGTGCTAGGTAAGGGTTAGTCGTGCTGGTCATTGTAGTCTCCGGGAGAGGACAGATGGAGCCAGAAGAGACGCCTAGCTCGCTCTCAGGATGTAGCTTTAATCTTCTCCATTCGAGTTTGGTTTGTCGTTTGTGGCCTAGTTTGCCACATTGTGCACGTGAAGCACCCCGGTGGTCTCCTGGGCCTGTGGATGCATGGAAGGTAGAGAGCCGGCCGCCCTGCTCAGCTGGCCCCAGCTTCTCCTACCTCCTCACGCCTTGTGCCCCCCTACCCCAGGCATCATCAGCAACTGGAAGGACGAGTCCCGCCTCCCGCCCTGCACCGTCTTCCAGGCCTTCAAGTACTACCTGGACATCACCACGCCGCCTACGCCCCTGCAGCTGCAGCAGTTTGCCTCCTTGGCCACCAGCGAGAAAGAGAAGCAGCGTCTGCTGGTCCTCAGCAAGGTGGGTCCCTGGGCTCCACACACCCCTAGGGGGCACCTTCCGCCTCCTAATTATAGGGAACTGTAAAGCTGTTGTTCCAACACTGTTCCAATAGATGGCAGTCTTGACCCATGCTTGCCATTTCCTTCTTTGCATATGGCCGCCATATTGGTTGGTCCACTCTGGCTAGTCCTAACCCTCTCTCCCCCTTGTTCTATGACCTGACAGAACAAGAGCAAGCCCCTTGAAATTCAAAGTTCTCTGGCCACCATGGAAATTGTGTGTCACCTTCTGCCAACTTCCTTTGTTATCTGGAGCATCCATTTTAGCCCATGCTTGGAGGAAAAAGAAATAGAGACTCTCATGGTACCCTGGTTTAAAGATAAGCTTCTTCCAATGTGGAGGAGCAATAGGTAAAATTGCTAGATATAAGAGACCTCTGATGATCAAATTTACCACTCTTGCTCAGAAACACATGGACTCACCTACCCCTACTGCTGCATATTCTGCTCCAAAAGGATCCTGCCTAGGAGACCACCCAGGTTTCTTCCAGTGGGGTCTCCTTCCCAGTAATCAAACTCCCAGCAAAGGCTGGTGTAGCATTCTTCTGCTGTCCAAGAGATGGAATTGAATGGCAGGCAGCAAGGAAAAGGCTAGTTAGTAGGTACATATTATTTAGATATATGAAAATAACCACCAGAAGAAACAGATAGAGTTATAAGTGGCTACCTCTGGGGAGCTGGAAACATATGGAAGCAGTGGAAGACAAGGCCATTATCTTTAATCTTAAACTTGGCAGAATTCTTCAACTTTTTTAGACTACTTGTAAAGCTTTTATTTAAAAGTTATAATTAATGAGGGAATCCAAAAAGGGACCAGAGACTGTACCCTTTGCACAGGATTATTTAAAGGAGAATTTCACAGAACTGTATGTATAAGTCCATTTCTTCTGAAAAGCTCACTCTCCAAGATGGGCTACATGACCAAGGATTTTGACTAGTGAAAACACCTGTGTGAGAGAAAAAATGGGAAAGTAGTCAGGTAAGGCTGGAGAACCATTAGATAATAAAACAAGATGGACCTCAGGTGAAAAGAAAGGGATGAAAGCTTGGAAGGAAATGTCCTAGATTGGGATGTAGTTTATGGAAGAACAGCGAGGTCCCGGGAGAGTCTGAGAGCCCAAATCACTTATCCCAGGAAAGAAAGTGCTTTGGTGTCTAGGTCTTCCATGCTCAGTCTTGGGCTGGAAGCAGCCAGTAAAAGCTAGAGCTGACCCAGCACTAGTGATGAATGTCCGTTGCAGATGTATGTCCATCTGGCCTCCACTCCAGCAGCTAGATGTCATTGAGGCTGTAGATTGGACATACACATTCCCAAGGATGCATACGGCCGCCATATTGGTTGGTCCACTCTGGCTGGTCCTAACCCTCTCCCCCTGTTCTAAGGCCTGACAGAACAAGAGCACTCCCCTATTGATAAGGCAAGGCTGGTCTTTAGGAATGGCTTATACAATGCACTTGTGACTGACCTACATTATGCAATGCACTTGTGATTGACCTTACCTCTTGTCTCAGAAACTGAGTCTCTTATGCCAACAACAAGGAACCACCCAGGGACTCATCTGAGATGTAGGCAAAGCAATTCTGGAGCCCCAGAGTTCCCGTGTTCCCTGGTAACCACTGGGCTTTGCTGTCAGTGTGCCCCCCAAGCATGGTCCTCCACACCCCAACCTGCTTTTCCTGTGCTGTCCGCCACCATCTTGAACTTGACCATCTCTCCAAGGATGCATTTCCAGCCTCAGCAACCAAACAAATCTCAAGTGTGCATTCTGAGCTTGCTGCCCAGGACTCAGTATGTCATGGCACCCCTAGGGCATCTCTCTCGACCTTCAGGAGAGTGGAATGGCTAGGAGCACAGATTCTCAGTCCAGAACGCCCAGAGCAGGGATTGGCAGACTTTTTCTGTAAATGGCCAGGTGATCAGTATTTTAGGCCCATGGCCCATTTGGTCTTTGTGGCAGCTGTTCAATTCTGCCATCACCATGCGACAGCATAGATGATACACAAATGGACAGGGGTGACCTTGTTCCCGTCGAACTGTTCACAGACCCTGACATGCATCTCACCACACCATATTCTTGCGTCATAAGATAATCTTTTAATTTTTTCCCAGCCATTTAAAAAAGGAACAACAATTCTTACCTCACAGGTGGCAGGTCCGGATTGGCGTGCAGAATGAGGTTTGCCACCCACCCCCACTTAGATTCAAATCCCAACCGTCACCACCGAGTAGCCAGAGGATCCCTGCGTGGCTCAGTGTCCTCATCTGTAACATGGGGATCACAGTAATGCCTGCTGTGGTCTGAAATTCTGTGCCCCCCCAAAATTCTGTGTCAAAATTCATATGCCCAGGGTGATGGTGTGAGGAGATGGGAACTTTGAGAAGTGACTCTCAGGAGGGCGTAGCATGAGCATCTTTATAAAGAGCCCTGAGGGAGCTAGCGCTCCCCTTCCGCCGTGAGAGGACACAGGGAGGACACAGGGCATGCGCCGTATCTGAAGAGCAGCCTTCCCCAGACTCCAGGTCTGCTGGCACCTTGACCGTGAACTTCCCAGCCTCCCGAGCTGTGAGCAATACCTTGCTATTGCCTGCATTCACCAGGCGAAGGTATTTTGGTGTGGCAGCCCAGAGGGACCAAGGCGGTGTATTTCGTAAGGTCCTTGTGGGGCAAGAGCCCGGGTGGCGTAATTCCCCTGCGGGCGTCCCTTCCTCTGCCTTTTCTTTTGCCGTCTTTCCTGGACGTCTCCCAGCACCCGCCGGCGTGGCACGGGCACCGGATCCCAGCTCTCTTCCCTCCTCTCCTTGGCACAGGGGTTGCAGGAATACGAGGAGTGGAAGTGGGGCAAGAACCCCACGGTGGTGGAGGTGCTGGAGGAGTTCCCGTCCATCCAGATGCCGTCCACCCTGCTGCTGACCCAGCTGTCCCTGCTGCAGCCGCGCTACTATTCCATCAGCTCCTCCCCAGACATGTACCCCGACGAGGTGCACCTCACCGTGGCCGTCGTCTCCTACCACACCCGAGGTGGGCCGGGGAGCCGGGAGACCCCCCCAGGCCTCGAGATTTCTCTCCCCAGAGCCAAACCCCAAATCCCTGCAGGGCAAGCGAACTGTCCTGGGGCAGAGCCAACCCCAGTGGATAGGAAGGAGGCGGGTGGGAGGTGCATTTGGGAAGCTCCAACGAGAACAGGCCCCCCCACCATTCCCTGGAGGGTGCTCTGCAAATCAGGTGCCCCTGGGTCAGATGATCCTGTTCCTGAACTTCCCCTCCTTTTTTTTTTTTCTTTTAGATGATTATATTTAATAGAAATGCAGAAAATTTGCAGACAATGTCTATGAAATCAAGGAACATTAATTCTAAAATTATTAGTTTAGCAGGATGTTTAAATAAACGGAATGTTGTGCTTGCCAATTTCCCATACGAGCAGAATAATTATTTCACAAAAACTGGTACCTCTCAAGACTTGAATTTGCCAGTGTGCTTTTTTTGTTTGTTTGTTTGTTTCAAGATCTGATCACATACTTTTTTTTTCTTTTTTTTTTTTATTGTAAACAAATGGGATACATGTTGTTTCTCTGTTTGTACATGGCGTAAAGGCATACCATTTATGTAATCATAAATTTACATAGGGTAATGTTGTTTGATTCATTCTGTTATTTTTTCCTTCCCCCCACCCCTCCCACCCCTCTTTTCCCTCTATACAGTCCTTCCTTCCTCCATTCTTGCCCCCCTCCCTAACCCTAACTCTAACCCTAACACTAACCCCTCCCACCCCCCATTATGTGTCATCATCCACTTATTAGCAATATCATTCGTCCTTTGGTTTTTTGAGATGGGCTTATCTCACTTAGCATGATATTCTCCAATTTCATCCATTTGCCTGCAAATGCCATAATTTTATCATTCTTTATGGCTGAGTAATATTCCATTGTGTATATATACCACAGTTTCTTTATCCATTCATCAACTGAAGGACATCTAGGTTGGTTCCACAGTCTGGCTATTGTGAACTGAGCAGCTATGAACATTGATGTGGCTGTATCTCTGTAATATGCTGATTTTAAGTCCAACTTTCCCTCTTTGATGAAGCAACTCACGTGCACACTAGCTGAGGAGCTCTGAGACCAGGACCCCAGCGAGCCACCCAGAGCACCTCCACGGGGGTCCTTCCAGTGGATAGGAATTGAATGAAACCCACCCATACCCAACAGAACCCGGGGCAGGTGCACAGCTACCAGCTCACGTCAGCTATACCATTTCATCTCCCCGCTCAGAGGTCGGGATCCAGAGTAGGAATTCCAAAGCAGAGATATGGCGTCAGCCTGGGAGCGTTGGAGGGAGGAGAAGCCAGGCTGGTGGGGGCGGACGTGGTAGATGACCCGGACGGTCCTGCTTCCTCTGCTAGATGGAGAAGGACCAATTCACCATGGCGTGTGCTCCTCCTGGCTCAACCGGATACAGGCTGGCGAAGTAGTCCCCTGTTTTGTGCGGGGGTGAGTAGCCAGGGCCGAGGGATGAAGAGTCCTCTCACATCTGCATGTTGGCATCACAGGTCGGAGTGGGTGGAGCAGCCTGAAGGGCGGGGACCGACTGGATGGGCGCCACCATCCCTGCCGCTCCGCCCGGGGCAGAGCAACACTGCAGGTTACGTGTGTCCTCTAAGCAAGGTCAAGTCAGTGCCCTGGATGTCTATCAAGTGACTCACTGAGAAACCAGGCATATACAGTCAGACTGGTGAAAAAAAGGTCCATCCAAAGTCTTCTGGTCACCTTCACACTGTGCCCAGTTTCTCAGAGATGGAGAAAATCCAACCATCCCATGGATTAGAGCGCTTCCTCCCCAACTCAGTTTTAGAGCATGGACCCATTAGCACAGCTGTTCAGGTGCCCCTGGGTCAGACGACCCTGTTCCTAAACTTTCCCTCCTCGATGAAGCAATTCACATGCACACTAACTGAGGAGCTCTGAGAGCAGGACCCCAGCGAGCCACCCAGAGCACCTCCAGGGGGTCCTCCCAGTGGATAGGAATTGAATGCAACCCAGCGATTTCTCTATCTCAACACCGGAGGCCTAGGCAAACCTCAGCTGTTGAGGGTGGGACGTTCCCAGTAGGGTCCGCATACCATTGGTATCCAGATCCCCTGGAGCATCTCAGAAATAGAGTCCTGAGCCCGAACTTACTGCATCCCCAGAAATCCTCAGTTCTAACATCTCCAGGTGGTTCTTCACACATGGATGTCCGGGGGTCTCTATTTAAGATCTCATGAAGGGTGTTCCCATGGTTCCCAGCCCAGGTGATCTTCCCCCCACTCACCACGCGGGGCACATTTGACAATATCTGAAGACATTTGGGGTTGTCACAACTCAGGGATGCTCTTGTCACCGTGTGCCATGGAGCTATCAACTTCTAACAGTGCCTAGGATAGACCCACAGCAAAGGAGCACCCAGCCCCAGAGTCTAGAGTGACCACGTAGAGACAGGTTAAATCCATCCCACTGCCCTTTGTGGCTTAGCTCACCAATGAGGAGCAATGCCCAGATCCCAAGGACCTCGCATTTCTAGAAGTCCCCTCATTGGTCGGACTCCCGCTGAAAAGGAGCCCCTGGTCCTAGCCGAAGGGCCCCGAGTCACTCTGTGTGTCCACCCGAGACAGACGCCTGGTCTACCTCGGGCTCCGCTCTTCTGGATGGGATTTGAACTGAGCAGAGCTTCTAACTCTCTCTTCTGACTCTCTCTTCTTGTCCAGTGCACCCAGCTTCCACCTGCCCCGGAATCCCCAGGTTCCATGCATCCTGGTCGGCCCAGGAACTGGTATCGCCCCTTTCCGAAGCTTCTGGCAGCAGCGGCAATTCGACATCCAACACAAAGGTGGGGTACAGCCCAGCAGGCACTTGCTTTCCACCCTGAGTCTCAGAGAAGGCTGGTCAGACTCCCCATTGCCTCGCTCCCTGGAAGGGCTGGAGGGAAGGGAGCAGAGACCTCACCCCTAGGCGAAGCTCATTGCCATCCAAATGGTCCCCAAACATGTCTGCCACCCAGCTTGTCCTCGGGGCTTGGAATTCCAAGTCCAGAGACATCTCTCTGATTATTTAAGGTATAGCCCCTCATAAAAATCCAAGCCTCAGAAGGGGTAAGCCTCAGTCCTGATCAAACGGCTGGGTTGATAGGGTTCCCCCGGGGACTTACTCAGAAGCAGACTTTGCTCTGTGAGAGCATAACAGTTCCATTTTGGGAGAAGGAGACACCCCCCAACCGTGGCCCTTTTCTTAGGTGATCCTTGAGCACCTAAGAAGTGCTCAACATGAATGCAGGTGCAGGTGCTGGGTGCGTAGCCACCGAGACAGAAAAGCAACTCGAAACGCAAGACCTGGCCATAGAACAGTTGTTCTGCAGAAAAGCTAACATTCACATTCACTAAGTGTGCCCAGTGTTCATGTTGCACACCTCTTTCTCACGGTAATTCCATGAGGTAGTTGGCGCTCTCTAGTCGGCCGCCCCGCCCTTGGTATCCATGAGTTCTGAATCTACAGGTTCACTAACTGCGGGTCTGAAATACTCAGAGAAAAATATTGCATCTGTACTGAGCCTGTGCAGGTTTTTTTCTTGTTGTAATTCCCTAAAAGATACAGTGTGACAGCTATTTCCCCAGCGTTTACATTGTTCCACAGCACAAGTCACTAGAGGATGCACGAAGGTTCTGTGCAAAGGCTGGACCCGTTGAGCTGAGCACCCTCCGATTTTGGTATCTGAGCAGGATCCTGGAGTCCATCTCCTGTGCATACTGAGGGATGGCTCTGTTTTCATTTTGCACATGGAGAAACTGAGGCTCAGAACTTGCAATAAGTGGTGCTTTGTCACACAGAGCTGGGATTGGGTCCTAGGTATTCTAGTTCAAGTCTGGGCTCTTAGCACTGCCTGATGGTGGAGGTGGTTAAGGAGCCAGAGAAGGGAGGTCCAAACACATCTTACTGACTGCCCGCAGCGCGCGTGTGTGTGTGTGTGTGTGTGTGAGTGTGTGTCCACCCCCACACCCACCTGCCCTGGTGTCTGTGAGCCTCTGCCTGCATCATCTACCCTGAGACCCCAGCACCCCTGCCCCCAGTCAGACGCCAGAGCTTTTGGTGACATGAGGTCTTCCTGGTCCCCAGGAATGAGTCCCTGCCCCATGGTCCTGGTCTTCGGGTGCCGGCAATCCAAGATAGATCATATCTACAGGGAAGAGACCCTACAGGCCAAGAACAAAGGGGTCTTCAGAGAGCTGTACACTGCCTACTCCCGGGAGCCAGACAAACCAAAGGTGAGCCCCCCACACCCGCCCCGTTGCCCACCCTCGCAAGTCCTGTCTTAGAAACCCCCTCACCCTTTCTCAACCCCCGTCTGTGAAGTGACTGCACTTCAGAAAGCCTGGAGAGGAAATCCGTTTAAAACATTTAACAGCCCGTACTACGTGACTTCATGAAAGGTTCAAAACAGGACATGCGCAGACCCAAGGCAGAATTGTGACGGGGAGCTGGGGTCACGGGGAGTGAGCGCAGGGTTCCTGTTTGGAGTGACAGAAAATTCTGCAACTCGATGGTGGCGACGGCCACGCAACACGCTGAGTGTGTTTAATGCCATCGACGTACACACTTTAGCATGGTATGCTTTGCCACAGTGAAAAATATTTTAAAATAAGAATTTCAAAAGTATATTTGACAGCCCGTAAGAGGTAGCAGCAATCAGAATGGACGGGTCCAGGGGAACCCTAGGGAAGGGACCAGGACACTTGTGGCCGGAGGGCATTGTGGGGAAGCCTGTCACCCTTAACAGCCACACAGGGCCCAGGATGTACCCACTGAATGTGAGCCTCACGGGTGGGGGAGGGGAGTTTCCAGGACGAGTTAAAGACAAACCCCCGGAGGCCACGTGAGGCACCCTGTGCCCACCTCCTACTCCAGCCCTTGCTGCTGTCGGCCAGCAGCCCCCACCGTGCCCACCCCTGCCGTCTGTCCTGAGGATTCTCTGGCACTGTGGCCTGGGCTGCCGGCAGGAGCCAAGCCCGCACCTTAAGGTGTAGGGATGTTCCCGCCAGGTGTGAGCAGTGGGCACGGGGAGAGGAGCGGATGGCTGATGCTTCCCTGGAAGCCCCTCCAGGGTTCTCTCTCCCCCTCCCGCTCCCCTCCCTTCCCCTTCCCCCTCCCCTTCATTCTCCCCCTCTCCCCCTTCCTCCCTCTCCCCCTTCCTCTCTCTCCCTCTCACCCCCCCCTTCCTCTCTCTCCCTCTCACCCCCTCCCTTCCTCTCCCTCTCTCCCTCTCCCTCTCTCCCTCTCCCTCCCCCTCTTCTCCCTCCCCCTCCCCCTTTCTCTCTCCCTCCCTCCCTCTCTCTCTCTCTCTGGCTCCCTGGAGGGTCCTCCTGAGCTCCAGCTGCTCCTAGTGGAGAGTGGCCATTCACACCCCAGGGACCCCCTTTGCACCTTCCCATTTCGCTTTTCCCAGCCCCGCCCCCTTTTCCCTGGGAACGCCCCCAGAGTGTCCTACTGCCCACCAGCCCCTGCATGGGCGCTGCTTCCTGGGGAGACAGGAGCCTCCCGGGGCCGCCCCTCCTCACAGACCCCCTGCCCCTGCAGAAGTACGTGCAGGATGTCCTGCAAGAGCAGCTGGCCGAGCCCGTGTACCGAGCCCTGAAGGAGCAAGGGGGCCACATTTATGTGTGTGGAGATGTCACCATGGCTGCCGACGTCCTCAAAGCTGTCCAGCGCATCATGGCTCAGCAGGGGAAACTCTCGGAGGAGGATGCCGGCGTGTTCATCAGCAGGCTGAGGGTGAGCATGTAATCCTAACCCAATTATTTCTGCCCCCAGCACCAAGCTGCAAAACTGCCCTGTGTAGTTGTACAGGTAGGGCACTGAACAAAAAGATCTGTCCAAGCGGGAGGCAGAGGTCTGAAAGCCACCCCATGCTTAGCTCTCTAAAACATGCTCCTTGGCAAGGAGCTGTGTCTACCCTGTAGGAAGGGCCTTTTCCTAACAAGTCCAAAGGCTGGGCAGAGGCTAGTGAAGGCTCAATCAGCAAAGTCCTAACCATGTGACCAACTTCCCCAAATAGAACCCAATCCTAGACCCCCTCAAATCTCCAGGTGCAATCCTGTCCTTTCCCCTGCTTTTCTAAATAAGCAATGATCAAACGTTCTGGTGGAAGAAGCCCTTACTCTAAATCTGATGCTAAACCCCAGGAAGTTACAAAAAGAACTTTCTAATGGCCGGCATCCCCGAAGCTGGGAAGCCGCTGCCTCCTCGTCTCTCTGATGTGATCCTCGGGGGACCCTGTCCCGGGTTCCCCAGGACTCCGAAGAATCGAGTTAAAAATCCTTCCCAACTCACAACAGACCCGCTCTGCAGGTGGGTCCAGGGAGGCTGGGCCAGCACGCAGGCGCCTGGCAGGTGGAACCCACTTCCAGCCGCTGTCCCTCCTCAGCGTCCAGATGCAATTTCCCTCCGCCCTTTGAGAGCTGCCGGCCCTGCCGGAGTGCTTCCATCGCCTCTGAAGTCCTTAGATCCCAAGAAGTCCCCACTTGGGGCAGCTGTGGGGATGTGCCCTGGTGGCTACCCACTCACTCCGCCGGTCTCCACGCGCTGGGACCTTTCCCAGGGAGCCCTGCCTCACCCAGTCTGCACCTGCAGGAGCAGGTTAGAGGGAGGAGACTGGAGAATGGGGAGGCTCCCAGGTGGCTTGTGGCCTCTTCTGGGTTCTACGTCTGCACAGCTGTGCGGCCCCGTTTCTGAATGGCGACCCCAGTGTTCCATCCGGACTCTAGAGGCTCCCTGCCCTGGAGGGTAGAGTCTCCCCGACACAGAGCCTTAGAGGTCAGAGGCGCCCTGGGGGCACCGGGGCTCAGCCAGGGGTCTTCAGGAACCGTCTTCTTTAGGTACAGGTCCCTCTGGGGTGTCGGTCCTGTCTGCTCCCTCTGCAAGCCTTTGTCTGGCGTCTGAGGGCTGTTCCCTGATCGTGTCTGTCCCCTAGGATGACAACCGGTACCACGAGGATATTTTCGGAGTCACCCTGAGAACGTACGAAGTGACCAACCGCCTTAGATCTGAGTCCATTGCCTTCATTGAAGAGAGCAAAAAAGATACAGACGAGTAAGTCGGTTCCACCCCCAGGAGGGCAGGCAGCGTCCTCCCTTCCGTCCCAGCGGACAGGGACCTTCCCACAGTGGGGTCCCCAGACCAGCTGCACCACCACCTCTCTCTGGGGACCTGTTAGGAATGCAAATCCCCAGGCGGTCCCAGACCTGCTGGATATATTAGGGACTTGGGGCACAGTGGTTGGTCCAGGGAGCTCTGAAGCCCCTGCTTTGGGTGTGGCTTCCATCTGGGGTACCCCTCCTGGAGCCTCGGTTCCAACTCTGCACAGTTCCCCCCGCCCACCGGGTTGAGGGGACCTTCTCCTGAGTGTAAATCACAGTCGTTAGGATGCTGACCGTTTGACGCATCCCCTGGAAGTGGCTGGGAACAGCCAGAGACACCACAAGACGAGGGTGGCGTCTCGGCACGTAAACCTTACCCAACTCCAGGGCGTGGCCATTTCTCCACTGGGTGCCTCCCGGCCCCAGCCACGCGCCCTGAGACGGGGTAGGAATCCAGCACAAGGCACACGCTCACCCTGGGTTCTTACACTCAGCGGTTTTACCGTCTGCTCTTTGAGACAAGGAGCCTCTGTCCAAACCCACTTTGTGTCCACTGGGCTCACGTCATGGCCTATAAGATGACTCCTCCTCACAGCTAGCTAGGTACAGGGTGCAATGGCAGGAGCCTGTTGTCCCTGTGGCTCTGGAGGCTGAGGCAGGAGGATCGCAAGTTCAGAGCCAGCCTCAGCAAAAGCAAGGCCCTAAGCACCTCAGTGAGACCCTGTCTCTAAATAAAATGCAAAATAGGGCTGGGGACATGGCTCCGGGGTCCAGTGTCCCTGAGTTCAATCCCTAGTACCCCCCCCAAAAAGAAAATTGTGAAGAAGACCAGGGATGGAGCTCAATGGTAAAAATCCCTCTGGACTCAATGCCCCAAAAAAATAAGACAAAAATTTCTTTTAAAAAAATTTAAAAGAGGTGGGGATATAACTTAGTGACAGAGCACTTGCCAGGCATGGGCGAGGCCCTGGGTTCAACCTCTAGTAGATAATAGATAGATATTATTTACTTATTATTAAAATAATCAATTACTCAATTAGATTTAAAAGCTCACACCTTCCTCGACGGCCCTCTCCCTGGTCAGCGGTTTTCTCTGGGTTTCTTCAAGGAAGGAGAGTGGCCGGGGCCATGACACTGACCGTCCCCTGCTCTGCTCCGACAGGGTGTTCAGCTCCTAACTGGATCCTCCAGCACAGAGGGACGGCAGGCCGCCACCCCAAGTGCTGCGCAGGGGCGGCTGCAGGTTCCCCACGGGCGGACACTCGGCTGCACCTTTCCTCCGGGACCCCCGGGGTCCCCGCTCTGCCTCTGTCCCGTTGCTGTGTCCTGGTGTTCCTCCTCCGGGCTCCTGCCCCCCAGCGGCTTCCTGGGCCCTCCCGGGTCTGCTCCCTGAGCTTCCCCGCTGCCGTGCCATGCCTTTGTGACCTGCGGTGTCTCTCACGAAAGCACGTCCTCCCTGCTCTCTGGCCACCGAGGGCAGATCGTAGGCGCATGAAATCACCGGATCGTGGCTGTGGCTCCTCGTAGGGCCTGTCCTCTGGGGCCTCCTGGAAAGGCTGCGGGTTCTGGACAGAAGTCTTCTGAACCGGGCCCTCTGCCTCTCGAGTCCCCCATCTCTCTTGTGATTGACGTTTGGGTCGTGTGTGTGCGTGTGCGTGGGACGGGCCTGGCTCTCCGTCTGTCCTGTTGCCTGTGCCAGCGTGTCGATCTTAGATCCGAGTCCACTGCCTTCGTGAAAGATCCTCGGTGCCAAGAAACATGCCCTTGGCCCACGTTGATTCCTTGTGTGTCCCTAATTAAGGGTCTGCACTCTGAAGCTCCCTAAATAAGGGTAAGGGAACGGGAAGGGGCCGTGGTGATGGAGAGGATAATCACCCCATGAAACTGGGAATCGTGGAATTTGATGCATTTCGATTCTGAGCCCAGACAGCAGAGCCCTGACGGCTAATGGCTTGGGCAAACCCCCTCCCCAAACCCACCAGCCAGCGACACTGATTGGACCACATTCATTGACCCCTTCCCAGGAAGGAAACCCCATCCATGAGGCCCAAAAGCAATGCTGTCCACAGGAACATGCTGGAAATATGGATCTTTCCACTTTGCCAGTATGGATGAGTCACTTGTCCTAAGTTTCCCCTGATCAAATTGTCCCCAACCTGAAGGGGATGAATGGATTGAGCCTTAATGTCTCAGAGCGCGAAATCATGTCAAAGAAGAATACGGTGGTTGATCTCTTTTTCCTCCAAATGGGGCTTGCCCACTGTACCTTAGGGTTCAGATCAGTGAAGCCAATTTAGGAGGATCCCAGTGGATAGAGGCCCCCAGTGAGGAACCAAATGGATTTTTCTATGGGAACCAAGACTCGGGGCAGTAAGAATGTGTCCCCGGGTCTTTCCACTTTCTAAAATTGATCTCCCAATTTTTTAACCTGCTGAAATAATTTTAGCAAATAAATACCTTCCACTCAGATCTGCCACCCCACCAGCCAAAAGAAAAAACTGGGTAGCAAAGTCTTCGGCAGGAATTAGGGCAGGTGCAATGTTTTCCTTCCGAGGTGGCCTGCAGCGTTCACCCTCTCGGAGCGAAAGGGGAGGGAGGTCCCTCCCACACTCAAGTGCTGAAATCAAATGCCAAGCAGGACCCAAGTCCCATGACCCGCAGCCTCCTGGGGTCGCTCTGGGCCTGTTCGAGCCTTCTGTCTTGTTTGTTTTATTTTGTCCAACAGAAAAACTGTGTTCCCTTGATGTCCTTTGTGTGGACATCGCTTTCTTGATGCTCAGTGTGGATGCTGGCCAAAGAGAAAGTGCCATGCCCCCCTTTGGAAGGGCTTTAGAGTTGGGGGTCTCCAGACCCCAAGGGCTCCAGCCCTGAGATCTTAAAAGGCAAGCCACCGCTCATCTTTGCCCACCCTCTTGGCAGCCCCTATTGGTGTCCTTGGCATATGGAGTTTGTCCCAGTTACAATCTCTCCTGCCTGCCTTCCGTGACTCCGAGTTTTTCCCGCTCAGTCTTCCACGGATGCAGAGACTAAGCCCTTGGCATCCCATAGCGACCCTTTCCAACCTGGAGGGAAGCCAGCTGTCACCTTCTCTCCTGCCAGCACGGTCTGGCTTCTAGTAGCTTTTCTCCCAGGCACATTTTTTTTTCCCAACCTTTTGAACCCTTGGGGACACTTTCTAAGATGTCACTAATTCCCCAGAACGGAATCACTCTGTCAGCCTCTATCAGAGAGAAATCGATCAGCGCTTTGCTCTCCAAACCCAGCTTCCACCGCTGAGGAAGGAGCGCTTAGTATTTGCCAGGCACCTCCTTCCTGCCCTTCTAGTAGCCGGCGGATGGATGGAAACAGCTTCTCTGTCTTGTCGGGGAGTACGGAGAAATGGTTATATAACCGGCATTCATCTGTCTTCCCAAGCAGGACTTTTTTTTTTTTTTAACCTCAGACACAAACAGCTTCATAGCTCCCACTTTAAAAAGACCAGAGACCAGACCAATGTGTTTTTCTCATTTGCAGAGATTTCCGGTACCAGAGAGCCCCACCCTACTGCTTAGCCCGAGAAAAGGCAGCGTCCAGTCTGGCTGTGGGTTTAGCTCTGGTCCAGGATGGGTGGATACTGCCCTCTGCTGGTGGTGCCTAGTTCAGTCCCCAGAGCCAAACACAGGAACACCACACACAGGTTAGCAATAGGTTAGCAAAGGGTTAGCCGGGTCGCAGTCCCTTTATTTCCCTCTCCCTGCTAAACTGGCCTCTGGTAGTTCTGACCCCATTTCATAAAAGTGGGTTTGTCCAGGAAAATGGAGAGACAGCCCTGAAACAGGGACATGGGACATCAGGCTATATCCTCCCCGCCGTGACTCCAGCACCACACCTTGTTGGAAGAACAGGTGCCACTAAGTCCCCTGGGAAGAGAGGGCCTTCCTTGGTGTCCTGGGTGTGGGACAGTCAGGCACCTTTTTTTTTTTTTTCAGAGGGGAAACATTTCAGATCCACCAAAACAGCTCTGGGAGCAGAACAGAGTCCACGCTGCCCCTTTCTAAGTAGACGGCCATGGTGACTTGGCCTTTCCGCATCTGTAGATCCACCTGCCCAGCAAGGGGATCCTGAGATGATGCCCGGTTATGGCGCCCGGCCCAAACGCCCATGATTTTTGATTTCTCACTTATTTATAACAGGCGGGTGGAAGGTGTGCGGAGATCAGCAAAGCCTGGCCCCCTTCCTGCAGAAGGTCAGAATCTGGGGGGTAGGAAAGCTGCTCTCAGAATTGATGCACATGTCTGGGGTTTGAGGGGTGGGTAGGATTTCCCCTGTGGACTGGGGAAGACCAGAGTTTCCCTGGGGGAAGAAAGAATTAGGGGCAAGGCTTGGGCAGGGAGTGTGGGGTGGATGGGGCTGGTTTGGACGGCAGAGCCCGGTAGGGCTGCTGAGGGGGAACCGGGGGAAGATGACCAGGAACCAGACAGTGGGGAGAGGTAAGCTGCACAGCAGGGCAGTTAGACTTTGCCTAGTAGGGGAAAGGGAGTCCTTCCGGTGTTTTCCAAAGGGGAAATGAAGGTAACAGGAGTTTGCTTGCAAAAGAAGTCTCTGAGCACAAGCTAGACCATGCATGGCTGGACCCCTGGGCCACGGACAGGACGGGCGATTGCCGTCACCAAGACTTAAGGCAGTTGATACCGAGAGTCCAGGGGCTGAACCAGCGGGACCAGATGTCCCCTGGAGAGCGAGGATAAAGAAATCAGAGCGTTGCTGTGGAAAGGGCAGGTTCCCAGGGAAGGCAAGTTCACGGTGCTGACCTGATAGCCAGCTCTCCCCAAGTCCAGGGTGAGTCCTTCCAAGATCCAGCCGGGTCCAGAGGCACGCGGAGAAAACTGACCCCTTTAACCACAGTTGCAGGCCTAGGAAGAGAGGATTCTCCTGCCAACCACTCTCAGCAGCCACCTGCTTTGGGCTTCCAAAGAGGTCAGGTTTTGCCCTAAGCCCAAAACAGGGCAGAGTTCTGACCCAGATCGGGGAGGGGGCCACGTGTGTTCTGCCAGGATGGGGAGCTAGCTGCCGGCCCCACCCCCATGGGACCAGCCTGCAGTCCAGCCGTGGGAAGACGGTGGGCTTCTGGGCTGTTTCAATCCAGCCGTGCTTCCTGGTAAATTTCCCTCTGATGGCCCCAGATCTCCAGCAACAGATCTTTCCCCCAATCCTCCGTCTGAAACCTCAAGTTGATCCAAGACTGCCGGCAGGTGCCTTCCCCAAGTCACCAGGTCTGAACGTCCTCTTTGGCTCAAAACGTAAAGACCAGGGGCTGGGATGGGGAAAGAGGTCTGAGAGGCAGAGAACTGGACCTTCCCTCCCAAGGACGGGACACAGAGGGTCCCACTGATGAGGATTTGGCTTTTGGAGCCGACACTGGCCTGGTCTCTTCTATTTCTCTCCCTCACGGCTCACCCAGGAAGAAGTCACCTTTCCCCAAACCCTCCTATGACTCCAACGTCAGTGTCTATTTTCCATTACAGGTTGAGCATCCTGAATCCTTAAATCCAAAATGTCCCCAAATCCAAAACTCATGGAGCACCATGAGAATGCAAATGGAAAATTTGTTTTTATGCATAAAACTATTAAATATAGTATATAAACCCACCTTCAGGCTATGCAGATAAGGCATATAGGAAATCTAAATGAGTCTCCCATTTGGAATTGGTTCCACCCCCAAGGTATCTCATTACGTACATGCAAATATTTAAAAATTAAAAAAAAAAAAAATACCCAAACTCGGAAACACTCCTGGTCGCAAGCATTTCAACCTGTGACACTTGGCAGGGAGGTGGTCCGGAGTTTACATGCTTTCATGTCTTCATGAGTTGGTTTTGTCCCTTGAAATATCTAAACGGTTCTGGTCAAGCAGGTACATCTAATCCAGTGATTAGCAGGGTGGCCCCGGCAGGCAGGGGACAATGTGCCTTGGTACACTGCTTCCCAAAGTCTTCTCAATGACGACTCCAGACGTGCAAGTGCCCAGATTTGGCTTCCAACCTCCAGGAGACTCTAGTCCTGAGCCCGTCCATCCAGCTCAGCGTTATTGGTGTTTGGGGCTCATTCTTTGTCATGGCGGCTGTCCTGGGAGTCACAGGATGTGGAGAGTAGCATCCGTGACCTGAGCCCACTAGATGCAGGTAGCAATCTCCTGCCCGTCACGATAAAATGGGTCAGCGGACAGTGCCCGTTGTCCCCTGTGCAGGCAACGTCTCTCACCCTTGGACTGAACCCACTGCTCTTGGACACCAGGGACAGCAGAGTGCCTGCTGGCGACAAAAGCCCTCCCCATGACGGACCTTCCGGAGAGGGTCTTTATCCACTGCCAAACCCAGACTGAAGCCTGTGTGCGGCTTCACAGGCTCCCTTCCACACCAGGAAGGAACGGGTGGCTCTGGGTTGATGAGACGCTCTGTCCTGGACGTCGGTTCTAATCAAGCCCCTGGTAGCCTGGTGCTCTGTGCCCCCCTCCCCATTTCCGTTGTCGTATTGTGGCCGTGACTTTAACACCCCCTCCAGGCTCACCAGTGGGTTTCCAGAAGGACCGGAGAGCGGGACAGGTCGCTGCACCCATGGGTGTTCCCTCTGAGGCTGGGGAGGCGGCCAGAGCCGGGGTCCCATCTCCCCACACACACGCACGCTGTCAGGAACTCAGATGGCCCCCTACCTCTGAGCTCTCAATGCTGCTAATCCGCCCAGCGTCCCCTGTGCTCCAGCACTTTCCTCGAGGACCGACGCCCACCCCGTGCTCCTTGCGAGGTTGTCAGGCTGTGTTCGGCGCATGCTCTTCTTCTGTATAGTTCTCATCTCCTGATTTTATGGGATTTAACAAAAGTCTACATATGCCTGTTTGCATTATGGTTAAAATATTAAAAAGTGGACTCGACCGGGCTGGCTCTTGTCTTCTGTGGCCTAGGCTGGGGCTTTCTCGTGTCCCTGCCTGCCGGGCGGCTGCCTTCACCAGCTGGGGGCCCCAGGAAGCCGGCTCTGAGACGGAGCGGGCAGGAGCCTGATAACGGGGTGCTGCTGGGAAGGAGGGGTGGAAGTCCCGCTGGTCAGAGCGGAAACCTCAGCAGAAGCCTCCAGCAATCAGGCAGGGAGATCTGAAGATGACATTTAGAAGGGTCTCCATTTGGGACTAAAATGCCATGTCACCCCTACCTACCTCCATCCCTCTTAGGCCAGGGCCACACCCGAAGGACGGAGCACTGAAGGCCACGGGTGTCCATTCCCAGGCGGCATATGGAGCAGCTCAGCGTCCCTCCTCCCTCCTCCCAACGCCCCTCTGCCCCAGCACAGCTGCGTTTCCAGGAGGACCCCAAAGAACCTCCACACCCCCTGGCCTTCACCCTTCCCATATACACAGCCCCGAAGATTCTAGAGCCCAATTCCCAGCTGGTTTCAGACCCAGTTCTGAAAGGAAGAGAACAGAGAGGCACTCCCGCCACAGGCGGGGCGGAGCTGATCTGTCTCAGAAGCCCTGACGGGCTGGTTGCTATAAAGGGGTAGATCAGAGGTGGCCGGGGAGGCTGAGGCTTTACGGAGCCCTTCTGGACGTGGCCCTTCGGATGCTGTGGCCGTTTTGACTTTGACACCCATTTCCTGATTTAAAAGAAACACTTTAGACATTCAGCTTTTTAAATTACAAAATAACTTCCCCAAGGACAACACCCCCCCCACACACACCGAGACACATGATTAGACACACCTAACTCCTCAGTCCCATCCGAGTCTCATGTCCAAGGTCCAGTTCAAGACGAAGATCAGAGACAGAGCAGAGTCAGGGAACAATTCCCAGGACCCTACCCCTTGCTTCTTACACAAACTCGTACACAAAATTTGTACACAAAATTACTCATTTACCAGGTAGAGCAATGCACGTCTATCATCCCCACTACCTAGGAGGCTGAGGCAGGAGGATCCCAAGTTCAAGGTCAGGCTCAGCAATTTATTGAGACCCTGTCTCGAAACGAAAAATATATGGCATAGCTCAGTGGTAGAGCAGCCTGGGTTAAATTCCCACTAACAGAAAAAAATACACCCATACACACACACACACACACACACACACATATTTGCTAATTAATGGGTAACAGTTATAAAAAGCATTGTTATGGTTTGGATATAAGCTCACTGTCAAGACAATACAAGAGGAGATACAATTGGGTTGTGAAAGTCTTGACCTAATAGGTGACTTCCTCCCTGATGGGATTAACTGAGTGATAGCTGGAGGCAGGTGGGGCGTGACTGGAGGAAGTGATTCACTGGGGGCGTGGCTTTGGGGTATGTATTTTGCATCTGGAGCAGGGAGTCTCTCTCTCAGCTTCCTGATCTCATGTGACCTCCTTCCCTTTCCACACACTCCTCCATGATGTTCAGTCTCATCTCCAGCCCTGAGGAATGGAGCCAGCCTTCTGTGGACTAAGACCTCTAAAGCCATGAGCCCTCAAATAAATCTTTTCTCCTCTCCAGTTGTGCTGGTCGGGTCCTTTAGCCACGGCAGCAAAACAGCTAACTAAAACAAGCATCTTCACACGAATGCTTTGGCCTGATATCATTCAGAGTCATGCTTTGCTTCAGGATGAGGATAAGGTCTGAGAAATTCATCCGCATGTTGCTATTCTGGACATGACTGTGTTCTTCCCAGCTTAAAGCTTGGGAGACTGAGACGTAGGGGGATCAGATAGCTGGTACGAGTTCAATAACTAGTAAATGTGCAGACCAAGAAATTGCATTCTTATGCATCATCCATGCCGCTAAGACACCCAGACTCCCTTGACTCACAGCCTAGCACCTCCACTTCTTAACTGTGCAGCTTTGGATAAGTTACTCAACCTGTCTGTTCCTCCATTTCTTCAGCATAAAGCAGGCTGTGATTGTTGTGACTGCATGGGTTTGTGATGGGAATAAATGAGGTAATGCATCAATACACTCAATTGGAATGGAATAGAATGGAAAAATAGAAACAGCCCAAACTCCTCATTTTCTTGGCTTTTTTTTTTCTCTTCTAGAAGTTCAAGCAGCCAGTCCTGAGTTCCTCTGGACTTTTCAGACAAACTGCTGTCAGGTCACCTCTTTATAAAGACAGTTCCTGCACATCCTTCCCTCTTGACCATTAGCACTGATACAGGGAAAGACCTGGATGCCCGAGGGTTTAACCTGCTCCTCTCGCTATCCCTCCACACGCTGCGATTTTGGCAGGTCCAACCTCAGAGGCGAGGCAGCACCTACATTTAACATTACAGGCATCCCATTGGGATGGCTTCTGTTGCCTGGCAACCAGGTGAAAAATTCAAGTTTACACCAAAACAGAACCTTCCCAAGCTCGGGTCATAGGAGAAGGGGGTGGGGAACAACCGGATGTGGATAGGAGAGAATTAAAGGATTTAAGCCACTGCAGACTGATAAAGCATATGGGCTTCACGGTCGGTCACATGGTGAAAATGTATTTATTGTTTTCTTTTTTTTCCATTGTATCCCTTGCAACGCGGCCAAGAGAACAAAAACAGATTATGTATTTGCAACTGGGTGGATCAATAGAGCGTTTAGCTCACATTGACAAAAGGAAACCTCTTGACTGAGGATCCTGGGGAAGAAGAGTTTAGACGTGAGAAATGAGTCAGGTGTATTTTTTAGGCACTCAGTTTTTTGCATCATAGGCTTGGGAGAAGCGGGGAACGGTGTTGTAAATAGTGGTCAGGCTGATATCATTTTGGGAATAATGACAGGGGTCTCCTGGCCGCCCTCACTCTGGATGGTCTCCACCAGAACACAGAATTGGAGACTTCCCGGTCTCCTCTCCTCCCTAACTGACTACTGTGCACAGGAAGTTTAAGGTCTTCAGGGGTGACGAGCTCCCCTCTCCTGAGATATGTGGCTCCGCTTCATTTCATAGGGATGTGGCCGGGTAAAGCAAAGTGGAGAAAGTCTCAAGACACACCATAAACTCCATGCGCATTACCTGTAGCATTAACGAGCACCCTGCCATGTGTAACTGAATCTCTTTTGTTTGAAAAGTTTTGAGAAACGTCACTTTTGGAAATGTCATTTTCAACTGAAAGATTTCAGCAAAATCTGTGTGGAGACACCTCTTCCTTTTCCCCCCAAAGCTGGAGGCATCTCCCTCTTTGAAAAACATAGATGTTTCCTTGCCCTTTCCAGCTTCCAGAAGCTTCTAGAAGCTTCCCCCCTTCCTTCACTTATGACCCAGCCTCTCTCTAATCCCTGCTTCTCCTTGTCACATCTTCTCTCTCTGACTCTGACCTTCCTGCCCCCTTCTTCTGAGGATCCTTGTAATTTTATTGGACTCAGCCGGATAATTTACAATAATCTCTTTATCACAGATTCCTAATTTAATCACCTCGGAAAATCCTCTGGTGGCCAGATGAGGTCACATATTCAACAGGTTCCAGGAGTTAGAAGATGGACGTGTTTGGGGACCATGATTCAGTCTACCATCGTCCACCCACCAAAACCCAAAGATTCATGTCCGCCCCACCTGCAAAATAAAGTCAGCTCAACTTACGCACTTGCAGAATTCATTCGTTCATTCACTCGTAGGAGGACCTAGTATGTGACCACTGAGAGTCTGACCCCGAGAATCAGACAGAATGTCTACATTCTAGTGGACAGAGGGGCTCACTCCGCACACTGGCCTCAGTACACTGATGCCGAGTGATAAGTAATCTGGATAGGAAAAAAAAACACACACACACACACACAGACAGCAGAAAGTGACAGAGTTTAAATAGGGTGACCAAGGAGACCAGGAAAAGTGTCAGCAGTGAGGTAACTCCAGGACACTGGAAGGCGAGAGGGCAGGGGATGGTGGGATTAGTGGGCCGGGGAAAGTGTCTGTAGACCCTCTGACTTACCCTCGCCGTACATTCAGTAGACACTGGAGCAGAATCGACCAGGGGCCCTGCTTTCCTGGGAAGAGACACAGGTGCCGTGGAGCCCGTGACGTGGACTTCGGGCCTCTCACTCGGAAAGATTCCGGCCTTGCTCGTCCATATCCTCACGCCCCGTCTCCGTCATGAGCCCCTCCTGTGTGTTCTTTTTCTGAAATGGGGCTTCCAAACAGTCTGAGCTCCAGGCCCCACGAAAGCCAGATCTGCCCAGGCCGGTGGGCGGCCCATCAGACTCAGCAACGTGTGCGTTCTTACAGGTCGGGGACACGTACTGCATGAGGACAGGGACTCTGTGAAGGAAGGAGACAGAAGCAGCTCGCCCCCTCTGTGCTCTGTGGTCGAGGGCTTGAGAGGAAATGCGGAGGCGCGGTCAGCAGAAGAGATAAGCCAGAAAAGAAAGGAGGTGGGCACAGCAGCCATCCTGGCGGAAGCCCCCGGGGAAACTGGAATAAACCCCAGCTGCACTTGCTTTGGGTTATTGGCTTTTTGTTGACTTGACAAATCACTGTTCGGCAGTCACAGGGTCGAGCTAGGTGTCTCCCACTAGCTCTGCTCTAGATGACCTATGTCTGGGTGTGAGTGACAAGGGTTGCCTAAGTCACTTTTCAGGGACTTGAAGGCCACTTTTGTCAAAATCACTGACTTCGCTGGGGTCTGTGCAGGTATCTGATGGATGACCTTTGACCTCAGGAGGCCATACGCTTTCCCCTCCGTTTTCTGAATATGTCCCCCCAAGAGCCATGGAGATCACACGTGGGCAACCCCCTAATTGCTCAACTCCAACCATCTTCCCCCACACCTTCAATCACCCACTTCTTTACCCCATAAGTAACCCCAAACCCTATCCTGGGAAGTCAACCCCATGTGTGGCCACCTTGCAAATAAACCTCTTCTCTTTTTCAAAACCCCTGGCTTCAGTGATTGCCCTCCTGTGACACCAGCCCCATTGGCCTGGATCAGAAACGATCAAGTCCATTCTGTAAAATGGCACAGTAGCTCCATAGAATTCCCGTGCGCCCTCCATATCCTTTAAGTCATCTCTCAGTGACCTCGAATACCTAATGCAGTGTAAATGCTCTGCAGAGGGTTGTTCCACTGTACGGTTTAGGGAATTCAGACAAGAAGTCTTTTCGTGTGCAGTGGAAACTCAGGGGTTTTTGAATAGTTTTGATCCCTGGTTCGTTGGTTGGTTAAATCTACAGACATGGACCCTGTGCGTGCTGAAGGTGGGCTGTATTTAGGGTGAGAACCGGGAACAGCACTGAAGGTATCCAGCAGGCTGAAGCCATCTCTGGCTTATGGAGACTTCGCCGGAGAGGGGTGTTGAAGCCCATGAGCCAAAGACAACCAGAAAGACACTTGGAGTCCAACCCAATAAGTTGATTTGCTTGCTGTGCAAAGGGGTCTCACCCTAGAGGATTCTGGGGGGTTCAGGAAGGATGGCACCCAGAGGGTGTTTTTCAGCAAGGACTGGGGAGTGGGGACCAGGTCTTGGGATAAAGTCAGGGTGTGAGGGCATTTCAGCAAAAGAAAATTGTAGAGTAAAAACAAAAAAGAGTCCCAGTCTCTCCCCACCCCCACTCCATGCTGGGGATAGAATCCAGGGCTCCAGAATGCTTAGCAAGTGCTTTCCCATTAATTTGTGGGGGTTTGGTACTGAGGATTGAACCCAGGGTACTACATCCCCAATCCTTTTTTATTTTGAGACAGGATCTTGCTAAGTGGCCGAGACTGGCTTTGAACTTGCCATCTTCCTGCCTCAGCCTTCAGAGCGAGCGGGTGGGATTAGAGGCGTGTGTCGCCCTGACTTCCTTTCTTCACCTCTTTCCTGGGGACCTGTTGTCTTGGTTAATGTATCTTCCGTCCCTTTGATGTATGTCAATTTTGTGTGTGCGCTTTTTATTTTATTGTAGCACCTAGGCAGGAGAGAAAATTGACCATCTTGACCATTTTTAAGTGTGCAACTCGTGGTCTTCAGAATATCCCACAGTTTTGTACCCATCGCTGTTATTCCAAGAATGTTTTCCTCACCCCAAACAGAAATGCTGTACCTGTTAAGAAATAACTTCCCCTCCCTTCCTTCCCCTTAGCTCCTAAGGACCTCTAACCTACATTATTTGTCTGTGAATTTACCTATTCTAGATGTTTTATAGGTTCTTTTGTGTCTGGCTTAGTTACTGAGCAATATGTCTTCAAGTTCATTCACGGTACAGCTGTGGATCAGCTTCATTCCTTTCTATGGTCAAACAGCATTCTTTTTCATATCTATACTGCATTTTATCAATCTTTTCCAAGGCTAAACCAAGTTCTTGTCAGCATTGACCCAGGACTGTTTTGCAGCAAGGACCTGCACTCTATCTCTTTGAAATGTAAATAGCAAGGAAGATATTGTCCCTACCTCCCTGTCACCGCGGGGGTTTAGCCTGGGCCCTTTGTTCCAAACTGTAACCACCTGTGTCTAAAGATTTGAGAAGTTTTATTATTCCTTGAGGCTCAGGCAGTTGGCCAGCACAGTGGGTACCCCCATTAACAGGCGAGTCAAAGATGAACTATGAAAGAAAGCATGCTAAATGAGAAGGTCAAGTCCTTTGCCTGAGGGCACACTAGCATGAATCCAGAGAGTACAGATAGACTGTAGTGTTTGACTGCATATAAAATTAAAAGTAGGATTACTCTCCACTTTAGCACATTACCTGTGAGATGCGTTGCAGTCTGGCTTAATGCTATTGAATGACAAAGCTTCTGCTTGTAGGGCTGGGGATGTCGCTCAGTGGTAGAGCGCTTGCCTAGCATGCGGAGGTCCTGATTTCCACCCCCAGCACTGCAAAACATAAAATTTGTATCCTGAAACTGTCCAGGGGATTTCTTGGGTTGACAGGAGACTGCTTTTTCCCACCAGTATCTTGGTCATCTTTGATCAGGGGACAGAGAACCAAATGTCATCAATAAGGAAGCAGCTGCAGCTCATAAGGGCCCCTGAGCAGATCATCTTCACCAGCCCTGGGGCAGCCTCCTGGGCTGGCAGGAACCTGTTTCTCTGAGCACCATCAAACTTGATTTGCAACATCTCAGGATCAGGCCATCAGAGCAGGAGAGGGCCATTCCAGGTCCGCGGATAGAGGCTGGGGAGACAGAAGGAGGTGGATTTGAGCAACATTTGGTATGATCTTTGGGAGTCTGAGCCTGACGTCATCTTTCCTGCCCTGCACACCAGACCGTTTCTCTTCCACCATTGCTGGGTCTGGAGGGAGAGCCCTTATCCCACACTCAAATGGAGGTACCCACAGCCATACTGGAAATTGGCCTTTCAAGTTCAGTCTGATTTGAGGGAAGAGCTGGAGCAGGAAATGAGAAGAGTTAGAGGGGCTGGAGTCCGTGCTGTGTGTGTGCCCAAATCCCAGCCCACAGTGGCCTCCCACCGAGTGACATTCCCACGGTCCCTGGATGGACTCACCCACACCCCAGACTTCCACAGGAACACACTTTTCTTGAGCACTGTCTCTGTGCCCAGCACTATGCTCCACACTTGAACACAAATCTACTCACTCACTTCTCCCCATGTTCCCGGGAGGCGAGCATTATTATTATTCTTCCCCATTTACAGATGAGGAAACCGGGCCTCACAAAAGCTAAGTAACTTGCTCTAGTTAGAGAACTGGCTGGACATTTGCATGGGCAGACAATTATTGAGAATCTGCCAGGTGCAAGGTCTGTGCCCAGTAAGCTGACATCCAGAGGTGACTTTGATATGCTCCTGAAGTCACTGCAGATCAAACAGGAAAGAGGCAGGTTGAATAAATGGGGTTATTAATTAAGGAAATAATTACAAGACGGAAAAATGCAGGGGGGAAGGGGCACTATGTGGCACTGGGGTGTGGGAAAGGAGAAGTTAAGCTTCGCCCAGGAGGAAGAAGAGTAGCAATTCCGCAAAGGGAGGAGGAGGAGGCCTTGCATGCCAGGTTTCAAGAATAGTATCCAACAGAAGGCCAGAAGCGGGAGAAAAGAGAAGACCAGCTTATCTGGGGACATGATGGCTAGTGAGGAAGACAATGGCTTCAGATAGGTGAGGAGAGGGGACATTTGTCCTTTTGCAACAATGTCGCAGACTTCGGATTTATTTCTAAGGTCAATGGGGAGCTATGGATGGCTTAACACCATCCACTGTGACTCAGATTTCTAGTTCAACTCTCTCAGTACATCCTGATTTCCAGGTGAGGGGAGCACTTCTCCATGGCCTCTATGTACTGACAACAGTGGAATTTGAGTTCTTGAGACACAAGGGCTCTGTTTTTTCTCACCTCTGTATCCCTAAGGTACACAGCACCGGGCTTGCACTGAACTGAACTGAGTTTAAAAAAAAAAAAAAAAAAGATGCAGGTATTGAAAATACCCACCCACACCTGGGTGGTAAATCCTATTTTAAAAGTTCAAGTCCTTTCAACATCTCTAGTAATTAGAGAAATGCAAATCAAAACTACCCTCAGATTTCATCTCATTCCAATTACAATGACTGTTATCAAGTATACAAGCAACAACAGGTGTTGGCGAGGATGTGGGGGAAAAGGCACACTCAAACATTGCTGGTGGTGTTGCAAATTGGTGCAGCCACTCTGGAAAGCAGTATGGAGATTGCTCAGAAAACTTGGAATGGATCCACCATTTGACCCAGTTATCCCACTCCTTAGTTTATACGCAAAGGACTTAAAATCAGCATACTACAATAACGCAGCCACATCAATGTTTATAGCAGCACAATACACAATAGCTAGATTGTGCAACCAACCTAGATGCCCTTCAATAGATGAATGGATAAAGAAACTGTGGTATATATACACAATGGAATATTACTCAGCCATAAAGAAGAATAAAATTAGGGCATTTTGCAGGTAAATGGATGAAGCTGGAGGATATCATGCTAAGTGAAATAAACCAATCCCAAAACACCAAAGGCCGAATGTTTTCTCTGATAAGTGGATGCTGATACATAATGTGGGGGGCAGGGGAAGTGCAAGGGAAGAATGGAGGAACATTGGTTTGTGTAGAGGGAAATGAGGGGAGGGGAGGGAGCAGGGGGGAAGGAAAGATGGTGGAATGAGACAAACATCATTACCCTATATACCTGTATGATTACATGAATGATGTGACTCTATATTGTGTACAAACAGAGAAATGAAAAGTTGTACTACATTTGTGTACAATGAATCAAAATGCATTCTGCTCTTATGTATAACTAAATATAACAAACAATAAAAAACAACAACAACAAAAATAAAACAAAAAAAACCCCAAAGTTCGAGGTTTTTGGCCCCTGTGACTACCATCCTTAGGAGCCCTGTTTCCCTTGTCTAGACCATATATGGGTAAAATGGGCATGAATTCAGTACCCATTTGCCTAAAAGCAGGACATAAATCTGGGGGCTATGATTACCACCCTCCACTATCATAGGGAAGAGTCCTTGAAAAACAAGCAAAATGCGTGGCCCACTACCCAATCGGGACTGCTGCTTGGTATCATTACATCATCTGGGTCAGAGCGCAATCCAGCGACTCTGGACTGGAACTAGGACAAGGGACCCTATGCAAGATCTCTCACCTCATGAACCTGTTTCCTCGTCTGTAATTTGGGAAGAAACCTAGTTCCTAAGGTTTGGGGGAAGCTCTGGGCACACATGAGAGTATTTATAACTTTTTTTCTCAATTTAAAAACATAATTAATTCTACAATATCGATGCTACTGCTGTCTTGGCTGGAGGAAACGCCCGCTCCCAAGCCCAGAGCCGAGTCTGGCCTTCCCCCTTCGCAGTCCCGGGCGGAGGGGGTGCGGCTCCAGAAGGGGCGTGGCCGGGGTGGCCCCGCCCCCGAGCCGGGTGGGCGGGGCGAAGCGGGCGTCCCAGCGCGCGCGCGCCGCGGCCCCAGGTACGCGGACAAGATGGCGGCGGCAGCGGTCGACAGCGCGATGGAGGTGGTGCCGGCGCTGGCGGAGGAGGCCGCGCCCGAGGCGGCGGGCCTCAGCTGCCTGGTCAGCCTGCCGGGCGAGGTGCTGGAGTACATCCTGTGCAGCGGCTCGCTGTCGGCCGCCGACATCGGCCGCGTCTCCAGCACCTGCCGGCGGCTGCGCGAGGTGTGCCAGAGCAGCGGGAAGGTGTGGAAGGAGCAGTTCCGGGTGAGGTGAGCCCGCCGCCCGCGCCCCCGCCGCGCCCCGGGCCGGCCTGCGGGCCGCGGCCGCCGCCCCCCGCCGCGCGGACCGCACCCCCGGACGCTTCCCGCGGCCCGCAGACAAAGGCCTCCAGGCCGCCGGCCCGCGGGCCCCGCCGTGACCACCTCGGGGGCCGCGCGGCGCGCCCGGGCGCCCGGCGGGCCGGCCCGCGGCCGAGGATGGCGGCGGCCGCAGCGCTGGCAGCCGCGCCGCCGAGCGCGCTTCTTTTGTGCCCGACGCGGCGAAATGTTTACAGGGCTGATGCGGCGACCCAGCGGGCGCAGCATCCCGGGCCGGACCCGGGATCCCCGCCGGCCCTGCCTGCCCCCCGCATGACCTTGCGGGGGTGTCGGCTTCCCCGGTTCCTCGACCTCGAAGGGTGGGCAGCCTCAGCGCGACCTCGCAGCGTGCTCATTAAATGAGATGCTGTACGGGAAGCACTCAGCACGCAGGGCCCGGCGCTTAGGAGGCGCACGGTCCGTGCGAACTGTCATTGTCATCATGTATCACCGGGGTTGCTAGGACTGTCCTCGATTTAGAGACGGGGAAGTGGAGACACGGCCTCAGCCTCCACGCCAAGGTCACACCATTTGGGCGAGTGCGTGGACGCCGGGTGTAGACTTGAACTAGGTCCAGGGCCAGAGCCCCTCTGCCCACCAGACCTAGTGCCAGTCTGTTTTGCAGGCCGCCTTGGAGTCTCTGCTAAGCTGAGGGGGTGTTTCTCTCCTTGTAGGTGGCCTTCCCTTATGAAACACTACAGCCCCACCGACTACGTCAATTGGTTGGAGGAATATAAAGTTCGGCAAAAAGCTGGGTTAGAAGCCCGGAAGATTGTAGCCTCGTTCTCAAAGAGGTTCTTTTCAGAGCACGTAAGGATCTGTTGATGGAGCGCTAAGCGTTCGCCTGGCAGTGGTTGTGTGTGTGTGTGTGTGTGTGTGTGTGTGTGTGTGTGTGTCTGGGTTTGTAGGCATTAGCTCATCCAGCTCTTGTTGATATCTCCCTTTTCAGGGCTCTCACAATCCCTTACTCACTTCCATGACTGCAAGAGTCATTGTGTCCTTTCCCTCCCATCCAACAACACGAAGCCATTTGTCCCTGCCAGCTTTACTTTTCTAAAGCCAGAAAGAGAATGGGGGTGGAGGGAGGGCCGGCATCACATAGTGGAGGGAATCCAGATCAGCACTGTTTCTCTTCAAGTAGGTTAAATGTATATTTTTTTGCAACCTCCACATGATTTGGGGAATCGTCAATGATTGAGCACCATTAAATTTTCCCCAGTTGTCTTCCCAGAAGGGTTGACAGAATTAATGTGGTTCTTCCCTCTGGCTTTGCAAGTTCAACCCGGTAGCAAACTGCATTATTTGTAGGTAACAGGATTAAAACCTACGAGTAAATCAGAGTTGTTGCTCCCCTAAATAAAATCGACTTGGATTCAGTATCCCTGAGAAGTTTTCGTTTTCTTTCCTTTTTTTTTTAAGTGCTGAAATGCATAGTTTTTTGTTTTTTTGGGGTGTGTTGTTGTTTTGTATTTTTCCCTTCCCCAAAATGTCTCATGGAAGTTTCTGAATCCATTCCTGATTCTTAACTTTTTGCAACTCTGGAAAACTTTGAAAGTCTGATATTTTTAATTCATCAAACTGTTAAATTTTCACTTCTGATTGGGGGTGGTTTATAAGTAGAGCTGATCTTACTTATGTTTATTGATGATTATTTACTGAAGATTACTTCTGATATTCTAATTTTAGTTACTGCTAATGGAGTATATACATTCAAAATGTTTCCAAGACATCTCAGGTTTTGAAAGGGAAAATTTTGAACTTTGAACTAATTTGGACTTACTTCCATTTGGGTAATAAATATTGACTTTCCCTGAGTATAATTCATTTCTATAAATGTTTGTGAATGTTATAATGAGTAGAATTTATGTTCTGCTTTGGAGAAATTACCTTGGCTAATTCATAATCACAAATGGTGAATACTGGTTTAGATATGTTTACCTAACCAGACATGTTTGATGCAGTTAGTGCTGGGTTACTAGTTTCCAACCTCTGCTTCTAGTCCAACTGGTTTTATGTACATTTTTAACATTCTGAGCCTTTGTCTAATAATGATGGATTGTCCTTTTTTTATCTCTTAGCTCTCTTATCTCTTTTTCTCTGTACCACTACTTAATTAGAAGTATGTCAAGGACTTTGAACACAGCAGGAGCATACTTAAGATTGATCTGTGGGTGGGTGATTGCTTTGGCTCAGGACTCTTGTGTTCCTCTGTGCCCGATGTGCGCACAGTTCGCCCTGAAACATCCTGGCTACCTTCAAAAAGAAAAGTGAGGGCTAGGGTTGTGGCTCAGTGGTAGAGCGCTTGCCTAGCATGTGTGAGGCACTGGGTTCAATTCTCAGCACCACATATAAATGGAATGAATAAAGTAAAGGTCCATCAACATCTAAGAAAAAAAGAAAAGTGAAAGAAGTCATAGCATGTTTTTGTGAGGATCTTAAAGCTCATTATTCTACCACCTCCGATTCCAGAGGAGAAAACATAGCCAGCTGGTTAAAGGAGCACCTACTCCACCAAGCTTTTGATGGCTCGGGCCTCCTCCCATAGTTGTGTACAACGTAGACTGCATGACGTGCTTGTTGTGGATTATAAGGTTTTGTAGTTCTAGGCCTTAAGAGCTGTTTTTCTTCACATTAGAATTCAGTTTCAGCAATTTACAGTTTGAAGATGTAATTAATTAACAAGTCACATGGCGATATGAATAAATTATGGCTGCTTTCCATGTTACTTTCTACCCCTGACAGGTAGTTTGAGGTAGTGTAGAATAACTGTTACCACTGTCTGTAGAAGTGGGTATCTGTGTATGCAACTCAGATTTGCGTGAGTGACAGCAGCATTAATACTCATAATTGAGGCCTACTTTTGTATGTCTTCTTCATAGGTTCCTTGTAATGGCTTCAGTGACATTGAAAACCTTGAGGGACCAGAGATATTTTTTGAGGATGAACTGGTGTGCATTCTAAATATGGAAGGACGGTAAGCCATAACTTTCACAGAGATTTTTTTAGGTTTGTTTTAGTAGTACTTAAATTACTATAATTTGTATGTGGCCAAACCTTGGACTATATGTTTCCAGGTTTTTCTTGTCTTGCCATAGTTATAGTTTTGAAAAATTCTATGAATACGAGATCAATACATCCAGACAACTGATGTGCTGTCAGCTGTCTGTATCCACGAGTTCCATGTCCATGGATTCAACCAGTCTTGGATCAGAAATACCTGGGAGAAAATTTTGTCTATACTGAACTTATACAAACTTGTTTTTTCATGTCATTGTTCCCGAAACAATATAACAGCTATTTTCAAAGCAGTTACACTGTATTAGGTAGTATAAGTAACTCACAGATGATTGAAAGTGTACAGAGGACATGCTCAGTTTCTAGTTCAAACACTGTAGCATTTTACATAAGGGAGTTGAGCATCTGCAGAGTTTGGTGTCCAAGGGGAGTTCCTAGAACCATTCCACCACAGACACCAAGGGACAACTGTGTACAGAAGCCTTGCAAAAATCCTTTGGGAAAGAAAACAGAAGTTTTAGCTCTACCACAGGTCAAGTACTGTGCTCTAGACACTTGTATTTATTATGTCAATGTGAAACCTTTTGGTAACATAAATTATCCTTCCTTCCTCACCTTTCCATCTACCACTACCAAATTTTCGTATCATGAACTGAATTTTTGTTTTTTTAAAATAACCCCTTAGGCATGTCTTGATGTAATGGATGCTTTAAAAAAAATATTTATGATACCTGAATTTTGGTAAGAATCTTACCTTGATCTTGAACATCAGATCAAGTAGCTATTAAGTTGAGCCTTTCTTTTTTTCCTCTCAGTCAGCAGAAAGTTACTTTTTCTCCTGAATAAGGATTCCTTATTTCTTGGTGGTTGTTTAGAATGTTTTAGGCTTTATCTTTTCTGCTGTGAAGATTAATTTCTAGTTTACCTGAAAGATGACTTGGCTTCCTGCTTAACTTGGTGGTAGAAAAGATTTTCTGCTCTAAAAATCTGAGAAGGCTTTACTTGTGATGGAAGATAAGGGTGTTAGTTTAGCATCTTCCTTATGAGAAATCATTGTGAAATATCTCACAAGCGGGCTGGGGATATAGCTCAGTTGGTAGAGTGCTTGCCTTGCAAGCACGAGGCCCTGGGTTCAATCCCCAACACTGCAAAAAAAAAAAAGAAATATCTCACAAGCAAGGCATAAAAGGTTTCTGTTTTTAAGGAGATTTAGAAGAGGTAAATCTCTATCAGTGGAAGAAGGAGAGGTAAGATGTGTCACTATTCTAGGCCTTGGATGAGTTCAGATGCAGAGGTCATTTTCCTGTTTCTATTTTGGTTTATCTATAAATGAATTGAAGTATGATCTAATAGTATTATGCAGCCTTAAAAATAAAAACTGACTTGTGTTTTTTACACACACACGCACACACACGTTTTTATATATATATATATATATATATATATATATATACACTTTTAAATACATAGATGTGCTCTCATGTACTTTATTGGTTTAGTAAGACGTTTATTGCAGACTTTTTTTTTCCTAATTTGTGTTGTTTCTACTTCTTTCTCCTTTCACATTGGCCTTCTTGTTCCTACTCCTGTACTACTTTTTTTTCTTTTTTTTTTAATACCAGGAATTGAGCCCGGGGTGCTTAACACATTGAGATAGGGTTTTGCTAAGTTGCTGAGCCTGACTTTGAACTTGTGATCCTCCTGCCTCAGCCTCCGGAGCTGCTGGAGTTATAGGCGTGCGTTACCACACCTGGGCCCCCTACTTCTTGATAACAGCCTGTGTTGTGCTCTTTCATGCTAATAGATGGTGATAAATATGGGTAAGGAAAAGGGGAATCACTATTTCATAAAATTGGGATCATGTCTTTTTCCTCACTCAGCATTACCTTAGGGAAAGCTCTTTTCAATCAACTGATATAATATCAAATTTACTCTTAATGGCTACTATTATTTTGTAGTTTATACCGTAGTTTACTTAACCATTTCTCTCTTAGTAAGCAACCACTTTCTTTTTATGTCACAGTGAAGAATAATAAACCATAGATTCTTGGGAATGGGATCCTAGAGTCAGACTACAGAGTGTTATTGAAACTAAGAGCATATCCTTAAGTTTGAAAAGATTTACTATCACAAAAATGCTAGCTCTCAAATTATTATTTAAACCTAGTACCATTCTAATTAGGCTCCAAACAGGGTTTTGAGATGGGGAGCTCTTTGTTTTTTCAGTTAATAATAATGTCTTGAAATATGTACACATGAGTAAGTTCAGAAGAAGGACCACAAATTTAAAAAAAAAAAAAAAAAAAAATTTAAATAATGGAGGTTGGGAAGAACTTAGGTCAGTGGTAGAGTACTTACTGGCATGTCCAAAACCCTAGGTTCAATCCCCAGTACTACAAAAAAATAATAACTGATAATTAGAATCATGCATCATGAGATAATACATCATATTCCAAAACTATTTGTACCAAACAATGGTCTTTAAAAATAGGCGAGTTATGGCCATCAGTGGCAAAGGACAATTCAGAAACACATCCCAGAACAATGGATAATATATTTAAACTCTGAGAGAATGTTAGATGGTTTAATAGGTGAACATCCATCTGGAACAAAGTAAAACCTACATCATATATAAAAATAGATTCCAAAGGGTTAAGCAACTGAAATTTTAAATGATCACAAAATATGAAATAGGAAACTTTCAGGGAGACCTCTTTATTCACAACCAATAATATTAAAGCAGTGAAAGAACACAAATGATTTTGTTCTAAAAGATAAACTTCGGCATGTCTAAAGAAGTCATAAAGTTAATATAATTCTTATGAATTTCCAAAAAAATGAAAAATATGCGAAGTATAGGAGAATAACATTCACAGAAGAGCAAATCCATATGCTGACAGTCATGTAAAAAGCCTTCATACTCACTCTTCAAAGAAATGTTAAATAAAATTTGGAAACTTCAAACTAGCAATCAAGCTATTTGCCTTTTTACTTATTAGGTTGGGGGGGAGACCAAAAATACATAGCAAATAAAAACATGTATTATGGGTTTTTTAGAAATGATTTTCATAAATGTTACCCCTTGGCCTGATGTGCATTTTGAGCCTTAAAGAGGGTAGTTTTAAATGACAGGGAGGACTCTACATGTTAAAATGTTCAGGGATGCCAGTTTTTGTGGCCAACCCAGTTTGTATTCTTGCCTGGCAAACTGTTTGTTGTTTGGTTATGGAAAGCTTAGGAGAGGAAGGAGATATTTTCTGCAAATTACCAGTTTCTGTTTATTTGAAAAATAATTTGCATTTAATGGTGTTCTGTTTGGTCTTTAAAAAGAATACATCTCACCAATAAAAAGATATGAAAGCAGAATGCGTACCTCTTCCCGGGTTCTGTGTCACATACCTATAATCCCAGAGCCTCAGGAGGCTAAAGCAGGAGGATTGCAAGTTCAAAACCAGCCTTAGGAACTTAGTGAGACCCTGTCTCAAAATAAAACATAAAAAAAGGGTCGAGGATGTGGCTCAGTGGATAAGTGCCCCTGGTTGCAGTCCCTGACACCAAAAAAGAAAAGAAAGAGTACATCCTGCAATAAAGATTTGAAACTACATTTTAAAAAAGTATATACTAAGCTGAGAAAACTGACCCAGAATGACTAATACTAAGATATAGTTTACTAAAATTACTGGATTTTTTCATTATTATTTTTAGAGACAGGGTCTTGCAGTGTTGCTTAGGGCCTCACTAAGTTGCTGGGGCTGGCTCTGGATTTGAACTCACAGTCCTGCCTCAGCCTCCTGAGCTTCTGGGATTACAGGCTTGTGCCACTGCACCCAGCCCCCAAATCACTGGATTTAAAGACAGTCCTGTGGTTATCCAAGCAAAAAAAATAAAATAAAAATGGTGAAGTCATTTACAAGGGAAAGGAAATCAAAAAATGTCAACTGAGGTTTTTTTTATGCCAGCCCGACTGCCTTCCAGATATAAAGGCTGCAAACTTACCAACTTGGAGGAAGCCAGAGACTTTTAGGCCCTTCCTGAAAACGAGCTTCACACACTTAAAACCAACAAAACAAAACAGATATGCTGACATAGACCTGGGGGTGAGCATTAAATATACGCTGTGGAATTAAATCCAAATGAGGGTCATGGGGGATGAAGTTTGTGTGCATCCAGGCACAGGCCCTGACAGTGTACAGTTCTGTGCAGCTGTGTAGAAAAACGATGGACAGCGACAGGGGAAGGATGTGTAGAACAGGCAGCTGTTTGCACTCGTAAAAGTGATGAGAATATTGGTCCTGTTACTCTGAGCATGGTGTGTATGTATAGAGGTATGCAATAAAGTAAGTGAATAATTACATAATAATCATTCTAATTCTGTCATCTGGAATTCTGGAGAAGCCGAATTCTGGAATAAAAATGATAGAAAGAGGTCAATGCCGTGTACTTCTAAATTTGAATTAGTAGTGTCAGGATGAACTCATGAAGTATTTTATACTTAAATATGTAGATATATGTAGGTGTGTGTGTGTGCGTACAGTCATTAAGCATACTAGCTCTGTTCACTGAAAAGTTCTAAAAATGATAACCAACCCAGTAGAAATGATTTTCCCTGGTATTCAGATGGCGAGCTTTAGATACCATTTCCTACTGAAAGTGAGTTTTTGGAGAAATGGTTGATTGTAGGTCCAGTGCAGGAAATGCAAAAGATGAGCCTCAAGCATCTTCGAAGCCTGGAACCAAGTAGCAAAACAACCAACAGTTCTTCACAGCACAAGTGTTTGTGGCAAAAAATGAAGATGCTTCCATGGACCAAAGGTGTGATGATTTGAGCATCAGTGCAGACGTGGATTGAGACAGATGTGTTTAGCTCCATGAGTTTGTCATAATATTTAAAAATAACAACTTATCAGCCACCTTTGGAGAATAATAGAAACTCAGATCATTAGTTTGAAAAATTATGAATAAAAGGAATGATATGAATGTTTTCCCTGCCTTTCCTGTATCCTGTACCATTGGAGGACCAAATAGGAGGTGAAGTTTTCTTTGTAGATGTTTTCTATCCAATAAGTGAAGAAGGGGTGGTTCAGTTAGAATATCACTACATTGTAACCTCTAAGGAACTAGCAGACGGCATCCTGTCACAGTGGCTGCTGACATTGCAGAGAAGCAGCTAAGCCGGACCACCTCCTGAGCAGAGCCACACTGCTTCCTGGAAAGGCATCTTGTCAAGTGATTGGCTTCTGAATCCGACAAGAAATTCGAAAGAGATTTTACACTGCATGATGGGGATGCAGTCAGGAAACTCCAGACTGGGAAGCTCCAGGTCAAACAACGCTGTTTCTTCAACAAGTAAAATGAAGGGGAGTTAGGCACAGTGGCATGCTCCTGAAATCTCAGCAACTCAGGAGCTGAAACAGGAGGATCACAAGTTCAGAGCCAGCCTCAGCAATTTAGTGAGGCCCTAAGCAACTTAGTAAGACCCTGTCTCAAAAATAAAAAGACTGGGGATGTGGCTCAGTGGTTAAGCACCCCTGGGTTCAATCCTCAGTACCAGAAAATAAAAATAAAATGATTGATTAAAAAAATAGTACAAGGGGGAAAAGAGATTGAAGGGAGGTCCTATAGATTAAGAGATTTTAAGGACCTTAGAACAGCCTAGAATGTTTGGGGATGCACATTTGGTGGTTATACTGTAGAGAAATAGAAGGAAGTGAAGAAAGAGCATAGAGGTATGGGATGTGATTGTTATTGGGGCTGGAGGGGCACTAGGGAAGGCTTATGGGGTAAGTTGCAAAATTGTGTCTGTTGGCCTGAGTAGAGATCAGGAGAGTTTGCCTCAGTGATTGTCGTTGACCTCCCTGAAGATTGCCAAGCCCTTCATTCCTTCATGAAGTCAAGCAGATAAGTCAGTCCCTGCCACTCACCCACGTCTTGTAATCCCTGTATACACCTGGAAGAGCCAGTGAAGGATTTCATTCATTTATCAAGTTACTTAGAATCTGCTGCGCATCAGAACCGCTCCGTGCACTGAGGGCGCAGCAGTGGAATCCACCCCACCCCCCAAAAACCTGCCTCGTGGAGTGTCTCCTGTAGTGGGGGGAAAGGCTCTAAGAAAATAGGTAAGATATTTATTACCTTAGAAAATGCAGAATGCTTTAGAGAAATGCCAGTCTGGGGATCTGGAGAGGGGTGGCCTTACTCAAAGTGACATTTGAATGGAAATCTAAGAGAAAGTCTGAGAACTGAGTGGAGAGCATAAGGTGAGCACAGCCAGGCACAGAGCTGAAGGAACAGCAGGGAGCCAGTGAGATCTGGTGGCTGCACTGAGTGGGAGGGGGCAGGACTGAGGCCCGAGAGGTCATGGGGTGAGAGTTAAAGGGACCTTTTGGGTCCTGATCAGGAGGTGCAAGGTGGGAAGCCACGGGAGGATTACGGCAGTGTCGCTGAATGTTGGAACTGGGGTACTCCATCCTGGCTGCCTGGCTGAGGATCGATGGGGAGGGTGTGAAGCAGGAGTCAGGAGGTTACAGCTGTGACAGACAGGGCGGTGGTGGCTTCCGTGAGTTAGTGGGCAGTGTTTACATGTTGCATGTATGTTTCAGAGACCCAAAGGCATTCCGAGAGGGAGCGAGGAGTCCTGGACCTCTCAGCTTGTCAGCCTCGCTGGAGTGGCAGAGCTGGCAGTGTGAGACGAGGGTGACTTTGGGAGGAAAGAAGGTTTAAGGTACTCCCCAGCTGTCCAAGTGGGAAGTGGAATGGCAGTTGGGTATGCAAGTCCAAGTTCTGAAAGATAAAATGGGGAGGTCAGTGTGGATCTTGTCTGAAACTGGGCTTGGATGAACTTGCTTGACTGTGAGCATGGGAGGGAAAACCGGCCGCCTGAGCACCCTGAGGCAGGTGCAGGAACCAGCGTGGACTCCCGATGCCCTCCTGTCTCTTGAAACGCGCAGCAGCTCAGTTCACTTCTGGAGCTGATCTTTCATTTCCTTTTATCAAAGATGCAGGCAAGTAAATCTGAAGCCTCCCCTCCCCCCACGTAAGGTTCCACGCACAAGGGCTTGAGTGTCGCATTACACGTGCAAAACCCTAAGCACGCTGTCTGCCTCCGTAGCAGTAAGGCCTACGGTGAGCAAGAACCAGCCAGGCACAGTGGCGCACGCCAGCAATCCAGCAATTCTGGAGACTGAGGCAAAAGGATCACAAGTCTGGGGCCAGCCTCAGCAACTTAGCAAGACCCTGTCCCAAAATAAAAAGTTCTTTTTAAGGGCTGAGGACGTGGCTCAGTCTTAGAGCACCTCTGGCTTCAGTCCCCAGTTCCAAAAAAGATGATGAAGCAGTTCTGGTTCTCTTGTTACAGTAGGCCACCTGATGCGATTAGTGTGAAGCAGAAACTAAGTGACTGAAAGTTTCAAAATCTTGACTCTTATTGACTTGATTGTTACTTGTTTTCCAGAAAAGCTTTGACCTGGAAATACTACGCCAAAAAAATTCTTTACTACCTACGGCAACAGAAGATTTTAAATAATCTCAAGGCTTTTCTTCAGCAGCCTGACGACTATGAATCATATCTCGAAGGTGGGTCTTTCCCGTGCTTGTGCACAGTGGTCTTTCACAGGTAGCTGAGTTCTTTTTAAGAGCAGGAGTGGGAACTGCTTTGTGGTAAAGAATGGGAAAGGCACCCAACCGAGAGCTGGTGGCGGTTGGGTTGTGGTCTGACCAGTGTGGTGGGCAGTGCTGAACTTAGAGGTAAGGTTTGTTAATCTCTCCAGCTGTCAGCTGAGAGGGAGTTTCTGAAGATGCATCTTTGGTTCCCAGCGATGTTTCAGCTGATGAGATGAATTCCTTGTTGTTCTAAGCTTTAAAGCATCATTTCCAAGTCAGAAATAAATGTATCTGATTTTGTCTCTGTGTAACCTTGAGCAATTCCTTAACCTCTGGTCGGAGTTAATGAGGACAGAATGTTCCTGTGCATCTGCGTCTGCTGGTCCATGATGAGAGCGAGGAGAAAGGGTTGGGTGGGCAGGCTCTGTGGGGGCAGGGAGTGACTTTGTGTTCTTAAGTAGTCCTGCAGGAACAAAATGTGACTTCAGTTTTTTTTTAACTATTTTAATTCCTAGAGTGTTACACAAACGCTCCCAAAAATTGTGGTTATGAATACATTTCTTTCCCTGCTCCCAGTGACTTACTCAGGTGTTGGTTTTTTCCCCTTTCAAATAGTCATGTCTCCCTTCCTGCTCTCCTGCGCTGCCTCTCCCAGCAGCAGCTTTCTAAGGAATTCTTGCTCTCCTGAGCTCCACCCACTCCTGCCCTCGAGTCAGCCAACACACGCAGCCCAATCCAACCCTGGACTCCACCGTCCCCCACTCCGTGGAACCTGCCATGGGGAAGCCACCTTGCTTTTGTAAATCTCTGCTTGCTGTCAGTGTCCTCCACAGCCCCTTCCTCCCAAACCTTTCTAGTTCGTTGCTTTCCAGAATGTTCCACGTGCTCCATCCGGGTCCTACCTGTACACTGTGGCTCCACTTCCTCATTTGTGGCATCCTCCTTCCTTATCATGCTCTCTAGGCTCAGCTCATGTCTCACTTCCATCCAGTTTCAACTGATGGCTTGCAGAGTTCACCAGCTGTGGTGGTATTTAATATTCAAACAGCCTTTCTGTTTGAAATGTATACATTTTGTTTCTTTAACTAGTCACTAAGTTTCTTTGTGCTATAAACAATACCTAGAGTAGGTGCTTGTTGATTGTCTGAAAGTCTAGTACCATCCAGAAGAAATGAAGAATCTATTTTAGTTGATTGAAATAAAATAATGCTCACCACCCTTGGGATCCTCTCATACACACACGGAAGTTGGGAGTCCTGTCTTCTGTTCATTTCACAATTAACAATAGCATAACAAGACTTATTTTCTGAAGTTTATGTTTAAAAACAAATACTTGCTTTTCATTTTCCATATATAAAGTTACTCTTTTCAAATCACCCATCCAAATCACTGCTGTAGGCATTGGAAGCCATCAGAGAATTTCACCTAACCCAACGAATGGACGCCTGTGCCAGGGCTCTGGCGCTTGGTGCTGATGGCTGTCTGATGCCACTGAAGAGGCGAAGGAGTCAGCACTAGGCTGGGCAGACTCCAGAGGAGCGCAGCGTGGGCTTCAGCCACGCAGGGAGCCAGACCCTGCTGGTGCACCCAGAACTGCAGCCTCGGTCTCTTGACCGTTCAGTGCTCTGTTCCTCAGAATGTTGGTGGGGTTGTCAGGATCCTAACTGTTGTGGGGTCTCTTGAATTGAAGATGACTCCCAGGCTCCCAAGTGAAAATGTCCTGTAACCTAATGACGATAGCCCTTTGGTGTCAGGTGAAAAGATTGCCTAAGACTCTGAAGAGTGCTGGTTTTCAAGAGGCAGGGTCTCTGGTGTGCTATGTACAGGTTTTCAGCAGCAGCTTCTCTGAGCATTGCTGTTTAATTTGAAGGTAGAGTCATCTACAAAATCCATTTACTCTTCATCCTTGGGAAGTAGAATTTATTCAAATGTCCTGTCATTGAGGACTTTCATTTTTATTATTATTTTTAATAAAGAAACTGTCTTACACCATTAAGGTTCTGAAGTTGTTGTATTTTGAACCTATAAGAGCAGGAGAGAGAGGTAGCTTAAAGAGCTCTCCTTTATGACATCGGTTTTCTCTTGTAATGGAATATAGGAATGTGCCATATATCACACAATTTTGAGTCCATACCTCTCAGAGAAGTTTTGTTTATTAAAAAACAAGAATAGTGAAATACAGGCTCCTTCATTGTGAAATATCTGTTCTTCCTTCTCAGTGTGTTAGCAGCAAGGCTCACCCAAGTTAAGACACTTACTGGGTGGTGGGGCGGTGAGAAAAGCTGGGGCCCAGGGTGTCTGGGGCCCAACGACAAGCTGCTAAGAATAAGGGAGAAAAGAATATTGATCCCACGATTCTTGATCATCTCCAGGTGCCGTGTATATTGACCAGTACTGCAACCCGCTCTCAGACATCAGCCTCAAAGACATCCAGGCCCAGATTGACAGCATTGTGGAGCTTGTTTGCAAAACCCTCCGGGGCATAAACAGCCGCCATCCCAGCTTGGCCTTCAAGGCAGGTGTGGAATTGCTTTGGGTCCAGCTGTATTTGCAAAAAAAAAAAAAACCCAAAAACCTAGGGGAGTTGGTTGGTTACTTAGTAAATTCAGTGAGGCGGTCCCATTATGAAACAAAAAAAAGCGATAATGACAGGACTTCTTGTTTACCTGGATAAAGTCAAAGACTGTAGATCCATCCTCCTTTCTGCCCCTTAGCTTGGCAGCACTTGCTTGTTAAGCCATTGCCAGTCACATGTTGTGTGGGGGCATTAGTAGCAACCTCATTTGTGCTTGTGTCCCAGAGCATATCTCTGTGTTTCAGGTGACTCCTCCATGATAATGGAAATAGAGCTTCAGAGCCAGGTGCTGGATGCCATGAATTATGTCCTTTATGACCAGCTGAAGTTCAAGGGGAACCGAATGGATTATTATAATGCTCTCAACTTGTACATGCACCAGGTAAATATGGATATAGTAAAGAAAAATACCGTTGACCCTCCATATCTGTGGATTCCACCGCATCCACATGTTTAACAAAATATTACAAAAAAATAATGATTGCATCTGTACTGAACACACACAGACCTTTCCGTGTCGTTACCACCGAAACAGGGCAGCTGTTGCCAGGTGCAGTCTCACATGCCTGTCATCCCAGCAGCTCAGGAAGCTGAGCAGGAGGATTGCAAGTTCAAAGCCAGCCTCAGCAATTTAGTGAGGTGCCTAGCAACTCAGTGAGACCCTGTCTCTAAATAAAATACAAAATAGGACTGGGGATGTGGTTAAGTGCCTCTGAGTTCAATCCCCAGTACAAAAAAAAAAAAAAAAAAAAAAAAAAAACCACCAATGCAAGCACATACCATTTGTATAAATTAGGTATTTTAAATCATCTAGAGATAGTTTAAAGTATGCAAGAAGGTGTGCATAGGTTATTTGCAAATACTGTGCCACTTTATATCAGGATTTGAGCATCCATAGGTTTCAGTACTCTTGGGCAGTCCTGGAATCAGTTCCCCACCAATACCAAGAGAAGAATCTGTGTGTGTGTGTGTGTGCATGTGTGTGTGTGTGTGTACATTTTAAGCTCATTTCTGGTAGATTGTCCATTTGTTGAGGGCAAGTGCTGTCTTTTCCATTTCTGAATGCCCATTTTTCCTCAGTCACAAGAGTTTTCTGTGGAATGTCCTTTGCATGCAAACCCTTGAGATAAATTTGCTAGTAGAAGTAGGTATTTCTCTGACTCATTTGGTCCATCTGTGCCCTGTGAACACTAACCTGCGAACCTGAGCAGGGCTTTCTTGCAGTGGTCCCCAGCAAGTCTGGAGGAGACCTGTGGCCCAGCGGGCCAGGCTTGGCACCTTTGATACTTACTTGCTTCCTGCTTGGCTCCATTTTCACGTCTCTTCTCTGCTCCGGCTGCTGCTTTCATCTTACATCGTCACACTTACACACTTTTCCTTGAAATGTTTTTTGGAAGTCTTTTTGGAAGACTGAAGACCTAGCTCATGGGTCCGTCAGCTTCCTGCACAGGGCCAGGCAGTATGTTATTTTGGTTTTGTAGACCGTGTGGTGTCTCTCGTGACTCCTCAGGACTGCTCTTACGGTGCAAAGGTGGGCACAGCTGACCCAAAAACAGAAAAATGTGGCTGCGTCCCAACAAAATTTTATATATGGATGTTCACATTGAATTTCATGTCACAAAATGGTACTCTCGAAAAATACAAAAACTCTTTTATGCCAGCTGTACAAAAGTAGTTGATGGACTGCTTTTGACCCATGGGTCATAATTTGTTGGCCTATGCTCTAAATAAATAAAATATCTGCTTAAGCTTCAAAACCTAGCATCATGCCTGATGCTCAATAGGTGTCTAATAAGAATATTCGTTGAGTGAATGAGAATGTGCGCCTCAAAAGCATTTTTTCTCCTGTAGGTTTTGATCCGTAGAACAGGAATCCCAATCAGCATGTCTCTGCTCTATTTGACAATTGCTCGGCAGTTGGGAGTTCCCTTGGAGCCTGTCAACTTCCCAAGTCACTTCTTATTAAGGTGGTGCCAAGGCGCAGAAGGGTAAGTGGTTGGTGCTGAGAGGAAACCTGGCTTCGTGGTTAAATTAAGTGTCACCAAACAGAGGTTATAAATAGGACAGGCCAGTGGTGGGACTGTTTTGTGTCCTGACGGTATCAGTGTCACTATTCTACTTGTGACATTGTACTGTAGTTATGCAAGTTATTACCATCAGGAGCAATTGGGTAGAGGGTACTCTGTATTTCTTGTACCTACATGTTAAATCTACGTTTATCTCAAAAAGTTTAATTAAAATAAAAAAGACTAGGACTTCAAGGTCTTGTGGTTCCAAAGGTCCCTTTGTTCCAAAGTAGATCAGATCAAAGCATTCTTAAAGAAATTCTTACTTTCCTTCCTTCCATAAATCTCCCTTTTCTTCCTGCATGTGTGCCCAAGCTTGAGAGAGAGAGAGAAACCTGGCTAATGAGTTCTGTTTTGTTCTTTTAAATCTAGTGTCTTATCAGTCAGAAATCTCTGTTTCAGTTATAGTCTAGCTTTTCTGCAAGAAACAGTTCAAGCCAGATGTGGTGGCACATGCCAGTATCCCTAGCAACTCAGAAGGTGGAAGAAGGAGAATCATTAGTTTCAAGACCAGCCTCCGTAACTTAGTGAGACCATGTCTCAAAATAAGAAATAAAAAAGTGGGGGCTGGGGAGATAGCTCAGTTGGTAGAGTGCTTGCCTCACAAGCACAAGGCCCTGAGTTCAATCCCTAGCACCGCAAAAATAAATAAATAAATAAATAAATAAATAAATAAATAACAAAGGCCTGGGGACATAGCTTAGTGGTAGAGTGCTTGCATAACATGTGCAAGACCCTATGTTCAATTCTCAGCACCATACTGGAAGGAAGGAAGGAAGGGAGTGGAAGGGAGGGAGGGAAGTTCATCATATAGGTAGAAATATCTTCTTACCAGGTGCATTGTTATGTGCCTAAGTCCCAGTGGCTTGGGAGGCTGAGGCAGGAGGATCATCAGTTCAGAAGCCAGCCTCAGCAACTTAACGAGGTCCTAAGCAACTTAGTGAAACCTTTTGTCTAAATAAAATATAAAAAGGACTGTGGATGTGGCTTAATGGTTAAGCGCCCCTGTCTGTGTTCAGTCCTCAGTCCTCCCAAAAAAGAAAGAAATGTCTTTCCATTTAGTGGAAAAAGTTAAAAAAGCTCTTTTTCTGTCTCATATTCTTTGTAACTGCTTCCTAAAAATTAATTGTGATAGCCTTAGGTGAACTACTTAGAACAGTTTAATAGAAAATACTTGAGGTTTGACATCAGATGGAGTTCAAACCTTGGTTTCCTCTGATTCTCAGTTTCTTTCTCTGTAAAATGGGTTCACTTTTTCATAGAGTGACTTGGAGGATGAAAGATCGCACGGTCCTTTACCCACCTAGTGCAGTCTCTGGTGCTCTATAGAAAGAAGTATAATTTGTCTCTCTGCGCTGCCTATCTCCTAGTTAATGAAGAAGTAAAACATTATATGTGTGGTTGAAACCTTCTACATATTCTTCCTGATCCCTTTTTCCCACCTCTGCTTCCCAGAAGTAACTACCAGACTGTTTAAAAGTGTTTACCTCTACGTAGATTGTTGGTTCATTATGTGTTTGTTTCCTTAGATAACTATACACACCTCCCTTGTTTTCCACTTTGTTTTGCAAATAGTATTCCTAAAAGTGTACTGGGTGAGCTGGGCACAGAGGCATTCACCTGTAATCCTAACACATCAGGAGCCTGAGGCAGGAGGATCTCCAGTTCAAGGCTAGCCTGGCCAATTTGAGGTGACCTTGTCTCAGAATGAAAAACAAAAAGGTCTGGGAATGGAGCTCAGCAATAGAATGCTCTGGGCTCAGTCCTCAGTACCAAAGGGAGCAGGGGCGGGGGCAGGGGAGTACTGGCAGAGTGGATATCCACTTTCCATTATTTTAAATGAGAAAAATAATTTTTCAACTCGTTCCTTTTCCCTGTATAACCCAATCTTCTCATGTTTCTCTAAAATTTTCTTAAGTGCTTATGTAGTAACTCACCATGGTTTTGTATGATATAAAGTGTCTTGAAATTGATCACCATGTTCTTTACCATAGTAACTTACGGCACACATTGTGTGTGTGACAGTGTCATTTTTCCTTCATGGCTACAGTGAACATATATTATAATGCAAATAAATAATGCGATACTTTGTTAATACTCCCAGGCAGCCTTTTGTTCCAGCTCCTGCAGAGGTTAAGCTGGGAGAATCACTTGAGCCCAGAAGTTTGGGCCCAGCCTGGGCAACATAGTGAGAACTTGTCTTTCAAAGAAGAAAACTTAGGGAGCAGAAACAAACATGAAGGCCGGTGAAGGACTCGGCCCTCAGGGACGAGACTAGGAGAGCACGTAGCTCTTACCTAGCAGCTGGGCTGTGTCCCTCCCTGTCCTTGTCTGGACTCTTCCCACTCTCTTTTCTCTGTCCCTGCACCAAGATCATATTATCTCAGTTATTGGACTTTATAATTAGCCCTGATACCTGGTAATATGAGAGCCCCACTGAGCTCCGCAGATCTGCCTTGGCAGTTCTTAGCTTTCCCTCTTCCATGCTGATTCATCAGGTTCCACAGAAAAATTCTGCATGGATATTGATGGGGACCATTGACTGCTTTTGATTGGATTTCCAGATCAGTGTGGGGAATATTGCAATATTCACTGTTGAGTCTTTCTGTCTAGGAAATGGTCCTGTCCGTTTACCTGGGTCCTCATTAGTGCTCCTAGAGAGATTTTGTCCTTTTTTTCAAGCTAACTAATATTTCTGCAGGTTTATTGGTGGGTACCTTAAATTTTTGTTGCTATTTCAAGTGGTAATTATTACTTTTCTGAGTATTGATGGTATACAGGGATGTAGCTGATAATTTAGATATAGGTCTGATACACACATTTGCTGAATAAATCGTTAGCCTGAGCAGTTCGTCAACTTGATTTTTTTCAGTGTTGTTAATCGTAGTATCTGTGAATAGTAACAGATTTCTTTTTTCTAGCCTTATATATTTGTTTCTTTTTGTTACCTTACTCTGTGGGCTAGATCTTTTTGTCCAAAATTGATGAGACAGTTGATATCAGGCACCCTTGCCTTGGGTATGACTTTCAGTGGAATGCTTTTCAAATGTCACCATCAAGCCTTATGTTTGAAGCATTATCATTCATTAGGACTATCAAAGCTACCTTCCAGATTCCTAATTTGCCAAGAGTTTTATTAATATCTAGGTATTAGTTTTTTTTCAAAATTTCTTTTCTAACTACCCATGTGATCTCACAGTTTTTCTCTTGTTCTGTATGTTCAGTAATCGGGGTTCGTTTGGTTTGGTCTGGGGCTTGAACTAGGGGCATTGCACATGCTAAGCACTTGCTCTGCCACCAAGTTACACCCTAGCCCCAGAAATAGATATATTTTTTTTAATGTTCGACTCTCCTGTCATTCTTGGGGTACATCTAATTTAACATGTTTTTAAAATACATTGCTGCATTTAATTTGCTCATATTTTGTCCAGGATTTTTTGTATTCATGCTCATAAATGATCTTGGCCTTCAAACTTTATGTGCTTGTCCTTAGGAAGTTCTGGCCCCATAGAGAGTTGAAGAGGTCCTTATTTGTAGAACATTTATATATGTCTTAAGTCTTTGCTAAAAGTGGGCTACAAACATAATTCAAAGGAAGAAATCTGACTGGGCTTTTTAGCAGCCAAAAAGAAAATTTGCTATGTGCTTTGCAGTGGGCATAAGACCAAAAGGAAACAGTTGTTCAAAGGAATCACAACTGTCCCTTGGGCAGAGAGCCACCTAAATCATTCCATAAGCCCTCATGGCATACTTGGTGGTGCCGTGAGAACTTGTATCATGTGACCCTTGCTTGCCACTGAACGAAGGGCAGCCCTAGTGTACAGGGGCACAGCTCTTTGTGGTCCAGTGCCAGGCTCCCCGCTGGAAACCAAGGTGCACAGAATGGAGACTGTATCCTTCTGGAGTGAGGTGCCATAACTTTCCTCAGATCCTCAAGGGCCCAGCGTCCCCAGAGGGTTAGCTGCTGCTGATCTGTGAGCAGACTGCCTCAGCCGCCCTCCATCTTTCTCAGCTGACCTCCGATTGATGTCCGTCATCTTGATTCTTGGATTAATTGTAATAAAAAGCTCTGTTAGACAGCATGCGTCCATGATGTCTCTTAAATGCCAGAGGACTGTGGTTGGACGCAGGTGAGCTTGCATAAAAGGTCAGGTTTTAAACTGTGGACAAGGTGTTGCTATTGTCATGGCGAGGGTACTGTTTTAACCTTTGACCTCTGATTTGAGCAACTTATTGTAGAGACTTATTGTTCAGCTCATCCGGTATTTGCCTCTTCTGATAGGGCCACCCTGGACATCTTTGACTACATCTACATAGATGCTTTTGGGAAAGGCAAGCAGCTGACAGTGAAAGAATGTGAATATCTGATCGGGCAGCACGTGACTGCAGCGCTCTACGGGGTGGTCAACGTCAAGAAGGTGTTGCAGCGAATGGTGGGAAACCTGTTAAGCCTGGGGAAGCGGTAAGGTTTTCTGATACGTAGCAGAATGTCTGTCTTGAGAGGTTTGTCTGTCTTAGCAGAGAATTGCATTCAGTGAACTCACCTGTGATACAGCAAAGCAGTAGATGCAGTGTCAACAACTGTCTGCCCCCCTGTGGAAAATAACTGGTTCCCATGACAATGCTGTACACAGTCAAGATGTGCTAAGTGACTTTTCTTTGAGATCTTTGCAGTGGACTTGGATACACTCTCCTTGTAAATACTGAGAGTGTTCTTCACAAGCAAGAATGTCTAGACTGGAAAGGATCATTTTTCAGAGGCAGGATGTTCTCCTGTCCAGGTGTTTTATGATTTATCACTTAAACAGTGAAGCAAAAGTATGAAACTGTCTTGCTCTGAGTCCAAGCAAATTAATGCTGGGAAAATAGTTGTCGGTTGTATGCTAATAATAATAGTTTTCTGCCTGATAACAATTTTTTTTTTTAAATAGAATTAAAATTTTTAAAGCAGCTTTAGGTTGACCAGCAAAATTGAGCAGACTGTAGAGGGTTCCCTTAGGACTCCTGTTCCATGCATGCCTGGCCTTCTTCACTGTCCACATCCTCACCACAGTAGACATTTGTGACAAGTGGTAGCCTACTGTGACACATCATTATCACTTCAAATCCAGTTTCATTAGGGTTCACCCTTAATATTCTAACGCTCCATGGCTTTGGACAAATACATCTTGATCTGCATCTACAGTTGTACTGTTGCACCAAGTAGTTTTGTGTTTCACTGCCCCCTAGAAGTCCTCTATGCTCTGCCTAGTCAGGATCCTTTTTGTTGTTAGTGTTATGGATTGGACCCAGGGGTGCTCTACCACTGAGCTACATCCCCAGTCCTTGTTACTTTTTTATTTTGATACAGGGTCTTGCTAAGTTGCTGAGCCTAACCTCAAACTTGTGATCCTCCTGACTTAGCCTCCCAAGTCACTGCAATTATAGGTATGCGTCACTGCCCCCAGCTCAGGATTTATGTCTGATCATTACAGTGTTATTGTGGGTGCAGTTAGGCTGAGGTGGGAGAATTGCAAGTTCGAGGTCAGCCTCAGCAATTTAGCAAGACCCTGTTTCAAAAAGTACCAAAAGTCCCCAGTAACCAAAAAATAAATAAAAAGAGTGAGAAAGAGAAAACATTTGGGATTTATGTCAATGACTTTTAAAACCCATGCTTGGAAAAGAGGGATCTTAGCTAAAAAGCCAACAGGATGAGACAAAAGTGATTTTCTTCTCTAGGGAAGGCATCGACCAATCATACCAGCTCCTGAGAGACTCATTGGATCTGTATCTGGCGATGTACCCGGACCAGGTGCAGCTTCTGCTTCTTCAAGCCAGACTCTACTTTCACCTGGGAATCTGGCCAGAGAAGGTAATTATTTTACTTTGATGCTTTGCACTTGCCTTAGAGAGGAGAGTCCTAAATTGAAAGTCGGCTGTTACAAGTTCCCCCTAAAAGGGGAATATGCACATATTTATTCAAAGTCTCCCAGTCCTGACCCACCAACTAAAATTATTTTTTGTTTCTTCTTATTCTAAGGAATATTGGCTCTACTGCCAGGAATTGGCTGTTCCCTTTGTGATTGGCACCCAGAACCACAAAACCTCTGCCCTGTCACTCACCCACCGGTGCCCCAAGCTTTGGCTTTCCCAAGTCACCATCAACACAGGGAAGCAAACTGTGTTAGACCTTCAGCTGACTGTTAGCAACTAAACTGGCCATGAATAAGTACCCCTGTTTAACAGGAAAATCACTTTGGCCACTGAACTACTGAAGACCAGTTTTGTTTCCAGAAATGGTTGGATTTTCCTACTGTCAACTTGAATGTCCTCAGTTTTAGAATGGCTCCTTGGCCAGTAGCACGCACTGTGAGAGGGGACAGTGCTGACATCAGAGCTGGTCCCACGCGGTGTGGGTGTAGCATACGTGTGTGGTCCAGTCACATGTGACTGTGCAGGAGCCAGCGGCACACTCCCACCCTGCCCTTGCCGTCCCCTGGACGTGAGGCAGTAGTCCATATTGTCTGTCTAAACCAGCATGGTGGAGGAGTTGATTCCCAGCTGTCACTGCAATGTCACCATAAACTCATCTCCCTGAGTCACTAGAGAAGGGCGTGATCTTTTTGGAGAATGTAAATATTCTAAGTGAGGCTACATTGCTTAGATTTACATTGTCTCATTAGCTTACTGCTTTAAAGATCTAAAGTCGATCTACGAAAACACTTGGGGAGATCCCAGGCTCTGTCTTAAGAAGCTGTCCACAGCTGGGACAGCGCAGTTTCTCCCCCGGAAGGTCAGAGAGTGTTAGTGCTGCTGAAGTGTCACCTCCTCCCTGCACCTCAGCTGTCTAGGTTGTAATCATCCATTTATATTTTTAATTGTATTCATTTACTTTCGATACCAGGATATGTGTAACTGATTCTGTCACTTGCTACTTTAGATTTGTTAAGGGATTTCACGATCATCCATGAAGCACAGATCCTTTCATTGTGAATCCTGTAGTTAAGTGGGAAGTTATGCTGTGGACAGTCCCTGTTGTGAGGGACAGTCTGCGGAAGCTCTGGTGTCCTTACCTGCACACCTGACTAACGTCAGCACTCACGCTTTTCTCCTGGGGAATGGCCTCGGGGGCCCTGCAGGGAGCATGTCCACCTTCCGTCCAGGCAGGACTTTGCGCAGAGAACCTTTCCTCGTGGCAGTGCTGCTGCACTGGGCACAGTTCTCTGGGGATCAGGAAAGAACGTGGCTCTTCCCAGTGCACCCGAGACTCCTTCCTCTTGAAACAGACGCTCCCGCATGGAAGTAGCACTTGCCATGGGGAAGGAGGCTAGCACTCCCGGGAAGGAAGAACTCGGAGAGTCCTTAGAGAAGGTGCCTGTCCAGAGGTGGCCCCTGAAGGCTGAGGAGCGAATTCAGAGAGCAGAGGGGTTGGGAGGGAGCAGCCTGTGCCTGCAGAGTGGGCCCGAGGGGTGGCCTGCCTGCCTGTGTGTGCGTGTCAAGGGTGGGAGCGGGGTGAGATCGGTCTGTGAAAGAGTTGGGCCTTTTTAGGTGAAAGGGAGCATCCTGAGCCAAAGACCTGAAAGTCGCCTTGCTTTCCATTTTAAAGACCCCCTGGGTCACAAGGCATTGATTCACCTTTGTTGTGGCTGTGGTGGAATCAGGAGTGCCAGGGACCCCATCTGAAAGTCACTCATGTCCACCGCACGTCACCTCCTGTCTCCTCAGTGTCCCTACCAAGTAGATACTGCTTTCATTTTTGCCCTTTGACAAATAATAAAACAGGCACTGAGAAGTAACTTGCCACGCTCTCCCACGCATGGATGGTGGCACCGTGAGTTTGACCTTGGGCTGGCGCCTAAGCCCAGCCCGGGCATCACCTGTGGGCTGTGCTGGCGAAGGCAGGATGGTCCCTGAAGATTGTCCAAGGCCCAGCCCCTCCTTTCACAGGGACCGAGAGGGAGCACTCCTCGGCAGCCCCGCTGGCCCTTGTCTGTGGCACCCCCTTCTGCCCGCTTCCTGCCGGTGACGTTCTTGGGCACCTCCAGGACTGTACGGTTGCACCGGCAACCCCTCCAGGGCACTGCTCTGGCCAAGGAAGCCAGTGACCCCCTTTTGCTCAGCCATTCTCCTTGGTGCTTAATCCAGTAGACACTTCCTTATCTCCCCATCACCGGCTTCTCCCCCACAGAGTGCTCTGTCCCCTGCGCTCTGGCCTCCGGTCCAGGCCTCCCTGCGAGGCTTCACATGGGCTTGTCCCTGGGCTTCTTGTGCTCTGCACCCTCCCCAAAGCCATTCTTACCTCGTGGCCGCTGTACACGGGCAGCTCCCACACGCCCGGCTCCAGAGCAACATCCACACCTTCCACCACTGCACCTGGCTCTGCTTCCCGGCCCGTGGCCTGTTGAGAGCCCCCTTCTCCAGCCTGCCCTGCACACAGGCCCCAGGCTGGTCTTCACTCTGTTCTGAGACTCTTTGGGCCGATTTTAATGAAGTGTCATGAGTGTTCTCATGCTTGCACTCCTCCCAGTGGCTCCCCTGTCGCCTGGAAGGTGGGACGCACGCTCTGCAGTGTGGCTCTCGGTTGTCCCGAGCGTCTGCCCATACTGCAGTCCAAGAACTTGGAGAGCCTTAGCGAAAGCCTGGAACTCAGACAGAGCAGGGGTCAGCAGAGCTGCCCAATTCTGGGCTTTTACCAGAACCCAGCTGTCCTGTGAGTGTGCTTTACGTCCTCTGCTGCTCTCAGTGCTGTAGCGGTGTGGGGCCAGAGACCAGAGACCTTCCCGCCTGGCCCCTGGCTAGAGGAGGAGGAAGTGAGTGAGGAAATGCTTGGTGGGCAGTAAGGCCCTGTTTTAAGATCCTTCCTCAAAAGTAGTGCTACTTGAGCTTCCAGACCAAGAGCATTTGGCTGGGGACAGTGTGGGGCCTGCTGTCCGCACTACCCTTTGTGAACACCCCAGGGGACAGCATCATCCTTTGCTGCCCTCTCCCCCCTCCGCCACACAGGAGAGGGCACCCGTCCGCAGCCTCGTCTCCTGCTCTGGATCAGGAGGTCCTAGCTGTGCTGCCTGTCTGGGGGAGAGTGGCAGCTGCGCGTGTGCCGTGGACAGTAGCTGCTGGAGCAGGCCGGGCACACAGGACGGCCGTTGTGCCAGCACAGTAAACAGAGGCCTATTGTTCTGTAGGATGCTTTTAGCCACAAAGAGTAAATGCCACTACTGTCCCCAAATTAAAGTACACTGTTGGAGGCGGGAAGTGGATAGGGATTGGTTAACAGTGGATTCTTGTCGACTCTGGTTTGGGGTACTTGAGGTTGTGCTATTCTGTCCATTTTTATGTTTTTGAAACTTTGCATAGTAGTTGATTAAGATGCTTCCACTTGCTGGGTACCGTTTCACATACCTGTGGTTCTTGATACTTGGGGGGCTGAGGCAGGAGGATCACAAGTTCAAAGCCAGCCTGGGCAATTTAGCAAGACTGTCTCAAAATAAAATACATTTAAAAAAAAGAAAGGGGTGGGGATGTGGCTCAGGGGTAAGGCACCTCAGGGCTCAGTCCCTAGTACTGCAAAATAAATAAAAAACCTAAAATACAATAAGATATAAAAGCCGAGGATATATCTCAGTGGTATAACACTTGCCTTTTATGTGTAAGGCCCTGCGTTCAATCCCCACTCCTGAAAAAATAATAAAATGCCCCCACTCTTGCCCTGGTACAGTAGTGGTTGAGACACTGGGTCGACAGACTCGGGGTCATGACATCACTCCATGTCTTCAGAATCCTATGACCTTGGGCAAGTTTTACTAAACTGGGATTCCTCTTTCAGAAGTCATCAGTGACTACTTGTGCCCAGCAGAGAATCAGATATTGAAAGTCACCATCAGAATATTGAGATACTCATCCTCAATCTGGGAGACAAGATTGGGGTCTTGAACAATATCTTAGTTCCATAAACTGTAGTTTTCACAACACTTTTGTGGGCTCAGTTGTATTAAGCAATAGGTAAGGCAGTGCTTCATCATCGTTGGATAAGAAAATAATTCAAAAGTGAAAAAAGCTAGTTTGACAGATCTGGGACTAGAATTCCGGTTGTCTTTACCACTCACCATGCTATAATTTAGGACTCAGTAAATAGCAAGGGCAGCCTTGTCAAGAGACTGCTGTGTTCTTATAAACATCACAGTGCTAAACAGTTGTGCATGTGTGTTTGTGTGTTGAACTTGAATGTTTATTTTCTCGGAGGCACCGCATGTCATAGAGAGACTGTGACAGTGGGGCAGATAGTCCTGCCTCTCCCACTACCCACTGGAATACTAAGTTCCATTATGTGTTAAGACCATTGACGTGCCAGCAAGATCCCAGGCCCTGACAGCCCAGCTGCCTTCCTCGAGTATGGCATGAGCTAAAGAAAGCCATCCCTTGGGTGCCTTCTCAGTGACCCTTCCCCTCTTACCCAGCCCAGAGGCAGTTGTGTCAAAATGCCTTTTTCATCTTCATGAAAGCAACTTAAACTATTTTTTTCCTCTCAATGCATGAGTGGCAGGTAAAATAGTCTCCTTACCGTGTTAAAAAAAAAAAAAAAAAAAAAAAAAAGACCCTGCATTCCCACCATTTCCATGCCGACCAAGAACACGAGGCCCTTCTGTGGTCCGCCCAGTTCAAATGTGCTGGCAACTGGCAACCCCTTGCCGTCCTGTGCCAGGTTATGTAGGTAGGTCTGAATCCCAAGCTGCGAAAAAGAAAAGGCCTAGCTGAAAATATTATCTCCTAGTCTTTCTGTCTTGTCTTGAAGGTGCTTGACATCCTGCAGCACATCCAAACCCTCGACCCCGGGCAGCACGGGGCGGTGGGCTATCTGGTGCAGCACACGCTCGAGCACATTGAGCGCAAAAAGGAGGAGGTAGGCGTGGAGGTCAAGCTGCGCTCAGATGAGAAGCACAGGGATGTCTGCTACTCCATTGGGCTCATTATGAAGCACAAGAGGTGAGTGTCCGGGTCCTTCCATCCCCCGGAGCGCACCCCCGCGGGCTGCAGAGGGCGCAGGAGAGTCTTAGGAGCCAGCAGCATCGCGCCTGGAGGAGGATCCACCTCTTGGAGCGGCACCTGTGCCCCTGGATCGCTTACCTGCCAAGGGCCGCCACAGAAGACAAGGCTGAGCTGTCTCTTCACGTTGGTTTTTAAGCAACGACTCGCTTTTCTAACTGAGACCTTCTCTGTGCAGGGAGATGGAGGCAGCTCTGAGCATGGAGGGGTTTTCTCTCATTTCTTCATTGTTCTTAACTCCCCCTTTCATCTCCATCTCTTCAAGTCGGAGTCACGGGTATGGATTTCTCGGGCCACAGGCTATGCATCTGCTCTGTTTACCGGGCAAAATTAAACTCTCTCCAAACTGATGACACTAATTTACATCCCACCAGCAGACAGGGAACTGAGAGTCCCTGTTCTCACCAACAAGTGTCATTGCCAGACCTTTACAAACGTACTTAGGTGGCAACAGGCCGAGGTTCTTTTCATAGGTTTCCTGGCCTCCAGGCTCCCTCAGGAAGTGCTGCTCCAGGTGTTTTGCTGGTTCTCCACATGGGTACCCATCTTCCTTCCTGGTCTGCCCTCCTTCTTATCCTGTACGCTAGTCTCTGGGTGAGGGTGAGTTCCAGGTGTCTTCCCAGGTGGGGCCTTGTGTGCTTTTGTTAAAACTTTGTTATGGAAATTTCCACACATAGAAGAGTAGAGAGGTGAGTGAGAGGAACCCAGGTGAGGTTCCTGTCGTGGAGCTTCAGGATCCCCGGCTCCTCGCTGTCTCGTCTCCACCACCCCCTCCGACTTAACTCTGGCAAGCACCAGGCCCCTTCCACCTGCAGCCATTTCAGTGTGCATCTCCAGAAGGTCAGGTCCACTGGCCATCTCTTTGGTGCGTTTACCATTCTGTTATCACATCTAAAAACAGGCAGTTCTTGAGCCTCACCAACATCTAGTCCAGAGTTAGTCTAAGTGTCCTGTGTTTTTTATGTAGTCTCTTTGAATCAGGGTCCTTTAGTCTCTTAGTTGTGTTGCTTTCAAATTGATTTTCTTTATGAATTATATTTTTAGCACCCTGTTTAAGAATCTTTTCCTGTGGCTCAGTGGGAGAGCCCTTGCCTAGCATGTGTGAGGCGCTGGGTTCGATCCTTAGCACCACATATAAATAAAAATAAAGATCCATTGACAACTAGAAAATTTTTTTTAAAAAAAGAATCTTTTCCTGTCTCCCATCATAAAGGTACTTTATTTTAAAAATCCTGCATTGTACACCTGGGTCTTTGTTTTACTGTGAGTTGGCGTTGGCATGTTGTGATAGGTCAGTGTCCTGATACCTTACTTTTGCGTGACCAGTTGTCTTGTCACTCTTTGAAAAATTTAATCTTTTCTAAATGAAAAGTGCTTATATTCTTGATAATTGCCATTCTGATTCGAGAGAGCTGAAATCTGAGAGTAGTTTTGATTTGCATTTTTTTAATTGCTAGAGATGTTGAACACTTTTTCATATATTTGTTTATCAGTTGTATATCTTCTGTGAAGTGTCGGTGCAGTTCCTCAGTCCATTTGTTGGTTGGATTTTTTAAAATCTTTTTTTGGTGTTAAGGTTTTTGAGTTCCTTATATATCCTGGAGATTAGTGCTTTATCTGAGGTGCATGTGGTAAAGAGCCAATCTGTAGACTCTCTCTTCACATTATTGATTGTTTCTTTTGCTGAGAAGAAGCTTTTTAGTTAATCCGTCCTATTTATTGATTCTTGATTTAACTTCTTGCATCAATAAATCTTGGTGAGGATATGGGGGAAAGGGTATACTCATACATTGCTGGTGGGACTGCAAATTGGTGCAACCATTATGGAAAGCAGTATGGAGATTCCTCAGAAAATTTGAATGGTCCCACCACTTGACCCCGCCATCCCACTCCTCGGTTTCTACCCAAAGGACTTAAAATCAGCATACTATAGTGACACAGCCACATCAGTGTTTATAGCAGCTCAGCTCACAATAGCTAAACTATGGAACCAACCTAGGTGTCCTTCAACAGATGAATGGATGAAGTGTGGTATATAGATATATACAATGGCATATTACTCAGCTTTAAAGAAGAATGAAATCATGGCATTTGCTGGTAAATGGATGGAGTTGGAGAGTATCATGCTAAGTGGACTAAGCCAAACCCAAAAAACCAAAGACTGAATGTTTTCTCTGCTATGTGGATGCTAATTCACAATAAAGGGGGAGGGGCGCTAGAAAGAAGAGTTACTCTAGATTAGGTAGAGGGGAGTGAAGGGAGGGGAAGGGGTATAGGCTAGGAAGGACAGTAGAGTGAAACAGGCATTACCTCATGTGCATGTATGACTGCATGACTGGTGTGGTCCTACAACATGTACAATCAAAAACAGGAAATTATACTCCATTTATGTATGATCTATCAAAATGCATAACTGCATTCTAATGTCATGTGTTACTAATTAGAACAAATTTTTAAAAAATTTTTTTTAAAAAAGAAAGAAAAGTGCTATGTTGACCATAAGAGGGTTATAAAGAGGTGCAGGAGTGTCCTGAACAGTCAGTCAACATGAGTGACGGCAGGTAAATTTGTAAGAACGTGAGTTTAAAAGAAAGGAGGCCGTTATCTCTGTGTTCCATGGACACTGTGACAAGTTCCCGGGGACTGATTTGCCATTCCTCTTCCTTCCGTTAGGTATGGCTACAACTGTGTGATCTACGGCTGGGACCCCACCTGCATGATGGGACACGAGTGGATCCGGAACATGAACGTGCACAGTCTGCCACACGGCCATCACCAGCCTTTCTATAACGTGCTGGTGGAGGATGGTTCCTGTAGATACGCGGCCCAGGGTAAGAGGCTGGCTGTTTGGTGCTTCAGTGACACCTAGGCACATTTTAAGCACACATTTGAACACTCACACGTGGGTCTTGTGTTTAGAGGTGGCAGCTGTCCATGGCTGACCTCAGAGGACTGATACTCGGCTAAACCTGGCTGGGCATGCACTGGCGTTGCTGCATGCAGGGTTAAATGCTGCAGCCTGCCTCCCAGCCCTGCCTGGGTAAGAGGGTGTCACAGACACTTCTAGGAGCCACCTGCTGTCCTCTGTCCTCCTGAGACTGTCTGCTAGCCAAGTGGCCCCAGAGATACCCTCATGTGGCCACTTGCTGATGCTGCAGTCCACAGTACTAGGGCTGGAGTCAGCAGGTGTTTGGTAACTTTTGATAGGTGTTGTGGCCACTGCCCTCCCTAACAGGGCAGATCTGAGATGGGAACTATGGGAACCTGAGGGGGCAGGTTAGAGGTCACAAGACCCTCAGCAAGTCTGTCTTTTCTTTGTCCCTGTTGATGTCCACCTCTTATTAATAGGTTGAATTTGTTGTGTGCCCGATTGCCAAGGCGCTCATTAATCGTACCGACATGAATGCTAACGGCAGGCAGGCCGCATTCTAGTGTACGTTAGCTCCATTTGAGAACCGCTATCATTTTACACAGACTGAGACTGAAGCACATGAGGCCATGTACTTTTAACTTGGAGAATGAACTCGAAGCCTGCTTGGCAGAGAACTTTATCCTTAACCATCATGCCACACCTCTTCATTTCTAGCCTGAAACATATGAGGCTTGCAGTAATTAATCCAGTAAGAGAAACACTGAATATGTAAAAATGCCAGAAGTTTCCAAAAGGCTGGAAAAAGTTTTTGTTAACCATTGTTAATTCATCAGAGGCTGAGAGGGATCCTCCGTAAGAGTAATGTCAGGAGACGTCTATTTACTGCCCCCGTAGGTCACTTACCCATGGCCCTTGCGATGAGCAAAGCGTAAGAGGGTTTGGTGTGCTTCCATGTCAGATAGGCAGTGGCAGTGACGTCATTTACCTTTTAAAGCTACATTAAATCAAAAGTCATACAATACTTTCTAAAATTCAAAAAGTGATTTGGAAATTATTGAATGATTGGCTGGACCATTTGTACCCCCGCCGTCACTTGGTGAGTCATTTCATACTGTGCTTCCTGCAGTGTTTGATGGGAATAAAGGAGAATTTTCCTTCATCAGCACCCTGGCTTCACAACCTGCAGTGACTGTCCAGATAGAGGGTTGGCGTGAAGACATGTGTTTTGGAAGCATTTATATTGACTTGAAAATGGGCTTTTTGGAGTAGGTAAAAATGGGTGTTTGGGTTAGGCATCTGAATTATCCTATTGAAGATTCTGGAATTTATCCCTCATCATACCTAAGCAACATGCTGTGTAAGGTTTGCATTAAATAATATTGAAAAAAATACAATAAATGGGTTTCGATTTTATTATCTCTAAAATTGAGATTGATCTAAGTGGTTGTGAATAATGTTAGTTGTAAGCTCAGCGGGCATGGTTAGCGGCCAAATAAAATCGGACAGAAAGCAGGCCGAAGCAAGCTTTATTGGAATTTGGCTCTCAGGCGAAATTCCCAGCCCCACTGGGGTACAGGTCAGGTAGGGAGCCAGAGAAAATCGAGTGTGGCCCGGACTGCCCAGGGTCTTTAGAGGACGGAATGGGCGGGGGTCCTGCTGAGTGACAGGTGGATGTTAAGGGTCAGTGGAGTTTTCCTGTCCGCTTTGATTGGTCACTGTTTGGCGCACTGCCTTTCGTCTCAGTTGCTGACTCTGCCTCCTACAGTCACCCAAATTCCGACCTAACATTAGCAGGTTGTCCTAAGTTTTGAGACATAGAAGATCCTGAAAACTGAAAAGCTGCAGTGTCCATCTCTGCTGGTTCTGTGGGCCCTTGGACTTCAGCGCTGGCTGGGAGCTGAAGTTAGCGGGGAAGCTTCTTCACCTGCTGCCTGTGGCTCTGGGCCCTCTCCTTGGCTCCTGCGACCTTGTGAGCTGTTCATATGCTGGTACTTTCAAAGCCCTGTTTCTATCCTGAGCTCTTCTGGGCTCCATGCCTGCATCTTACAGTCCCTGGTCTTCTGCATGCAGAGGGCTCTCGGTACCTTCAGTGTCTCTAAAAAAACTTTTTTTTTTCTTTCTCACTACTAGGGCTTGAACCCAGTGGTGCTTTACCACAGAGCTATGTCCCCAGCCCTTTTAATTTTTAATTTTGAGCCAGGGTCTCACTAAGTGGCTGAGGCTTGAGGCTGACCTTAAACTCGTAGTCTTTCCTGCCTCAGCCTCCTGAGCAGCTGGGGTCACAGACTTGTGCCACGGTGCCTGGCTCAGATCTTCCTGACCCTGGACTCTGGTGCCACTCCCACCCCAGCCTGCTCATGCTTGTCCCATGTCACTGCAGGGCACCAGCTGGGGCCAGCTCTACCGTCCGTCTCCTCGTCCTCCTCACGCATGCAGCTAGTCAATGTGCACCTCGCTTCCCTCGCTCCCATTCCACGGCTGGCCCTCTGCTCGGTGTGCGTGCTTCCTGCCTGTGTCATTGCACACTTGCTGTCTAGGTGGCAGGCACAGCGCTCACTGGAGGTCCAGCATGCTGTGTGTCCACCTCAGCAGCCTCCCCCTGTCCCCTCCTGTCACGCTCCAGCCCTTTCCATGTTTTTTTCCTTAAAATTGACCTTTTTGCTCTCCTTCGGGTCTTCACACAGGTGGCTGCTCCCTTTCTCGGCCCTGCCCTGCACTTCCCTGAGCTCCCCGTCTTCCCAAGTCTGAGTGCCTTCACCTCTGTGCTCTCCTGTGGGTGTGGTGGCTGAGTCAGTCTGTTCCCTCGGGTTGTGTCTCAGCACTGCGGATCATTCCAGACCCCAGGAGGCACTCACATTTGGCTACAGGACAGAAGTTCCTGCCCCGGAGACAGAGAGAGAGAACTTGTAAACAGAAGAGCCAAACCATGAGAGAAGTGCAGATTCCCCTTTCCATAAGCAAGAGGCTCATTTTTTTTTTTTTTTGAACAACTTTGTTCTAAGAGCATTTTCACGCAGCTGAATAGCTACAAGAATAGGTGGAGTCCCTGACCCTCTCCCATAGACTTGCCCCTTCCCTCCGGCGCTAGAGCACTTCATGTGCTGCCATTCCACGTGAGAGATGCTGCAGACCTGGTGACCTCAGCACTTGCTCTTGCTGCTTCTAAGAATATTGCTGCAGAACCACACTTAACAGCTGACGTGCAGGTAGTGTTCCGAGTCCCTGGGTGCCCCAGAACTTTTTAGCTGTTTCTTATTGTTGTTTGAAATCAGGATCCAGCCAGGGCGGTGTGCTGTGTTTGGTTGCTCCTCTTCCTCATGACTGACTGGTCGAAGTGTCCGAGCTGGTTGTCTCCTGAGTCGTCTAGCATTCTGGACTTGTCTCATTGTTTCCTTACCTTAACTCAGTGTCAGAGTCCTGGAGACAGAGTTGGCCGGGGCTAGATCAGGGTGAATATTTTGCTGGGGATGTTTAATATCAGGTGCCGTGTGCTTTACCCAGAGACCCCTGGGGTTCGGTATGCCACCATGAGTGACGCTGAGTTTGACTAGACAGCAACTTGCTAAAAGGGTCAGTGTTTCCTTTGAAATTAGCAGAAAATCCATGGGGTCACACTGTGGCATCCTGTGAATGTCCCTTCCCTAGTGACCCGAAACTCTGGTTTGCTCTGGCATCTGTTGACTGTCCCTACCTAAGTCGTTCTGTGAGAATTGCAGTGTGGGGAGTTTCTGTTCTGTCACCAGCCTCTCCTGAACCTCCTTCCCTGCCCCTCCTGGCTGTAGGTGCCTGAATTTTTATTTAGTCAATGTGTAACAATTGTGTGGAGCAATTTCATGCTCACATTAGTGCATATTTAGCCAGTGGGAGACCTTAAGAGGATAAATTTTTAAAGTACTTATTCAGATATGGTTTTAAACATTTCTGGGTTATTTTATTTGCATTAAATTTGGTTTTAGCTGGATGTGGTGGTGCACAACTATAATCCCAGCTACTCAGGAGGCTGAGGCAGGAGAATTGCAAAATTGAAGCCAGCCTGGGCAACTTAACAAGACCCTGTCTTGAAATAAAGTTAAAAGGACTAGAGGAGTAACTCAGTGTCAGAGTGCCTGTCTAGCGTGGGTGAAGCCTTGGGTTCAACCTCCAGTACCACAAATGCACACAATTTTTTTTAAACTTGTCTTCATCTAAATTTTCAAGCTTTGGCTCCAGTGATCCTACTCACCTAGGTAGAACTCATTAATAATGCTTTTCTAATTATTAGCCTGCTACAGAGTTGTAAAATAAATTTTAAGCCATAGACATGTATGATATGAATTAAGAGAATTCTTCCCTCAGGATGCTAGATTTCACCTGAGCAGCATCTTGCATGTTTATAACTTGTTGCTCCCACTAGGGGGCAGGCTGAACACTTGGACTCCTGTCCCAGCTTCCATGTCTACCTCTCAGACGCCGTGGAAGACCAAGTGTCGTGAATGCTTGGGATTGAAGTCAGCTACCTACACTGGGAGGTCAGGAACTCAACTGCCAGTGAGAATCTGGTTCTTAAATGTTGTGCCTGTGGGGTACTCGGAGCGCAGTGTGCCCTCACCCATGGTAGTTGCCTCCCCTAATTCTCCTACACTTCCACACTAAACTTTGCACCCATGGAAATCTGCTGGCAAGTGTGGTGCCCTGGGTGAGGACCCCCCACACAGGGGTGGGGCGTAGTGTCATTTAAATTGTGAAAGTCTCAAGCACCCGTGCTCTTCCAGCCTGTCCCTTCCACCCCTCAGTCTCTTGGTTAGAGACACATTCACACGTATGTATAGAGGCCTGGGATCCCTGTTCCAATGGCAGCACAGTGGAAGTGGGGTCTAGGCAGACTGGAGTCCCGAGCTGCAGTTAGATAAGCCAGTTGCAGGTAAGTGCCTGGAGCGCACGTGTGTAAATCAACACACACAGAACAGAACCAAGCTGGTCGAGGTGGTGCACACCTAATCCCAGCAACTGGGGAGGCTGAAGCAAGCGAGTCTCGAGTTCAAAGCCAGCCTCAGCAAAAGTGAGGTGCTAAGCAACTCGGTGAGACCCTGTCTCTAGATAAAATACAAAATAGGGCAGGGTACGTGGGCGAGTGCCCCTGAGTTCAGTCCCCAGTATCCCCGCCCCCACACAGAAAGAGCACCCAAATTTCTCTGAGTACATACAGGATGTTCGTGCAAGGACCACAAAGACGCGCCACTGGCCTGCCGCACAGGAGGGGCCCCAGAACAGGGCCCTCTCACGAGGACTCAGGCTGTCTTTCCGTGGTAGTGTTCGCGTATTTCAGGTAGCGGGACTTAACAAACGCTTTCTCTGGAAACGTCCTGGGAATCGCGAGCCTTCTCACGCTTGCACAGCACTTCTCGTGTTCCCTAGTTCGTCCTTCGCTCCATCATGGTTTTTGGTTCTTAGGTTTATCATTCCTTGTCACGTACATTTTTTGAGAACCTTCTAATGTAATGAGTGGTCTTTTCCCCTCGTGGCACACAGTTGCCCGCTTCATTCTCTCTCCTCCTGTAAAGAGACGTGCTGCTTTGTCCCTGCTTTTGCGGCCTGGGAGCCCCGCAGCGAGTGTGCCGAGTCCCGCCGGGTGCTCTGCCGCATCCGGGGTGCGGCGGCCCCTCTGGACTGCCGCTTACCCCTTAGGTTTCTCCCCGCGTTCCTGCCTGGCTTTTCAGAACAGCCTTGTTTGAGGCCCACGCCCAGAATTCTGTGCAATAGCTGCCCAGTCATGTTGTCCCAGCAGATCTGAGGGTAGTAGCCTGAATGTCCACCTTTCTTCCCTCTTTTTTTTTAAAGTTGCTGATGGACCTTTATTTTATTAGTTCATTTTTATGTGGTGCTGAGAATCAAACCAGTGCCTCACGTGTGCTAGGCGGCGCTCCTCCACTGAGCCACAGTCCAGCCCTGGGTCTTCCCTCTTGCCAGCATGCAGAGGCCAGCTGTTAGGGGCACCAAGCTGCTACTTTGTGTCACTGAGAAGGGGGGCCTGCAGCCCTCCTGTTTCTTCAGGGCAGGTGTCCTTGACCTGAGCGCTGCCAACATCGTTGGCCTAGCCCTTCCTACCAGCGCCCTGCAGGGTGCTCGGCAGCACCCGGGCTCTGCCCACTACCAGCCAGCAGCGACCCCCAGTGCTGAAACCAGAACTGCCTCGGATGGCCAGACGTCGCTGTGAGGGCAGGGTAGCCGCCAGCTGAGCACCACTGCTCTAGACAGCTGGCTCAGGGCGGGTGGGTCACTCCGTCCTGTCCTCCCAGGTCCCTCCCTCCTGATATTTCCGTGTCGCTCCACACGCACACCCAGACCTGGTGCCCTTGCTAGCAGCCTGGCTGAGGCACAGCCACCATTGCCTCCCCGCAGGTCCCGCACAGAGAACCTGCCTCGGCTGCAGTGCGGGCAGCAAGGGGCATTCCCCTATGAGCCAGTGGCATTCCGAAACGCTCACAGGTTATTAGGTTGTTTTTTACATTTATTAATGTTTCTGGCATTTTAAAAATGTAGAACACAAAGAAGAAACTGAAATGGACTCTTGTGATCCGATGACAGTAGAGATGCCACCCAGCTTCCATCTCGAAAAACCGAGGTCCCACGACCAGGCTCTGAGCAAGCACACAGCCTCTCCTGACAGGGACAGACAGCTGTGGGGACCTTGCCTGCTGCCTGGTTCCCAGCAGCTCTGGAGCTGGCCGACTGGGGCCAAGCCCTGACGGGTCCTCCCTCTGCACCACATCTCGCTCAGCACAGGAGGGATCTGGAGGGGCTCTTCCTGGAGGGGCTCTGGGCTGCGCTGTGAAGCCACCGCAGGACCTGGCGTGCTGTCAGCTCCCAGTTTAAAAGAACCCATGGGGAACGGCCACCCATGCTAGATGCCATCCTTGGTATCTGGTCTTCTAAGCTTTTGTCTTTGGTTTTGTTTTTTGAGATGGGGTCTTGCTAAGTCACTGAGGCTGGCCTCACACTGCAATCCTCCTGCCTCGGCCTCCTGAGTTGCTGGGATCACAGGCGGGGCCACCACGCCCAGTGGCTCTCTGGGCTTTTCTAAGTAGAGCATGTTTCACTGCCCTCTCCCTGGGAGGACCTTGGAAACAGGCCGCTCCCCTCCTCACACCCAGCACTTTGCCGTCACTTTTATTTGCCCAGGGCTGTAGTTGGTTCTGCCAACACTGCTTTAAAGCTCCCGTAAGTGCTAAAATAAACTAGGTGGGTGGTGCCTGTAATCCCAGCAATTTGGGAGGCTGAGGCAGGAGGATCACAAGTTCAAGGACAGGCTCAGTAAATTAGCAAGGCCATGTAACTCATTGGGGGTCCAGGCCCCAGAACTACCAAAAAAATTAAAATTGAGTGCTAAGGTAACCTCCGTATGTTCATCTTTGCACATGATTTGTTTTCTTCAGCAGTTTTGATTCTAAACGGATACATTCCTTAACCACACTCTTAGAAATAGCGTGTCAGCACGACTTCCTTTAGTCCTCCCTGTTTTGTGGCTAAGGGGGGAAAGAATAGATTGACTCGTACCACTCTGTCCCTCTCTCCAAAGGCAAATGTCAGGCAGTCAGGGCCGCTGGAAGGTGCCTGAGTTCACCTGCTGCCGCGGAGAGCCAGGCCTCCGGATGCCCTGAGTCGTACGCCAGGACGTCCCTGTTGCACACTAAGATCCGGCGTGCTTCCCTGCTCCTGTCAGCCAGCCTTGCCCAGGGACTCCCTTGAATTAACTGAAGAGATTGTGCCCCGTGAGGCTTCATCTTGATGGGACGGAGGCTGACCTGGGACCACAGCTGTGTGGGATTCTACCCGGCCCAGCTCCTGTCTGAAGCTGGGTCGGGGAGACCGTGGCCAAGTTGCTTCCGGATTAGAGGTCACACCCAATCTCTGGCCAGCCAGGCAGGGTGCACAAGATGCCGTCCTTCCGTGGTCCCCTCGGAGAGTGGACCGTCTTCAGCCTTTTAAGCCCCTGGCCTGTGGTGCCCTTTGTTTAAGATTCTGCTTCAGAGCTCATTTCCTAGTGCCCTAGTGGCAGAGGCGAGGGGGAGCGGCCGGCCTGTAGCGACAGCCGTAGCCCGCGGGTCTGCTGGGCAGGGCACTCAGCGCTCATCTCGCGGGTCGCTCGAGAGCCCTGTGGGGTGCAGGGCTCTGAGTGGACAGCGTGGCGGGCCTGAGGCTCCACCCCATCAAGCTCAGCCAGTGGTGAGAGAGAGGGTCCGGACCTTCCTGTGGTGGGCTTCGATGACGGCTGGGCCGGGTCTGCGGGATGGGACACGTCTCTGGTGTGTCAGTCCCGAGGAGACTCAGCTGGAGATGCTGAGGCCAAACCTCTTGCTCAGAGAATAGGAAAATGTTTGTCCTGTGGAGCCGTCGGGGTCCTGGGCCCCACCCCGTGGCCAGTCCCTGCCTTTTCCTTCCGCCTCTTCCTGATCCGTGAACATCTTGCTCTTTCCTTTACACCCACTCAAAAGAGCCACTGGGAAGGAGTGATGGGTGCTCTGGAGAACAGACGCTCGGAGGCTGAAACATTAACGAGAATGTCCCTGTGTCTCTTTGCCCACAGAAAACTTGGAGTACAACGTGGAGCCTCAAGAAATCTCGCACCCGGATGTGGGACGTTACTTCTCAGAGTTCACGGGCACTCACTACATCCCAAATGCGGAGCTAGAAATCCGATACCCAGAGGATCTGGAATTTGTCTATGAAACGGTGCAGAATATTTACAGTGCAAAGAAAGAGAACATAGATGAGTAAAGTCGAGTAGAGGACATTGTGCCTTTGCTGCTGCTGCTATCTTCCAAGAGAACGGGATTCCGGAAGGAGACGTCTCCACGGAGCCCTCTGGACTCACCATCAGGAAGGCCACTGCACCAGTAGTGCTGGTCACCTCCTCCCAGTTTAAATGACGTGTGCTCCCCTCCAGCTGCAAAGACAATGTCGCTCTCCGCCTACACTAGTGAATTAACTTGAAAGGCACTGTGTTCAGTGGCATGGCTTGTACGCGTGTCCTGTGGTGACAGTTTGTGACATTCTGTCCTCATGAGCCTCACAGTCAACACTCGTTCTGTTTACCCACGTCCATTCTTCTGTCTGTCTACACATCTCAGAACATTTCACTTGGTGGACAGATGGGCTGATCCATTTGCAATAATTTCTTTGATTTCTCTGTGGAACGTGCGCAGTCCTGAGTCAGGATCGTGTGTCTTTTTGCCCTGAATTTCATTGCATATTCAGAGGTAAAGTCGTGTGCTGTCTTGGCAGCATCTTGGAGACGGAGACGTTAACAAGCAATGTTAATCAGAATCATTAGAATTTATTTTCTTGCCGATATATGAAACACAGATTTTAAGTGTTTATCTCTTTTTTAATTTAAATTGGGAGAGTAACGATTTTCCCTTCCAAATTCCTCTCTTGGAATTATGCACATTTCTATAAATCATGAGTTTTCTATTTTATTACATAAGATTCTTTAGGAAATGCATAATAATGGCTTTCATGAATTTTTCCACATTCATTTTCTCATTCTTTAAAATGACTACTTTTTTTTATTCTTAGAAAATCAGCTCCAGTATCATGAGTAGGTCTTAAATCAGTGATAGGTTCTTTTTTATTTATAGTGAGCCACACAAACCTGTGTTGAAATATTCTTTCTCATAAATTGTCCTCTCTGGTCTCCAGAGACCAAAAAGTGGGGTTTCACTTTTCTAATCAAAAAGAAAGAACTAATGAAAATGAACCTTAATTTTCTTTTTAGAGGAGAGATTCCGTGCCCCCGTCATTCCTTAGAGTCACTGCAGATTCTTTGGGGTGTGGTGGGGTGGGAAGAAGTCGGTGTCTTCAGTGTGAAGCGTGTTGGCTGGTGGGAAAGGAGGGTGTGGTCTGGCTTCACAAGCCACCCGTGCCCACGAGCACAGGACAAAGCCTGGCCCTGCCCAGGCGGTCTGGCTCCTTTTCCACGTTCTTAGTAGCTGAACTGAGGGGACGAGTCTGCAGCTCTGGAGTTGCCCTCCCGCCACCTGCCGGTTCTCGAGTGAGCTAGCTGGTGATCAGCCAGTAGAGCTAACTCCCGGAGTTAGGACTTAGTTACTCTGCGCGCTGCGTTTAAAATGCATACTACATTTGCTCTAGCCAGCGAGGCTTTAGGAGGCCGCAGTCAGCCACCCTCGCCACGTGTCTGTCCGTTTGCATGCAGTATTCTCGCCGCGCTGAATGACCGCTTCTTGTTTACCCTTGGGAAACCCTGGGATGACCAAGGTTCGGGGAACCCACCTGAGACCACTTAACAAGTGAAGGCCACGGGCGGTTACTAGAAAGAGATGGGGATTTGGCCAGCTGGCTCTTCCAGCCTGAAGTAGCTGCCATCCAGTGTCCGTGTTCCTCATCAGTCAAATCCAAAGTCAGATGATTTGAACTTGCATTTTGAAAATGTGACCACTCACAATACCTGTCCTGCCTGAGGTTGCGGGGATTTTACACTACTCTCATTTAAAGGTAAAAATTAGATAATATGGAATTAACATTAATGAGATGCATTACTAAGAAACTGTGGAGCATGCTGAGAGTTATAATTGTTGGTTTTTGGTTTGATTTCCTTTTTCTCTTAGAGTAACATCAAAGCCAAGAAAGATGGTTTTACCTTTACTGACCCAACTGTAAATATGTATCTAGACTGTTTTTAAATGTGTTTCTTCATGAATGCTTCATTTGGCTCCAGGAAGCCTGTATCACCTGTGTAAGTTGGTATTTGGGCACTTTATATTTTTCTAAAAACGTGTTTTGGATCCTGTACTCTAATAAATCATAAGTTTCTTTTTAAAAATTTTTCCAAAAGTTTTCTCCATTTTAAAAAGCCCTGTTACAAAAGTAGAACTTTCACAATGTTAAAATACGAAATATTTGGATATAGTAACTTCTTTTCTCTTCAAATGAATGCCAAGATTTTTTTGTATAATGATTAATAAATGGAACTTACCCAGAGAAACCATGCAAATGGCCTGCCCAATCTCGTTTCAGAACAAAAAGCCCAGCCGCAATGACAGAAGGAACTAGTCTCTCTTCTGATGAAGTGTGAGTTTGCTCTGAGTCCTTGACAGGGTGCCGGTGCCTGTGCAGCACGGTCTCCTCGCTAGTCCCCAAGCTGTAGCAGTCTCTGGGAGCATCTTGTGGTCATGCAAAGATCGCGCCTTTGTCATTGTGTGGAAATACATGTAAATGAGACCTGCAGGTGCCTGTAGGAAAACCGGGTCTGTCGTGTGTTCCGTCACTGTTCATCTGAACAACGGCACTGCGCACGGTGGATCCAGAACGTCCTTCCGAGCACACGTCCTGCCACGCTGCTGCCACGTGAGGACAGAAGCTAGGGCTGCTCAGAGGCGAGCGGTTTCCCGCAGTGGTTTCTCCCGGCTGTCAGCACGCTGCCGTGCATGGTGACTTCCCGGGAGGGCTGGCGGGGTCGTGTCTTCCTAACCTGTGGGACCTAGAATTTTCACTCCTGGATTCCTGGTGGCTGTGCCGTCGATGAGTTCGTACTGCATGCCAGCTTGCAGCCAGGCGCGGGCTGGGGCAGGGCCAGACAGGGCGCGCTTCTGTCTTGGTGGCCCGCACACCCTCTCTGTTGCATGTCCTTTATTAAAACTAGACGTTCCGAGCTCAAGGGCTGTACAGAAGCAGGCCGCAGGCTGGAGGGCAGTGGACCGGCCTGCTCGCCCTGCAGGACGTGGGCGGGCCTGGGCTCTGCCCCACTGCAGAGGGAACCCAGAGGCCTGCCCACGTCCTGGCAGGGGGAGCAGATGGGTAGGTGGGCGGGAGCGCAGGTGCTGCCGGGTTGCAAGGAACCTGCAAGCTCCAGCCCCTCAGCCACGCTGTCGACTAGGAGCAACTGCCTACCTCACCTTTCCCCCTGTGGTGCTGGGATAGCACGGGGCCACATGCACGCCACGCGGAGCCACACCCCGCCAGGCCCCCCGCAATGCTTTGGTCCTTCCTCTCACAGGAGCTTCGATAGTTCAGTTCTGAGATTCTGGAACCTTGAGACTTCAGGGCATTCCTTCCTTGAATAAAATGTGCAGTTCTAGAACAGAATGGCCACTTGGAAGTAATTGCATTAGGGCAACGCTGGCCTGTGACTGTAGACCCCAAACACTGGCTCAAACCCAAGAGAACTCCCCTGCAGGGCCGCCGGGCCGGAGGGGGCGCTGGCCGCAGTCCTCAGCAGGAGGCCGTGGCAGTGGCTTCTGAGAGTCCCTGAGCCTGTCTCCGGCCCACCCTCAGGGAGCGCGGGGGTGGAGGGCTCGCCCTGAGGCTTCCCTGAGCCCACTGCCGAGAGGCACTGCTGCACCCGCGTAGCTGGCGAGGCGGGACGTGGAGCGCCCACTGCCGAGGTCCACCTGCCGTGCGCTGTGCACACTCACCTGGGTTAACACGCATCCCAGCATCCGGCTCAGCCTCCCCTCTCCCTGCTAAGAGGTCCCGCTGCTGATGAATTCAGACCCCCTGCAGACAGCGGTGGAGGGAGAGGAGGGGATCCGTCCAGGGGTGGTTCACACGGCTGCATCTGCCTCCAAAGTGAAGCCCAAGTCACAGGCCTGCAGCCCGACTCTGGGGCCGCGCGAGCCCTTCCACGTGGGAAATCCGTGGGGGGCTCTGCCTCGTGCGGCTTCCACCCGTGGTTCCCCGGTTCTCCCTTGGCCTTGGGGGGATCAGCAACTGACAGACTGGTCCCCAAGACCCATTTGGAGATGAAGCAGGGACAGGACACCTGCAACCCAAGCTCCCATTAGGGAGAAGGAGGAATGAGACACCCCACATCACTGGTCTCAGACAGGGCGACATCCTGCAGGGTTCCTGCACCCCTGCTGTGGCCTGGGGTGAACCGGAGGAACACCCTTCCTGCTCTCCATGGCCGGTCCTGCCCTCTCAGGGGCACAGCAGGAAGGTGCCCGAGGGTGGGAGCCACTCCAAGGCTCCTTCCTTCACAGTAAGCTTGAATTTCCCGACACCGATGCTCTTAGAAACCTTATTTAACTAGCCTACTTGTGCCAGTAAAGTGCCTGAAGTTGTCTTCCAGAACGTTCCAGCCTGCGTCATCTTGCACTGCGTGTTAACCAAGGTCAATCTGGTTGTTTAACTGAAAGATGTTTACTGGGCCTTGTTCAGTGATTTCATCTCTGTTTCTTTGGTTTTTGGCCTCTGTCTTGGGCTCTAGCCATCCTCCTGCCTCAGCCTCCTGAGTAGCTGGGACTGCAGGCACCCGCCGCTGCACCCAGCTGCAGACTGCGCTTCCAGCCTAGGAAGCAGTTTCTGACTCTTCTTCCCTTGCAGGAAGCAGCAAAGAGCCACCCGCTCGCTGTGCTCGGGCTCTGCAGGCTGCTTGCCCCTCAGCTAGCTGAGGGCTGCCGCCTCGCCTTGCGCCGGCCCTGAGCCCAGCTCTCTGCCTTACTGCCTGCTGCAGAGGTCCTGGTCACGGCGGTCCTCCTCCCAGTGACTTTCTCCGGGTTTCCAGTGGGCGTGTGTTCCCATAGGAAGTTCTGCTTCCTGCTTGACTGTGCCAAAAACTGAGGACAGTGATGCACAGTCTCTTGGGGAGTGAAAGGGCCAGAGTCAGGTGCTTAGTGAACATGGGAGGGAAGGAGACCAGTGGCTCTCGGGACATCTGCAGTGCGAGCTGCAGGGTCCAGGGAAGCTGGAGAGCACTCGGGATGGGCAAGGGCCTTGCTGTGGCCGACGCCGGTGAGGCCCTTGATCTCCCCGTGCACCACATGCAGAAGCCGGACCTGCAGGATCGTACCGCCACCTCTGCCGCGTCTCTGCCTGTTTCGTCCTTTCAGAAGCTACAGGGGCAGCTAAGGCAGTAGGATCACAAGTTCAAGGCCAACCTGGAGAGGCCTTGTCTCAAAATAAAATATAAAAAGGGCTGGAGGTGTAGCTCTGTGGTAGAGCATCCCTGGATTCAATCCCTGTTACAGAAAAAACAAAAAGCTGCCTCATTCTCAATAAAACCCTAAATGTGCTAAGCACTCCCTCCTGGCCCCCATAACCCCAGTCTGCTTCCATCACTGCGGGTCTGTCTGTTCTGGACGCTTGGTACAAGTGGGACCAGATCTGTGGCTGCCACCTCATGGCCTGGTGTTTGCGCCGCACCACACATGCATGGGCACTTGGTGTTTATGACCAAATCTTTCATTTATAGAGAGACCACATTCACTTATGAGTAGAACTGGGGGGTGGCTCTGCCTTTTAGTTCTTGCAAATAGTGTTGCTTTGAACTCAGAATTAAATTTTAATACCAAAGATAAACTGTATAACTTCGTACATATTATATACATCTCTGTGCTTTGTGCCTTGAGTAATATTTTTCCACTCCCCCCAAGAACAAATTGCTGCCCCCGGGAGACTGTCCCACTGGGATCCGACCTCCCCGGGAGTGGCACTAGGAACAGCTGCCGTCTGCCCGCTTGCTGCCGGTCGCACGGGTGTCTGGTCCTCGCGGGTCTTGCAGTGTCCCCTTCCTCGTGCCGGGAGCCTTGGTGGATACAGAGAAGGCTGTTCAGTCACCGGTGCGGGCCACCGGGTAGACTCGGAAGGCCCTTTTGGATTATGTGCTGCCAAATCCTCTCTGCTTAGTTGATTGACAACCCACCGCAGAGCCCTTGACGTCTGTATCTTTTTAGAAAGTCCCCAGTTCATGGAGAGGGTGTTTTTGCCTGTGGTAAAAATGGGGTGCAGGAAAGCGAGCTGGGAGGCTCCCTGGGCAAGGGCTGCCGTCCTCCGAAACGACCCCTGAGTGTCCACAAGGTTAGAAAAATCGGAAGCCCAAGGGCACCTCCGGGATCGGCTGCCAGGCTTGTTTCTGATCTGCCGACCGCGGGAAGAATGAGCCCCAAGATGGTCCAGGGACCTTGACGGGCAGGACCGGGGCCTGGGCCTGGGCTCGGGCTCAGCACAGCGGCATCTCCCGCCCCCCGTTCCTCGCTCTGGGGTTCTGCGCCCTCACCCTCTCAGGGTGCCCTCCCCGCGTGCTTGGGGCTCGGTCCTTGCTTGCTCACCCACGTCCTGGCGCCAGCCATTGCCGTTCCGCGGGCCCTGCTTGGTGAAGGGGACCCAGGACGGCCCTCCCTCCCGGGCCCAGCGGCCTGTGTGCCTGAAGTTCGGGGAGACCCTGCTCCGAGCCTGCCGGGCTCTTTGCAGGGAGGGGCCCCACCAGTGCTGCTTCCTCTAAGGCAGGGCTGCCCAGTGTTTCTGTGAAGGGCCAGATAGTGTGCGGTTGCCGATTCATGGGCCATATGGTCGCTGTCGCAATTACTCGGCTCCGCCACCGTGGCAGGAAAGCAGCCTCAGCTCAGAAGTGAGCGAGCGTGGCTGCGGGCCAGGGCGGCCCTCAGGCTGCTATGTGCACAAAGAAGCACCTAAACGTTGTTCTTTGAAGGAAGCCTAAGCAACATCAAAAAGTCGAAAAGGGCCAGGCCCGGTGGCACACGCCTGTCATCCCTGTGGCTCGGGAGGCTGAGGCAGGAGGATGGCGAGTTCAAAGCCAGCCTCAGCAAAAGTGAGGTGCTAAGCAACTCAGTGAGACCCTGTCTAAATAAAACCCAAAATAGGGCTGGGGACTGCAGACTCTGTGGTCGAGTGCCCCCGAGTTCAATCCCCAGAACCAAAACAACAGTTGAGAAGGGTTGGCTGTGTAGCTCAGTGAGCATGGGCTCAGCATACTCCAGGCCCAGAGCCTCCAAAAGCAAACAAAAAGTTGAAAAAAGTCGTGTAATGGAAACCCAGGGGTCCCGAGCGAGACCAAGCACTGGCTGTGGCTTCGTTGTCCTCAACGCGTGTGCCCTTTCTCCTGGAGACGACCTGGAACTCCCCCTCCGCACCTGAGCCTGTGTCTCCTGAGATGAGAACACATTCCTACATGAGCCCACTGCAGGCACACCTAAGGCGATTAATAGTGACGCAAAGAGTGCTCCTGAAATATGGGACTGGGTGTTGGGGGTCCACCGGTTTGATCATACAGTCCTGGACCACTTCAGTTCTGAGTCACATCCTGCCGCAATGGCAGAGCCGGGGGTTGGAAGGCGCCAAAGAAAACGCCAGCAAGAGCTTTCGTGCCGCGCTGCTGCGGCGAGGCGAGGCGGGGTGAGGCGAGGCGGGGCGGGCGCTTCCCGGTTCCCTGCAGGCAGGAGGCCCTGGGTTCCAGCCCCAGTACTGACTCAAACAAGCCCTCCATGCCGATCCCTTGGCCGCAGTGAACCCCGAGATTGCCCAACAACCAAACAGCTGCTGTTCCAGGTAAGCCTAGGTTCTGGAATCTTCTCTTACCCTGGGGATGAAGTTCAGGAGAAACCACTTTTCTCTGCCGTTAGCTGTAGCGAGGTGCCTCCACCACCTGGCAGGAGTGGGTCGCCTGCGTCCTGCGTCCTGTCCTCTGGCCCAGCGCTGAGCCCCTGGCCCCCACGTGGCCTCCTGAGGCTGTGCAGATGGGGGATCCCCAAGGTCCCTTGTGAAGGCCCGGCATCGTCCTGTGCCCTCCTGATTTTTAAAATCAGTTATATCATCCACGACCTTAATCCAATCGACCACAGTCACCAAGAGAAACCCTCTGGGTCAGGGTGGGAGAGCAGCCGCGCCAAGGTCGGGAGCTGTGACGGACGTCCGTGCGGGGCAGGGTGGCTCTCAGCCGCGTGTCAGCAGAGAACCTGACGGTCTCTCTCCTCAGGTGGCGAGTGAGCCAGGGACGCGCGGTGCCTGCAGACGTCGCCCTTGCTGCCGCCCAGCCAGCCCTCCGGGCCCCCTCGGGCTGCGCAGCCGGGGTGCCTGGGAAGCCTGCCCTTCTCCTGGGGCGCAGGCCGCGGCTGCGCCGAACTCAGCCCTTCTCAGCGCTGGGCCTTTAGGCCAGGACTTCGCCAGCCCTCCGCTGAGCTTCGCCCCCAACCCCACGCAGAGGTGCGTACTTTTTCTTCTTTTGAGACAGGGTCTTGCTGAATTGCCAGGCGGGGCCGGGACTCCTGGCCTCCGGCGATCCTCCGGCCTCAGCCTCCCAGGCAGCTGGGCCTGCAAGCCGCACCTCTGCGCCCGCCGCCATCCCGCCCTCGTGCCGTCTGACCCCACTCTGCTTCCCCTTCTCTGGCCTGGTGGGGTTTGGTTTTCTGAGCACTGGACAACAGACACGTGCTCATGCACAGTGTCACTGTCCTCAAGAGCTTTGGGCTACTGGAGAAGCCTGACCCAGAGTCCCTGTTCTGACCACAGAGGCCACAGCAGGGGCCAGAGGGCCCTCAGCTCTGCCTGTGGCCACTGCGGTCAGGACTTGGGCCTCGTGGTGTGGACAGTGGAGTTCTGTGGCCCTCCTCCCAAGCCCCAGAGACTGGGGCAGATGTGGGGTGGGGAGGAGGGCGGGCCCGGTGGGACGGAGGGGCTGCGCGGGCCTCGCGTGGCTCTGGGGGTCTGGCTGGCACCTGTCGGTCCCCAGGGCCGAGTGCTGTGGGGCTCCTGGGTTTGAGTCCTTGCAGGCCCCGGTGGGAAGGGGACTGGGGGCTCCTGAGGTTGGTGTTCACACCTGGACATTCAGACCCGGACTGCCTGCGTCCAGAGACTGACACCCGAGAGGCAGGCAGACACTTCTAGAATGTTCGATGAGTCTCTGGCTTTCCTGTGACAGGACAGCACCAGGAAGCACACACTTTTCACGCTGGGGCAGAGCTCACGCTCTGAGACCTTATTCTCTACCACCGAACACCTACTCAGGGTTCTGCAGTTTCTACACAAAGACACTAAGGCTCAGAGAGGTCGAGTAACTTGCCCAAGATGGCACAGCTACTGAGGAACAAGACCCCAGCCCAGCTCTACCTGCCCCCAAACCCCTGCTGCCTGCATTTCTCCCAGGCCCTTAGTTTTAACTCCTTCCCTGCTGGGAACAGCGAGAGCAGCGCAGTTGCCCTATGGAGAGGTCTCTGGTTTCCAGTCATCTGGTGACACGTAGCTGAGTGAATGAGGCTCAGAAGGGTAACTCGGACCCTGGGGACCCTGGGGACCCTGGGGACCCTGGGCCGGAGCAGAAGTCACTAACGTCGCATCGTCTTCTGCCTTTCCAGGGATTCAAAATCGCCAACCAAGACGCCCGGAGGACGCCATGTCCCCCGGTCTCTCAGGCTGACCCTTGGTCGCGTCCGGTGGCTGTCCCCCTCTGTCACAGCTCCCACCGACCCTTTTCCTTGATGGCCCACGACCCCCTCCAAGTGCCATTTGCCTTGGCTGCTCACTGAGAGAGGCTTCCTGCTGCTTGGAGCTGGTCTGGAGCTGGTCTGGAACGTGCTGGGTGAGGTGCGCAGCGCGACCCCCAGGTGAGCCGAGTGGGGTGCGCACAGGGCGGGGGGCTGGCCCCGGCTCACCGAGCGCCTGTCTCAGCCTCTCTGCCCTTCAGCCCCTAAGCTCAGGGGGAGCGACAGCTGCCCACCCAGAGCAGCCAGCCGTGGGCAAGGGGGCCCGGGCCTGCCGTCCCCTCCAAGGATCCCGGCTGGGGCGGCTTCCGGGGTGACTCAGGACAAGCAAGGCCCGTCGCCAGCCGCCCAGCAGGAAGGCCGGCCCGCGCCTCCTGCCTCCGCCTCCTGCAGCCTGGACACGCGTCTGATCCCTTTGTCCTAAATGGACAGGCCGCTCCTCCTGGCGGCCAGCGGGCCGTGGGTCTCAGGCTGGGACGTGAGGGTCGGGAGCGCTGCCGCCTCTGAGAGCACCAGGACCCCCAGGGGCGCCGGCCAGGCCTGGGTCCCTGCCACCCCGTAAGCGACTCTGAGAAAGGAAGCGGCTCTGCCCCACCTGGGCCAGGACCGTCCCCTCCCTGGGCCCAGGAGCCGTGCTGGTCCCAGGCAGGTGTCTGTCCACCTCGGCCTCCAGGAGGAGGCCGACTCCCGAGCAGCGCAGAGGGGTCCCGGGAGCTGGGCGCGGGCCGGCGGCAGCGGCTCCCCAGGCCTCTGCTCATCAGCCTGAGTGAGCGGTGCCCACCCCAGGCTCCCTGTCACTCCTCACGCCTCCTGGGCAGCCTCTGCAGCCTCCGCTCTGCAGCCTCCACCCTCGGCAAGGCCACCGCCAACCCAGCAGGTTCACCAGCCTCCGGGCCGCGGTTCCTCAGATCCAGTCTCCTTGAGTCACTCCCTGGCTGGATGGCTTCCCACGGCCCGGGATGATGTCCAGACCCCAGCCTCTCAGCACCTCCGCTCACCAGCCCTCCAGGCTCCCGCCGCCTTCCTCTCCTGGGCCTCGGCTTGCGCGGAACCCACCTCCGTCATCCCTGCCCCGGGCGTGGCCCTGCCGGCTTTGCTGGAGCTGCCTGGCTGTGCTCCGCACCCCAGGCCGCCCTGTGGCTGGTCAGGCTTTCCTCCCGCCATGCCGGGACGGCCCTGCCTCTGAATTTTTATTTCCTGCCCGTGTGCCCCCAGGTGCTTTGAGCACAGGGGCTTCTTGGCGTGTTTCCTGTGTCCAGCAGTGTCTGGTGTCTGCTCTGCTGAATCGAAGATGCCTCGTTATGTTTCTGAAAGAAACCATCCCTCCTTCCTCCTTATGAACAGACCCAGAATTTGTTCTAATTCCAAGATATGATCTAACTATGTGTGGCTGAAGCCAAGATGGTTAACCCAGTTTGCCAGCTACCGGCTTGGGAGCGAGAGTGACTCAGTCTGGCATACCCCAAGTCTACAGAGAAAGGTTGGTGAGATTTTGCTCTGTAATGAAAGAAGAGAAACTTTCCCTTCTGCTTCCTCTCTTCCTGATATGAGTCCTCTGAAGAGAGAATGTGATGGTTGGTGCTGCTGCAACTACATTGCAACCATGAGAGAAAGAGAAAGACCTAAAGAATTATAAAAATGCCAACCCAGAGCTCCAAATTTGCTGAGCTACTGTTCTAACCCTGGCAGTGCCCATCTCTCACTTGTTGGTAGGAGAGAGAATATGCATCTCCGATGGTTTGGCCAGGCGTTCTTCAAGGTCTAACGAGTCCCACAGACCCTAAAGCACGCTCCGCCGTTATCTCCTTATGGAGTCAGGGCTCGCTGTACAAAGAGAAGGCCGAGGTTTCCCCTCTTCGTCTTCCCAGCCATGGGTCTCTCCCTGTTCACCTGCCAATCAAATGTGTGGGCTCCTCCAGGAGAAGGTCTGGCCAGAACGCAGGGACTAGGAAACTGGAGCCGAGGAGCCCAGCTGGAGGCGCCGTCTGCCTCCTCCTGTGGGTCTTAGAGAAGCCCGGCCGCGTCCTCCCACTGTCCCAGGTCCCAGCTGAACGGAGCCGGCTGCCACCCCTCCCAGGAGGACGGCCAGGGAAGAGCCGCCGGGTCCTGCAGGTGCCCAGGTCCTCAGCAGGCAGCGGCCTTGACCTGGGAGGGTGGCAGGGGTTGCCTCTGGTTCTCTGCGACAGGCCCTCCCTGGGGGCGGTGCCTTCTCCCTGGCAACCCCGTCCTGCAGGGGGCACTGGGCTCTGAAGCAGCACAGCCGCTCCGATACTGAGTACTGACGTCCAGGTGGCCACACACAGGAGCTTGGCCGCCTCTGCCTTGGCATCCGTCCCCCACCGCTGCGAAGACCCCCGAGACCGGCGCTTTCCGTGTGGCCAGTGACGCAGACGCTCCTCACAGCCAGCCTCCGTTGCTGGTAGAAAGTGGGGAAGGACAGGAAGAGTTGGTGACGTCGGGAGTTCCTGAGGACCTAGCCGAGGGCACAGATGTAAAGGCCCCGGGCTCCGTAGCCGCATTGGACCCGTAACATGGTGCCACGTCTCCGGGGCTTTGCCCGTCCGTCCCTCTGGTCCTGGACAGACCCCCAGGGCAGGCGCTGCAGGCTATTCACATGCTGGAGACGGGGGTTCAGGGCCACGGAAGGAGCTCAGACCGCAAAGCTGGAGGCCCTGCCCCTCAGGAGCTGGAACCCTGGTTCTCGAAGTCTGGTCCCTGGAGCAGCTGCAACAGCATCGCCTGGGAACTTGTGGAAGAGATTCTTGGGCCCTGGATCCAGAGTCAGGAACTCAGGGGCCAAGGCCCAGGGCTCTCTGGTGACACCAAGTATGGGAACCACTGAGGAGGGAGGCGTTCTAGGCCCAGATGTTTTGAAGACTGTAAGGCACGTGTTTGTCAGTGTGAGGTTGGTTGTGGGCTTTTTTTTTTTTTTTTTTTTTTTTTTCCCACCCCAGGGGCTTTTAACCACTGAGCCACATCCCTAGCCCTTTTTTATATTTTATTTAGACACAGGGTCTTGCTGAGCTGCTAAGGGCCTCCCTAAGTTGCTGAGGTTGGCTTTGAACTCACAATCCTCCTGCCTCAGCCTCCCAAGCCACTAGGATTGCTGGCATGAGCCACCGTTCCTGGCTAGCGTGGGGTTTTTGATGTCCCTAAAGGCTTTTGTGAAAGATTATTCAGGGCTACCTTGCTGGCTTTTTAAAAAGTAATCATCTGGTCTGGCGTGTAGCTCAGTGTAGAGCACATGCTTAGCATGAGTGAAGTCCTGGAATCAATGTCCAGAACAAAAGTACTTTAAATTTTAAAATGTTTTCAAATTAAAAATTAATATTCTATTCATTACAAATGCAAATTCAAATCACTATATCCGAAGATTTTATGTTGAATTATGAATATCAGTATTTTGCTTATAAATTGACTCCCATTTTACACTCACTTCAAGGTGTTTTTTTTTTTTAGGCACTTAATTAAATTCTCTTGCGTTCCTTAAGTGCTTAATGGATTTAATATATTTGATTTCTTTTTAAGCACTTTTCAAAACCTTCCCAAGTACTTCATCTTGAACTCTCACGCATCCACTACAGTCAACTTTTAAATAGGACGTGACTTGCCTTCCTTCAGAGGGTAGTGTGCTGTTTACAAACGTGTGTAAAAAATCCCCTTAGAACTTGACAGTTAAAATCCGGCCGATACACCGGCCCGAATGGACATAACTGCTGAACCGTGTGCTCAGAGGTGGCCGGGGTGGTGCACCGTGGCTTCTGTGTATTTTACCAAGACTTTCAGAAAGATCTGGCCATAGACGATCACCCGCTTCATTTAAAACTGAACACAAGGCCTTTCAGTCTGATGACGATGATGAATTCTTGGAAACGTTTTCAGACCTTTAAAATACGAAATGTACGAACATGCGTGGACCACTTTCCACTTTCTATAATACAGAACCACAAAGAAAGAAGAAGAACTGGCTTTGCTCTACTTCGCCATTTCTGTCCTTCACGCTACATCTTTTGGGGATTCAAGATCCCCATGAAGAAGATGCACCGCGCCACCTCCAGCAAATTGGCAGTCCCTGCCGGCGCAGAGGGCCGGGAACTGCTTTTGGGCCAGAAGGAGGAATCGATTTTTCCAGGGACCTCAGCTGAACTCCACAGTCACTGCGGAGGAGATCCAGGCCCTCGGCTCCACGCGCGATTCCCCGGCCCCCAGGCTGCTCCTCCCCAGCGGAACCTCTGGCCCTTCCCTCTCGCCTCACCCCGTCCACACGCTGCCTCCTTCCCACCTGCCGGGCCCCTGGCGCCCCCGGCCCTCCCCCCGGTTCCGCTCACTCTGCAGCCTTGGCTTCTCCTTCCACTGGAGGCTGGTGTCCGCTGAGGTCCATGGAGAAGGGGCCTCATCCAGAGAGGACTTCACCCTGGCCCCCGAGGTTGAGAGGGGCTGCGAGGCAGGGGTGCACTGGAGAGGCCGGGGAGTGGCCTCCTGAGCCACAGGTCATCTCTAGGCCCTGGGGGCACTGGCCCTGTAGTGCTTTCCACCACGCGTAGGGTCCCCAGGCAAGTGTGAAAGGATGCAGAGGCCACCCGCCACGTCACTGGGTGGCGCATCTCCATGCAGAACGGCAGTGGTGGGTGGTGAGAAAGAAATATTCGCTTCAGCCTCGTCACTCGCCCAGGGCGAGGACATCAGTTAGCCTAGCATCTATCCAGGGGGACACGCCCACACATAATCCGCCAGCACAAGTTGCCAGAGATCTGTGACAACACTGGGCAGGCAGGTGACACACATCTGCAGTCCCCGCCACTCGGGAGGCTGAGGCAGGAGGCTGGTAAGTTCAAGACCAGCCTGGGCAACTTGGCAGGGCTGTGTCTCAAGATCAAAAAGGCTGGGATGTAGCTGAGTGGGAGAGGGCGCCAGGTTCAATCCCTGGAGCCGGGGAAGAAGGGAAGGAGGAAGGCAACTCCGGAGTCCGCAGGGAGACAGGAGCAGCCCCGCCTCTCACCTCGTGGACACAGCAGTCCTGAAGGGGGCTGCCCCGCCAGGAGGTCGAAGCCAGGCGGGACGCTTTGTAAAGGCCGTGGTCCTCATTGCTACTCAGCCAAGAGGGCGCTGTTGCTAGGAAGCTGCTCTGGAGATGGAGAAACTGAGGCTCAGCAGGCGGACTGAGCTACCCCAGGTCCCCAGGGAAAGGAAACCCCTGTTGGAGAGGCCTGGCTCCCTCGGGTCCCATGCGCCGTCCTGCTGATCCCGGGTGGGGAGAGGGGAAGCCCCTGTCCCATTTCTGATCCCCACGCCCTGGCGGGCAGCAGAGTTCTACAGCTGACCATGAGCCTGGTGGACGAAGATGGGCAAATCCCGCACCTGTCACTGGCACGGGCAGTGCCGGTAAGTGGCCGACGCCCAGAGGGCTGCCTGCGCTGCTCGGAGCTCCTTTGCTGCGGCATTCGTCGCTGCCTGCTTTACAGATGCAGGCGCGGGGCACAGAGAAGCAGAGGTTTCCCCGGGTCACAGAGCTGGGAAGCCAGGTTGGGGACCCAGGTCGTCCATGCACCGCGCTCCCTCAAACCCCGTCCAGCCTGGCACCGCTATGGGATGGGGTCTGTGGATTCAGGTGACAAGTTCTGATGCTGACACCAAGCCGCTGGGGAGGGAGGGCGTGCCTCCGCCGAAGCTCTTTGAACATCTGCATAAAGGAAAGAAGCGCCTACCCAGCAGCCCCTGCGCACTACGCGTCTCTAAGTGATTATAAAAAGCCGCGGGAGTCGGAGACTTCGGCAGGCGGAGGTGTGCGGAGACAAGAATAGTGGCGGGGCCTGACAGGAGCTGCTCTGGCGACATCGGCTCCCGGCTGCCGTGCAGCGCTCACAGCCGCCAGCAGCAGGGTGCTCCTGGGGGCGCGCTGTCCCTCCTGAGAGGGCTGCACCGCGCCTGGGCACCCAGGCAGGTGGAGCAGGGGCTGGGGGTCCCCCCTGAGCAGCCTCTAGCTCCTGTCTGGAGGCCTCTCACCTGTCACGCCCCCTCCCCATCACCCGTCTGCTGAAGGCTAGCAGGGGAGGGGCTCGGGGGTCCCCGGGCCCCAATTTCCACCCCTTCTCAGCAGGGTCTCTGTCCGGTTGGCCGCCATCTCGCCGCCTTGGCATCCCCTGGGGCAGGGACTCTAACCAGTGGGAACCTGACTGTCCCCGCCCCCGTGAGCAGGGTGCTCCGGGGCTTCCCGTGCTCCGGGGCTTCCCGTGCTCCGGGGCTTCCCGTGCACACCGGGGCTTTGGCTCTTTCACGACTGAAAGGACAGCTGTAGTCCAGACCCTTATTCACGACCCCGACGGTGTCCACTGGCTTTTCCAAGGTCAAAATAAACAATGTGGGGATAGAGAATACAGATTAAGTCCAGCCAAGGTCAAGTCCTGTCCCACCTGGAGCTGTGAGCCTGTAGTGGTGGGACTGGAGCGGGCAGGAGGGAAGGGGGACAGTTTAAGCTGGATAACTGAAAATGCTGCTTCAAATTGGTGTGGCCACCATGGAAGACACGACGGAGGTTCCTCAGAAAATTAAGATAGAATCGCACAGGACTCGGCGGTCCCGTTCCTGGGGACGGATCAGAATCTCCAAGAGACGTGGGCCTGGCTTTTCACTCCAGTGGTCCTTAAAACAGCCAAGTGCGGACACCCCTCCAACAGAGGCATGGCAAAGAAAATGTGCTCACACAGTGTGCTCGTGTGTGTGTGTGTGTGTGTGTGTGTGTGTGTGCGCGCGCGCGCCACTCAGCAAGCATTTGGGCCCCGTAGGAGGCACGTTCCCATTCTTTGGTAAACCAGCGGGAGTTTCTGTCTTTAGGGACACCCCTGGTAATGGAGGTGTCAGGAATTTGGAGTTAATATCAGTGTGACCTTGGCCAAGTCACCTCTCTTCTCTAGCTTCAGGGCTTGTTCACTTATTTATTTATTAAAGAGTCTCCTTTGGAATTGGGGGCGGTGACGCACACCTGTATTCCGATTCAGAAGACTGAGGCAGGAGGATCTCAAGTTCAAGGTCAGCCTCAGCCACTTGGCAAGACCTGTCTCAAAATAAAAAGGGCTGAGAATGTGGCTCCGTGGTTGAGCACCCTGGGTTCAATCCCCAGTACCACACACACACACACACACACACACACACACACACACGAGTGTCCTTCGGGCTGCCTTGGAGATGAAGCCCGTGGGTACTCAGGTCAGGCTCTCTAAGTCAGTTGTGAAGAGTTTAAAACCTGACTCACCCGCTCCTACACATCGGAAGGCAGGACCTAGTTGTAGAAAGAGAGAAACCGCAGCTTGGGGAGCCAGGAACCAAGGTCAGAGTCATGGGCAGCCAAACTGCTCTTGAAGATGCAGTGACCACAGAGCAGGGCACGCACAGTGTGGGGTGCGCATCCTGTGCAGGGAATCTGCATTGCCTGCGCGTGCAAATGCCCAGTGACACTGTGCACAAAGCCAGCCGGTGACAGTACTCCTTATTGACTTGGTATGATATTTATTTCCCCCGTTTTACTGAGATGATTGAAAAAATAAAAATTGCATCCACTTAGGAATGTACACTGTGAAATTCAAATACGTGTGTGTGTTGTGAGCTGATTACCACAATCAGGCTGATTACCGCGCCACCTCACGGAGCTACCCTCGCCCGCGTGTGATGAGAGCACTCGAGAGCTCCCCTCCTTGCAAAATTCAAGCAGTGAACCAGCCACAGTCACCAGGCTGCACGCTGGTCCGCAGAACTCCATCACGCCGGAGCTGCAGGTTTGTACCCTTGGCCCGAGCCTCCCGGCCGCCCCCTGCCTCCCTCGCCGCGTTCCACACGCGGCTTCTGCCAGCTTGACTTTATATTCCACGCCTAAGTGAGATCACGTGGTAGTCCTCTTTCTATTTCTGGCTTTTTTCACTCAGCAAAAGGTCTCCAGGTTCATCCTTAAAGGCTGAATAATGTCCCATTGTTGTTCAGAGGAGAGGCACCTGGGAGGTGCACCTGTGTCCCCCTCCTGCCCCCGCCGCGCGCCTACTTCTGCTGGAGCTCTGTCTCCTCAATGAGCCCAGCTTCCAGCCCAGGTCACCCAGCAGAGCTCTCCAGGACGCTAGAGCCACGCACAGGCACAGGCGTGCGGGAACCGCCCCCAGCCAGGTTGATTCCGTTTGTGATTGGCGGTCCTCCACCCTGGTGGTTGTGCCTTGCGGAAATATCCCAGGACCTCCCAGCCCTTCCCCAGATTCCGACTCCATCTGCTGGGGATCAGAGCTCCCAGCTGGGTCTCATGTGCAGCCCGGGCCAGAACCGTGGTCCTCAACCTGGACAGTGTGTCGGAAGGAATCACCTGGGGGTGGAAATACCTCCCGTCCTCGGCCCACCCCGGCCGGACCTGGTCATCCCTCGCCTGGCTCTGGGTCCCCAAGCAGACGGGCTGCCTCCTGGAAAGAGACTGCCCCAGGCCGCGGTGTGGGAACCTGCCTCTCCAGAAAGTCTGTTCTCGGGCTGCAGCACCAGCTTCCAGTCCCTGGGCTCCCAGTCCCTGCCCTCTGGGCAGGAGGCAGACACAGTGCGTGTGCGCCAAGGCTCACCTGCCTGTCCGCCATGCTTCGTGGACAGGACAGAGGGAGGCACCCTTGCTGTAACCCTGGGCCAGCTCACTCTGCCCTGACACTCCTCCCCACCTCTCTGAGGTCCCCTGGGAAGGCTGCCTCTGCTGGACACCTGGTTCCCTGGGCCCTTCCCAGCATGCTCTGCTGCTCCTGGGGTGCATGGCAGGGGGCGGGGGATGGGGCTGAGTCACCCTGTCCACACTTGCCTCCCTCCACCCAGAGATCCTCAGGCCCTCTCTCGGTCCTGTGATGTCAGGTGGCTGGCCTTGAGCCCCGGGTTCCACAGATCTCTGGCTGCCTGCTCCCTCCCTCCGTGGGGCTCAGCCGGGCTCCCGGGGACCTTCCTCCCCCGCCTTCAGCCCACACCCTGAGCACAGCTTCTCTCCGCAGACTCCCTCCCCTGTCGCTGCCCGCCTCCTAGTCCGCCCTGAGACTTGGCCAGGACCGGCCCCTGCCCCTGGAGCACCAGCCCCTGAGCCAGCCAGGTGACCAGAATAACACACCTCCCCCTCCCAAGCGCCCTGGAGTGCGAGAACTTCGTGTATGACTTTTGTGCTCATTTGGCAGATTCTGCAAGGGTTTGAAGGGTGGGCCATTTGCCTAAGACCAAGACAGGACTTGAACTCAGACCCATAGTACCCCATCCCACCCTCTAGAGCAGAGGCCCTGCGATGGGAGTTTGTGTAAGACCACTCCAGTGAATCAATCTCAGTGACCCCAGGAACCTGCGTTTTCATACAAGAAGGCAGGAGGGCCCAACCTAAATGGCCCAGGACCACCCCGGGAGAGTCACTAGCAGATTTGACCCCCATTCCTTGGTCTGAGGCTAGGTCCAGCCATTGGGTTCTTGCTGGGAGACCACTCAGAACTTCCGTTTCCTCTTCTGTGCAAATGACTGGGTTGAACTACCCAATCCTCAGGGGCTCTTCCACCCTGCCTGGAGGACTCCACCCAAAGAGGGAGGAAGGCGGGGGTGGGGGGAGGCTTTCTCTCCAGCTTTCCTCGCCCAGGACCCCCATCAGGTCCAACAGTGAAGACTCTACCCAGGATATGCACCTCCTCTGCCTGCAGCTGGGGGCCCCAGGGCCTCTGTCTCCCGCCCTGGGTGGAAGGGAAGCTTCTTCCACCCACAGAGCCCTGAGAGCAGCCGGGAAGCCGCCTGTCTTCTCCCCCATCCCACTCCTTCCTCCTTCGAGCGTGCTGTCTGCAGCCAGCCCCGGGAGGGGAGCAGGGAGCAGCGAGTGGACAGCTGGAAGGAGCTCTCGGGCTTGGCTCTGCTGAGTCAGCGCGGCCAGCAGGGCCGGGGGCCTGGGTGGCGCCTGCCCGGGCTGGCCCGAGTGGAGAGCGCTCGCCGTCTCGCTCCCAGGTAAGCCCCAAATTATGGACTGTGCCAACCCTGCACCCCAACGCACATTTACCATCCCCGCCTCCCGGCGCCCTGCCGTCCCACTGGCTTGCAGCCATCCCAGGGGACAGGAGGAGGACGGCCGGGCCTGCGCCTCCCCCTCTGCTCCTGGAGGCTCCGGGATGCTGGGGGTGGCAGATCAGCCCCGGCTGCCCGGGCGTCCACAGCCAGTGGTATTGCCCACTGCAGCCCTGCCACTACTGTCCCACCGGAGCGGGGCCTCCTGAAGGCCAGACAGCAGAGGGACCAGAACAGCAGAGGATGTGCGGGGACCCGACCTCCTGTGGCCTCTGCTGGTCTGGGCTCCCCCTGGAACCTGAGTGTGAAGTACGTGCCTCAGGGGCTGGGGACAGTGAGGCCTTGAGGGACAGCATCCATGTCCCCTGTACGGCCCTGGACCTCGCACCCCCAGACCCCTCTCCTGCTCCAGGAGTTCGCAGGGTTTCCTGGTGTGGGATCCTCAGGTGGCCTCAGAACGAGGGGCCCTTATTCAAAATACAGATTCCTGGGCCCGCACGCAGGAATCGGGGCAGGAGACGCTGAGAAGCGCCCAGGGCGGGCAGACGCTCTGAGGCTGGCCTCCCTTCTCAAGCCTCCGACCCTCGTGCTCGGGGAGGCTTGAGCAACGGCCACTCCGTGGTGTTTCCTCGGGCTCCAGCGAGGACAGAACAGTGGAGAAGGGGGTCCCGTTCAGTCATTCATCTACCTGTGGCAGAGTGATTCCGAAGGTGGAAGAAATCCATCTGAATTTTCCTCCCTTCTTTGCCAGACTGGTAACCTGCAGCAGAGACAGGCGCCTGCCAGGAGGTCGCTGGTTCCTGGGTCGGGGGTCAGACCCACCAGGGGTCTGTCGCTTGCTAAATGCACGGGCTCACCCGTGAAACCCCGGCCCCCTCGACTCAGCTTCCACATGCACATCGCCGGGGTGATAAGTCACCCGACCCCTGTCACTCAGCTCTCATGGGCCAGGAGATGCTCTGTGGAGCACTGTAGGTTCCTGGCCCTCCTGCCTGGTGGCTCCACGTGGTCACTGCACAGTGCCTCTGCTTTGGAAGCAATGCATGTAGAGGGGAGAATGTCACCCAAGCCGCTCTTTCCTTGTGTTTCAAAACAAGGCCATCACAGGGACTCAAACAGACCTTGTGGCCAATGTTCGTCAGTTGTGCTGTTCACAACAGCTGAAAGACAAAAGCAGCCCGAGTGGCCACCAGCAGATGATGGGATAAACAAAATGTGGTCTGTCCAGACTGTGGAATAGTATTCAGCCATAAAAAGGAAAAGCACCCTCCTGAGAAAGAACCCTGGACACCTGAGGCCAAGTGTAATGAGCCAGATACAAAGGGCTGCCTCGTTCAAGATTCCGTTTACGTGAAACAGCCAGAGCAGGCAGCTCTGCAAAGACAGGAAGCAGATCAGTGGGTGTCAGGGGCTGGAGAGGATGGGGGACTAAGGGTCCATGGCTTGGGTGTGTTATCTTGAGGAGGATGAAGAGGCCCTAAAACTAATGTGAAGAGACTAAAACCCACTGAATCATGTGCTTTAAAAGGGGGGATTGTATGGTGTGAACCCCTATCTGAATAAAACTATTACAAAAACATGAAATCCACTCACGGCAGAATCACCCGGAGTTGTCGTTTAAAATGCTTTCCCAGCTGGCTGGGTGCCGTGGCGCACGCCTGTGATCCTAGCAACTCGGGGAGGCAGAGGCGGGAGGATCGAAAGTTCCAGGTCAGCTTACAGAGAACCTGTTTCCAAATAAAAAAGACGGGGGTGTAGCTCAAGGGTAGCGCGCCCCTGGCTCCAATCCCCAGACCTGCAAATAGATGAATTATTTAATACAATAAAATGCCTTCTTGGACTCCCTCAGCTAGAACCTGTGGACCCGGGAATTGACATTTCGATTGCAGTTGCTGTGCATGCAAAGAACCATCTCTCCCAGGAGACAGTCTGGCCAGTTCTCTTTCCACGGCCCCGGGGTCTTGCAGGCCTGGTCCGTATGCGTTTTCCATTGCTGCTGTAACAAATCACACCATGAAGTGGCTTAAAACAATACAAGTTTATTGTCTTACAGTTCAGGGATCTGAAATGGATTTCAGTGAACGAAAATCAAGGTGTCAGCAGGACTGGGTTCTTTCTAGAAGTTTCTTGCATTTTCTAACATTTAGAGGCTGCTGGCATTCCACAGAAGGCTGGTCAGTCGAGACTCTCACAGCCTATTAATCGTTTTTATTTATTTGTTGTTTGTTTGTTTTGTGCAGTACTGGGATTGAACCCAGAGGTGCTCTGTCATTGAGTTACATCTCCAGCCACTTTTTATTTTTTGTTTGGAGACAGGGTCCAAGTGGCTGAGGAGGCTGGCCTTGAACTTGCAATCCTCCTGCCCCAGACTCCTGAGTAGCTAGGATTAAAGGTGTGCACCACCAGGCCCAGCTCACATCCTGTCCCTCTTTCACATGTCTGGACCCTATTGAGTCACTGGGCTCCCCTCGGTCATCTGAGGCAGGTCCCTCGGCTGACCAGCAACCCTGATTCCATTGAGAGCTCTCCTCCCTCTTGCTGCGGAACCTGACACAGTCACGGCCTCCAGGCATGAGGACGGGCCTCTTCAGGGGGTCTTCTGCAGCCTACCACACACCCTCCTGTCTGACGGGGTCCGACGCTTCTCCCACATCGCCGTAGGGACCAAATGCAAGGACACCTGGAGCCCCGCGCAGGGCTGCTGCATCCCGGTCTGGGAAGAGCCCGCGCAGGTTCACACCGGCTCCCTCCAGGGCTCCCGCCCCTCTGCCAAGCCTGCCCCGGGCTCCATATAAAGTAATGGTGAAGTTAAAATAGATTTTGGGCCCCTGCCACCTCTTTCTGCTTCTCTGATAACTTTGTTTCTCGGACAACCATGCGGAGTTTGAAGCCCTTCCAGGGACAAGCATCCATTTGCCCCTCCTAAGTTCCAGTAACCGGTCACTATTTATAATTATATAAATAATGGAAAAACGTGCTCAAGCTGTCCTCCCAGAGAGCCCAGTCTCCTATTTTTAGGTGGCCAGACCCCTCCTTCCCACCCCTCCCACCTTGTGCGCCTCTGCAGCTCACAGCCCGCTGAGATCTGACCAGGGGGTGAAGCAAAGGTCCTGCGGCCTGGGAGGGACCCTGGGGGGCCCTCCTCTCAGGCAACCAAGAGGACATGACTTTCCCACTGAGGATTGGCTTTAAAGAATAATGAGCAAGGACAACTGAAGTCCCCCTGCCAAGATATCTCCCACGACCAACGTGATTGAATGTGAAGCGGACGCCAGACAGAGATTCAGGTCTGAGCTCCATTTGTTGCGCTGGGAATCATGGGAGCAGAGGGCTGGAGGCTGGCTATAAAGTCTGGGCTTCTTCCCCCAGGCAAGGAGCGGACAGCTGTGAAGGTCTCGCTCCGTGCCAGTCATTCGGCCCAGCAACTGTGCAGATGGTACTGTGATACCCATTCTGCAGAGCAGGACATCAAGGTTTGGAGGGGCAGTGACCCCCAACCCGAGGACAGAGCCCAGCTCTGGCCCAGATCTGAACGCCTTCCCCACAGCATGCTGTCACCCCCGTTAGCTGAAAAGACCGGGGTACCTCAGAGGAAGGAGGATAAAGATAAGCAAAGGACAAGCTTAAATCAAAATGCAAATTGGGCATGACACTTCTCTGATTGCAATGTCACTAAAACCACATAAAGCCAGCAAAGGCGCCCGAACAAACCCAGGAGGAGAACCCGGCCAGATCACAGGGGCAGGCCACCCGCAGGGTCCCCCGCCCAGGCCTGTTTTGCAAGAGCATCACTAATGGCCGCCTGTTTGATGTGGTTTAGGCGTGGCCTCCTGCAGGGGCGTGGAGTCCCTGTAAATTCCTGGGAGTCAACGGCCCCAGGATTAAGAACAAGTGTTGCTCCTAGCATGTTAACAAGCCGTGGGAGTTACCCCACGCCAGGTGACGAGAAGGGACAGTGAACCAGAGAAACAGCTGCTTAGACAGACAGATTCAAGTCTGCGCTCTGGTTCCGGCTGAGCCCATTCACCTAGTGGGGTCGTGCAGGGTGGCTGACCCTGGGAGCCACGGTGGTCCGTTCACGTCTCTGTCCTTCCGACACCAGGGACTAACTCCTTCACCGTCGTGCCCAGACTCCGTCCACTGGAGGAGGCTGGCGCCGTACTGGCGTCCGAGGGTAAACTGTTCAATATTCAGGAATCCCGCGAGCCCATTGTTAAACTGTAGCAGCGCGAACTTGACCGTGGGGGAGTCACGGCATGGAAATTGGTAGAGCCTACGCACAGGACCTCCTTCCCTCCTGCCTTCCCAGAGCAAACACCCAGGACACGAGTCCGGTCCTGTTCGCAGCAGGTTACAAACAGGAATCCTCACAGCCGCTCGAAGAGGAAGGCGCCGTCCTTATTGCCATTTTACAGATGGGGAAACTGAGGCTCTGGGTGCTCAAGGCACTTGCCCAAGTGTGGCTCGGTGGCCCTCCCCGGTGGGAAGGTGGCCAAGCAGAAGGAAGACCGCCTGGACATTCTCTCCTTAGGGCCCACTGTGCTGTCACAGGTACCAGCCATGTGAACCACGCTGGTGCAGAAAAGAGTACATATATTTTCAGCCACGGCTTTTAATCAGCTCCTGCAAGAGGGTGGTCCTCGGGGACAAGAGAGGCAGTTGCCTGGTGATGGAAGTGTTTCCCAGGCGGGAAGGTCGCCTGGCCTCAGGGGAGGGAGAAGCTCACCCCTGAGGCGGGCCTCCCTCAGGGCTGCAGGCCCCAATCTGTTGACGCCAGCAGGGCTGCGGGTAGGGCTGAATGAAAGCTGTCACCTTCCGGAACAGGCGGCAGCGGGCTCTGGGTGGAGGGAGACCTGCCGGGTGACCAGCACCACCAGAGAGGGAGGGCAGAGCCCAGGCAGACCGTGGGAGCCGCCGCCTCATAGAGGCGTCTGTTAACCTGGGTCTTGGCTTTGGCGAGTCCCTTTGGGTCAACAGGGGACTCCCTGCTGCTCAGTTTAAGGGGCGGCAGAGGCTCTCCAGCTTGACCGTCCAGGTCTCTGAGGTCCGTGCAAGCCCACACCAGCCCTGTTCACTGGGGCTGCGAGTGTGTCCCCCTCCACCAGGCAGAAGGACTAAGTGCTTATCCAGGAGCGACCAGCAGCCAGCCAGCAGTGTAGACGGGGACTGAGTCAGCACGGGGACCCAGTCAGCACGGACTCCAGGCGCGGGCCGGCTCTGCGGGTCAACCTGGAGGAGGCCGATTCCACAGCTCGGGCAGGCTTCATCTCGGGAGCACCCTGATGGCTCTGAAAGGCTCCCTTGTTGCTGGAAAGGGCTGTGGCCTTGGGCTTGGTGCCCTGGCTGGCAGTAATGGGCTGCTGAGACCCTGCCTAGGACCCTAGGAAGTGATGGAGCCGGGCCCACCCAAGTCCCTATCTGGCAGCACCGCAGAACCAGTGCCCTGACCCAACTGCCTATCCCGGAGCCTGAACCCAGCACAGACGCTGAGCAGCCTCGTCACTGGTGGCCATGCCAACGAGGAGGGTAGAGGCCCTGGCCTGGCCTCCAGCAGGAAAGCCTTGACTTCAAATTCCTGCCCTGGCTCTGTGACCTCGCTCAGCACCAACCAGTTCCTCCTCCCTTGCAAGGCAGATACCATTCCACAGGCCCGCCAGTTTCTGTCACCTTGTGCCATGTCCATGCCAGGCCCTTTGGTGGACAACTCATTAACTTATTCCCACTACAGGAGGAGGAATCACGGTTAGGTAGGCGGCAGAACTGACCTGTGTCACCCTGCCTAAATGTAGAGCCAAACCCCCAAGCTGTCCTCACCAGGAAAAGTCCCCCGGGGTGGCCATGGGGACCACTCCTGTGGCCCGTCTATTGCAGTCCACCTAAAATGAAGCCACCTGAGGGCGACCCTCCGCGCCCAGCTCTCCGAGGTGGGCGGGGCTTCCCGCTCCTGAAGCGGGAGACGCCCCCGGGCCTCGGGATTGCGCTGGCTCACCAGGCGGTCACCGGGGGACCTCGCTTCAGAGGGTGCTGCGCGGGAGGACGGGGGCTTTCCTGGAATGAGCCGAGCATGGCTCGTGGCGCGAGTCCACACTGGCTTCTTATTCCCGGTGTTCTCCATGGAGCTCCTTAGCGCTCGCTGACCTCCTTCCCTGTCCCCGTGGACTTTCGCTCCGGTACCTGGGCGGACGCGCGGGGGCGTGCACCGAGCCTGCCAGGGGTCCCCGCGCCCGACTCGGCTGGCAGCCGCTTCTCTCCACCCCGCAGGGGCGCGGCGTCCCGGGCTCGGCCGCTGCGGGGCCTGGGGACCCTGGGCGGTGGGCCCCTCCGGCCGCCTCCCGTCCGGTCGCTTCCGGCCGGGGCGGGGCGCTCCCCCCCCCCCGCCCCGCCGTGCGTGAAGCCGGCGTGCGCTAGGACCGCGCGCGCCGCCCGCCGCCGCTATATGAGGCCGCGCTCGGGCCCCACGCGGAGCCCGCGGCACCGAGCCGTCCCCGCGTCGCGACCCGCCTCGGACCCCAGGCCCCAGCGGCGCCGCGCAGCCCAGGCCCGCAGCGTCCGCGAGGCGGGTGCGCCCCGGCCCGCCGCGCACCATGGGCGCTGCCCACTCCGCGTCCGAGGAGGTGCGGGAGCTCGAGGGCAAGACCGGCTGTGAGTACGGCGGGCGCCGCGGGGATCGCCGCCGCGCTGTGTGACCTTGGCTCGCCGCTGGCCCTCTCTGATCCCCGGTCTCCTCCTCCTCCCAGTGGGTCCTCGCCGGGGCCGGGCGGCGAGTGGCTCCGCGGCGGGGGCGGGGTCGCGGCCGCCCGGCCGGGGTCGCCAAGGGTCCGGCCCGGGGTGGGCGCGCCGGCCCGCGGCGGGGAGGCCGGGCTTCCCGGCTGGGGCGCGAGCGGCGGCCGGCGTGCGCCGCACCTGCTCCCGCCCCGCGCGCTGCGCAGCGGAAAGTTTGCAAGTGGCCCGACCGGGACGGAGCCGGTGCGCGCTCCCAGCCCGGCCGCCCGCGCCGCCTCCCGTCGGTGCAGCGGGCGCCGCGGCCGCTCCCTGCGCTTCGCCCCGGCTCGCCGACCCCGGGACCGCAGAGGCGGCGCGCCCCGCAGCCGGCCGGCCGGGCGCACCCAGAGCCGGGTGGCGCGTGGGGCCGAGCTGCCCGCAGGGAAGTGACGGAGGAGGCGCCCGTGCGTCCGCGCCCGGCCGGGCTGGGCACTTGACCCTGGTGGCCGACCTGGGGCTCCGGGTCCTGCAGCCGCTCGGAAGCTGGGGCGGGGGGTGGAGGCAAGACCGCGGGAGGCCAGGCATGTGGGCAGCCGGGTCTGGTGATCGGCACACTGGCTGCTAGCCCTCCCAGGTCCGCTCTGGCTGTGTGACCTTGGGCCAGTCTCTTTACCTCTCTGGTTTTCACTCTCTTTGGCACCGGGGGGCTCTGCTAGTACTCTTTAGATCTGGAGACATGGGAGCTGCAGATGTTCTGGGAGGGAGCTGGCGCCCGGCACCTGCTTGGGGTTGAACAGGCTACCAGCGCCCCCCAATCCAAACCCCTCCTGCTTGAAATTGCAGAAAGCCCTTAAGAACTGTGTGTCACGCACCTCCGTAGGGTGCACCTCAGCGTGTAAGGGTAGAACCGTGCCCACCTAGAGAAGCCGGCATCTGGGTTTAGGGAGCCCTCTTTGTTAAAGACAGAGAAGGAGTGTAGGTTCCAAGTTGCCCAGTTGGCATCAAAGACGGGGAACGACTCCCAATAAAATAAGAGTAATGGATACTTGTTTGGATTTGGTAGAAAAGAAGGCAGAGTGAACTTTTCCTGTAAGCTTTTCCTATTTTCATTTTGAACAATGTGCATATTTTGCTAATCCAAGAAGTGTCACAAGCTTCAACCTCAAGGCCAACGTGAGAGGCGGGTGGGCTTCCCCTGGGCCTGCTTTCTGTTTTTATTTCTGGGGTGCCCTCCTCTTGCCCGCTGCCGGCCCCTCTCTGAGCTGGAGGAGGCTGGGCTCATAGCTGGGGTTCCTGTGGAGGCAGCGGGGCATCTGGGGGAATTCCGCCTGCCGGGTTGTGGGTTTGACAGATGATGGGGCCACAGAGCATGCCGGGAGCCTTGTCAGTTTCCTGGGTCCAGCCGCCCACGGGGATGACAGATGCTGGTTCAGGCTCAGCAGCTTTCCTAGATGTAGCTCTGCCTTCCCTTCTTGCTGCCCAGAGCTCAGATTTCACACTCAAAGGGGAAAAGGCCACAAGGCTTAGGGCGGAGCTTCCAAGGTTACAGTCCAGGGGAGAAGGAATGCTTCCAGTTCTCTGAACTTTGCATAGGCGGACAGCCCCTCACCCCACCTCCAAAAGGGGCTTCTGTAGTCTAGGTACCCACTTAGCAAATGTCTACAGACCAGGGGCTAGGATTTAGAGGTGACCCAGAGAGGCCAATGTTCCTGAGGGAGATGCGTAGTTCACAAATCAACCCGTAGGTATTAAGCTCTGTGAAGAAAATACAACAGGGGCAGAGAGCACATTTCTTTAATTGGGGCAGAATAGAAACTCAAAAATAAGGAACCAGCCACATGAAGATGGCTGGTAAGGGTACTGCTGGCAGAGAACAGCCAATGCAAAGGCCCTGTGGCAGGAACAAGTTGAGACAGCAGATGAGAATTGTAGACCCCTGCTGTCTGTGGCAGGAGCTACCTTCAGGGTGCTTGCTTGGCATACGACTTTAGGCATGTCCTTCATGCTCTCTGTGCCTCAGTTTCACCTACTGTAAAACAGGCATAGTAACAGAAAATTCTGGAGTTGTTATGAATTAAGAAACATGAGGGCTTAGAACAGACACAGCAAGTGTTTATATTATTGACATACTTTAAACTCATTTGGATGCTGTGTATGCTGCTCAGAGCCGCAGTTAAGTCTTGGTCCCCCTTCTTCCCAGCCACGTGACCTTGAACAAGTCATTTTTCCTCTCTGAGCCATGGTGCCCCCATCTGGGTCCTGGTGTAGTTGTGTGAGTTCAGTAAGATTCTATTTGTCTGTTCAGGGAGGGCTGCTCAGCTTGGTCTGCCAGCCCCTTGCTGGGCTGAGCCAGGTGGGCCCTTTCTGTTAGAGGCCTTGGGAAGCTCCTGAGAAGGCGGAGAGCGGAGGCTGGGGCGGCTGAATCCCTGGGCTGCTGGCTCCTTGCGGCACAGAGCTCTCTACACCCATGCTTATGGGTCTTTGCAAATCCTCCAGGGCAGGTGGTAATACAGCCATATTACAGATAAGGAAACTGGGGCTCAGAGAGGTCAAGCAACTTGCCTTCAGTCCCACAGCTGTTAAGTGGAGGGAGAGGAGATGAAGGTGTCCAGGGCCACCTTCTTCCCACCACAGGGCTGTCACGGTGCTTCATTGCCTCTAGGAACCCCAAAGGGGTGGGAACTGCCTGCCTGCGTTTGTTCTTCCCTGGGCCTTTGCACGCCTTCCTCTCTGCCTGCAGCACCTTCCCATTTGAATGTGCAGTTTGGTGTTTACATAGGAGACATCCCGCCACCGCCCCGAGGGCTCCCCCTAACCCTTCTCTTTACCAGGTGGCTGCTTCTGGTGGAGGCCCAGCCTGGCTTAGCTCTTGCTCCCTCCCCAAAGCCACCCCACCGTGCTGCCTCCAGCCTCTGTGGGCTCCATCCTCTGCGTTCTCTCCTGCCACACCCTCAGAGACGGAGGCCCCAGGGCAGAGAACAGGTTCACTTTGGTGCGCAGTCTGGTTTTGGTTTGCAGGGGAGCCCAAGAGACCTCTGTGGACGGGGCCTTGGTACTTGGACGCCCAAGGAGCAGTGCCCCCAGTGGAGAGCCGCGGGCCGCTCACAGCTGGCCTTGGCCAAGCCAGTCGTCCCGGTGCCTCCAGGCCCCCGGCTGTGGCACCGAGCCGCCACCAGACACCGGCTGGAGCAGGAGCTCGCCCACGCCAGCCTCGGCAGCCTCGCGGGCCGCCGCCCACCTCCTCTCCTGCCAGCGTCGCATTGATTGATTTACAACACACACCCGCATTCCCAGGCATCTCCGAGCCAAGGACGCTTCCTACCTAGATGTTAGCATTCACGGTAACAGCCGGCCCAGGCAGCCTGCTGGGGTGAGTGGCCTGCGTGTGGCCCCGGGGGACCAGAGGGCCAGAGTCGGCCGCCTGGACGGCCTGGAGGTGGCCCGCTTCCTGTTCCTCCCAGTCCCTGCTGCTCCTGGACTTCCAAAGAGGAAGTCAGAGAAGAGGGTTCTGGGAAAGGTGGAGGGTCTATTTTTTCCTTCAGTCTCCAAACAGCTCCACAGGCATGTCTCCATAGATGCCAAGAAGCTGCCAGAAGGAAAAAGGAAAAAAAAAAAAAAAAAAAAATCTGCAGACCTAGGGTTCAGGCTGCCTGGTGGTGATGGCTGATGCCTATCAGGCGCTCTCATCTGCCACGCACGAGCAGGGCCAGGCAGCTTATCTGCAGTGGCTGATGGGACCCTCCCAGGAGCGCTGCAGGCTTCCCATTTTACAGATCAGGAAACAGAGTGTGGGCGGGTGGGCGTGGCTGGACCTGCGGGTGGGCGTGGCCCGCCTACGGGTGGGCGTGGCCCTGTGGGTGGGCGTGGCCCCAGCCGCCGTTAGAGCCACCAACTGGGCAGCGTACCTTGGTTGTGAACGTCTTTGACCCCAGACCACCCTGGGGGCCCATGGCCATGTGCCTATTCCGTGTTCCAGGCGCTGGATACCAGGGGGTATCCAGACCCTCTGCTCTCCTGAAGCTCAGGGGCTCAGAGGAGAGGGGGTAGCCCCAGGACTGAGGCACACAGGGAGGAAGCTCTGATGGGGACAAGGTGGCCGCCAGCACCAGCCTGTTTCGTCCCCCAAAGCGTGAGAAGGAAACAGCCGGCCAGCCAAACCCGGCGGCTCCTCGGTTCGCCTGCTGCAGAGGTGGTCTTTCACCCGGGACCCTTGGGCATCCATGTACCCCATGAAATACGATGCGGGTTATCTGGGTGCTCTGGGGAGGGACCCCATGGCGCTCTCAGGTTCTCAAATGGTGAGGGTGCATTCCGTGTGCTTTTCCTCCATAAGAAAACAGTGATCAAACTGTTTTCAAAAAACAAAAAACCCAAGAAAAATAAAATAAAAAAGTTCCTTGTGTGAAAAAAAAAAAAAAAAAAAAAAAAACAGAAAACAAAAAACCCATGACTTCCGGGTAGAAGAGGACCAGCACGTTCCTGAGGGTGCAGGGGACCCGCCCGCAGGCTGAGCTCTCTGTGGGCACACGGTGCGTGAGGGGGCTGTGACACAGAGGGGTGCCCAGGTGGCGGATTCTCCAGAACTTACCATCGTGGGAAGGCAGAGTACCCCGGTCTCCCCGCCCCCGGCTTTCCAAAGTACTTTCCAAAGTAATTCAGATGAACTGAATTATGGGGCACCCCAAAACACCTCTGCCCCCAAGCCCCTGCTGAGAGCTGTCACTCGGTTCATTTGGGCCCAGCACCTCCCTGTAGTAATGAGGGCAGAGCAGGGTGCTGGAGACAGCCCTGTGCTGGGCCTGTGACCTGGGCTCAGAGGAGCCCTGCTCTGTGCCGCCCTGCTGGGCTGCCTCCCCCAGGCTGTGGCCTTCTCTGAGCCCCAGTTCCACCCCTTTGGAAAGGGCTGACTCTGTGGTCCACGGTCCTTTCCGCCAGAATAAGGTAGGAACTTCTTTTTCTTGGTGCTGCATGTCCCCTATCTCCCAGTCCTCAAAAGAGCCCATGGAGAATCTTGTTGCCAAAGTCACTTCGATGCTGAATTCAAACCTGTGTCGAGTGCAGGGGAAACCGCCACTCCCGCGTGGTAGCAACCCCGGGACGCAGCCGACCCAGGTCCGCGGGTGTCTTATCTGGGAGTTGGCGATGCTACCCCCACCCTCTCCACACTGTGCGCTCAGAGGCAAGAGGAGAGGTGGGCCTTGAGGCAGGCAGACTGGTGGTGAATAACGCAGAAAGTTCTAGAATCCGCGAGCTCGGTGGGGGCAGCATGAGTGGAGTGGGGGCCCGTCTGGAGGAGGAGGCGGGGATGCGCCACCCCTTCCCTTTGCTGGGGTCTCACGGGGTGGCTCGCGTCTGTTCCCGGAGCATTTGTGCTGTCCCTGAGGGAGAGCGAGGGGCAGTGTCCCCAGACTCCGCTGTGGGCTGATGGCGATCGGTCCTCTGCGTCCTTCCTCCTCGAAGCCCCACCCCGACCGGCAGGAGATTTTTGTCGTGAGTTAATGGCCCCGAATGCAGCAGGGAACTTAATCAACACTCAGACGCACACAGGGAGAGGACGGACACCTCGCAGCCACGTGGGTCAGAGGCTTTTACTTCTGCAGAGCACTTGGTACCGGTAGCTCCAGCCCAGGAGCCAGGCCTTTGCAGCTGGCTCCGAAGTGCCCGCTACTCTGGAAAAGTCACAGGCTCTTTTTGCCCAGGCTGCGGTGACAGTGCCAGGCAAGGGGCCAGAGGGAGGAGAAGCTCGGCACCCTGGTCCCTCCAGCCAGACAGCCTGTCGCTGGCTCCAACTTCATTATTAATTCATAACACCAGAAGGTCGAGGGGTGATTTCCGCTGGTGGCAGCAGTTACCTTAAGCACTAGGACAAAAAGGTCCTTTGTTGTCCCTGCTGTGTGACCTTTGCAGATGGGCACACTGTCAGCAGCCAGCCTTCCGTTCTGGGCACGGCTCCCTGGGAGGTGAGAGGGATTCAGGGCCCCCGGGAGGAGGGGCAGGTGGCCAGCAGGAGACATGGGTGCTTCTGGGGAGGCCGAGTCTCTGAGCGCCGGTGGAGAGAGACAGCCGGCTGTACCTGGGGGTGGCTGCAGTGCACACCTGGCCCCTGTGGGCAGCTTGCAGGGGCTTCCCGAGGCGACTGCTGAGCACCTGAGCCAGGGTCCCAGCGAGCACTAGTACTTCACAGGCTTCAGCCACCAGGTAGTTCTCAGGGGGGGTCTCTTGTCATGTGTCACCTGCATCCCCAGGACCTCAGTCAGAGTCCCACAGCGGCAGCCACACGCCTCCCCCACCTTGCCCTCTACCAGTAGGCAGAGGTGGGCTCAAACCATGGGGCTGCCTGGTGCTGTGCAGCCAAGGCACTTTGCTCCCTGAGCCTCACTTTCCCCATCTATTAAATGGGAATAAAGGCAGAACTTGCACCATCACATGGACTAAATTAGAATTTGGGTAAAATAGAAATGCTCAGCAGGTGCAGATTGAGCCAGTCTGATCTCAAAATCTAAGATCCAAAATGCTCTAGAAGTGCTGGAGATAGAGCCCAACACGTAGAGTGCCTGCCTCTCATACTCGAGACCCCGGGTTCAAATCCCCAGCCCTGGTCGATTGCCGAAATTACAACAAAATGCTCTAGAAGATGGACTTTTGTATCATTAATGTAATTTCACAAAAGGAAAATTCCATGCTGATGTCATATGACAAGTTACAGTCAAAACAGGTGAACTCAAAATACTATAGAAAATGGCCTCAGCTTGTGTATATGAGGTGTGTGGGGAGCATAAACAGATTTCAGGATTAGATTTGGGTTCCCATCCCCCGAGTTCCCATTATAGAGATGGAAAATCCAAAATCCAAAGCACTTCCGGCCCAGAGCTTTTTGGATAAGGTTTAACTCAACCTGTATTGTTTTGATAGCAAACCTTTCAGAGATTGGCCACATCTCCTTTTAAGTGTGTGTTCTATAACGTTCTTCAGGAATTCATTCCATCTTCGACATGCCTGACATGAATTATTATCTCTGCCCTTGTGCCAATGACAGAATCTCAGTGTGCTTTAATTGGTATCACTGTAGTATTTTACTTTATTTAAAAAATATACATATTATTCATTTTGGTTTTAGGTGGACGTTAATTCTTATAACCACTCTTCCTTGTGGATTTTTAAAAATATACTTTTCCATAGACTTTTTAGCAGGGCCCTGTGACTTGTGAACTTGGTTGCAAAGTATCTTTTCTTTGCTAGCAAACACGAATGGTCATTTGGCTGGGTATAAAATTTGAGGTTCCTGGGTAGTGGCTCTCAGTACTTTTATTGATCTCTTGTTGCTGCTGAGAAATCAGCTCTTTAATTGATGTTTCTTTGTGGAAACCTGTTTTTTTCCCCCCCTCTGGTGGTGTTTTTGCACACTGGGGATTGAATCCAGGGGTACTCTACCACTGAGCTATACCCCCAGGCCTCCTTTCTATTTGAAAAAGTGTCTTGCCACGTTGCCCAGGCTGGCCTTGAACTCCCGTTTCAGCCTCCTGAACAGTGGGGGTTACAGGTGTGGACAATCACATCTGGCTTTTTTTTTTTTTTTTTTGAGTGCTGGGGATGGAACCCAGGGCCTCACATATGCTAAGCAGGTGCTTCACCTCTAAGCTACATCCTGGCCCTTTCTCTGTTTTTAAATATTTTTTGGTATTCTGTGTATGCTGTCTAGGTGTGGATTTGCTTTTATTTATTCTACCTTTGAGTGTTTGATGCTGTTTCATTCTAGAAGACTCATATCTCCCATATAAAGAAGAAGATAAAGTATTCTCTTCCCCCTTTATCTTCTTCCTCAGTGGTTTCTGTTAGATACATGTTGGACCACCTTTCTCTGTCCTGAATGCCTCTTGACTTTTCTTTCACATATGCTATTCTGTACCATATTCAGGGTCAGTTCCTTAGAACTGCCTTCTAATTCACTAATTCTTTCTTTAGCTATTATCACTCTACTGCCTTAACTTGACTGCTACATTGTAATTCTGATGATTTTTTTTAAAATGTATATAAATGCTACATTTTAAAATTTACCTCTTTTTCATAGGGTACAGAATTTTCATTCTTTGTAAATGACGTAAGGCCCGTTTCTTCTGTTTTGCCTTCTTGGGGTGCTATTCCTCTTGCTCATTGTGTCCGACTCTCCCACAGGGTGGCTCGTTTGCTTGTGTGCGTTGGTTTTGATTAGGATCTCCTCTTTGGGTCCTCCCCACTCCTGTAGGACTCCCCGGATCATGAGGGGCCTTAAGTAGTGCTTTGTATTTGTACACACCTCGAGTTTTCACCGGAAGCACCTTCTCCATTAGCTTCTAAACTTAGGGCTGGTGCTGTAGCTCAGTAGCAGAGCACTCGCCTCGCCTGTGCAATGCCCTGGGTTCGGTCCCCAGCGTCGCACACACCACCACTTCTCAGTCTGGTTTCCTGTGCCATTGCAGCTTGATGGTTGGTGCAGGCTCAGCGTATTGACCCCTCCCAGGAAGCTACCCTCTTCCCCTGAGTCCTCCTTGTTCTCTGGACTGGTGGAGAACATTTTTCTCTGCCCTTTCATACACAGAGGGACAACATTTTTGTGTTCCAGATTTTTTTTCTTTTGTAGGGGTTTTAGTTCAAGTTCACACAGGCCGAAGGCCACCCCGTCACTCAGTGATTCAAAGCCCCCATCTTTAGCTGTCAGGGCCTGTGACCGTTCCAACACCCCTAGACACCTCAGTAGCATCCATCCCTCACCCTGCTGGGTCTCAGCGTTCCCTCCCTGCTTTGGCACCTGGGATGTCCCTTACATTTAAGCCTAGAGAGTATGAAATCGTTCCTTATTTTCTTCAGTGTTTCATGGTTTCTAGTGGCAGGGAGTCTGCATTAGCCTCCAGAGCAGGAACTGCTGTCCTTTATCTAAATGTCCCACCGTAACAATCCCTTTACTTTCAATGAGTCCGTCTCCACTTGATTTGGCTTCAGGATAAATCTGGAGCTGACGATAGTTCTGGAAGGATGTGAAAACCAGCTTCTTAGATTCTCTGAAGGACGCCCACTCTCCAAATCTTCACTAATTCAGAGGCTTTTTTTTTTTTAACCTTCTGCATCTTAAGTCTTTTTATGAAGCAGAGACATCCTTGTTCCTGTAATCACATACATGATAGATATTCATTGTTCTAGTCTCAGCTTTGACATAGAGTGTAGCAAGTGCTTATAAGAACAGCCTCTGGAACCACACAGACCCCGTTTAAATCCCAGTTCTGCTGCCCATAGCTGTGTGGCCTTCAGCCACTCCGAGACTCAGTTTCCTGATCTGTCAAATGGGTGTGATAACCATCTAGGAGGTAGGCACTGTTACAAGAACTGAGATCCTGCCTGCCGGGCGCTTGGCTGAGTTCCCGCCTCTGAGTCAGCGTTCACACCTGGTAGTTATTATTACCACTAAAAGGCAAATGGTAGAGACAGCAGAGCTGTAGGAAGAGGAGCCGAGATGAGCAAGCACAGACTGTGATTTTTCGAGGGCCCGCTCACCCGCTGACAGCTTTCCAAGTTGCTCATGATAGCAGGATATATTCAAAAGTCAAGTCTGTTCGCTCTGCCCCCAGGGATTTATTCTGTTCAGAAAAAGCCCACAGATCTTAGCCAGACCCCTGGGTACCAGGGATGATGATGTCCTCATGGTGCACAAATGGGCCTGGGCGGCTCTTGCTGGGAATTGCGCTGCCTCGGGCTGGCGGAGTGGGTGGGAGTTTGCCGGGGGCGGGCCTGTTAATCACAGCGCAGCTGCCTCCCCGTGCAGGACAGAATGGGGCTCGAGAACCCCCTTCTCAGGGCTGAGTGCGTCCAAATGCATCTTCATTTTAAAATCCAGCCGCCAGGTGCAGGCGGATGTGCAGGCTTTTGGCCCCTGGCTTCCAAGGAGAAGGCAGGAGAGAGGCAGGAGGCGTCCCGGGTGCGAGGGGGCGTCCCAGCCACGTGGCCCCTGCACCCGGAGGCCTGTCCCTCCCTGCCTGCCTCCCAGAGCCCAGGATTAGTCACTGCTTTGGCTGTAGCCCCAGGTGGCACACAACAAGTTGCCGCCCCCTCCCCCACCCAGCCTGGAGCCAGGGGAACCGCCAACAGCCGAGGGATCACTTGGGGGCATGATAGTAACCGTCATGACAACTCCCGCGTCGCACGCTCCTTCCAGAGCCACGCTAAGTGTGGCTGTGATTTCCTTTTTTTTTTTTTTTTTTTTTTTTTTTTTTTGGAAAAATTGGGGCAAAGATTCATGTAACATAAAACTTAACCATTTTCACCACTTTTCAAGGGCCCAGCTCGGTGGCGCTCCGCGCATCTGCAATGACGTGTCATCCGTCACCACGTCTGTTCCCGGGGCGTTTCCATCACCCCCAAAAGCAACCCTACACCCCTTAGCAGTCACTGCGCCTCCTGCCCGCCCCCCAGCCACCGCAGGGCCACTTCCGGTCTCTGGATCCGTCAGGTTCGGACATTCCACATAGATGGAAGCCAGTCGCAGGTGGCCGCGCGTGTCTGCGACACGCAGGTGCCTCCGCATCCTGTCCCCAAGGTTCCCGGGCGTGGCAGCAGCCTTGGAGCTCGTTTCTCCTGTGACTGAATGACGCTGGGTCCGCCCCCTCGGATTTGCCACTCGCCCACGGTGGGGCCTGGGGGTCGAGGTGCGCATGTGCTGCGGAGCGCTTTCCACCCCCAGGCAGGTGCCGCCTTCTCCGGGTCCCGGGCAGGACGCAGCCGGGGGAGCTGGGCGGCCTGCTCGGACGTCCAGTGGGAATCGAAGCAGGGGATCCGAGCAGGGTGCGGACCTGGCCTTGCCGTCCGGCCCGGCTCCCCTCGGGCCCAGGAGAACGTGTGCGCCGAGTCCTGGCCAGGCTGCCGAGACCGCAAGCGAGAGCCCTGGGGCCCTGGAAGTCCAGAGAGCCGCCAGGCGATGCCCCTGGGTGTCCTGCGCGTGTTCAGGCTGAGCGGCACCGGGGGCAGCAGGAGCAGGCTCCGCGCCCTCCTGGGCCCAGGGACCCCTGCGTCCCCACCTAGACCGCGGTACCTGCCGGGGCTCCCGAGCAGCCTTGGTCGCGCCTCTGCGAAGCTCCTCCAGTGTGTCGGCAGGTGCACTGCGGCTTGTTCCTGCCTGGTGTCCTCTGCCCACTCAGGTGGCATCTGGGTCCCTGGGCTGATGGAGGGGCCTCCCCGCCTGGGTCTGCCCCTCCCGGGCCTGTTCCTCAGCTTCCTCCCTCTGCCCTGAAGACCTCCAGCTCCCCTCACTCTGTCCCGGCTCTGCCAAGGCCACTGCCTCTGCTAGCCCTGTTCTCTCCTCGGCCTCCTGGGGGACCCTACCAGGCCTCACCGCTGTCCCTGCCCTGTGAACTGGACTCTCCTCTGGCCATGGAGCTCCCCGGACAAGCCTTGTTCTGGATCCCAGCAAAAGTGGCACGTTTCCAGCAGACCAGGGCTCTGTCTTTTGCACCTGTCTGGACGGCATCCGGAAGGAGACTTGCAAATCCAAGGCAACTCGGTCACTGTCCCTGAGTGAACGGTGGAGCCAACTGTCAGAGGGTCCTGTGAGCACCGGTGGCCCCTGGGGGTGCTGCTCAGCAACCCCCCGCCCTGCTCCCGAGGTCCCGCCTGGATTCTGAGAGAGCAAGCCACACTTCACGGGCCCTGACCACGCCCTGGGCCCCTGGGGTGTTGCTCAGATGGTCCTGACACCCCATGATGGACAGATGTGAGTGAAGGTCGACCGGGCCGTTTTGGCCCACGTTCAAGGAAGGAGCTGGACTGGAAGGGGGGCAGTTCAGGCCCATTTTTCTGCCCCCACCTGCCACTTGCCCACCCCACTCCCCTGGTCCCGTGAGGTCATCTCCAACCTGCAGGCCCATGCCGCTCTCCCCCTGGCTGCAAGCTGGTCTCTGGGCAGTGGAGCTGTGGGTGGGCTGTGGGTGGGCAGCGTGCCTAGCTTGGCCCCAGCACTGAACCCCGGGGGCTGCTGGCGGCCCCCTTCCCAGCCTGCAGGCTCCGCGCCGTGAACTCGGCCAACCTCAGATGGGAACTCTGGGGGAACATCGCATCTGTACTGACCGCACGCTTTTCTGGTCATCGTTCCCTGAAGAACGTGGTGTAACAACTGGTTACACAGCAGTAGTCTGTACTACAGGTGGTCCAGCACCAAGCCCCCGGGAGGACCGCGAAGGTCACGTGCAGCCATCCCGCCCTTTACGTAAGCGTTCTGGCGCGGGGTAGGGAGGCGGCTGCAGCTGATCCCTCTTGGATGTCGGGGTGTGGCTGTATTTTAAAACCAGCAGATTCTGCCTTGGTTAACATGAGGATGGGATCCCACGCGCACAGCTGGCTGGAGGGAGGGTGGCCCGCTTAAGGGGCTGCGGCCCTTGCCTGCCTGGGTGCGCTCCTTCACCTTCCACCCTTCTGGCCCCAAAGACACTGGGAGCGTGAGTCCCCAGCTGGAGAGCGTTGAGGAAGCCTTGCCTCCAGTCGCCCCTCATCCCTGAGCTTAAACATTTTGTGACTTGAGATCTAATTCATGTCCCATAAAAGTCACCATTTGAAAGTATACAGTTCAGTGACTTTTAGTATATTCAACAGGCTGTGCAGGTGTGGCCACCATCCAAGTGAACAGCATTTATGACCATGCCCCCAAACCCCAAAGTCCTATGGCCACCCCCCGTCCCATTACCCAAACACCGACTGGCCCTGGAACCTCTAGTCTGTCTCTGTCTCTGTGACCACACGTTGGTTATCTGCAGCTGGCTTCTTTCCCTGTGCATAATATTTTCAAGGTTCACCCACATGGTAGCCTGTCAGTGCCTCATCCCTTTGCATTGCTGAATAGTATTCCATTGTATGAATAGGCTACATTTCGTTTATCCATTTATTAGTTGATGGATGTTCGGGGTTGTTTCCACCTTTTAGCACTTGTGCTGTTACAAATATTGATTTACTGGATTTTGGATGTGCATTTTTATTTATCTTGGAAATAGTCTTTGAAGTGGAATTACTCGGTCACGTGGCAGTTCTGTTTTATTTATTGAAATACCAAACTCTTTCCACTGCGGGCCGTGCCACCGTCCCTGTGCATCAGTGACGTGTGAGTTCTACAATTTCTCCCCAGCCCCACCCACTCTCTTGGTTTTTCATTGTCCTCTTCAAGGTAAAAATAATTAAGGATACAAGGAATTCCTGGTAATTGCAGAGAAAGTTAAAGGACAGGTCATTAAAACCAGATATCAGGAGCTGTCTTGCATCCTGCCTCCTGGGAACACCTGTTCTGCCGTTCACCCTCTCCTGTTTCTTCTGCGGGCACATGAGTGCCAACTCCCCGCGTACACGAGAGGTGGTAGCTTGTGGGGGTTTCCACTTACTGAGATGCCAGGATCTTTTTTTCCTGTGTCCCACAGTGTCTTTAAGAGATTTCTGAAGACTGTAGTTCCGGCCTCGGGGGCACAGGATTTACTTGGACAGCTTCCCCAGGCCCACCTTTTCTCACTCTTGCTGTTCCAAATGGCCTCCTCGCATCCCCATCCCCTGGCCCGATCCTGGGGAGGAGCTCCTAGGGACCCAGGTGCTGGTTTGCAGGGGACAGGCCGGTGCGATCCCAGGTGAAGCCATTCGAAATCTTCTAGTAACTGTGTGTGAGACAATTCCTTGTTTTCTAGTAGCCATGTTAAAAAGGGAAATGGGTGAGGTGGATTTCAATAACTTACTTAGTCCCTTTAAAACATGATCACTTGTCCGGGCACGGTGGCCACACCTGTGAGTCCAGAAACTCGGGAGGCTGAGGTAGGAGGATTGAAATGTTGAGGTCAGTCTGGGCAACTTAGCAGATCCTGTCTCAGAATAAAAAGGGCTGGGGACGTAGCTGTCAATGGTGGCAAAGCCCTGGGTGCAAGCCTGTGATATTTAAAAAAAAAAAAAAAAAATTAAAAATATGATTTCAACGTAAAACCCGTATGAAATATTATTGATATGTTTCTGTTTTCCGTATGAAGTCTTCACAGCCCGGCACGTCGGGTTTGGACTTGCCCCATGTGGCTGGTGGTGGTCACCTGGGACAGCACAGGTGCACTCCTTCCAGTGGGTGCTCTGGACACAGCGTGATAAGCCACCCCTCCCCGTCTTTAGGTTCCCACCAGCTCCGCGGGAGGGTGTGCATTTCCCTCAGGTTGAAATCTAAAACCCCAAATAAGGAGGACGGAGCTGTCAGCAATGAAGCCTGCGGCCGGCCGCCCTGGTGTCCATGGCAACTCACCGGGCCCTGGAGAAGGGCTCAGAGGTGAGAAAGCAGGAGGCGGGAAGAGCTCCATCCCAGGGGCCCTGGAGGAGCAGCCGGGCCTCCTTCCGGGGACTCCGGGACAGCCTCCACAGATGTGGGCCAGGAGGCGAGGCCAGTGGCTCTCCAGGGTGGGCTGGGCATGGGCTTGACCACCGGCGGCCAGGGCGCTGGCCGGGGCTGGGGTGTGGGCCGAGCCTGGAGCTTACTCAGCCCCTGCTCTGCCACTGAGCCGCACCCCCGCCCAGGGTGTTTTGAGACTCAGCTCCTGAGGCTTCAGAGATCCTTCTTCCTCCCAGATGCGGTGGCTGCGGAGTCTCCCTGAGCTGAAGCCTTAGCCCTTGGCTCTGGGGACTTGGATGCCAGAAAGAGGGGACCCAGAAGAAGGAGCTGTCTTTCCAATCCCCTGCTTCCAATCAGGCAGGACTGAGAGAGAGAGAGAGAGAGAGAGAGAGAGAGAGAGAGACCTGTGTGCTTGTGGTGGCTGCGGTTAGCTGGCAGCCCTTCCTTGGGTAAACCTGATCTCTCCCTGTTCCTAGCTGTGTGACCCCTTCTCTGGGATGGTCAGAGACTCGTGCCCACCTGGGACGATGGTTGAGTGGGTTCTGTGAGCCAGGGCCTGTAACAGTGGAGTTGGGCACGGTTCCCTGGACACAGTGAATCCCTGCTCTTACTGTTGTGATTGTGTATGCAACTTATTGTTATATATATAATTTCGTGTGTGTGTGTGTGTGAGACAGGGTCTCACTGTATTGCCCAGACTGGTCTTGAACTTGGAATCCTCCTGCCTCAGCCTCCCGAGTAGCTGGGATTATAGGCATGCACCATAACACCTGACTTTTAAGCGATTTTATTGAGATAGAATTGACACACCATGAAATTCACCCATTTAAACGGTGGCGCGTGGGTTTTAGTATAATCACCCCCGCGCGGTCGAAGTTTAGAACATTTTAATCCCCCCCACCCACGAGAAGCCCGGTACCTTTCAGCAGCGGCTCCCCGGTCTCCTGCCCAAGCCCTCCCGGCCCAGCCTCAGGTCTTCCGGTGGGTCTGGGCTCTCCTGCCTGCAGGTGGGTACAGACGGAACCGTGGGCTGTGGTCCTCTCATGCGTCACCCTGTGCGGTGGTGGCTCGGGCCCGGGTTGAGTGCACTTTCTGATCATTATTTCTTATCAGATTAGTGCGTTTTTTTAAAGCTGTGGGCCAGGGCCAGGGACTTTGTGTGATCTCACAGAGGGAGCACGGGCAGCAAGGAATGAATAGATAAAAGAAGAAGCAAACACAAAAGACAACCACACGTTTTTTGCGAGGCTCACTGAATTCAGGTGGTACAGTCCCCTCGTGAAGGTTAGTGGCCGTGAGCAGGGCGCTTGTCCTTCCAGCCTCCATTTGTTCCTGTGTCACGTGGGAAGAGCGTGTCCCGCATGAGGTCAGAGAAAGGATCCTAAGGACACATGGGCCTGGGGCGTGGTACCCGGGCACGGACGACTCACCGAAAATGCTCCTGAGCTTCCCCGGCTGCCCCAGGCGGGACCACGATGTGTCCCGAGCTTCGTTGTGGTAGGACTAACACGCCTACCGTGTGCAGACAGAGTGACTCATGATTTTTTTTATCACGTATGCATCTGTGTCTGTCCACCTGTTTCCGGCACAGCGTTGCACTGGTTTTGTAGCCGGACGTTCTGTTTGTCATGTGCTGCGTGACGGGGTCTTGATGAGCTTACCCAGGCTGGCCTCAAACTCCTGGCCTCAAACAGGCCTCCTGCCTCAGCCTCCTGAGCCGCTGGGACCCCAGCCACTGTCACAACTATCACATTTAAAGCCAGCATCCTTTTAAGAAAATTTTTGCTAAATATCCTACCGTGTGTTGGACGGATCTGCTTCTGACAGGCACTTAGGTGGAAGGCACCGTGAACCCCAGTCTGCAAATCCCAGCTGTGCCCAAAGCCAAAGCCCAGCACTGATGTGATGTCACAAGTCTGGTGACTCAATGTACAGACTTTGTTTCCCACACAAAATAAATGTCCTATAAAATCACCTTCAGGCTCTCTATACACGACACGTGATGACTTTCTCGCTTCGACGTGGGTTCCACGCCCACGCTAGTTCACTGCGTATTTGCAGATATCCCCAATTTTGGGAAAACATCCCAAATCTGAAACACTTGGTGCCAAGCCTCTCAGAGAAGGGATGCCCAGCCCGCGTAAGGCTGCAGATGGAAACACGGCGGCACGGTCACCTCTGGTACCGTGGGTTCATTTGTTTTCTGGACACGTTCCCGTGAGAAGAACTGAAGATTAACACAGTTTTTCTAATGCTCTAACACGTGCAGAGCACATACGTGTACATGCACGTACAAGGGAGCACGCAGCCCGTGACCTTCCCAAGAACACACCCGTGTGACCTGCGTCCCAGCACGCGCCCTGCTGCCCCTTCGGAGCTCAAGCGGTAGATGAGCTCCGCCCAGTCCTTGGGCTCCAGGGAGACAGAGTTGAGACTCCATCAGACCAAGTCCCACGTCCCCAGGTGTTGAAGACAGAACCCCCGAGGCCAGCGTAGGAAGCAAGCTTTATCTAAAGGGTAGAACAGAGAGAAACTGCAGAGAGCTGGGTGTCCAAAGCAGCGGGGTGTCCTGTCCCTTTTATAGGTTTGACGCTTCCTTTGTTCTCATACCCCTGTGCCCTTATCTTGCCTACGTGACCAGTGACCACAGGGAGGGGAAGGAAGCCTTCCAGGGTGCCCCTCCATGTCTGCCCACACAGGCAGGAAGGGAGCCGCCCGGGAGGTACTTCATGAACAACTTCTTGGGAGGATCCGTCCCTGTAGGCAGGTAACCTTGGCAACAGGAGGAGGCGGGCCAGGCTCCGGAGGTGTTAGCATTTGACTTCCTTTCCTTTCCACCCAGCCCGTCTTCCCCACGTGACCCGATCACTTATTATTTACGCTGACTGTCCTTTTGCGCACCCGCCACCCCGGCTTCAGAACCTTCACCCCTGCGCTCTCCCGGGCGGGCTCCTTTTGTTCATTGTTATATATGTTTCCCATTTCCACTGCTGAATACCATTCAGTTGTCAACGCGTGGCCCTTGAGCACGTTGGCTCTCGTGCCGCTGCTGGGCCTGTGGATGGTTTCCAGTCAGGGTGCTGCTAACAGCACTTGCGAGCATCCTCGCCCACGTCCTGGGTGAGCGCCAAATGCGTTCCCGTTAGGTGCCTGCAGGGAGCGGGACTGCCGGGCCATCGTGTGGGCCAGTGTCCCTGCGGACGTAGCTGTGACATAATGGCCATATTTTCCTCTAGAAGGGTAAGACATGGATTGCCCCTGCTGGTTACTTAGTCCTTCCCAGCATTGGCGTCTGCACGGGCAGCGGGGGATGCCACCCTCCGAGGGCGCGGCACGGCAGAGATGAGCTAATGCCTGGAGAGGTGCCCGGCCCCGGTTGGTAGCCTTGGTGACTGCTTCCGAGCCAGCAGCAGCTGCTGGGGATGCTCGAGAAGGCTAAGCTGCTGATTCTCGAAGAGATCCCAGCTTGAGCCCAAGGACAAAAATAAAGGTGACCAGTTGTCCCAGAAATTCCACGTTCCCGTAGCCAGAGGAGGTGGGGGTGGCAGCCCCCGGCCCAGCCACTGCCCCGGGAAGCTCTGCCTGGGCTGTGCACAGTCCCCAGGAGCTGGCCCTGAAGGCTTGGGCACCCGGTATCCGGGACAAATGAGTGAGGGCAGAGCAGGAGGGACCGGCTCTGATGGTCCCGCCCCACCACATTCCAGTGGTGACCGTAAGCCCGCTGTGGGTCTCCAGGGATCACGCCCGGATGGAGGGAGCGCCTCCCTTGCAGGGTTGTTTTGCAGATGACGTGAGAAGTGCCTGCAGGTGACACTGTGCGTTTCCTAAAATTAGCCCCCAACCTACGGGTGTGTCCCTTACAAAGCCGGGAACCCAGAGGGTCCCACCTCAGAAGTGGCTCTGTAGCAGCGTCAGCTGAGAGTGAAATGGTGACAACCCCAAACCGTGCAGGGGATCTGGGAGCGTCTGTGGGAGTCAGATCCGTCCCCGCGGCAATAGCGAGCCCAACTTGCTGCTTCCTCCCTGCCCTCGCCTCACCAGGTCCTCTGAACATCTCTTACTCCAAGGCTCTCAATCGGCTTTCCACACCAGCCACACCAGCCGCTCATCTGTGTGTATGTGGTGGGGTCGAGGGGGTTACCTGGGCTTGAGCCCAGGGCCACTCTACCACCGAGCCAGTCCTGTGTTCATTCCTTCATCGATTTGACAGGCTCTTGCTAAGTTGTTGAGGCTGTCCTCCAACTTCTGATCCTCCTGCCTCAGCCTCCCAGTTGCTGGGGTTACAGGCGTGCACCACCATGCCCGGCTTCATCTGACTCTTAATCTGCCTTTCTCGGCTTGGAAGAACGCCATCACCAGAAGTGGGAGAGGAGGGCAGACAAGCAGATACTAGTTCTTCTGTAGTGGGCTGGGGCAGGATGGAGGTTGAGAGTACGGCGTGCTCTGGGTCTGCCCTGTTCCCAGTTAACAGCTGCGTTACTACTCAGAACAGTCACCCAGAGCTGCCTCACTGGCGCAGTGGGGCCCTCTGCTTCCTCACCCAGCAGGTGGGCGGTGTCCTGCCAAGGACCCCAGCACCCAGGGGAGGAGGGGCAGAACCGTTCTAGGGCCTCCTCCGGTCGCCCCAGTTCGGCTGTCAGTCACGCGTGTCTTCTTTTCTTTCCCTGCGCCTCAGTCTCCTCGGAGCAGATCGAGCAGCTGCACCGGAGGTTCAAGCAGCTGAGTGGAGAGCAGCCCACCATCCGGTAAGATCCGCCACTGGCCTGGGCCCTGGGCAGGTCTGTGGCCCTGGGGGATTCTCCTTGGCTTTTCTCTCCGCTGAGTGCGGAGGGGGCCGGAGGAGCCCCTGGATGCCCGGTCCTCAAACAAGCCTGTAGTTGTTTGATTCTCCTGGTCCCTCCCAAGACAAGGTGTTCCCTAGCTGGAGGGAACAAGCCACTTCTGTTTCCATTGGGATCAGAGACTTTTAACCAGAGTGGAGGAAGGAGAGGGAGGAGCAGCCCGGGCCACCCTGCCAGGGCTCGGGCGTCCCCTTGTCCGGGATCCCAGATACTGAGCACCTGAGTGCCCGCCGGAACCTGCCAGCTGCCGGGGGCACAGGTGAGTGGGGGGTGCAGGTGCCCGCGCTGTCCCAAGGCCCCGTCTCCTGCTTCTGCTTCCTTGGGTTCTTTACCGCAAGTTTCTGTCAAGGAAAATTGACAGTCTCCACTGAGTTTTAAAAGTGACTTTTGTAGACGCCATCAGAGTTTTCTGAGAAAGAATGCCTCCACCCGTGTTGGAGGCTGGTAGAGTTATTAGAACGAGGTCCTTGTCATGGAGCGGGTCATCAGAAAGCAGGCAAGGGAGCTGCAGGTCTGACGGCAGCCAGCAGAGTCGAGAGGGCCGGGGAGCAGATTTCTACCCAGCCCTTCAGCGGATGTGTCCTCAAACACACACCGGGGCCTCAAGGTGACAGTCATTGGAGCTTTAAAACAAACCTTTAAATAGTCCAAGAAAACTTCCTCCTCCTTAGTAGACAGACTTAAATGTCACCTTCCTTTTATGGAAACCAGCTGAGCACATCCACTTTCTCTTGTCTGCCTGAACAAAGACGCATTGTTAGTCCAGGGCATCCCAGGCTCAGAGCGTCCTCGGGTTGCCCTGGCTTCGTCCAAAGTCGAGGACAATCGGGACCAGCACCTTCAGTGCCACGTGACTGCCCCCAGGTTCCCCGACCCGCAGGAGAGGGAGCAGGAGCCCTGTGTAAGCCGCCCCGGCCTCTCATTGGCTCTCATGGGGTCACATGCCTGAGTCTGAGCCAATCACTCTGACCAGGAGCTGGAAATGCAAATTAGCCCACCACGCCCCAGCGGGTCGCGCTGGGCGGCAGATCCAGCCCTGGCTGGTGCATGGCTTTAGCTTCAACAGACTTGAGCTCATCAGACTCGAGGGATGGAGAGGCAAACCCCAGGTTTGGGAGGCAGACTGTATTTGAGTCCTTCCTGCCATGGGCTGTGTGGCTTTGGGTCAGCCGGAGTCCTTTTGCGCAGAGTGGGCGAGGTCCCCGGGGTTGGCTTGGGCCCTGGAGCCTGCCTGCAGGACGGTGGGGCCGGGCCCTCCTTCTGCACCGTCCCGGAGGCGGAGGCTACGATGGCGATGGCGTGGGAGGCCTCTCAGTTTTACAGTGTCTGTATTGCCTCGCAGCCAGCGTGGCCCGTGGGAGGGTCTCCCGGAAGAGCGTGCCCCACGCCGGGCACCTGGCAAGCCTGCTGCAGCACAGGCTTGGCCTGGCCAGGTCTGGGCTGGGTCCTGGACCTGCGCTTCTAACAAGCGCTGCGTACGCTCAGCACGGAGGACAGCGCACAGTAGGTCTTCCCTGGGCGGAGGGCTGCAGGCGCCTCTGCCGGACGCTTTCGCGACCTCTGTGCTGACGCGCGTCCCCTCTCTTCTCGCTCCTCACCAGCAGGACGGGGGGCTTGGAAATGTGAGCCGGGGGCCCGCCCCCACCCCCGATCTCATATATGTAATAGGCTATTTCGGGGCTGCAACCCCAGTCCAGACTCGAAATTCAGGACGTTTCCTGCACACCTTACAGGCATAGGTGAAGTTTATCTTTTACGTGAAAAAATTTTTAAATTTTATATAACATTGTAACAGCTTAGTGTGAAACCAAGTCTCATGGTGTGGCATTTTCCAGTCGTCGATCATGTCATCATGTCCCAGATTTCAGATTTTTGAATTAAGGAGGCTCAACCTGTGGAAGTAGCCCAGGCAAAGAGCGTGTCTGGGGTGGGGCACCTGAGAACTGCCCACAGTGAGGCTGTTATTTGAGCTTGTCGTGGGTGCTGGGCAGAGGAGCGGGTTCCTGTGGTCCCACCCAACCCCACAGGAAGCAGTGGGAACCCTTGCGCTCCCCATTTGGCAAGGGGGAAGTCAGACTCAGAGAGGCTGTGTAGGGCCCCTTGGTCACACAGCTCATAAGTGGAGGAGCCAGAATTTGAACCTTGGGCATGGCCTTGACTTTCCAAGGGTTGACAACCTCGGTCCCCTGTTCTGCCCTTGGGTGGAAGAGGGTGTGCAATCCCCTCTTTGCATCCCCTGGTCCCAGAGCCCCTCACAGTCTACTGTGAGGTTCAAATCGGCTGCACACAGAGTAGCCCAGCCCCCGGGAAGGAGGTGACTGGCCACAGACAGGGTCTTATGCAAACTGACCGCAGGATGGCTGGCCTCCCAGCCTCCGGAACTGCTTTACCTAATCCTAATCGACCCTGCAGGACTGCGAGTGCCTTGACTGTCCTATGATGTTCCCCTGGGGCAGGATCCCCAGTACTGCCCATCCCCGCGCCGCCAGTGGTTTCCCGAGTGACCCGAGGCGGGGCCTCAACTCTCCGATGGCTGGGCCCAGCTGGCGTGCGCTCTGCAGGAGGCCTGGCTGTGCCAGGGTTCTGGCCTGGGACTGGTGCCTTTCTTTAGGCTCTACAGGAGGAGTCTTGAAAGCTGGCCAGTTTGTGGGGTCATTCCACGCCCCGAGAGACCCCTGTCGAGGCCTCCACACCCCGGTGCAGCTGGCGGTGGGTGGCATGGGTGCGCAGCTCCCTGTGTCCCCCCTCGGGGAGCAGAGGATGTCACCAGATGGCCTTTGCACATCTCAAGTGTGAAAGGACCCTTAGAAGTGATGGTCCAAACCTGCAGGCATTGCACCCATTCATAGGAGTTGTGAGCAGCCTAGAAGTTGAAAGCATTTCTAAGTTTCAGCTTCAAGTTGGAGAGAACTTTTTTAAAAAGTCCCGCAAGGTAAAAACTACCAAAACTTGATTTTAATTGTAGCCCACCATTTTCTACCCATGCTCTGTCGGGACTCCTCTTTCTCCAAAATCGTCTCAGAACTTCAGGGGCCAGGTTTACCCTAAAGCACTTACAGCCCCATTTCCGGACCCCACTTTTGGGCGTATCCTCCTCTGGGGAGGGAGGCACCCGGGATTGAAGCCAGGGCCTCGCGCATGCTAAGCAAGCGCTCTATCACCGAGCTACAGCCCCGGCCCTTTTGATTTTGAGCCAGGGTCCTCTAAGTTGCCCCAGGCTAACGTCAAACTTGCGATCCTCCTACCCTCAGCCTCCTGAACAGCTGGGATTTTAAGTGTGACGTGTGTGGGTCTATGCAGGCCCAGTAGCTGGGTATTTTATATTCAGTGTCACATGGCTTTTCTTTAAGAGGGCCCTGCCAAATTGCATGTGCCTCAGGACCTTTGAAGCCTGAATCCACTCCGGCCACAAAGCACTGAGTTCTGTGCCTCTTGAAATGTTTGCATAGAGAAATGTCCCTCTAACGTGTTTATTGAGCACCTACTATGCAGCCCGCCCCTCCCCTGTCATCAGAAGCTAACCCCCGGTGGCACCTGGCAGGCTTACAAACACCCAGAGGGAGGTGCCATAGAACACTCTGGTGAAGTGACGGAGGCCCTTAGAGGCCCGATTAGATAGCGCGTGTCACAGAAATGTACTTCAGGGTTCTTCCGACCATCGAATGTGGCGTGATGTTGGGTGACCCAACCCCAGGCCTGCACGGGGAAGGCGGGGCCTGGCCGAACTGTCACCAGAACAGTGACGCCTCCTCATTGGGCCAGGCAGGGCCATCGGCCAAGCGTCACGACTTCAGGTGCTGCAGGGCTTCCCTACCGTTGCTTTGTCCCCTCGGGAGGTCAGAGCAGGGTCATGCACATACACAGGAGTCCCAGTCGCCAGGAGCCCAGTGCCACCTGGCATCGGGTACCGGGCTTGACTGTGCGTCTCGGGTTCTCCAGGATTTTCAGAGGTTGGCACCGCGGTCCCCATGGGACCCCAGGGCAGGGGCCCGGCTGCAGCAGCACACAGCTGCCCTCAGCAGAGCCGAAGCCCCGACCCGCAGTCACGCGGCTGTCCCCACTGCCGGTTCCCTTCTTACGATCGGTCTGGGGCGAGGCAGTGCTGCAGAAGCACTGGGGACAGTGAGGCATGGGCTCTGCGCCCCAGGCCGTGGCGGGTCAGGGTCGGCAGGGCCTCTGCGCTCGCGGCAGCTCCCTTCCTGGGGTGGGCGGGGCTCTCCCTCCTGCACAGGAGAGTTTGGGGCCGACGTGGGACGGGAACCTGGAGGAGTCGTGGGTGTACTGGGGACAGGGTGCCCCGGAGCAGCTCCCCGGGCCGCGGTGTGAGTGCGGTACCCACTCGCGGTACTTTGAGAGGTCCTTCCCAGGCGTTTGAGCTGACGTGGTCCCTGCTCCCACACAAGCGGGTGTCCAGGGCCTTCTGCGGAAGGTTCCAGGGCAGGCCACCTCTAGACCAGCAGGGGCGCGGAGGGGAGGCAGAGCCGTTAGGTATCATCGCGGGATTGAGGAGGGAGACGCTTGGGGACGTGGTGGGGAGAGGGGCCTCAGGATGGGCAGTCAGAGAAGGCGCCTCAGAGGAGGCCACATCTGGGCTGAGACCAGAAGGAAGAGGAGGCGCTGAGGGGAGGGGAGGGAGCCTCTGGCGACAGGCGCAGCAGGTGCAAAGGCCCGGAGGCAGGGCCCAGCTTCCTAGCCTGGGTTGGGAGAGCTGGGGCGGTGGGGGCAGGTCGCGGGCC